>NC_069384.1:8705000-9305000 GCF_027475565.1 Acinonyx jubatus | reverse complement strand
TCTGTCCCACTGGCCTTTCACAACTGGCTTCTTCTTCTCCTCTACATCTTCATTCCAAACTCTCCTCCCAGAGGCCTTTTTCTGGCTCTGTGTCCTCACAGGTGCACTTCCCTGGGGATTTCTTCCTGGACCCTTCCTTCTCCCTTTCCCTCCTTCTGAGTGGTTTTATTCAGGCTAGTGGACTCGTCCCTATCCAAACTTGTTTAGAGCCTCCTAAAATCCTTCACCTGCCTAGAACATTCCCAGAGCTCCAAACACATAGTTCTCTTCCTGCGTCTCCCTTTCCTCAGGATGTCCTCCCTTCCCTTCTCAAATTGCAGCCCTCCAGTCCCCTACACACACCCCCATCTAAACATCTAAAACATGTCCAGATGACACTTGTACTTTCCTAATATCATCCTGGTCACAGACCCCACCATCCACTCACTATGATAAATGAGCTCACTATGCCCACCTCCTGATTATCACTGACCAGATCCTAACAGTTGTCCTTTGGGTTTGTCCCCACCTTCTCCATTCCAGCTCTTTAAAAGAGACTCGGCTGTCATTTCTGAACCATTGCAACCCTTCCTAAGAGACTCTGCTTCTTCAGTCATTTCCTTTCTGGTTATTCTCTGTACTCTTCGAGTACTCACTTACTCCCAAAAGTCTTTTAAGAATGAAGTGACCTCTAAGGGAGTTGTAATAGCCTATGCAGCATGATATTTTACCATTACCATCCTTTAAATAGGAGCCATCAGGAAACCATAAAAAATCTGCATTGGTTAGAGGAGTTTCCTGTAAATTGTCATGGGGAGTCAAAAGGTAACCTGTCAGTTGCTAGCAACGCCAAATCCTCGGAGTCCAAATACAGTTCTCATTTCAAGATCTCATGCGTTAAGTTTCTGACCTGAGTCTGGGTTAACTGCACTGGTTTCCCTGGAGCCCTTATGTCTCTTTATGGCCCAAGTTTTAACAGGTAGATGCGATCTTCCTGTGAAGTCGGTTGAGAAGGTGAACAGAGAAGCAAATCATCTACATGCTGAGACAAAGGAGAGCCTGCAGAAAACTTACTATCATCCAAATCAGCCTCTAACCGTGTGTCAAAACAGAAAGGACTCTCTGTGTAGCCCTGGGACATTACTGTCCCTGTGCATTGCCATTCTTCCCAAGTGAAGGCGAAAAGAGACTGGCTGTCCTTATCAACTAGAATCATAAAAACTGTACTGCATAGGGCTATTACAGTGAAAAATTTGCCTTCAGCAGCAATGGATGTCAGTACGTTTGTTCGTGGGTTGGGACAAATAGGGTGCTGAGGTTAACAATGTTATTGGTTGCTCTGGGGTTTTGGACAAACCTCCATCCTCAGCGGTTAGGGTTTTTGGTTGTTTGTTTTTTCTGTTTTTTACAGGTAAAACAGGTCTGTTACAATGACTTGTGCAGGGGATGAGGCTCTTGAGCCTTGTAATCTATTATGGGCTTGATGCCTTGAAGGGCTTCTCTATTTGTAGGGTGTTGATTAATTTAGGGGAGAGGTTTTGAGGGACCTATGTGAATCTTGATGGGATGTACACTGTGGATTCTGCCCATATGGGTTGATGGTTTTACCCATAAGAGGATGATAGCTGATCCAATAGGAATAGATTAACAGCACCCTCAGACTCAGCTATAGTGCCCTCAGAGAACCCGCACAGGAAAGGTGCCCAAGGGTAACTTATTTTCCCTTGTTGGTGATTTTGGTTACGACTGTCAAATTCTAGAATCCCTTCCCTTTTCTGGGAGTAATTCTGGTATGATACGTTTCCAGCAAAACTGAGTGCAAGAAATGGATAGGGGCAGGGGAACTAAGAAGAAAAGGGTGTGTATCTGTGCAAGGGGTGAGACACAAAGGAAAAGGTTCAGAGACAGGAACCTGTTAAAGTTTATTAGAGATCCCTCTATTTCAATTGTTTTAGTACTCGAGGTGGTGGAGCTGCTTTATAGCAGCGGGGTTAAGCAATGAGAGTGTAGATCCTGTGCCAATAAGGATAGAGAGAGATTCATTCCCAATCTGGAGATGCTTTGCCCAAGCTGATGAAGAGGGAAGATTGGGAAGAGCCCTTATAGTTCCTCAGAGCCCCACCACTGGGAATCAGGAGGACATGGGAAAAGTTGGCTAGTGGGCTAAGGTGCATGAAGTGCTTTCCCAAAGTCCTGATACCTTGCAACAGTAGCAGAAATTACACTTCCGGTTCTGTTTTGGGGCCTTCATTGGCTGCACATTAAAAATTTCAGTAGGTCCTTCCTATAGGCGATTCATCTAGGGTGACCCCAAGCTGGTTTTCCAGGTCTGTTAAATCTGGAGTGGCCATAGTTTCCCATGCTACCCTGGTCCTTTTGACTAAAAGGGAAAGATCCCAAATCAGCCCAGTAAGAAACATAGACTGAAATGCTACCCAGGTGGACTCACATCTAAAGGAAGACCAGAAGTTTTCTTTAAAGACATTTTTGAGTTGACTGCAATTATTATGAACAGATTCATCATGCCTTTGTATACAACCCTGAATTTTGTTCCAATCAACGGGCTTAGGAAAAGCCACTGTCCTTGCTCAGTGGACATTTCCAGCGAGTATCGTAGCAGAAGTTCAGGGTCTGTTCTTTATATCCTGTTCAAGATGTTCCTGCTGAGCTAGTTTCATCCAATGTTTTGCCTGGCCCTCACCAACAAGCATGTGACCAATTGAGAAACCTGTTGGTAACGTTTGGCTAATTACGTTAAATTCTTCAGCAAACCTATGGGTGTTCTCAGTGACTTTAGGAAACTCTTTGACTCTGAATTCAGCCTTAGTCCAGGGAATATAAGAAATGTGGGGTCTATTTAGATCTTTAGAAGACTTAACTTGAAAGGGGCAGGTTTGAATAGGTTCAGGAGAGGAGGAAGCAGAAGGAGCTTCAAATGAAAAGGAAAGTTCAGCAAAAGGATCAGAATGAGAGGGCCCAGAGAAAGAGGAAGGTGCAGAGACAGAGGAAGATGGCTGTCTCCTGTCTGTAAACGAAGAAGGTAGAGATGAGGGAAAGAGGCCTCAGAAGCCATTTTGTTTAAAAAAATGTTTTATTTATATATTGGGGGGGGGGGGCGGTCAGAGAGAGAATCCCAAGCTGGCTCCACACTGTCAGCACAGAGCCTGACTCTGGGCTTGACCTCCCAACGGTGAGATCGTGACCTGAGCCAAAACCAAGAGTCAGATGCTTAACTGATTGAGCCACCCAGGTGCCCCATCATTTTGCCTCTTTCAATTGTGTGCCTCAATGAATTTAGAAACAGTACTTTCCAAAGGGGCAAACAGAATCCAAACACGTCTGCAAGAGTCAAGTTACCATTTAAATTTTTTTTTTAAGATTATTTATTCTTGAGAGACAGAGAGAGACAGAGCATGAGCAGGGGAGGGGCAGAGAGAGAGGAGGAGACACAGAATCCGAAGCAGACTCCAGGCTCCGAGCTGTCTGCACAGAGCCCAATGCAGGGCTCGAACTCACTAACCGCAAGATCACGACCTGAGCCGAAGCTGGACACTTAACCGACTGAGCCACCCAGGTGCCCCAAGGTACCATTTAAAATAGACATCTCATTCTTTTTTTGTTTTGATTTTATCTTCTTTCAAGAAGAAACAGTTTTTTAACTTAATTTTGAGTAAACCAAGTTTGGAGATATTGAAAGTCCCCCATTATGGCCACTGAAGTTTCTGAAAGTTTGTAACAAAAAACCTCACTAAAAATGGAATCAGGAGGTGTCTGCAGGGAAAGGTCTCATGCCCTACCACTCCTACTCAATTGCAGGCTCAACTGCAGACTCAACAAGAAGAGACGAACTTGACCTTAGAAGGATTTGACCTTGCCCATGGATACTACTCTACTATACCAGCCAGAAATAGAGACACTTTCCTTTTCCCCCCAGGCAACACTCAGCCACTGAAAAGCCACTGCACTTCAGACACCCAGTTTATGCCAAGGGACTTTTAATTTATAAAAGCCTTCCCAACTTCCCCCTTCCTTCTTGAAAAAGCATACCTGTCCTTTGTTCCCTGGACTTGTCTCCAGGTTTCGCTGCAGCTTGATTTTCCTGACTCGCAGTTCTCTTCACCCTTGAATGTATGCATCTGTTCCTGGTAAATTAACTGGCAGTTTTACTTTTAAGGTTAACAAGTCCTGAAATGCTTTTGTTTAAGGCGGTGCATTTAGTTAGGAATGTGCCTACAGAACAACCATAGATTTTAAACATAAAATGAGCCATAGTCCCAAAGGGGAGGGGTGTCACGAAGCATTTTCTCGCAGGGGATCCCATTTTCTTTAGCAGTTTTCCGGGAACAACGTAGTTCCAGAATGACTCAGACCAGAGGCCAGCAGGTTCCAAGAGGAATAGTCCAGTACCAAACAGAACTTGGACCCAAGGCTAGTGCATTGACAACTGGCACAGTTCTAACTGCAACAGTCCAGTCCCGAAAAGAATTTAGACAGAAGGCCTATGCAGCTCCAAATGGTACCATTCCCACAGGAACAGTTCAATCCCAAAGCAGAATAGGACCGAAGACCAATGCAGTTCAAACTGGTACTTTTCCAACAGGAGCAGTCCAATCCCAAAAGGAATCAGACCAAACGAGAAAGGAGTTCCGTTAGGAACAGTTTGATTCTGAGAAGGAATCAAAGGCCAAATGAATACTCTCAGAGATCTAAAAAAAGAGAGAAAGAAATCACAGACAAAAAGCATGGAGCTGGAAGTCCAGGAGAAAAGCTTACCCTCCAACCCTATGGTTGGTGAGAAAGCAGTGAGCCCAAACACCTCCATGGATACCACACCTGCTTGCCCACCAGAGTAAGAGGCCTTGGGGATCTTCCCTGGATCCCCACATGTGTCACCAAGGAATGTTAGTTGTAAAAATGTAACCTGCCAGTTATTTCACCAGCAAAGTTGGGTTTCTTCGGGAATAAAGAGAATTGCAATCCGGGAAAACCAAGCTGTGGCAGAACTATAGGCAAGTCCAGGGAACAAAGGACAGGTACGTTTTTAAGGAGAAAAGGGGTAAGTTGGGAGGGCTGTTTTAAACTAAAAGTCCAATGGAGTAAACTGGGACTTAGAAGTGTAGTGCTTTCCATTGGCTGGGCTGTTGCTCCAGGGACTTAAAACAAGCATATTTCACTCTGTCTGGAGTAGTACAGTTGTGTTCATGTGCAAGGGCAACTCCCTTGGTCAAGTCTCTCTCTCTTCTTGTTGGGACTGCAGTTGACTGGGAGTGGTAGGGCATGAGTTGCTCCCGCTGCCGGCTTCCTGACTGCATTTAGTGAGGGTTCCCATGACTGATTTTCCACAAAAGATAAAGATTGGTGGATTGGAATTGAGCACATGCAGGTACATCTTACTCTCAGTTCTGCCCCCTTTCCCTGTCCTGTCTGAAAAAGTTCTACTATTTGTACCAGTACTGAGTTCACGGAGTTCACCTCAAACAAAGGGCAGCTCTCAAATCTCCCCTGACTCCTTTACTCACCGCAACATTGATGTGGGACAAGTTCTTTGTGCCATCACCACACATCCTACACATATCCCCCTTAGAAGGCAAAAATCACTTCTGGCTGATTGTTTTCTCACTTCCTGAATAGTGTCATCGCCTGCTGTGTATTTGGTCGTGGACCTGAATGAGGAATGAGTGTTCTTCTGCATTTGCTAAGGCAGGCTCTAATCAAATATTGATCTTGCCTCAGGAAAACTAGACTCAGGGACATGGAAATGCAAGCTATATTCTCAGCAAGGCAAGAAAACCCTTTGGAAATAGCAGAGTTCTTCCATTATTTGGGGGGATGGCAGCCACAGTGGTTCATGTTATCAGGACATTACCCTCTTTGGGGAGACTATCTGGGAGAAGTCCTAGCTAGGGCAGTCAAAGGAAATACTGTCCGTCCTCCCCCATACTTCAGAACCTTAGATACAAAAAACAATCTTGAATGTTTTGCACCAGATCTCTGTGGGGGCAGAACACATCCAAAAAGTCAATGTTTACCTTGTTGTTTACCTTGGAAGGAGAATATCAGAGTAGGATGACCTTATGGATAGGATACCAAAGGATAATAGATGTGGATTTCTTCTTCTTACTTTTTTTAAAAAAATGTAAAAAATGTAAAAAAAAAAAACCTTTTTTTTTAAAAATGTAAAAAAATGTAAATTTCTTTTTAAAAGAAATTTCTTCTTACTTTTTTATTTATTTTGAGAGAGAGAGAGAGAGAGAGCGCAAGGGAAGGGCAGAGAGAGGGAGATAGAATCCCAAGCAAGTTTTGCAATGTCAGCCCAGATCTAATGTGGAGCTGAAACTGATGAATCATGAGATCGTGACCTGAACCGAAATCAAGATTTGGACACTTAACCGACTGAGCCACCCAGGTGCCCAACTTCTCCTTACTTTTTAATGCTTTCTGTAAAAACAGTGTTTCTGAAATAATCTAGCCACAGAAGATATAAGAATCTACAGCGACCAGGAGCCCACCCCCTATCTTAACCCATCAATCAATGTCAGGGCCATGGAAACCCCTTCCCACATTCCATGTCTTTTCCCTCTCATTCCCCCAGAATTCCTCTTCCTGATTTTGGAGAATATTCTCTTTAATGCTCATTAGCTGCTATTCTTCTTTTTTCTCATTAAATTATAATATGCATTTATTTCCAAAATATATTATGGAATGACCATTCTGAGGAATCAAGCACACCTGTGAAATCTGAACACTCTTGTTCATCATACAGTAGCTGTAAAAGTTCTAGGAGCAAAACAGTCTTGTTAAGGCACACACACTATGTAAACCTTAAAGAAGGTGTTATCAACCTTGATTTGAGGTACTGCTTTTCAATGTCCAATAGTCTGGAAAATCACTAGAGGAATCAGCTGGCAGGGGGGAATTACCACAGTAAAGGCACCTCCCTCACACACCCACACTCTGACATATTATAGTTCTAGAAAGGTGGGGTGTATGGACATTACTACATTTGATGTGCTAGGCATTTTGTATATTGTCCCCATCAAGAACAGGAAGGAAAAACAGATCTCAAGGTCCCATGCACAGCCTGATGTAGACCAAGTTCATCTAGCTTCCAGCCTAATGGTTCTTCTCACTACTCAGGGTCCTCAAATATTTTATGCTGAGGATCCTGTTCCTCAAGTGATTTCTTGCCCAGTAAGGCTAGAGGGACAGCCGATAAAGAAACTCACCTTGACTGGGGCCAATGGCTTCCCACCACAGAGCCCCTTGATACTTTGAAAATAACACCTATTTATATATAACACATTAACTGTAACCTTAAACAGAACCAAAAAGTAGGGATTTCAGGAAAAAGGGGCTAATGTAACCATTAAATCAAACATTCCAAACAATTTGTTGGCCGCAGTGAGCTTCATAAACATTCCCTCCCACCCAGGACCCACTGAAAATCACACAGAGGGAGGAGCCCTGTCCACACCCCCATCACAGCACAGGACCTAATTCTCTGTTCCTCACTATTGAGATTCTCCGAAAAAAGTAAAGGGACTGTGTCCTCAGAGGCAGTTCCCCTGTGCAAGCAACTTCACTGCATCTTGGAAGAAAGCAACCTTTCCCATTCTGCAGAGGAAGAAGGACACATTCCCAAGACAATATCTGTACTCCTTTTTTACTTTTGAGGGTTTCCGAAAATAATTTTAACTCGCCTACCATGAATCACTAGCCCCCTATTAACCCCAGGGCCAACCACCTTAGTTTGGGGAGCACATCAGCTGACCTCAAACCATTACTTGGCTCAGACGTAGCATCCTA
Organism: Acinonyx jubatus; assembly: GCF_027475565.1. Classification (NCBI taxonomy): domain Eukaryota; kingdom Metazoa; phylum Chordata; class Mammalia; order Carnivora; family Felidae; genus Acinonyx; species Acinonyx jubatus. The sequence continues at coordinate 9,297,215 of NC_069384.1, read as the reverse complement.
AGAGGACACAGTCCTGGTTGGGCTCAGGGTGCAGCCCCAGTAGGTATGGATTTGATACAGCTTCATTAAACTACTGGAACTCTGGCCCCTCCTTTCATGGAGGGTTGGGGGTGGGACCTCAGCTCTAGGAGCCACAGCGCTGGATCCAAGAACATAGTTCTACTGGCATCTCTGACTGTGGCCAGGCCTCCGCACCACTAGCCCTCGGTGTGGCCCACAGCACCATCGGCTCCACACACGGGGCCTCCCTAGCAATCCACACAGTCATGTCGTCACACATCCGCGTAGCGCTGGTGACCGGGGCCAACAAGGGCATTGGCTTCGCCACCTTGCGCAACCTGTGCCGGCAGTTCTTCGGGGATGTGGTGCTCACGGCACGGGACGAGGCGCGGGGACGGGCGGCCGTGCAGCAGCTCCAGGGCGAGGGCCTGAGTCCGCGCTTCCACCTGCTGGACATCGATGACCTGCAGAGCATCCGCGCCCTGCGTGACTTCCTGCGCAAGGAGTACGGGGGCCTGGACGTGCTGGTCAACAACGCGGGCATTGCCTTTGATAGTAAGAACGTGGGAACTCTTAGGCCAGGAGACCTCTCTTAGGGGACCAGCCAGGGTGGGTTTGGGGCTGGTGTCTAAACCGCTGCTCTGGGGTCCAGACCTCTGAGGGCCTCCCTAGGGAAGAAGATGGACTGGAGACACAGGGAGAGCAGGACCTTCCAGCAGTTGCAAGCATTTCCAGCCAGAGGACCTTGGCATTGTCATAGATTTGTCTCTCAGGGATGTCACCCAGGTTTTTGCAAGTGTCTCTCTGATTGGATCTGAGTCATTTGGTAAAGATTTAACCTATTTTGCGATAAACAACAACAAATTTAAACAAGGATACACAGAAATACCATTGTGCATCCTTCCTTTAGCCTCCCCACATAGTGCCCATTTACAAAGCTGCACAGCATCAACCAGCCAAATAATTCACACCCAGACAGTGGTGTTACCTAACACAGAAATTGCTGAAAATTCACCAGTTTGCACATAAAAAAAGTTATTGTCACTTCATGGAATATTTTCACAAGGCTACTACTTACTAACCTATTCTCCTTCTCCCCTACAAGGTAGTGACCCCACCCCCTTACATATTCAAGCGCAACTGACATTGAAAACAAACTTCCTGGGTACTCGAGACGTGTGCACAGAACTGCTGCCTCTAATGAAACCACAAGGTAGGTGTGACAACTTACAGCGGTACTGTTTCTGGAATGATCTGGCCCCCAACTCTCTGACCCCATCTACAGGCCCTGCTCCCTCGCCCTGCTGTGTCCCCACCTGCACAGGTGCCCTTCTCTTCAGGACTCTGTACCCACGTGTCCAGCAGTGATCAGTGCCTTCTGTCCTGCTGGCCTTTCACAACTGGCTCTTTCTTCTCCTTCACATCTTCATTTCAAACTCTCCTCACAGAGGCCTTTTCTGCACTGTGTGCCCCTCACAGGTGCACTTCCCTGGGGATTCCTTCCTGGACCCTTTCTTCTCCCTTTCCCTCTGAGGATTTAATGCAGGCTAGTGGAATTTTCACTATCCAAACATGTCAGGCTCCCCTAAAATCTATCACCTGCCTAGGACATTCCATAGAACATTCTCTTCCTGTCTCTTCTACTCCTCAGGATGCCCTCCCTTCCCTCCTCAAATCTGACCCTTCCTGCCCCTCACCCTCACCCCCATCCAAATATCTAAAACATGTCCAGATAACACTTGTGCTTTCCTAATATCATCCTGGTCACGGACCATTCCATCCACCCACCATGAAAAATGAGGTCACCATGCCCACCTCCTGATTGTCACTGACCAGGTCCTAGAGTTGTCCTATAGATTTTGTCCCCCAAGCTATCTGCATCCCAACTCTCCTCCAACAGAGACTCAGCTGTTGTTTCTGGACAATTGAAACCTTCCTAGAGACACTGTTTTTTTCTCTTTTCCTTTATGGTTATTCTCTCTACTCCCTGAGTGCTCACTTACTCCCAAAAGTCCTTCAGGATCAAAGGCAGCCTGAGCACAACTTGTAGGGATCTGTCTTGTCAGACCTGCCAAAGTCCAGGCCCATCAACCTCCCTTCACCTTGATCATTGTTTGCACAAAACAAACTGCCACAATTCCTTGGTTGTTAACTACTGCAATATTTACCCCCACGTTAATGTGATGGGGAACCACCACCCATTCAGTACACTGACTAAATAAGCCGACACTTTTAGAAAGATTAGGGTGTCTGGCTTGAATGAGTACGTGCGTGTACAGTTTACCCTCAGTTCTGTCCCCATTCCCTCTTCATTCCTGGAAACTTCCATCACTTCTTCTACCACTGGCTTCTCTGGCACTCAAAGGGCAGCTCTCAAATGTCCCCCAACTCCTTTACTCACCACAATGTGGATGTGGGATGAGTTCTGTGTGCCAGCATCACATCCACCACCTTAAAGGCAAAAATCACCCTTGTGGCTGATTGTTTTCTCACTGACTGCAGAGTGTCACTGCTTGCTGTGTATTGGCCTCAGACCAGAATGAGGAATGAGTGTTCTGCATTTGCTAAGGCAGGCTCTAATCAAATATTGATCTTGCCTCAGGAAAACTAGACTCATGGCCATGAAAATGCAAGCTACATTCTCAGTGTAAGACCAGGGTTCCCTTGCCTTTGGAAATAAGAGAGTTCTTCCATTATTTGAGGGGATGGCAGCCACAGTGGTTCATGTTATCAGGACATTACCCTCTTTGGGGAGACTATCTGGGAGAAGTCCTAGCTAGGGCAGCCAAAGGAAATGCTGTCCCTCCTCCCCCATACTTCAGAAACCAGGATACAGAGAACAATCTCCAATGACACCCACCAGTTCTCTGCGGGTCAGAACACATGCAAAGGCCAACGTGTGCTCTGTTTTTAGGTGCGTAAGGACAAACCAAAAGACAGAATTGTGACTTTAGGGATATTGAGAGATAGTACCTACTGATTCTTCTTATTTTTTTTAATCAACTAAACCAATACTCAACAAATTGAACCACCCATGCACCCCTCTCCTTATATTTTTTTAAGTGTATTTATTTATTTTGAGAGCGAGAGTGCCAGTGGGGAGGGGCAAAGAGAGTAGAAGAGAGAATCCAAGCAAGCCCCATGCTTTCACTGCAGTGCCCAAAGAGGCCTTGAACTCATGAACCATGAGATCATGACCTGAGCAAAATCAAGAGTCAGACGCTTACCCAACTGAGCCACTCAGGCACTGCAATTCTTCTATATTAATTCTTTCTTCAATAACAGTTGTAGTTAATATTTTAGGCAGAAAACGAAGATTAGAATTTACAACAACCAGGTGCCCATCACCAATCAGTCTAAAGCATGTAATTAGTATCAAAGTCATGTAAATCCCTTCCAACATTCCATATCTTTTCATTCTCATCCTATTCCTGAATTTGAAAGATACTCTCTTTAAAAGGATAAGCTGTTGTTATTCTTTTTGTCATAAATTACACTTATTTCAAAAAGCTATTAAGACAGAAAGCACTCTAAGGAATTGAACAAACACTGAAAATATGAGCACTCTTTTCATCAGACATAAACTTAAAATAGTAGGTAGAAATATGATCTTATTAAGGCTACTGTAACCAAGGAAACCTTACAGAAGTTGTTCTCAACCTTCCTTTGAGAAAGTACTGCTTTGCAATATCCCGTAGTCTGAAAAACCACTAGAGGAATTTGGTGGGAAAATTATAATAGTAAACATATCTCAGTCACACACACACTCTGACATATTGGTTCTAGAAAGGATAGGTGGCTGGACATTTCTAGGTGTGATGTGCTAGGCATTTTATATATGGTCCCCATTAAGAACCTGGAGGAATAATGGATTTCAAGGTCACAAGCACAGCTGGCTGAAGACCGAGGTCATGTGACATCCAAACTAGTGGTTCTTCCCACTACTCAAGGTCCTCAAATCATTTTCCCTACATATCCCTTCTTCAAATGAAGCCTTACCCAGTAAGGCAAGGGAAACAGAAAATAAAAGGACTCTGCTCTATTGGGCCAATGCATTCCTTATAGCAAGACCCCCAGGTACCTCAGGGAAAACCACAGGAGGCACATTTCAAAACCTGAAGTGTTTTCTGAAAAACCCTTATCAGTCAAGACACTAAAGAACTGGTCCTCTTGATATTAGAAAACATGGATCTTCCAGGGAATGTGACAAATGTTAAATCATCAAAGGTCATGAGAACCAGCTTGGGCTCACAGATTCTGAATAGCCTTGAGAGTCAAATGCTGCCCTTGAAGTTTGTGACCCCAGATGAGATGATGTGTAAAATACCTTGTGGTGTGGAGATCACTGTGGCTGTGCCTTAGGACACTGAAGTTTGGAGAGGGAGAGATGTTCCTAAATAGATCCCTGGCCACATACAGAGTAATGGCCTGGATAGACTATAAGCCTGAGACACACGCCAGCCCCACCAGAACAAGAGTCCTTTCGTATCTGGGTGACATGCTTTCACACTGATTGTGACGGGGCAATTCCTTTACACGCTACCTCATACAGGTCACACACTTACAGTCACACATCCAGTCTCTTTCGCACACACTCACATGCAGACATACGACACACTCAAATGCACTCACACACCCTTATCACAAGGTCTTATGGATGGTCCATAAACTTCTTTTCTTTTAAGTTTACTTACTTATATTTGACAGAGAGGGCACGAGTGAGGGAGGGGCAGAGAGCGAGAATGAGCATCCCAAGCAGGCTCCAAACTGTCAGCACGGAGCCCAACGTGGGGCTCAAACCCACGAACCATGAGATCATGACCTGAGTTGAAATCAAGAATCAGTTGCTTAACTGACTAAGCCATCCAGGCACCCCACCCTTAAACTTCGTAGCGCACGGGCTGCGTGCATTCCAGCGCAGAGTTCTCAAAATGACACATGAAAGCCATGAGTCTACTCTGGAGACTAAATGTTTGGATCAGACACTTGGCTGTATAAACTCCATAAGTACTTCCTATTCCTGCAGTTGTGTTTCCTGTCCTGAGCTGTCACACCAGAAGGGTCTATCATCTCACCCAGCTCTGAGGTGAAGCCCGCTGACAGCCAGCCTGCCACTTGCAAATGTGGTCAGTGCAGGGGACAGGCCTGGGTTGAGGGAATGGTTGCAGCATCTACTATGAGGAATTTACCTACAAAACCTTTTACTCCCTGTCAGACTCCCTGAAATACACAAGTAAGCGTTTTCACAGGTGATTCTAGACTTCCTGAGATAGACAATACAGAATAGACAAGAGGGCATCAATTCATTATACATTATACACAGCCTGCAGAAAGTTTGTAGAGTTTCTCCATCTAGTGTCTATAGTAAAGGTACATAAGAAAATGGCTCCAAGCCCCTATGAGTAAATGTTGCTGTCTTTCTGGTATACCAGTTACCCAGGGTGGGTTCCTCTGCCCCTGTCTTATTTCATAAACTTCTGTGTTTTGCAATTTTGAAACATTAATGTGTATTATTTTTATTTTGAGACAGGCAGATGATATTTTTAAAATAAAATAAATCTAATTAGTTAAGTAATCAAACATGAGAGGTGCTTACTGAACCATTTAACACATAAGTTCCGTTAAAGTGACACTTAACATGTTTTAGATGAAAGGAAGGACTGGAATAACTGACCCCTTTCTAAAAGGTGTTTATGTTAGAAAACTGTTACATTAATAAGGTACTTTCTAGAAATCATTTTAATTATCTGTAAACACCACCAATGAGAGTCACGGGGTCATGCATTATCTCTCCCACTGAACTTGTATGGCACTGACATTCCTTAGTGGGATGGAGCTCAGAGTTAAGTGACCATGACTGTCTTTCCCGGATATTTACATAAAATAGGGATAGTTTCCTAATTTATTGAAGCTCTTATTGTTTGTAAATTCTCATAATCTTTCTATTAGGCTAAAGATACTCATGTAGATGGAAAAATAGTAAACTATTTATACATGTCAATGTAAGTTCACATTTATGAATAATAACTATATTTTTGAAAAAGAATTAGTGAGAACTATGTGATTAACACTTTTAACCACTTTACTGAGATAAAATTCACACATCATACACTTCACCCATTTCAGGTATGCAATTCAGTGTAGTAAATGGACAGAGGTGTGGAGCAATCACCGCTTCAAGATTAGCACACTGTCATCACCCCAAGGAGAACCTGGACCCTTAGCATCAGCACTCTGGTTCTGCATTCCCACTGCCCTAAGCAACCTCCAATCTATTTTCTGCCTGAACATTTACTTTTCTGGACATCCCATATATAGAGAATCATATAATGAATAGTCTTTTGTGACTGGCCACTTTCTTTTGGGTAATGTTATCAAGATTCATCCATGTTGTAGCATTTCTTTTTATACCATCTCTTTAACACGTGACTCTTCCGTTGCCCCTCTCCATGACCTTATTGCCTGGTGTGTTCTCACTGCTCCTGAGTTGATGAAATCCCAACATAGAGTAAATAGCATGCACCTTAGCCCACTGAGGAGATTTGTTTTTACCTGGTTACAGCAGAAAGACAGCCCACAAAACCTATGCAGGTGCTCTCCTTCAAAAGGTCATCAATAAACTGATCAGTTGTTTGTTGGTTGATACACATTCATTCATAGAGCACTGGCCATGGGACCATAAGATGTTAAGATGGTCCCAAAGGGGACCTGTGAAGAAAAGTGTCTCTCTACTCATGATTGCAGTGAGCACCTACTTACTTTCTGGAGCACATTCCTGTATAAGGAGCTGTCTTTTCCTTATGGGACATCTAGGCACTGCACTCCCCATTAGATCATTTTTCTGACGTCCTCTGAGACATTATGAGTGTTACAAGGTTCAAGACTGTATTGTGTCCTTCACTTATATAGGAAGACTACATTCACACTCCTAGCAAACTGGTAATTGTCTCCCAAATAGACAAATCCAAGGGATTGTGGTATTCATCATTATTGTGCATGCCATTCTACGTAACTACTTGTGTTCTTTTTTAGGCAGAGTGGTCAATGTGTCTAGCATAATGAGCTTAGTAGCTCTTAAGAACTGCAACCCAGGAATGCAGCAGAAGTTCAGAAGTGAGACTATCACAGAGGAGGAGCTGGTGGGACTCATGAACAAGTTTGTGGAAGACACAAAGAACAGGGTACAGACAAAGGAGGGCTGGCCTGATATGAGGGCATTCACATATGGACTGTCAAAGATTGGTGTCACGGTCCTGTCCAGAATCCATGCCAGGAAACTAAGTGAGCAGAGGAGGGGAGACAGGATCCTCCTGAATGCCTGCTCCCCTGGGTGGGTGAGAACAGACATGGGTGGACCTACAGCCATTAAAAGCCCAGAAGAAGGAGCAGAGACTCCTGTCTACTTGGCCCTTTTGCCCTCAAATGCTAAGGGACCTCACGGGGAGTTTGTAATGGAGAAGAAAGTTGAACAATGGGCCCCCCCCTCAGTTCCCTCCATGGGTCCCATTATGATACCTCCATGATTTGACCATGAGATTACACTATCAGCAATGTCCTTGTCAAAGAAAAGAAAGAAAGAACCTTTATTTGTATCAAGTACTCACCTTGAATTAGCTACTATTTCTGTGAAGTCTTCTGTGATATATGAGAAGGAAAAGTGGACTTAATGACAATAGTGAATGAACATCATAGATGAATAAAGAGTTATAAGTAAATGTCCACGTGTGCAGCTTATTGCTTGCCAACCAGCCCAAAAAACTAACAGAAGCTAAGTTAGGTCAAGAGAAGGGACATTTTAACACAGGAGTTGATAAATATTAGTGAAAGAGCCACAGAGTGAATGTGTTTGCCTTTGCAGGCCAATGGCTTCTGTTGGGCGTACTCATATCTGCTGTTGTAGCTTTAAAGTTACCAACGATGATATATAAACCCATGAATGGGGATGGACTTCCCTTGCTAGCATACTTTATCAGCCTCTACTATGACATGTGCACCCCACCACAAAAAGACATTCTGTGGTCTCTTTAAATATCAAACTCACTGGGGAAAAACAATTTCAAGTTGTGAAAGGGAAGTAGGCTCTTACAATGCATCCATAAGACAACCTGAGACACGGGAGAAAAGGAAATATGGATTGGTATCAATGAATATGAATTACTGTCAAATCTCCTCAAGGCGAATGCACTATTCATGTACAGATAACGTGTCACCAAGTTTGTAACATTAACAAGGTCCAGAAAGATCTCTAGAGAACATAGAGGATAGTAAAATACTCGTCATAGATGAATCTGGTTTGGTTGATACATGGGTGTCTACAGTCCCAGTCTTTCCACATACCTCTTTCAAAGCTTTAAAGACAAACATCTGGAAACAAAAACGTCCTGGCCTTGCCACCTTATGGGGTGACCTTGAGCAAAATCCTGCATGTTGCTGTACATCGGTCTCCTAAGTGTACAATTCTGGGGAAGTCATAGGATTTCCATGAAGAGTAAATGACTAATACAGGTGAACAGGCTGAAAACAAGGGCGATGCAAAGTGCCCCCTGTCAGCGTCCCCAGACTGGGGCCTGACAGATCCAGGGCCCTGAGGGGAGCTTCTTACTGCCCCATACCCAGCCTGGCTCCTGGAGGCCTCCGTGAATGCCCATTACCTCCCTCCCTTCACAGAAGCATCCATGTTGTACAGACTTCCTCCTCTCATGATTATTTTTAAGTCTTCACCAGGGATTTCTGGCTGACAGAAATGAGAACTGATGGGCCCTGCAAGCAAGGGTTGGGTCCATACTTTATGTCTTTCCCTTCAGGGGCGCTTGAGTGACTCAGTCAGTTGAGCGTCTACTTTGGCTCAGGTCGTTATCTCAAGGTTCATGAGCCCCACATGGGACTCTGCCATCAGCACAGAGCCCACTTCAGATCTCTCTCTCTCTCTCTCTCTCTCTCTCTCTCTCTCTCTCTACGCCTCCCCTGCTCTTTCTCTTTTTCTCTCTTTCAGAATAAATAAACTTTAAACAACCTAAAGTCTTTCCCTTCAAAAGGGCTATTAATTTTCTCTCTGTTATCTGGCTTTTCTAAACTGACCCATGAGGAGCATCAATGTCTAGGACAAAACAATAGCATGTCAACTGCTGGTTTGGAAATGTATCCCAGTATCACAGAGATCTCTTTTCCTTGATACCTTAAAAATAACACCAAATTATATATAACACTTATTAACTAAAACCTTGGTCTACACCAAATATAAGCACTTTTAACAAACATAAGTATTTATAACCATTAAAGCAGACATCCCAAGCAATTCCTCAGCCACAGTGAGCTTCACAAACATTCCCTCCCACTCGGGGCCCACTGGGAATCACACTGAGGGAGGAGTCCTGCCCACACCCAAGTCCCAGCACAGGACCTCATTCTCTGTATCTCTCTCTTGAGTTTCTACTGAGAAAGCAGGGGATCTGTGTCCTCAGAAGCACTTCCCTGTACAACCAGTTTCACTGCATCTTAGAAGAAGGCAAACTTTCCCATTCTACAGAGGAAGAAGGACACATTCCCAACACAATGGCTATATTCCTTTCTTCCTGATGGGGTTTTCCCAAAATATGTTTAGTTCTACTACCATAAATCTCTAGCTCCTATTAGCCTATGACTATCCATTTTCTTTCCGAGGAGCACATCAGTCCGTCCTGAACCATTGCTGAGCTCAGAGGAAGGATCCTAAGAGTGGGGAGTTCTGGTTGGGTTTAAGATACAGACCTGGGAGAGACAGACCTGGTATAGCATCATTAGGGAACCATCTGGAACCTTTGGCCCCTTCTTTGATGGGTGATGGAGGCAGGGCCTCTAGCTCTAGGGGTAACATCCCCAGATACCAGAACACACCTGTGCCAATGCACGGGGCCCACAGCACACCCCAAGTGTCTTACCATGTCTGCTTTCTGCACTCTAATGCCTCGCTCAGCCTAGTAGACCTACAGCCATGTGGTGCTGGTGACTGGGCCCAACTAGGCTTCACCATCATGGGTGTTCTGTGCCAGCAGGTCTCGGGGAACATGATGCTCCCAACCATGCTTCCCCCTGCCTGACATCCATGACCTGCAGAGCAGCCATGCACTGCTTGACTTCCTATGCAAGGAGTGTGGGGGTCTGGAAGTACTGGTCAACAACATGGGCATCGTCTTCCAACCCTCCTCTCTCTGTGTGATCTAGTCAGGTTAGTGGAACCTCACTACCTGCAATTCATAAGGCTGGCCTAAAACCTATCACCTGCCTAGAATATTCCAGGATCTCCAGAGCACATATTTGTTTTCCTGCCTCTCCACCTGCACCTATGCCCTCCCTTCCTGCCTCAAATCCCTCTAACCCCATCTAAAACCAACATTTCCTGAGGACACTGCTTTTTCCATTTCCTCCATTCACTATAGCTTCTCTCTGGTTTGTGCTCCTCTGGAAGACTGCAACTTATTAAGTAGATTCAGGACCTCCATCAATTTGGTGTTTCTGTGGGTAAACCAGGGATAGGACTTCCTACTCTGCCATCTTGCTGATGTTACTCTACAGATGCTTTTTGGCCTGAATCTCCCTGATTCTCTCTTCCCTGAATCTCCAGCCTGCAGGCCTCCCTGCTGATTTTGGACTCGTCAGCCTCCATAATTGTAAGTCATTCCTTACAATTCTTTAAAATAAATCTCTCTCGCTCACTCTTTCCCTCTCTTCCTCTAAGCATGTGTATGCACACACACCCTATCAGTTCAGTTTTCTCTGGAGATTCTAGACTGATTAACACATGTGGCAAAAGAATAAATGTTACTCTATATTGTCACAAATGCATTAAGTTGGGATTTCAAGCAGTGGAACCCATCCTGGATTATCTTGGAGGGTCCTCGATGCCATCACATGTACCCTTATTTACAGAGGTGAGGAAGTTTTGAGGATGAAGAGGAGGCCTGTGAACATGGAAGCAGTGAGTGGACTGATGTAGCCATAAGCAAAGAAACACCTTTAGCCACCAGAAGGTGGAAGAGGTAAGGAAGAGTCTTCCCTAGAAACCAGAGAGTGCACAGTCCTGGAAGCACCTTGATTTCAGGCCTCTGGAGCTTCAAGAGACTAGATCGCTGTTGTTTTAACTGGGTACAGTTTGTAATCATTTGTTATGGTAGCCCCGGGAAAGTAAGATCCCCATGTTCCTTGTTTACTTAGCAGTTTGGCCACATTGGTGACTCAATGTAAGTTTTGGCAGATTACCTTAAAGATCCCCCAGGTAAAAACCTCTGGCATTTCTTCCTGGCAGCTCTCCCTAGGATTACCAGTTGTACCAAAGTATTGCTCTTGAAGAACAAAGAGTTCAGAAAGTTCTTTGCCTTCAGTCAAAGGCAAGGAACACACACACTCAGCAATTATGTCTCCACTGCTCACTCACTGTCTGTGTCTCTCTCTCTCAAAACTAAATAAACATAAAAAAAAAAAGATGAGGTCATGCTAGATCAGGAAGGGCCCTAAGTCCAATGACTGGTGTCTTTATAAAAAAAGGAGGAGGACACAGAAGAGAAGGCAGGGGTTGGGATGATGTAACCACAAACCAAGGAATCCCAAGGAGTGCCAGTGACCACCTGAAGCTGGAAGAGGCAAGGAAGGATTCTTTACTAGAGTTTTAAGAGGGAGAACGACCCCGTCAACACCTTGATATTGGACTTCTGCTCTCCAGAGCTGTGAGAAAATACCTTTCTGTTAAGCCCCAGCTTGTGGTACTTTGTATGATGGTCACAGAAATGGATCCAGACGCCATGTAGTTTGGCCACTAAACCACCAGAGGGCACTGTCTACCAACAAGTACTGCATACACAGACACTAGGACCCAAAAGAATTTACAGACACAGCCATGCCGTGTTCAGATCAAACACTTGTACTTTTGATGACGGTAAACAACTTGTAATGTATCACTTAGAAAAATTACAACCGTTATCATCTTGCTGGATAATTTTGTGACCTTTGCAACAACTTGGCTGGGAGCTTTTAAAGAACATCCTTGCCCTGCTGTCATTTTGTACCCCAGGGAGGGTATCTGTAGGATCAATTCCACCCCCCCCCAAAAAAAAAAAAAAATTTCCCTTCCAGGAATAGATGCATGTCCTTCATTTCCATAGACAGGTCCTACTGGCTCTGAGGTGGCTACAAGGCCGGGTCGCAGTGAGTGTAAGTTCTGCCCCAGTCCTAGGTGGCCTTGGGCATCTGGGTGCTGAACTGGGGAAATCTGTGGTCTATCAAGAGACCAATGGAGAAGCAAGACTTGAAATAAAAGAATCTATTCATGGCCAAGATATTTTCATTATACAGACAAGAACCAGAGATGTGAATACAGCTGTGATGGAGTTACTGAGCATGGCTTAGGCACTGAAGACAGCCCGTGCCAGGAACATTACTAGAGTCATCCCTTATGTCCCCTAGAGCAAGCAGAGCAAGGTGAGGAAGAGGGGTTCATTCCATTGTGTGTAAATTCTTGGCGAACATTCTGGCAAAAGCAGGTTTAACTCACATGATCACCAAAGATCTTCATCAAAAGTAAATACAAGGCGTTTGCAGCTTTCCCATGTACAACCTTAGAGCCTCACCCTTTGTGTTGCAGTATAACCAGGAAGAAATTCTGAATTACAGGAATGCAGTCATTGTAGCAAAGTCTCCTGATGCTGCCCAGTCAGTCATATGCTGAGAGACTCCATCTGGGGTTAGCTGTAATCCACGCAGAAGCCCAGGGTACAGAGCGGGACATGGATGAAGGTCGTCATTCTCCCCCAGTAGTCAAAAATGCTACTGTCCACCCAGATCTGGAGTTGCCGCTGATGATGGCCAAAGACAAGCTGCCGATAACTGTAGTCAGAGATGATGGTGGGCACACTACATGGTGGATGACATTATGGATGATGCAGGAAGATGTGTTGCTTCTGCGGAGACACTGAAAGAGAGAGGGTTTACAAGATCTATGTCATGGCCACTGAAGGCATCCTGTCTGCAGAGGACCCTGCCTGAGTGAGGAGTCCTCCAATGATGAGGTGGTGGTGATGAATACTGTCCCTCATGGCATGCAGAAGCCGCAGTGTCCCAAGATAGAGACTGCGGATATCAGTCTGATTCTTTCTGAAGCAATTCGGAGAATCCACAATGGGGAGTCCATGCCTACCTTTTCCCGAAACATTACTGCAGAGGACTAGGTGCCACAGTTGCCTGGACTGTGGAGCTCCCGAGGAAAACGTGTGGAAAGCGGTGCCATCAACTTACATACAAAGTGTTTCCTTTCAGGGGAGGACTACAAACAGCCTGGAGTCAGATGGTCTCTCTTGCCAGGTTTGGTAGGTAGGAGGCATTAAGATGGTCAAGGGGAAGACAGAGTTCATGGATAAATGGCCTGAAATGTCTGCCAGTGTCATTCTGTCCCTTAAACAAAAGTTACAGACACTTTCCTGAAAAGAATCTCCAAATCTTATTAATATGGAAAAGGGGCAAAAGGCAGATAAGGTCTTAACTCCGTAACTGGCAGTCGTTTCCACCGCAGAGACATGCGTGTGTCGATGTGGATCTTGATTAGGGAAGCTGAGTGCCCTGGCACTGTTGCCAGTCTAGTTGTCCTCTCCCCGGTTAACCTCACACGAGTCTTTTGTGGAAAACCCTAGTAGTCTGTGAGAAGCTGCTATGTCCACAGCCAGTGAACAACGAAGCATGTGTGGCACGACCCCTAGCAAGGAGGTCCGATTAGACAGTAGCATCCTTTCTCTCTCAATACCTGTGTTGCTCTTCAATGGAAAAGAAAAGAATCTGTGGTCTTCCTAGTCTGTTCACTACACTGCAGAGCTTCCCACTCCCCCGCCTTCATGGTGACTGACTTCTGTCCAGACTGTGCAGAAAACAATGCCTACAAAATAAAAGGTGTTCCAGGTCCACGGATGATCCCAAACCCTAGACATGAGGCTCCATCTGTACGTTCCATCCCCTTCCTGAGCATCAAAGTCAAATCAGTGTTGGAATATTGGACTTAAAAACCTAAAGTTTTAAAATATAGAACCATATACTTTTTCTTGTGTGACAGGTGACACTTTTGTCAACTGCATTACTTACGGCTGCACTTGACCTTTCTATCCAGCATTTACAATTACCTAGTCATCGGGTGTCTGGGTGGCTCAGTCGGTTAAGCATCAGACTCTTGATTTCAGCTCAGATCACGTTCTCATGGTTCGTGAGATCGAGCCCTGTGTCAGGCTCTTCAATGACAGCGTGGAGCCTGCTTGGGACTCTCTCTCTCTGTTCCTCCCCTGCATGTGTGCACGTGCATGCTCTTTCACTCTCTCAAAATTGGTAAAACATTTTTTAAAAATTAAAAAATTATAAAACACATGTTCATGCTCTCTCACTCTCTCACAATTGATAAACATTTTTTTTAATTAAAAAATAAAATTAAAAAAAAACATACAGGAACTAATTCCTCTGCAAAGAGGTAATAGTATGTTACATATTCACCAGAAATATACAGAAATGGTGGTTTTTCTAACCTTGGCAATACTGCTCTAGAACAAACAGTGAGGTGGGTCCTAAGGACAGGGCTAAGGGCCCTTAGACCATCATCTCCCAGTTCAGCTGCCTCACCAGTGTTATGGGTAATACAGATCCCCAGTCTTCCAGAAACTCTTCTCCAGCCTAGCATGGGCACAGCTGATTCCCTCTTCAGCCATGGAGTCCAGCCTCTCAGACACAGCCCTGATACTGGTTCATACCAACTGCAGAGAGAACGTCTTCCTCCAAGTCCACAGTGTTCCCAACAAGTATAAGCAGCACCCCTTTTCCCTGAGTCCCTCTGAATACAGAGGCCTGAAACCAATTCCAGGGCGCCACAGGGATAGCCACCATGGTGGCCTCAAGAACAGCCCTCACACCCAAGCATGTTTGACGAAGGAGCCAAGAATACTCAATGGAGAAAAGACATTATCTTCAAAAAATGGGGCTGGGGGGCATCTGGGTAGCTCAAAGGAATGAGTGTCCGACCCTTGATTTTGGCTCAGCTTGTGATCTGGAAGTTTGTGGGATTGAGACCCATGTGGGACTTCAGGCTGACAGTGTGGAGAGTGCTTGGGGTTCGTTGTCTCCCTCTCTCTCTGCCCCTGTCTCTCAAAATAACAAACATTTTTTTTTAATTGTGGTGGGAAAATTGCATAGTCCCATGGAAAAAAATGAAACTAGACTTCTACCTTACACCACTCACAAAAATTAACTCATAATGGATTAAAGATATTTACATGTAACACCAGAAACCATAGGGCGCCCAGGTGGTTAAGCATCCAACCCTTGGTTTTGGCTCAGAAATCGATATCATTAGTGAGTTCGAGCCTCATGTTGGGCTCTGTGCTAACAGCACGGAGCCTGCTTGGAATACTCTTTCTCCCTCTCTCTCTGCCTATCTACTCCTCCCCAGCTCACACACACAGTCTCTCTCTCAAAATAAATAAATAAACTTAATAAAAAACGCTACTCTTGGCAGTGATTTTTTTGACATGATATCTAAAGCACAAACAACCAAACAAAAAACAAACAAGTGGGACTACATCAAATTAAAAATCTTTTGTACAGCAAAGGAAACCATCAACAAGATGAAAAGACAACCTGCAGACTGAGAAATATTTCCAAACCATATATCTATATATATAGATAGATAGATAGATGGTTAGAGGTAAATATCAAAAATATATTAAAAAATTATACAACACAATAGCAAAAATACCCACAAAAAAACAAATAATCCATTTAAAAAATGGGCAAAGGATTTGAATAGGCGTTTTTCCAAAGAAAATATACCAATGGCCAACAGGTATATTAAAAGGTACTCAACATCACTCATCACCTGGGAGATGCAAATCAAAGTCGTGAGATACTACCTCAACCTGTTAGAATGATGATCATCAAAAACACAAGAGATTAAAACAATGCTGGGCAGGATGTAGAGAAATGGGAATTCTTATGCACTGTTGCTACGAATGTAAGTTGATGCAGCCAATATAGAGAACAGTATGAGGTTCCTTTAAAAACTAAAAATAGAGATGATGGCAGAAAAGCATGGAAGTTTTGTGTGTGTCTCACACCCCTGAAATACAGCCAGACCAACACTAAACCATCCTGCACACCTAGAAAACTGATTGGAGGATTAACACAACAATCTGCACAACCTGAACCACAGAATTCAGCAGGTATGCGGCGCGGAGAGGTGAACTTGGGGAATGAGAAGTCCCGGTGGGCAGGGAGCTGCTTTTGTGGGCAAAGAGAGGACAGAGACAGGGGGAGGGGGAGGGGGGATACAGGAAAAGCACCCCTCCCCAAAAGCAGCTGGACAGAAAGTGGAAAAGTGGAAACAGCCTCAGGGACTAAACTAACAAAGGAGAAAGCAGAGGGTTTAAATTCCATTAAGACCGTAAACAAGGGGAGCACAGAGTCTGCAACTCCGCAGCTCCATACCTGGAGGTGCTCTGGTGGGAACAGTGAATCCCTAGGAACAGAGTGGGGTCTGGCAGGTTCACCGGCCACGCGGGGAGAAGCGTTTCCACTGCTGGAAGGACATTTGGTAGAGACTGCAAGGCAACCTGGGCCCAGCAGACCCCAGAGAATGGCCACATTTGCTGGTGCTGGAACACGGTCGTTAAGGGCGAAGCCTGGTGCCAGATGTGTGTTGTGATTTCCCATAATCCCTGAAACGCTGCTGCTACACTATCTTGCAAACTTTTCCTGAGGCAGGCTGGCACCTGGCCACAGTCTCGGGGCACCGGCAGCAACAGGGTCCAGCAAGCGAGCGTTCCTGAGTGCAGCTGGCATTCAGCCATTGTTCAGTGAGACCCTCCCACAGAGGGGCAGAACAGGTCCAAGCCGCAGTCCTTCAGAAGTAAGGGGAAAACAGCCACATCTGAGACAAAATTTGGGACACAGGTACTGCCTGGGACTTGGTCATGGCCACTGAAAAAGTGGGGAGTGGACAAAAGTTGAAGACAGAGGACAGGTGCGTGGTTGCTGATCCGGGAGAACAGAGTTCCGATACTAGAGACTGGGTAGCTGGGTGACGCCATTTTCACTGCTCCCACGCCTGCGCAAATGCACCTAGGGCATCACAACAATCCACCTCAGTAGGCTAGCAGCGCCATCTAGTGGAGAACAGAGCCATTACACTAAGCCCTGCCCAACTGGGCCCACCTCACTCTTCAGGAACACAAGTCTCACGACCTGCTCAGTTTCTGGACTATAAAGTACTTCATAGTCTGAATTCTAGGGGAAAACAAAGCAATTTCAGTTGTATTTCAATCTGTTAGCAGGTCCACCTATTCAATTTTCTTTTTTTTTTCTCTTTTTCACTTCTTTTTCTTGAATACAGAAAGAGAAAAAATTCATTTTTATTTTCAATTTTTATTAAAAATATTTAATTTTTTACTATATTTTTTACTTGTATGTAAATTATTTCAAACTCTCTTTTACTTCCATCACTTTATTTTATTCTCCTTCAGTGTACTCACTTTTTCAAATTTTCAAATGATTTCCTTTTTTTGTTCTTCCCCCCCCCACCTTTTTTCTCTAATCTATCAAACTACTTTCAACACCCAGACCAAACACACCTAGTCATTTACTCGATTTTGTGTGTGTGTTTTCAATTTTGTGATTTTACTATTTTTTAATTTTAATTTTTATACCTCATTAATTCCTTTTCTCCCTTCAAAATGACGAAATGAAGGAATTCACCCCAAAAGAAAGAGCATGAAGAAACGACAGCCAGGGATTTAACCAACACAGATACAAGCAAGATGTCTGAACCAGAATTTAGAATCATGATAATAAGAATATTAGCTGGAGTTGAGAATAGACTAGAATCCCTTTCTGCGGAGATAAAAGAAGTAAAAACTAGTCAGGATGAAATTTAAAAAATGCTATAACTGAGCTGCAATCACGAATGGATGCCACGGTGGCAAGGATGGATGAGGCAGAACAGAGAATCAGCAATATAGAGAACAAACTTATGGAGAATAATGAAGCAGAAATAAAGAGGGAGATTAAGGCAAAAGAGCACGATTTAAGAATTAGAGAAATCAGTGACTCATTAAAAAGGAACAACATCAGAATCATAGGGGTCCCAGAAGAGGAAGAGAAAGAAATAGGGGTAGAAGGGTTATGTGAGCAAATCATAGCGGAAAACTTTCCTAACCTAGGGAAAGACACAGACATCAAAATCCAGGAAGCACAGAGGACCCCCATTAGTTTCAACAAAAACCAACCATCAACAAGGTATATCATAGTCAAATTCACAAAATACTCAGACAAGGAGAGAATATGAAAGCAGCAAGGGAAAAAAAGTCCCTAACCTACAAGGGAAGACAGATCAGATTTGCAGCAAACCTATCCACAGAAACTTGACAGGCAAGAAAGGAGTGGCAGGATATATTCAATGTGCTGAATCAGAAAAATATGCAGCCAAGAAGTCTTTATCCAGCAAGGCTATCATTCAAAATAGAAGGAGAGATAAAAAGTTTCCCAAACAAAAATTAAAGAGGTTTGTGACCACTAAACCAGCCCTGCCAGAAATTATAAGGGGGACTCTCTGAGGGGAGAAAAGATGAAAAAAAAAAAAAAAAAAAAATATATATATATATATATATATATATATATATATATATATATATACATACACACATACATACATACACACCAAAAGCAACAAAGATTAGAAAGGACCAGAGAACACCACCAGAAACTCCAACTCTACAAGCATTGTAATGGTAGTACTCACTCTAAACGTCAGTGGACTCAATGTTCCAATCAAAAGACACAGGCTAACAGAATGGATAAGAAAACAAGATCCATCTATATGCTGTTTACAAGAGACCCACTTGAGACCTAAAGACACCTTCAGATTGAAAATAAGGAGATGGAGAACCATCTATCATGCTATCATGGTCAACAAAAGAAAGCCAGAGTAGCCATACTTATATCAGACAATCTAGATTTTAAAATAAAGACTGTATCAAGAGAGGCAGAAAGGCATTATATCATAATCATGGGGTCTATCCACCAAGAAGACTTAACAATTGTAAACATTTATGCGCCAAATGTGAAAGCACCCAAATATATAAACCAATTAATCACAAACATAAAGAAACTCATTGATAGTAATACCATAATAGTAAGAGACCTCCACACCCCACTCACAGCAACGAACAGATCATCTAATCAAAAAATCAACAGGGAAACAATGGCTTTGAATGACACACTGGACCAGATGGACTTAACAGATATATTCAGAACATTTCATCCTAAAGCAGCAGAATATACATTCTTCTCCGGTGCACATGGAATGTTCTCCAGAATAGACCACATACTGGGACACAAATCAGCCCTCAGCAAGTGTAGAATGATCGAGATCATACCATGCATATTTTCAGACCATAACACTATGAAACTCAAAATCAACCACAAGAAAAAATTTGGAAAGCTAACAAATACTTGGACTGAAGAACATCCCATGAAAGAATGAATGGGCTAAGGAATAAGTTAAAGGGGAAATTAAAAGTATATGGAAGCCAATGAAAATGATAACACCACAACCCAAAACGTCTGGGACGCAGCAAAGGCAGTCATAAGAGGTAAGTATATAGCAATCCAGGCCTTCCTAAAGAAGAAAGATCTCAGATACACAACATAACCTTATGCCTTAAAGAGCTAAAAAGAACAGCAAATAAAACCGAAAACCAGCAGAATACAGGAAATAATAAAGATTAGAGCAGAAGTTAATGCTATTGAAACCAAAAAACAGTAGAACAGATCAATGAAGCCAGAAGCTGGTTCTTTGAAAGAATTAACAAAATTGATAAACCACTAGTCAGTTTGATCAAAAAGAAAAAGGAAAGGACCCAAATAAATAAAATCAAGAATGAAACAGGAGAGATCACAACCAACACAGCAGAAATAAAAACAATAATAAGAGAATATTATAAGCAATTATATGCCAATAAAATGGGCAATCTGGAAGAAGTGGACAAATTCCTAGAAACATATACACTACCAAAACTGAAACAGGAAGAAATAGAAAATTTGAACAGACCCATAACCAGTAAAGAAATCGAATTAGTAATCAAAAATCTCCCAAAAAACAAGAGTCCAGGGCCAGATGACCTTCCAGGGGAATTCTACCAAACATTTAAGGAAGAGTTAACGCCCACTCTCTTGAAGCTGTTCCAAAAAATAGAAATGGAAGGACAACTTCCAAACTCCTTCTATGAAGCCAGCATTACCTTGATTCCAAAACCAGACAGAGACCCCACTAAAAAGGAGATCTATAGACCAATTTCCCTAATGAACATGGATGCAAAAATCCTCAACAAGATATTACCCAACCAGATCCAACAATATATTAAAAAAATTATTCACCATGACCAAGTGGGATTTATACCCGGGATTCAGGGCTGGTTCAATGATCGCAAAACAAGTAACATGATTCATCGCATCAATAAAAGAAAGGACAAGAACCATATGATCTTCTCAATAGATGCAGAGAAAGCATTTGACAAAATACAGCATCCTTCCTTGATAAAAAAACGCAAGAAAGTAGGGATAGAAGGAGCATACCTCAAGATCATAAAAGCCATATATGAACAACCCAAGGCTCATATCATCCTCAATGGGGAAAAACTGAGAGCTTTCCCCCTAAGGTCAGGAAAAAGACAGGGATGTCGACTCTCGCCACTGTTATTCAACATAGTATTGGAAGTCTTGGCCTCTACAATCAGACAACACAAAGAAATAAAAGGCATCCAAATCGGCCAGGAGGAGGTCAAACTTTCACTCTTCGCAGATGACATGATACTCTATATGGAAAACCCTAAAGATTCCACCAAAAAACTGTTAGAACTGTTCATGAATTCAGCAAAGCTGCAGGATATAAAATTAACGCACAGAAATCGGATGCATTCCTATACGCCAACAATGAAGCAACAGAAAGAGAAATCAAGGAATCGATCCCATTTACAATTGCCCCCAAAACCATAAAATACCTAGGAATAAATCTAACCTAATAGGTGAAAAATCTATACACTGAAAACTACAGAAAGCTTATGAAAGAAATTGAAGAAAGACACAAAAAAATGGAAAAAGATTCCATGCTCCTGGATAGGAAGAACAAGTATTGTTAAAATGTCGATACTACCCAAAGCAATCTACATATTCAATGCAATCTCTATCAAAATAACACCAGCATTCCTCACAGACCTAGAACAAACAATCCTAAAATTTGTATGGAACCAGAAAAGACCCCGAATAGCCAAAGCAATCTTGAAAAAGAAAACCAAAGCAGGAGGCATCACAATCCCAGACTTCAAGCTATACTACAAAGCTGTAACCATCAAGACAGTATGGTTCTGGCACAAGAACAGACACTCAGATCAATGGAACACAATATAGAACCCAGAAACGGACCCACAAACGTACGGCCAACTCATCTTTGACAAAGCAGGAAAGAATATCCAATGGAATAAAGACAGTCTCTTCAGCAAGTGGTGCTGGGAAAACTAGACAGCGACACGCAGAAAAATGAACCTGGACCACTTTCTTACACCACACACAAAAATAAACTCAAAATGGATGAAAGACCTCAATGTAAGACAGGAAGCCATCAAAATCCTCAAGGAGAAAGCAGGCAAAAACCTCTTTGATCTTGGCCACAGCAACTTCTTACTCAACACGTCTCCAGAGGCAAGGGAAGCAAAAGCAAACATGAACTACTGGGACCTCATCAAAATAAAAAGCTTCTTCACAGCAAAGGAAACAATCAGCAAAACTAAAAGGCAACCGACAGAATGGGAGAAGATATCTGCAAACGACGTATCAGATAAAGGGTTAGTATCCAAAGTCTATAAAGAACTTATCAAACTCAACACCCAAAAAACAAATAATCCAGTGAAGAAATGGGCAAAAGACATGAATAGACACTTCTCCAAAGAAGACATCCAGATGGCCAAGCAACACATGAAAAAATGCTCAACGTCACTCATCATCAGGGAAATACAAATCAAAACCACAATGAGATACCACCTCACACCTGTCAGAATGGCTAACGTTAATAACGCAGGCAACCACAGATGTTGGCGAGGATGCAGAGAAAGAGGATCTCTTTTGCATTGTTGGTGGGAATGCAAGCTGCTGTGGAAAATAGTATGGAGGTTCCTCAAAAAACTAAAAATAGAACTACCCTACAACCCAGCAATTGCACTACTAGGTATTTATCCGAGGGATGCAGGTGTGCTGTTTCGAAGGGACACATGCACCCCAATGTTTATAGCAGCACTATTAACAATAGCCAAAGTATGGAAAGAGCCCAAATGTCCATCGATGGATGAAAGGATAAAGAAGATGTGGTATATATACATATATATACACCACACACACACACACACACACACACACACACACACACACACAGTATTACTCGGCATACAAAAAGAATGAAATCTTGACATTTGCAACTACATGGATGGAACTGGAGGGTATTATGCTATGTGAAATTAGTCAGAGAAAGACAAGTATCATATGACTTCACTCATATGAGGACTTTGAGAGACAAAACAGATGAACATAAGGGAAGGGAAACAAAAATAATATAAAAACAGGGAGGGGGACAAAACATAAGACTCATAAATATGGAGAACAAACTGGAAGGGTTGTGGGAGGAGGGATGGGCTAAATGGGTAAGGGGCACTAAGGAATCTCCTCCTGAAATCTTTGCACTACATGCTAATTTGGATGTAAATTAAAAAAAATTAAAATGAAATTCTCATTAAAAAAAAAAACTAAGAATAGAGGGGGTGCCTGGGTGGTTCAGTCCGAAGAGCATGCACCTCTTGATCTTGGAGTCATGAGTTCAAGCCCCACTTGGGATGCAGAGATCACTTAAATAAATAACACTTAGCAGCTCTCCTGTCCGTGGGTCCTGGACCTGTGCTTTAATAAAAGTACCTTTTTACACCAAAGACATCTTAAGAATTATTCCTTGGCTGTCAGCTCCGAATGCCATGAACCCCACCATCATCTCAAACTGCCTCAACTGCAAATATCTTCTCCCATTCCGTTGGTTGCCTTTCAGTTTTGCTGATTGTTTCCTTTGCCGTGCAGAAGCTTTTTATTTTCATGAGTCCCAATAGTTCATTTTTGCTTTTGTTTCCCTTGCCTCCGGAGACGTGCTGAGAAGTTGCTACAGCTGAGGTCAAAGAGGTTTTGGCCTGCTTTGTCCTTTAGGATTTTGATGGCTTCATGTCTGACATTAGGTATCCTGTTGTTGACTGGGGCAAGAGTTCAGACTTGCGCACCTTTCCACCTGTGAGACCCTTCCGTTTTGCATTTGGCTTGCCTGTCATTGTTCCCCAACCTGTGTGGGTTCCAAGTCCTGTGACACCTAGCTGCTAAAATGCCCCCTCCAGCTACAAATGATAAATGACTCAGATCCAACATGGCGGAGCAGTAGGGGGACCCAAAGTTCCCCCGTCCCTCAATCACAACAGGGTTGAGGCCAAAGGACTTTGAATTCCAAGAGTCCGGGCTGCAGAGTGACTGAGACATCTCCAGGGGCCCACAGGGACAACCTGGCATGTCAAAGGTGTGTGATTGTGAACTGGGAGAGATAAAACAGGGAGCATAGGCACAGATGGGAGGGATTCCCTTCTGTGGCGAGACAAAGGGAAGAGAAGAGGGGCTGTAGAAGTGTAGGACTGTATATGGACTAGAGAAAAACGATGGACCAGGACAGAGAAAGATTCAATCTCTAACCGTGGGGCTTTCAGGGCACCCAGCAGTTTTGCATTTTCTGATTTAACTCTTGGACAATTTTTATTATATATGTTTTCTTTTTTCCTTTTATCCTTATTTCTTCCCTCCTCTAGTCTGGTTATTCTGTTTGTTGGTTTGCTTAAACAGACATATGTAATCTGTTCTCTTCACACTTGTTCTTTATCTCCTTTATTTTCCTCCCTCTCTGGATTAAGCCCTATAGTTTCTCTGCCTGATCAATTTTCTTTTCTTTCCTTTTTCCTCACCCCTGTGATTAATCTCTTTGTATGGGATAAGACCTCTTCCATAAACACCACCCCCACCCCATTGTTTTTTTGTTATTGCTGGTATTTTGTATGTTTTTTGTGGGGTTTTTGTTTTTCTTTGTTTGCTTGTTTTTTGTTTTGTTTGTTTCCTTTCCAGGGCTACTTCAAGGCACACCTGGTGGAGGGTCCAAAACATCACTACTGAGTAGGAAGATAAAGCAACCAGGGTCACGACAACAGAGAGCAAGTAACACATCCCAAAAAACACCTGCTGAAAGGCCAGGCCCTGGATAATGTATGACCCATCTTTAACATAGTACTGCTCATGGGTGTGGGACACATAACAAGCTTTTAAAACACATAAGGAACAGAAAATGAGCCAAAATGGTGAAATGGAAGAACTCTCCTCAAAAGAAATTCCAGGAAGAAATGACAGCTAAAGAATTATCAAAACAGATATAAACAATACAACTGATAAAGAATTTAGAATAATAGTCGTAAGATTAATTACTGGGGTTGAAAAAAGCATAGAAGACAGCAGAGAATCTATTGCTATAGAGATCAAGGAACTAACAAATAGTCATGATGAATTAAACAATGTTGTAAATGAGGTGCAAAATAAACGAGGTAGTGACAGTGAGGATTGATGGGGCAGAGCGGAGAATAAGTGAAATAGAAGATAAAATTATGGAAAAGATGAAGCTGAGAAAAAGAGAGATAAAAACAATTCTAGACCACGAGGGGAGACTTTGAGAACTAAGCGATTTGATGAAACATATTATCTGTATCATAGGAGTTCCAGAAGAAGAAGAGAGAGAGAAAGGGGCGGAAGGTGTACTTGAACAAATCATGCTGAGAACGTCCACAATCTGGGGAAGGAAACAGACACTGAAATCTAAGAGGCACAGAGAGCTCCCTTCAGACATAACAGGAATTGATCTTCTGCACAACATATCATAGTGAAACTGGCAAAATACAAAGATAAAGACAGAATTATGAAAGCAGCTAGGAACAAAAGGGCCTTAACCTACAAGGGTAGACACAGAAGGGTACTAGCAGACCTATCTGCTAAAACTTGGCAGGCCAGATGAGAGTGGCAGAGGAAATATTCAACATGATGAATAGGAAAAATATGCAGCCAAGGATCCTTTATCCAGCAAGGCTGTCATTCAGAATAAAAGGAGACATAAACGTTTTCCCAGACAAACAAAAACTGAAGGACTTCATCAATACTAAACCAGTCCTACAAGAGATCCAAAGGAGGACTCTGTGAGTGGAATGTTGCAAAGACCACAAAGGACCAGAGACATCACTACAAGCATGAAACCTACAGACAGCACAATGACACAAATCCATATCTTTCAATAATAACACTGAATGTAAATGGACCAAATGCTCCAATCAAAAGACATAGGGTATCAGAATGGATAAAAACAAAAAACAAGACTCATCTACAAGAGACCCATTTTAAACCTGAGGACACCTTCGGATTGAGAGTGAGGGGATGGAGAACTATCTATCATGCTACTGGAAGTCAAAAGAAAGCTGGAGTAGCCATACCTGTATCAGACAAACTAGATTTTAAAGTAAAGGCTGTAACAAGAGATGAAGAAGGGCATTATATAATAATTACGAGGTCTATCCATCAAGAAGAGCTAACAATTATAAATGTTTGTGCACCCAATTTGGTGACACCCAAATATATAAAACAATTAACCACAAACACAAGCAATCTTATTGATAAGACTGTGGTAATTTCAGGGGACTTTAATACTCCACTTACAACAATGGACAGATCAACTAGGCAGAAAATCAATAAAGAAACAATGGTCCTGAATGATACACTGAACCAGATAGACTTCACAGATATATTCAGAATTCTTCACCCAAAAGCAGCAGAATGCACATTCTTCTCGAGTGCACATGGAACATTCCCCAAGATACATCACATACTGGGTCACAAAACAGCCCTCAATAAATATAAAAGAACTGAGATCATACCATGCACATTTTCAGATCACAACGCTATGAAACTTGAAATCAACCACAGGAAAAAGTTTGGAAAACCTCCAAATGCATGGAGGTAAATGAACATCCTACTAAAGAATGAATGGGTCAACCAGGCAATTAAAGAAGAAATTAAAAAATATATGGAAACAAATGAAAATGAAAACACGACAGTCCAAACCCTTTGGGATACAACAAAGGCAGTCATAAGAGGAAAGTACATTGCAATCCAGGCCTATCTCAAGAAACAAGAAAAATCCCCAATACAAAATCTGATAGTATATCTAAAGGAACTAGAAGCAGAACAGCAAAGAAACCCCAAGGCCAGGAGAAGAAGAGAAAGAATGAAGATCAGAGCAGAAATAAACAATATAGAATCCAAAAACAAAACAAAACAAAACAAAAAAACAAACAGAACAGATCAATGAAACTAAGAGTTGGTTCTTGGGGGGGGGGGGGGGGGAAACAACGCCCCAGCAATACAAACAATTATCAGAGAATACTATGAAAAATTATATGCCAACAAACTGGACAACCTGGAAGAAATGGACAAATTCCTAAACATCCACATGCTACCGAAACTCAAACGGGAAGAAATAGAAAATTGGAACAGACCCATAACCACTGAAGAAATCTAATCAGGTATCAAAACTCTCCCAACAAATAAGAATCCTGGGCCAGATGGCTTCCCTGGGGATTTCTACCAGACATTTAAAGCTGAGACAATACCTATCCTTCCCAAGCTGTTCCAAGAAAACAGAAATGGAAGGAAAACTTCTGGACTCATTCTGTGAAGCCAGCATTACCTTGATTCCCAAACCAGACAGAGACCCCACAAAAAAGAACTACAGGCCAATATCTCTGATAAACATGGATGCAAAAAATTCTCAACAAGATACTAGCATATCGAATTCAACAGCATATAAAAAGAATTATTCACTTGGGATGCCTGGGTGGCTCAGTCGGTTAAGCCTCTGACTTGGCTCAGGTCATGATCTCGCACAAAGGTCATGACTGGCACAAAAACAGACACATAGACCAATGGAAGAAAACAGAGAACCCAGAATTGGACCCACAAATGTACAGCCAACTAATCTTTGACAAAGCAGGAAAGAGTACCCAATGGAAAAAAGACAGTCTCTTTAGGCAATGGTGCTGGGAGAACTGGACAGCAACACGCAGGAGAATGAACCTGGACCACTTTCTTACACCATACACAAAAATAAACTCAAAATGGATGAAAGACCTAAATGTGAGACAGGAAGCCATCAAAACCCTAGAGGAGAAAGCAGGCAACAACCTCTCTGACCCCAGGCACAGCAATTTCTTACTCAACTCATCACCAAAGGCAAGGGAATTAAAAGCAAAAATGAACTATTGGGACCTCATCAAGATAAAATGCTTCTACACTGCAAAGGACACAATCAACAAAACTAAAAGGCAACCAACAGAATGGGAAAAGATATTTGCAAATGACATATCGGATAAAGGACTAGTATCCAAAATCTGTAAGAACGTAACCAAACTACACAGCTGAAAAACAAATAATCAAATGAAGAAATGGGCAGAACACAGGTATAGACACTTTTCCAAAGAAGACATCCAGATGGCCAACAGACACATGAAAAGATGCTCAACGTCACTCATCATTAGGGAAATACAAATTGAAGCCCACACTGAGATACCACCTCACAACAGTCAGAGCAGCTAAAATGAACAAATCAGGAAACTATAGATGCTGGCAAGCATGTGGAGAAACAGGAACCCTCTTGCCCTGTTGGTGGGAATGCAAACTGGTGCAGCTGCTCTGGAAAACAGTGTGGAAGTTCCTCAAAAAATTAAAAATGGAACTACCCTATGACCCAGCAAAAGCACTCCTATGAATTTATCCAAAGGATACAGGAATGCTGATTCACAGGGCACATGTACCCCAATGTTTATATTTGGCTTTCAACAACAGCCAAATTATGGAAAGAGCCTAAATATCCATCAACTGATGAATGGATAAAGAAAATGTGGTCTATATATATATATATATATATATATATATATATATATATATATACATACAATAGAATACTACCTGGCAATGAGAAAGAATGAAATCATGCCATTTGAAGCAATGTGGATGGAACTGGAAGGTATTATGCTAAGTGAAATATGTCAGACAGAGAAGGAAACATATCATATGTTTTCACTCATATGTGGATTTTGAGGAACATAACAGAAGACCAGGGGGAAGGGAAGGGGAAGAAAATAGCTACAAACAGAGAGGGAGGGAGGCAAACCATAAGAGACTCAAATACAGAGAACAAACTGAGGGTGCATTGGGGGAGAGGGGAAAATGGGGGATGGGCATTGAGGAGGGCACTTGTTGGGATGAGCACTTGGTGCTGTGTGTAAGCGATGAACCACGGGAATCTACCTCCAAAACCAAGAGCACACTGTACACACTATATGTTAGCCAATATGACAATAAATTATATCAAAAAAATTTTTTTAAATAAAAATAAATTAAAAAAATAAAGTTGGAAAAGGGGACGCATATAATAGTTGGAGAGTTCAGAGCTGCGGACCCAGGGAACATTCCATAATGCTGCTTGGTAACAATGTGGCAGTACAAAATCAAAATGATTAAGGAAAATAAAAAAAATAATCAAACAATAAATAAATAAATATAAATAAATAAATAAATAAGTAACACTTATCAAAAACTAAAAATAGAACTACCACATGATCCAGCAATTCCACTTCTGGGCATATGGAAAATGGAATCAAAGAGATAGCTGCATTCCCATGTTTACTACAGCATTATTTATCATAGCCAAGACATGGACACAACCTAAGTGTCCACAGACAGATAAATGGATGCAGAAAGTGTAGTATATACACGATGGAACATCATTCAACCACAAAAAAGGAGGATATCCTGCTGTTTGCGACAACATAGATGAACTTACAAGGTCTATGTGATCCCACCGCAGGAAAGCCTCCCTGATTCCCCATGTAAAATATCTACCAAGCCATTATCCTTTGCCACAGCACCCTGCTTCTCCTCTTCAAGGTGCTAATCACAATCGACTTAATCTATGTGTTTGTTGGTTGCCATATGGCCCATCTTTCCACTTGAATATATGTTCAACAGGGGCAGCAACCTGGTCATCTCCTTTGCCATCATATCACCAGCACCAAGCACAGGGTCAAGGCTCAATGAACATGGAATGGATGGATGGATGGATGGATGGATGGATGGATGGATGAATTTGCACCAAATCTATTTATGACATGTCCTCCCCCTGTCAGGTGCTTAGTGCTGATGTGCCCTGTCCTTGGTGTCAAGCAGGAACACACTTCCCCATGCTCAACATTGTGCTCCCACACGAGATCCTTATTTGCACTTAACCCACTGTGATATCCACACCTTGGTAACAGTGCTCCAGCACCCGTCTTCCCAAGCCCAAGCCTCTTCTCCATCCATGAAATGTATACCAATGCTTTTCAAGCAGTCTATTTGTGTGGTTCAGAGCAGTGGCCCACGTGCCTTTGAGAAAAGCTACGTGTGTCTGTGAATAACCATCAACAAAGGATTCCTTTTTTTTTTCATCACTGGCACCAAAAGATCAAAACTGTGCCTCCTCTTGATACAGAACTTCTGAAGAGTTTCCATCTTCTGATCTGGCTTGTTCGTCCTCTTGCCATCTTCATATTAAAATTGCACTTTCTGTTCAGGTGCCCAATCTAATATAAAAGCTTTTTCTTTGCCTTTCTTTCCAGTTGTATGATAAGCACTGTTCTTTGTACTTACAAGGATTTAAATACACAAGCGTATATTATTTGCTAAACCATTACCCTAGTGGTTTTCAACACAAAACATTTATACTGTGAGTTACATCATGATTCCTTGTGCAGTAAGGCACTGCCCATTATACTGCTCCCTTTTTTTTTTTTAAACATTTATTTATTTTTGAGACAGAGAGAGACAGAGCATGAATGGGGGAGGGTCAAAGAGAGGGAGACACAGAATCCAAAACAGGCTCCAGGCTCCGAGCTGTCAGCACAGAGCCCGACACGGGGCTCGAACTCACAGACCATGAAATCATGACCTGAGCCGAAGTCGGCCGCTTAACCAACTGAGCCACCCAGGCGCCCCTATACTGCTCCCTTTAAAACACTTCTATCTTGAGGCGCCTGGGGGATACAGTTGGTTAAGAGTTTGGTTAAGAGTCGAACTCTTGATCTCAGCTCAGGTCATTATCTTACAGCTTGCGAGTTGGAGCCCCACATTGGACTCTGTGCTGATGGTGGGGGAGCCTGCCTGGAATTTTTTCTCCTTCTCTCTGCCCCTATGCAGCTTGTGTTTCTCTCTCTTTCTCTCCCAAAATAAACAATCAAAAAAATTAATAAAAATAAATAAATAAATAAAAGTTTTCTTTTAAGGTCCAACTAAATGCTGATTAATCATCGAAATCCACATAACTGATTTCACAACTGTTTGCTTTGGTGACTTACATATCTCAATACTAATCAATATTTACTAAGCACCAACCAAACATAATTTGAAAAGACAGTAGCCATGAAGCTTCCATCAGCTAGGAAACATTAGAGGAGAAAAAAATCTGGGCGCCTGGGTAGCCCAGTCACTTAAGAATCTGACTCTTGATTTCCGCTCAGGTCATGATCTCACAATTTGTGACACCAAGCCCCACATCAGCTCTTTGCTACCATTTTAATATATTTTTTTAAAAACCCTCTTTCAGGCTCGCCTGGATGGCTCAGTCGGTTAAGCGTCCGACTTCGGCTCAGGACATGATCTCACAGCTTGTGAGTTCGAGCCCCACGACGGGCTCCGTGCTGACAGCTCAGCCTGTTTCAGATTCTGTGTCTCCTTCTCTCTCTGCCCCTAACCCACTTGCATTTTGTCTCTGTCTCTCTCAAAAATAAATAAACATTAAAAAACAAAAAACAAAAAAAAACCCTCTTTCAATGTGAAGTAAATAATTTGTTCTTAGAACCAGGATCCTGAAATCAATATAAGTAATGGGTGTTTGCAACAGATTATGGAGGAATGAGAGCCAAGGAGGCACACAAAGCAAAGAAGTGATCAAAAAATCTAAGATGACTATGGGAATATTACTTGGTACTCAAAAAAAGGAAGTCTTGCCATTTGCAACAACATGGATGGAACTAGAGTGTAGCCCTAAGTGAAATAAGTCAGAGAAAGACAAGTATCATATGACTTTACTCATATATGGAATTTCAGAAACACAACAGATGAACATAGGGGAAGGGAAGGAAAAATAAGATAAAAACGGAGGGAGGCAAACCATAAGAGACTCTTAAATACAGAGAACAAACTGAGGGTTGCTGGAGGTTGCACCCACCTCCCCTCCTGAGGGTGATAGGCATCAAGGAGGTCATTTGTCAGGATGAGCACTAGGTGTCCTATGTACGTGATGAATCACTGGGTTCTACTCCTGAAAGCAATATGACACTATATGTTAACTAACTTGAATTTAAAAACAATACAAATAGGGGTGCCTGGGTGGCTGAGTCAGTTCAGAGACACTCTTGGGATCAGGTCATGATCTCCCTGTTGGCGAGCTGGAGCCCTGCATCAGGCTGGCTACTGTCAACGCAGAACCAGTTTCAGATCCTCTGCCCCCCCCCCCCCCCCCCCGCTCATCACCTGCACACCCTCTCTCAAAACAGTAAATATTTTAAAAATAAATAAATGAATAAATAAAACATTTTCTCATAAATACATTAACAAATAAAAAACAATTACGTAGCCAGTAACAAGAAGGTATGCGTTGTATTCAAGATACATTAAGTTAAAAAAAATTAAGCTGCAGAATATTCAAAGATCTCTGGGGTTGGCTTTTGACGCATCCTGTACGTTTATGAAACAAGAGGCTTTAAGGAAGGTTATTCCAAAGACGTGCCCGGGCAGGGGGGCCTTTACTATTACTTTGGCAGCCTCCCGTTCTCTGCCTTACATATGTCTCAACACATAAGTGACACAACAGGAATATTCCTTAGGGGCGGGCATATGTATGCAGCGTAACCACACGACTGCTTTTAAACTCTTCGACTCATAAACACCGGACGGAAACGAGGAAGAAGTCCTGGCGCTACGGCGACCCCACCCCCGCGGGGGAAGGCTCGCCGATCTACCCAGAGTCCCGAGGCCAACCGCGGCCCGTCCCCTCCGGTGCCCAGCGCTCCGCCCGCACCCGGACGCCGGGTGACAGCGCGCCGAACGCCACGGGCCTCGCTCCCACAGGCACGGACTCGCACGGGAGGCCGGGTCTCGGCCCCGGCGGTACGAACTCCCGGCCGCAGGCTCCCGCGCACCCCCAGCGCGACTCGACCGCGGTTGAAGGGGCTACACCCGCTGAGGGATGGCCAGGTGACGGCCGTCGCAGCGTAACGCCAGGCCTGGTGGGGGTCTGCGAGCTGAACTGTTCTCTTCACCCCGAACAGTGAAAACATACGGAGAGCTCCAGCGCTCCCCGATCCCGGGACCGGGACCCCGGGTTCACCGCTTTCCGTCTCCCCGTCGTCCTCCCGGCTCACCTCGCGGCGGCGGCGGCGCCGGGCACACCGCACGAGGAAACCAAAATCAGCCCCCCAGAGAAACGTGGGTTAAGGCAAGAGCCCAGCGTCACACGGAGAGGTCGAGCAGCCACGCCCGCTTCGAGTCCTGACCAACCCAAGTCCTCAGGCGACCCGCGGAGGTCCAGTAGTGCTGTAGCCCCCGCCTCCTGGCGTGCGATTGCGCCTGCGCCTTCGCGTGCGCGTGCGCCCAGGTTCCCGGAAACGCCACGGCCGCTACGCCCCGGCCCGCGCAGCTGGAGTCACGGATGAGAAGACCCAGCGGTCACGGGGCGTCGAGGCTGGGTTCGACGGAGTAGAGCTGGCCTGCGGAGGCTTTCCTTCCCTAGTAGAGGGAACGAAACTCCTAGGGCGCGCGTCCCGCCTCGGCTCGGCCAGTAAAGCCGCCAGGCCCCGCCCGATCCCTCCATCTACTGACCTCCGCCTGGCACTCGAGCCCAGGTAGCGTCCGGCCCTACCAGGCAACCTTTGCCCGGACTTCGCCAGGGGAAAGCCAGTAAAATCCAAATAAAGCACGGAGCATAGTCACTACTACTGTTCGACGTTGCCTTTTTACTTCTGCCAAACGTGACCGATAAAAGTAAGATGTTGATATAGGGAGAATTTGATGACGAGTACACGGGAATTCTCTACTACATTCGCAACTTTTCAGTGTATTTTTCTAAAATTACGTTTTTTGAAAAGGAAGGGGGGCCTGGAAATAGTTGGATCCAGATTTGGACCTATGATTCATGCCGTCATCAAGGATCAAGGCTCTCTCTAATTTTCATCTGTTAGTTTGCTTCCTCATGGTGTCAAGACAGTTTTGCTGCAGCTCCAAGTATCACATTCTCACACAAATGCGTTCGAGATAGAAAAGGATCAGATGAAACAAGTATTTTCCTTTTATGAGGGAGGAGAATAATACCTACTCCCATTTCAACATGGGAATTGACAAAGATGCTGTCCTCGGCACTCTCCAGCCAGGCTGTTCTGGGGCTTCTCAACTAGACCTCAGCCCTGACCTATAAAAAGTACAAACTCAGCCCAACTGATTTCATCCACTCCCCCCCACACACATATTAAAACACTTAACATCATATTTTTAAAAAGCGAACACAGAGTTTCTTCTTAAAAAATATTTTTTTAATGTGTACTTATTTTTGAGTGAGACAGAGTGTAAGCAGGGGAGGGGCAGAGACAGAGGGAGACACAGAATCCAAAGCAGGCTCCAGGCTCCGAGCTGTCAGCACAGAGCCTGAGGCGGGCTCGAACTCACGAACTGTGAGATCATGACCTGAGCCAAAGGCAGACACTTGGCAGACTAAGCAACCCAGGTGTCCCTAACATGCTTTTCAACAGCTCAAGCCACATCCCTAAATGACCCTAGCCCTCTATACCTGCCAAAAGAATTTACTATTTGTTCTAACCAACAATTGATCATAGGCCCTTCACCACCCTTTCTTAGAGGATTTACTAAAAAGGATTCACAATTTGCGGGTCCTTCCTTTGTCCATTTGAGGTAGGTATCTATCTCCTCCAACCGAGTCGTGTCTTTCTCAAGCACTGGAAAGCCCTTCCTTTGAAATGTAATCATCAGGAAAGATAGGGCCTCGGTCTCCCAGACTCTGTGCGGCACATACAGCTGGCCTCATGGCATTTACACGACCCACTCTGGGTAATTTTTCACTTCCCTGACTCTACTCAAGCCCCTCCATTCCCCATCTCTACACCCTTATTCACCCTTTAAAACACTCAGCCACCTCTGTACAAATCCAAGTTGAGTTCAGTTCATGCTGGACCCAATTCTCTATTTCAGTAGTATACTACTGATTAAAATCTGCCAAGTCCAAGGGAAATCACAGCACTTCATCCAGAGCGACCTTTGGTTTCTTGGACTCCTCGGATTATTTCCAGGTTGTCACACGGTTTCTCTGGGATTGGACTTTAGGGCAGTTGGGTGAATTTTTAATACAGGATGAAATAAACAAGAAAATGGCACAAATTGGTGAACACAGATCCCATGTGTGCACCTTTCACCCACCCTCCCCAGATGGTGCCATCTTACAACATTCTATAACATCATCAAATGAGGACATTGTCATTGGCACAATACTACTAACTAGAGGCCAATTTTACACAAAATTCACCAGATTTCACGTGCACTCTTCTTCTATATGTCAGTCTGTGGAATTTGGCCACACAGCTGCTATTATGCTTCTCTTTCTCCCGAGAAGCAAATGATCCGACACCGTTTCACATTCAAGCAGAAGTGATGATGAAAATAAACTTCTTTGGTAGCTGAGGCATGTGCACAAAACCGCTGCCTCCAATGAAACCCCAAGGTGGGTGTGATGCTGGGCCCGAGTGGTGGTATTTCTGGCATGATCTAGCAAGTGCCTTCCATTTCGGTCCACTCACATTCATATCGGATAGGGCTGCACAGGTCCCAAACGAGCTGGTGTCTCAATACTACACAGTACAGCTACATTCACTGTCTCCCCAGTTTTGCCAGATGGGGAAAGGCACAATATACGCCATTGTGCCCTTAGGAATTCTGACTAAAGTTTTAAAGCTATGGTGCCAGATTCTTGCCCAGAGATAAGCCTTGCTTCCCGTGTCCACAGTTGCAGCTCTGGTCCCGGGACCACTGTATGAGTTAGAAGCAAAGGAAGTTGGGAGGATGTAGGGAAGAATTGTATACTCAGTTCGGTATCCCCCCCCCCCACGCCCTGTCCCCCACACTCCCCAGCGAAGCCGAAAACTCTGTCCAGTGAGGGATCTCCCTCGGCCCCGCTCATGTTGAGTGTGAATCCTTGCTCGTGAACATGTGTGAGCCCTGCATACCCTTGCCTCCTGTTTGACACAACCAAGGTTTCAGATGCCTGTTACAGTTCTCTGTGGAACCACTTCTCTGCAGGTGAAAATGTGTTGCTTGGCCTGCAGAAACGTATCTCGTCAGCGCAAATTGTTCCCGTATCTTCTGCTCTCCTCTCGCTCTACACCGGCATCTTCTGCGTACACAAACCCACGTCCAGAAATAGTGTGTTGTCTGGACCATTAGTAGCCTCCCAGGCTACGACCTTCACCCAACTGGCCAGCTGTGGATAGTCTCTCCCATAACCTTCTACAACCTTGGTCTGTCTTACAGAGAAACGTAAGGGTCCTCGGCAATTTTTTTGCCTCAGAGGGTGCAAGAGTCCCTGTCCACAATTATCCCATCCTGCATTGCTGGCTCTCCCCCACCTCCACGCATGTCATGGATTCGCCTGCCACTTCCCACAGACACACTGGAATAGCCACCTGCTTGGCCCAGTCCCATTCCAGTCCTGGAAGCAGTTCTAATGATGAGCACTGGCGTGTCCTAGGCTAATCCCTCCCCTTCATTCCCATTGTGACTTCCACAGGGCCACGCCCAGTATTGGCACCCTTCAATCCCCAGCTTTCCACTGCCTCTCCCCATGACCATATTCTCAGGCCATAACATTAGAGACACGCAAGTTAGAGACCCAAACAGACAGAAATCACAGTGCAAGTCAGGCCACGCTACTAATTTGCTTTTACCATCCTTGAGCAGAGTAGATGTAGCTGCCCTCCTTAAACCAGTCAGCTCTTTGTTGGTCGGTAGAGATCTGTTTGTAGAGCATGGCCCAAGCGACCATGAAATCCTCGGGTGGTCCCAGATGTGGCCTTGAGGGGAAAGAGGTACTCCGCTCATGAAGGCAGTGAGTGTCCTTTATATTCTCCTTAGCCTGTTCTTGTAGGAGCCATTTCCGATTTCCTGTGGAGCATCTGCTTGGTGCCCTCCCCACCGGAGCATTTCTCAGGCATCATCGGAGACATTATGGGTATAACAAGTTAAGGACCATCCTGTCCTTGACTCATGCAGGCAGTCTTTATTAATGCTCACAGCAAACTCATGATACTTCAGTGGAAATTTTCTAGTACCAAATCTTAGCGAAACTGGAATTCATCTTTCTTTGCCCTTCTCCATAACATTTTGTGTTGTATTTTAGGCAGATTGGTCGATGTGTGAGCATAGTGAGCCTCAGATCGCTTAAAAACTGCAGCCCAAGACTGCAGCAGAAGTTCAGAAGTGAAACCATCACAGAGGAGGAGCTGGTGGGGCTCATGAACAAGTTCGTGGAAGACACAAAGAACAGGATGTACAGGAAGGAGGGCTGGCCTGATACTGCATATGGAGTGACAAAAATTGGTGTCACGGTCCTGTCCAGAATCCATGCCAGGAAACTGAGTGAGCAGAGGAGAGGGGACAAGATCCTCCTGAATGCCTGCTGCCCTGGCAGGGTGGGTGAGATCAGACATGGCTGGACCTAAAGCCTCTAAAAACCCAAAAGAAGGAGAGAGACCCTCATCTCCTTGCCTGTTTGCCCTCTGATGCTGAAGGGCCTCATGGGAAGTTTATTAAACAGAAAAAAGTTCAACAGTAGAGAGCTGAATTCACACCTCCATCCATGGGCCCCTCTGTGATACCCCCTCCCTTGCCCAAAAGGACTCTTTCAATGTCAATAGTATCCCTATCCAAAGTGTGAAATATCCCTACTAGTATTTAATTTCACTAGGTTGCTAATTCTGTAGAGGATTTATTTTTATTTTTATTTTTATTTATTTATTTTTTTCAAATATGAAATTTATTGTCAAATTGCTTTCCATGCAACACCCAGTGCTCATCCCAACAGGTGTCCTCCTTCATAACCAATACCCACCCTCCCCTCCCTCCCACCCCCCATCAACCCTCAGTTTGTTCTCAGTTTTTAGAGTCTCTTATGTTTTGGCTCCCTCCCATTCTAACCTCTTTTTTTTTTTTTCCTTTTTTAAAATTTTTTTCTGTGAAAACAGAGACAAAAGAGATCAGTGAAATAGTGAACACCAGAAATGGATAAATGGTTCTTTATGAATGCCTGTGTGTATAGACTCTATATTCAAAACTTCCTGAAAAATCTAATACACCTAATTAGATCAAGAGAAGTTACATACAGTTTAGTTCAAGGGGAAGCAAACATAGAAAGGGACAAATAAGTGTTTTACATTTGCAGGAGATGGAGTCCCTATAGGATCTACTCAGATCTGCTCTTATAGCTGAAAGAACCTAGAGCCAATGAGCATGGTTGGATGTGCCAGGCAGCATTTTTCACCGGCCTCTAGTATATCATGGGCAACGCATCTGCTGTTGTCCATGTTCTAACATCCCTGTTCTAAAGGTGCCTCTACTCACTGATTACTTTTCACTCTTCACCAGGGATTTTCAGGCTTACCCAAATTAAAGTTGGTAGACCCAGAAAAGAAGGGTAGGGTCCTCATTTTAAAAGTGTTTCACATCAAAAGGGCTAACAATTTCCTCCCTGTGAACTTGTATTTCTACACTGACTGTGAGGAAACTCAATGTGTAGAGCAACACAGTAGAATCTCAATTGCTACTTTGGCAATCCATGACAAACATCTTTCCGGGATACCATAAAAACAACACTATATACATACGTACATACATATATATATATGTATGTACGTATGTACATACGTGTATATATATATAACTGCTACAGGCTACAGGCTCCAAGACTTACGAACCATGTGATCATGACCTGTGCTGACATTGGACACTTAACCGATATAGCCACCCAGGTGCCCTGAAAATTATTCTCTATAGAGAAATAAGCTGTTGCTCCCATTTATTCTCTTTAAATTATTCTATGGTTTTATTTCAAAAAGATATTACAGTATCCTCATCTCTAAGGAATCCAGCAAATGTTGGAAATATGAACATTCTTCATCAGATATTAACTTAAAGTACTCTAAGGAATTGAGCAAACGTTGGAAATCTGAACATTCTTCTTCAGATACTAACTTAATGTAGTAGTTGGAAATACAGTCTTATTAACGCTACACTTACCAAGGAAACCTTAAAGAAGGTGTTCTCAACACTCATTTAAGAAGGTACTGTTTTGGGGCGCCTGGGTGGCGCAGTCGGTTAAGCATCCGACTTCAGCCAGGTCACAATCTCGCGGTCCGGGAGTTCGAGCCCCGCGTCGGGCTCTGGGCTGATGGCTCAGAGCCTGGAGCCTGTTTCCGATTCTGTGTCTCCCTCTCTCTCTGCCCCTCCCCCGTTCATGCTCTGTCTCTCTCTGTCCCAAAAATAAATAAACGTTGAAAAAAAATTTTTTTAAAAAAAGAAGGTACTGCTTTGCAACATCCTATAGCCTGAAAAGCTACTGAGGAATTTGGTGGCAAAAATCACAATAGTAAAGGTATCTCACTCACACACACACATTGTCTGACATATTGATTCTAGAGAGGATAGATGGGCAGACATTCTAGATGTAACGTGCTGGGCATTTTATATATGGTCCCCATTAAGAACATGGAGGAATAATGGATCTCAAGGTCACAAGCACATCTGGTTGCAGACGGAGGTCATGTGACATCCAAACTAGTGGATCTTCTCACTCCTCGAGGACCTCACATCATTTTCCCTACATCTCCCTTCTTCAAATGAAGCCTTACAAAGTAATGCCAGAGAAACAGAAAATAAGAGGACTGTGCTTGATCGGGCCAATATCTTCCTTATTACAGGGCCCAGGTGTTTCATGGAAAACCACAGGAGGCACATTTTAAAACCTTGAAGTGTTTTCTAAAAATCTCTTGTCAGTCCAGAGGCTTAACAACTGGTCCTCTTGATATTAGAAAACATGAATCTTCCAGGGAATGTGATGAATGTTAAATCATCAAAGGTCATGAAAACCAGCTTGGAATTATAGACTCTGAATAGCCTTGAGAATCAAGTAATGCACTGGAACTTTGTGACCCTGACCCCAGATGAGATGATGTCTAAAATATCCTGTGTTGTGTAGATCACTGTGGCTCTGCTTGAGGACAGTGAGGTTCGAAGAGTAGGAGACAGTGAGAGATTTCCTAACAATAAATCCCTGGTCACATACACAGTAATGGTCTGGATAAACTGTAAGCCCAACACACACCCTGGCCGCACCAGCACAAGAGTCCTTTCTTACCTAGGTTACCAGCTTTTCACAGTGACTGTGACAAGGCAACCCTTTTACATACCACCTCACACACAGTGTCACACACAGTCACACACACAGTCTCTTTCTCAAACACTCACACTCACACATCACTCCCATGCACTCATACACCCATAAAACAAGGACATCGGGATGGCCCATACACTTCTTTGTGCATAGACTGTATGCATTTCAGTTCACAGTCCTCACAATAACTCTTAAAAGCCATGAGTCCACGCTGGAGACAAAATGTTTGGATCAGAATCTCTGCTGTGTAAACTCTACAAATGCTTCCCATTCCTGTGTGTGTCCTGTTCTGAACTGTCAGACCAGAAGGGTCTACCATCTCTCCCAGTTCCAAGGAGAAGTCCCCTAACAGCCCCCCTGTCCATTTGGGGATGTGGTCAGTGGGTGGGATATGCCTGGGAAGAGAGAATGGTTGTGGCATCCACATCTAGGAATTTCCACACAAAACCTTTTACTCCCCATCTGACTTCTCTCATATACCCAAGTAAGCATTCTCACAGGTGATTCTAAACTTCCTGAGATAAAACAATACAGAATAGACAAGAGGTCATCACTTCATTACAGAAAATTAGTAGAGATTCTCCCTCTACTGACTATACTAAAGGTACATAAGAAAATGGTTCCAACCCCTGTGAGTAAATGCAGCTGCCTTTCTGGTATACGAGTTACCCAGTGTGGGTTCTTCTGCCCCCATCTTTTTTTATTTCAAACATTTCTATGTGTTGCAATTTTGATTCCTAAAACATATTTTATTTTTATTATTACACAGGCAGATAATCTTTTTGAAAGTAAAATAAATATGATTAGTGGTCAGTA
The DNA here is from genome assembly GCF_027475565.1 of Acinonyx jubatus. Taxonomy (NCBI): domain Eukaryota; kingdom Metazoa; phylum Chordata; class Mammalia; order Carnivora; family Felidae; genus Acinonyx; species Acinonyx jubatus. The sequence goes on along the minus strand of NC_069384.1, from coordinate 9,256,657 downwards.
ATAAAATCTGACAGGTGCTTATTAAACATTTGACAAATATGTTCCATTAAACTTACACTTAACATGCTGTAGATGAAAGGAAAGACTGGAATCACTGACCCCTTTCTAAAAAGTGTTCACCTTAGAAAATAGTTACGTTACTAAGAGAGTTTCTTTAACTCATTTTAATTATCTCTAAACACCACTTAATGAGAGTCACAGGGTCATGCATTGTCTCTCCCAGTGAACTTATATGGCACTGCCATTCTGTCTTTCCAGGATATTGACATAAAACAGGGACAGTTTCCTAAATTTCTTGAAGCTCTTATCATTGGTACATTCTCATAACCTTTCTATTGGGCAAAAGATACTCATTTAAATACAAAAATAGTAAACTATTTTTACATGTCAATAACTGCTTGCTTTTATGAATATCTATATTTTTAAAAAGAATTAGTGACAACTGTGAAATTGGTTTACACTTTTAACAGTTTTACTGAGATACAATTTACATATCATACACGTCACCCATTTCAAATATGCGATTCAGTGGAGTTTAGTATATGGACAGACTTGTGGAATGATCACCGCTTCAAGATTAGCATACGGTCATCACCCCGAGGAGAACCTGTGCCCTTAGCACCAGCCCTCTTTTCCTGCAATCCCACTACCTGAAGCAACCTCCAGTCTATTTTCTGTCTGAACATTTACTTTTCTGAACTTCCTGTATAAAGAAAATCATATAATGAATAGTCACTTTTGTGACTGGCCACTTTCTTTTGGGTAATGTTACCAAGATTCATCCGTGTTGTAGCATTTCTTTTTTATAGCACCTCTTTAACATGTCACTGTTCCGCAGCCCCTTCCCATGACCATATTGCCTGGTAATTTCTCACTGCTCCCGTTGATGAAATCCCAACATAGAGAAAATAGCCATGCACATTAGCCCATGAGGTGATTTGTTTTTACCTGGTTACAACAGAGCAACAGCCCACAAAACCATGCAGTCTGTTCTCCTACAAAAGGTAATCAGTAAACTGATCAATTGCTTGTTTGTTATAGACAACCATTCATAGAGCACTGGCCATGGGACAATAAGATGTTAAGATGGTCTCAAAGGCAACCTGTGAAGAAAAGTGGTTCTCTACTCATAATTTCAGTGAGAGCTCCCTCACGTTCAGATGGCATGTTCCCATATAAATCACTCTCTTTTCTTTTGTTTTTAATTTATTTTTAGTTTTGAGACAGAGAGAGACAGGGCATGAGCAGGGGAGGGGCAGAGAGAGAGGGAGACACAGAATCCGAAGCAGGCTCCAGGCTCTGAGCCATCAGCACAGAGCCCGACGCGGGGCTCGGACCCACGGACCGTGAGTTCATGACCCGGGCCAAAGTCAGCCGCTGAACCGACTAAGCCACCCAGGTGCCCCTCACTCTCTTTTCTTTATGGGACATCTGGGCACTGTGCTCTCCAGTAGATCATTTCTCTGACATCATCTGAGACATTATGAGTGTTACAAAGGTCAAAACTGTATCGTATCCTTCACTTATATAAGAAGACTACATTAACACTCTTAGCATACTGCTAATTGTCTCCCAAATGGACAAATGCAGGAATTTTGGTACTCATCATTCTCATGCATGTGATTCTATGTGACTATTTGTGTTGTATTTTAGGCAGAGTGGTCACTGTGTCTAGCATAACGAGCTTCATAGCTCTTAAGAACTGCAGCTCAGAACTGCAGAACTCCAGAAGTGAAACCATCACAGAGGAGGAGCTGGTGGGGCTCATGAACAAGTTCGTGGAAGACACAAAGAGTGGGGTACACAGGAAGGAGGGCTGGCCTGATACGAGGGCACTCACATATGAAGTGTCAAAGATGGGTGTCACCGTCCTGTCCAGAATCCATGCCAGGAAACTGAGTGAGCAGAGGAGGGGAGACAGGATCTTCCTGAATGCCTGCTCCCCTGGGTGGGTGAGAACAGACATGGGTGGACCTACAGCCATTAAAAGCCCAGAAGAAGGAGCAGAGACCCCCGTCTACTTGGCCCTTTTGCCCTCAGATGCTAAGGGGCCTCACGGGGAGTTTGTTACAGAGAAGAAAGTTGAACAATGGGGACCCTACCCTCAGTTCCCTCCATGGGACCCATTATGATACTGCCATGATTTGACCAAAAGAACTCTTACACTGTGAACAATTACCTTAAGCAAAAAGATAAATAAATAAAAGGAAGAATAAGTGTCCATACCGAACACTCACAATGAATTGGCTACTAATTCTGTGAAGTCTTTTGTGATTTCTTCTGTGATATATAAGGGGAAAAAATGAAATTGATGAAAATAATAAATTAACATCATAGATGAATAAACAGGTTAAGTAAATGTCCACGTGTGCAAATTGTTTCATGCCAACCAGCCCAAATTCTAACAGACCATAAGCTGGGTCAAGAGAAGGGACAGTTTAACTCAGGGGTTGGTAAACATTAGTGAATGAGCCAAATAGTGAATATTGTTGCCTTTGTACACCAATGGTCTCTGTTGGACCTACTCAAATCTGCCGTTCTAGCTTGAAAGTCAACAGAGACGACTTATAATCTCATGAATGGGGCTGGGTATCCCTAGCCAGCATACTTTATCAGCCTCTACTATGACATGGGCAACCCCACCACAGATAGACATTCACTGTGGTCTCGTTAAATATCAAAGTCATTGGAGGAAAAGGAGCTGCAAGGTGTGAAATGGGAGTGGGCACTAGAGGTGCATCCATAAGACAACGTGAGACAAGGGGGGAAAGGGAATTAGGATTGGTATCAGTGCATATGAAAGAATTACTGTCAAATCTCCTCAAGGCTAATGTGCTATTCATGTAGGGATAAATGGTCACCAAGTGTGTAACATTAACACAGTTCAGCAAAGCCTCCACAGAAGATGAACATATAAGGAAAGTGAAATACTCATCATCGTTGGGGCTAGTTTGGAGGATACATGGGTGTCCGCGGTCCTATTCTTCCCACTTTTCTCTCTGAGAGCTTTCAAGACAAACATCTGGAAATAAAAAGGTCTTGGCTCTGCTGCCTTACGCGACGACCTTGAGCAAAACCCTGCCTGTTGCTGTCTGTCAATCTCCTCAAGCGTACAGTTCAGGGGAACTCATAGGATTGCCGAGAAGAGTAAAGGCACTAATACAGGTGAGGAGGCTGCAAACAAGGGCGGTGCAAAGTGGCCTCCGTAGGCGTCCCCGGACTGGGGCCTGACACCTCCAGGGCCCAGAGGGGAGCTTCTTACTGCCCCACACCCAGCCTGGCTCCCGGGGGGCCTCCCACCACCTCCCACCCCTCACAGAAGCATCCATGTTGTACAGACTTCCTCCCCTCATGATTATTTTTCAGTCTTCACCAGGGGTTTCAGGCTGACAGAAATGAGAACTGATGGGCCCTGCAAGCAAGGGTTGGGTCCACACTTTAAAAGCCTTTCCCTTCAGAAGGGCTATGATTTTCTCTCTGTTATTTGGCTTTTCTTAACTGACCCACGATGAATAACAAATTCTAGGACAAAACAGTAGCATGTCAACTACTGGGTTGGAAATGTACCCCAGTATCACAGAGATCTTTTTTCCTTGATGCTTTAAAAATAACACCTATTTGTATATAACACTTAGCAACTGTGACCTTGGACAAACATAAGAAATAGGCAGTATAGGCAAACAGGAGATTATGTAACCATTAGACCAAACATTCCAAGCAACTCCTTGGCTTACACTCCACAGTAAGTGTTCATAAACATTCCCTTCCACTTGGGGCCCACTGGGAATCACACAGAGGGAGGAGCCCTGCTCACACCCCAGTCTCAGCACAGGACCTAATTCTCTGTTTCTCCCTCTTGAGATTCTCCTAAAAGAGCAAAGGGGACTGTGTCCTCAGACCAAAGGGGACTGTGTCCTCAGAGGCAGTTCCCCTGTGCAAGCAACTTCACTGCATCTTGGAAGAAAGCAACCTTTCTCATTCTGCAAAGCAAGAAGGACAGGGGATATTGTCCCAAGACAATATACGTACTCCTTCTTTACTTTTGAGGTTTTCCGAAAATAATTTTAACTCGCCTATCATGAATCACTAGCCCCCTATTAACCCAAAGCCAACCACCTTAGTTTGGGGAGCCCATCAGTCGACCTCAAACCATTGCTTGGCTCACAGGTAGCATCCTAAGAGGACACAGTCCTGGTTGGGCTCAAGGTGCAGCCCCATGAAGTACGGATTTGACACAGCGCCATCAGGAAAACTTCTGGCGCTCTGGCCCCTCCTTTCATGGAAGGACAGGGGTGGGGCTTCGGCTCTAGTAGTCACAGCATTGGAACCAAGAACATAGTTCTACTGGCATCTCTGACTCTGGCCAGGTCTCCGCACCACTAGCCCTCGGTGTGGCCCACAGCACCATCAGCTCCACACACAGGGCCTCGCTCGCGTTCCCCACAGCTATGTGTTCAGACACCCGCGTGGCCCTGGTGACCGGGGCCAACAAGGGCATCGGCTTGGCCATCGTGCGTGACCTGTGCCGGCGGTTCTCCGGGGACGTGGTGCTCACGGCACGGGACGAGGCGCGGGGACGGGCGGCCGTGCAGCAGCTCCAGGGCGAGGGCCTGAGTCCGCGCTTCCACCTGCTGGACATCGACGACCTGCAGAGCATCCGCGCCCTGAGTGATTTCCTGCGCAAGGAGTACGGGGGATTGGACGTGCTGGTCAACAACACGGGCATTGCCCTTGATAGTAAGAACGTGGGAACTCTTAGGCCAGGAGACCTCCCTTAGGGGACCAGCCAGGGTGGGTTTGGGGCTGGTGTCTAAACTGCTGCTCTGGGGTCCAGAGCTCTGAGGGGATCTAGAACAGCCTCCCTAGGGAAGAAGATGGACTGGAGACACAGGGAGAGCAGGACCCTCCAGCAGTTGCAAGCATTTCCAGCCAGAGGACCTTCACACTGGCGTGGATCAGATTCTCAGGGACCTCACCCAGGTTTTTCCAAGTTTCTTTCTGATTGGGTCTGAGTCATTTGGTAAATATTAACCTATTTTGCAATAAACAACATATTGTAAACAAAGGTACACAGAAAACCCATTGTGCACCCTTCCCTTAGCATCCCCAAGTGGTGCCAAGTTACAAAGCTACACGGCACCAGCCAGCCAGATAATTCACACCGGGACAATAGTGTTACCTAACACAGAAATGGCTGAGAATTCACGTTTGCAAATGAAAACAAAAATGCTATCGTCACTTCATGGAATATTCTCAGGAGGCAACTGCTTACTGACTTATTCTCCTTCTTCCTTACCAGTTGATGATCACACACCCTTACATATTAAAGCAGAATTGACAATGAAAACAAACTTCTTTGGTACTCGAAACGTGTGCACAGAACTGCTGCCTCTAATGAAACCCCAAGGTAGGTGTGATCAGGGGCCCAAGCAGTGCCATTTCTGGGATGATCTGGCTCCTGCCTCTCTGACCTTATCTAAGGGCCCTGCTCCCTCTCGCTTCTCAGCCACACCTGCTTCACTGCTGTGTCCCCACCACACAGGTGCCCTTCTCCTCAGGACTCTGTACACGTGTGTCCAGCAGCGAGCAGTGCCTTCTGTCCTGCTGGCCTTTCACAACTGGCTCTTTCTTCTCCTTCACATCTTCATTTCAAATTCTCCTCACAAAGGCCTTTCCTGCCTCTGTACCCCTCACAGGTGCACTTCCCTGGGAATTCCTTCCTGGACCCTTTCTCTTCCTTCTGCCTTCCTCTGAGTGATTTTATTCAGGCTAGTGGACTCTTCACCATCCAAACTTCTCAGGCTCCCCTAAAATCTGTCACCTGCCTAGAACATTCCCTAGAGCATTCTCTTCCTACCTCTTCTTCTCCTCAGGATGCCCTCCCTTCCCTCCTCAGATCCGACCCCTCCAGCTGCCCACCCAACCCCCCACCTAAGCATCTCAAATGTGTCCAGATGACACCTGTGATTTCCCAATATCATCCTGGTCATGGACCACTCCATCCACCCACCATGAAAAATGAGGTCACCATGCCCACCTCCTGATTATCACTGACCAGATCCTAACAGTTGTCCTATAGATTTTGTCCCCCAAGCTTCCAACTTGGGGGAAAGCTTCCAGATTTCTCCATCCCAACTCTCCAACAGAGACTCGGCTGTCATTTCTGGACAATTGAAACCTTCCTAAGAGATGCTGCTTCTTCTGTCTTTTCCTTTCTGGTTATTCTCTGTACTCCCTGAGTGCTCACTTTCTCGCAAGAGCCCTTCAAGAGCAAAGTCCAATCCTGAGCACAACTCGTAGCGATCTCTGTCGTCAGACCTGCCAAAGTCCAGGCCCATCAACCTCCCTTCACCTTGATCATTGTTTGCACAAACAAACTGCCACAATTCCTTGGTTGTAAACTACTGCAATATTTACCCCCACGTTAATGTGATGGGGAACCACCACCCATTCAGTACACTAATTAAATAAGCTGATACTTTTAGAAAGATTAGGATGTCTGGCTTGAATGAGTACGTGCGTGTACAGTTTACCCTCAGTTCTGCCTCCATTGCCTCTTCATTCCTGGAAACTTCCATCACTTCTTCTACCACTGGCTTCATTGGCACCCAAAGGGCAGCTCTCAAATGTCCCCCGACTCCTTTACTCACCACAACGTTGATGTTGGACGAGTCCCGTGTGCCAGCATCACACATCCTACACGTATTCCCCTACACGCAAAAATCATACTCTGGCTGATTGTTTTCTCATTTACTAAGCAGTGTGGGTGCCTGCTGTGTATTTGGCCTCGGACCAGAATGAGGAATGAGTGTTCTTCTGCATTTGCTAAGGCAGGCTCTAATCAAATATTGATCTTGCCTCAGGAAAACTAGACTCAGGGACATGGAAATGCAAGCTATATTCTCAGTGTAAGACCAGGGTTCCCTTGCCTTTGGAAATAAGAGAGTTCTTCCATTATTTGAGGGGATGGCAGCCACAGTGGTTCATGTTATCAGAACATTACCCTCTTTGGGGAGACTATCTGGGAGAAGTCCTAGCTAGGGCAGCCAAAGGAAATGCTGTCCTTCCTCCCCCATACTTCAGAAACCAGGATACAAAGAACAATCTCCAATGACATTCACCAGTTCTCTGCGGGTCAGAACTCATGCAAAAGGCCAACGTGTGCTCTGTTTTTAGGTGCGTAAGGACAAACCAAAAGACAGAATTGTGACTTTAAGGATATTGAGAGATAGTAAATGTTGATTTTTCTTATTTTTTTAACCAACAGAATCATCCAGGCACCCCTATTCTTACATTTTTTTCAGATTATTTATATTTATTTATTTATTTATTTAATTTATTTATTGATTTATCTTGAGAGAGAGAGAGGAAGAGAGAGAGCCAGTAGGGAGAGGCAGAGAGAGTAGGAGAGAGAGAAGCCAGCCCCATGCTTTCATTGCAGAGCCCAAAGGAGCCTTGAACTCATGAGCCAAGAGATCATGACCTGAGCAAAATTAAGAGTTGACGCTTAACCAACGGAGCCACTCAGGGACTCCAATTCTTCTTATATTTTAATCCTCTTTTCAATAACAGTTTTAGTTAAACCATTTAGGCAGAAAATGAAGATAAGAACTTAAAACAACCAGGTGCCTATCACCAGTCTTAACCATGCAATTAGTATCAAAGTCATATAAATCCCTTCCCACATTCCATATCATTTCACTCTCATTCCACCAAAATTCCTATTCCTGAATTTGAAAGATATCCTCTTTAAAAGGATAAGCTGTTGTTATTCTTTCACTCTTTAAATTATACTCTACATTTATTTCAAAAAGATATTAAGGTATAATCATCTCTAAGGAATTGAACAAACATTGGAAAGCTGAGCACTCTTGCTCATCAGATATAAGCTTAAAATACTAGGCAATAATATGGTCTTATTAAGGCTACTGTTAGCAAAGAAACCTTACAGAAGTTGTTCTCAACCTTCCTTTGAGAAGGTACTGCTTTGCAATATCCTGTAGTCTTAAAAACCACTAGAGAAATTTGGAGAGAAAGTTACAATAGCAAATGTATCTCACTCACACTCACTCTGACATATTGATTCTAGAAAGGATAGGTGGCTGGACATTTCTAGGTGTGATGTGCTAGGCATTTTATATATGGTCCCCATTAAGAACCTGGAGGAATAATGGATTTCAAGGTCACAAGCACAGCTGGCTGAAGACCGAGGTCATGTGACATCCAAACTAGTGGTTCTTCCCACTACTCAAGGTCCTCAAATCATTTTCCCTACATATCCCTTCTTCAAATGAAGCCTTACCCAGTAAGGCAAGAGAAACAGAAAATAAAAGGACTCTGCTCTATTGGGCCAATGCATTCCTTATAGCAAGACCCCCAGGTACCTCAGGGAAAACCACAGGAGGCACATTTCAAAACCTGAAGTGTTTTCTGAAAAACCCTTATCAGTCAAGACACTAAAGAACTGGTCCTCTTGATATTAGAAAACATGGATCTTCCAGGGAATGTGACAAATGTTAAATCATCAAAGGTCATGAGAACCAGCTTGGGCTCACAGATTCTGAATAGCCTTGAGAGTCAAATGCTGCCCTTGAAGTTTGTGACCCCAGATGAGATGATGTGTAAAATACCTTGTGGTGTGGAGATCACTGTGGCTGTGCCTTAGGACACTGAAGTTTGGAGAGGGAGAGATGTTCCTAAATAGATCCCTGGCCACATACAGAGTAATGGCCTGGATAGACTATAAGCCTGAGACACACGCCAGCCCCACCAGAACAAGAGTCCTTTCGTATCTGGGTGACATGCTTTCACACTGATTGTGACGGGGCAATTCCTTTACACGCTACCTCATACAGGTCACACACTTACAGTCACACATCCAGTCTCTTTCACACACACTCACATGCAGACATACGACACACTCAAATGCACTCACACACCCTTATCACAAGGTCTTATGGATGGTCCATAAACTTCTTTTCTTTTAAGTTTACTTACTTATATTTGACAGAGAGGGCACGAGTGAGGGAGGGGCAGAGAGCGAGAATGAGCATCCCAAGCAGGCTCCAAACTGTCAGCACGGAGCCCAACGTGGGGCTCAAACCCACGAACCATGAGATCATGACCTGAGTTGAAATCAAGAATCAGTTGCTTAACTGACTAAGCCATCCAGGCACCCCACCCTTAAACTTCGTAGCGCACGGGCTGCGTGCATTCCAGCGCAGAGTTCTCAAAATGACACATGAAAGCCATGAGTCTACTCTGGAGACTAAATGTTTGGATCAGACACTTGGCTGTATAAACTCCATAAGTACTTCCTATTCCTGCAGTTGTGTTTCCTGTCCTGAGCTGTCACACCAGAAGGGTCTATCATCTCACCCAGCTCTGAGGTGAAGCCCGCTGACAGCCAGCCTGCCACTTGCAAATGTGGTCAGTGCAGGGGACAGGCCTGGGTTGAGGGAATGGTTGCAGCATCTACTATGAGGAATTTACCTACAAAACCTTTTACTCCCTGTCAGGCTTCCCTCATATACACAGGTAACCATTTTCACACCTGATACTGGACTTCCTGAGAGGGACAACACAGAATAGACAAGAGGGCAACAGCCTACAGACAGTTAGTAGAGTTTCTCCATTACTGACTATACTAAAGGTACATAAGAAAATGGCTCCAAGCCCCTATGAGTAATGTTGCTGTCTTTCAGGTATACCAGTTACCCAGGGTGGGTTCCTCTGCCCCTGTCTTATTTCATACACTTCTGTGTTTTGCAAATTTGAATCATTAATGTGTATTGTTTTTATTGTGAGACAGGCGGATGATATTTTTGAAAATACAATAAATCTAATTATTGGTATGTAATAAAACCTGAGAGGTGCTTACTAAAACATTTGACAAATAAGTTCCATTAAACTGACACTTAACATGTTGTAGATGAAAGGAAGGACTGGAATAACTGACCCCTTTCTAAAAGGTGTTTATGCTCTTTCCATAATTTGGCTATTGCTGAAAGTGCTGCTACAAACATTGGGGTACATGTGCCCCTATGCATCAGCACTCCTGTATCCCTCGGGTAAATTCCTAGCAGTGCTATTGCTGGGTCAATGGAAAAGAAGATGTGGTTTATATATATAATGGAATACTACTTGGCAATGAGAAAGAATAAAATCTAGCCATTTGTAGCAACATGGCTTATGCTAAGTGAAATAAGCCAGGCAGAGAAAGACAGATACCATATATTTTCACTCATATGTGGATCTTGAGAAACTTAACAGAAGACCATGGGGGAGCAGAAGGGGAAAAAAAAGTAACAGAGAGGGAGGGAGGCAAACCATAAGAGACTCTTAAGGACTGAGAACTAAAGGTAGATGGGGGGGTGAGGGAGAGGGGAAAGTGGGTGATGGGCAGAGAGGAGGGCTATAGTGTCATGCATTCTCTTTTTCAAGAAACTTGTATGGCACTGCCATTCCTTAGTGGGATGGAGCTCAGAGTTAACTGACTATGACTGTTCTTCCTGAATATTTTCATAAAACAGGGACAGTTTGCTAATTTTAGTGAAGCTCTTATTGTTCATAAATTCTCATAACCTTTCTATTAGGCTAAAGATACTCAGGTAAATAGAAAAATAGTAAACTATTTATACATGTCAATGTAAGTTCACTTTTATGAATATTGACTATATTTTTGAAAAAGAATTAGTGAGAACTGTGAGATTAACACTTTTAACAGATTTACAGAGATACAATTCACACATCCTACACTTCACCCATTTCAGGTATGCAATTCAGTGGAGTTTAGTAAATGGACAGAGGTGTGGAGCAATCACCACTTCAAGATTAGCACACTGTCATCACCCCAAGGAGAACCTGGACCCTTAGCATCAGCACTCTGGTTCTGCATTCCCACTGCCCTAAGCAACCTCCAATCTATTTTCTGCCTGAACATTTACTTTTCTGGACATCCCATATATAGAGAATCATATAATGAGTAGTCTTTTGTGACTGACCACTTTCTTTTGGGTAATGTTATCAAGATTCATCCATGTAGTAGCATTTCTTTTTATAGCATCTCTTTAACATGTGACTTTTCCATCGCCCCTTCCCGTGACCATATTGCCTGGTGTTTTCTCACTGCTCCCGAGTTGATGAAATCCCAACATAGAGGAAACAGCCACGCACATTAGCCCATGAGGTGATTTGTTTTTGCCTGGTTACAGCAGAGCAACAGCCCACACCATGCAGTTTTTCTCCTTCAAAAGGTCATCATTAAACTGATCAGTTGTTTGTTGGTTGATAGACACTTGTTCATAGAGCACTGGCCACAGGACCGTAAGATGTTAAGATGATCTCAAAGGTGACCTGTGAAGAAAAGTGGTTCTCTACTCACAATTGCAGTGAGTGCTCCTTACCTTCAGAGAGCACGTTCCTATACAAATCACTCTCTCCTCTTATTGGGACACCTGAGCACTGCACTCCCCATTAGATCATTTCTCTGATATCATCTGAGACATTATGACTGTTACAAGGTTCAAGACTGTATCGTGTCCATCACCTATATAAGAAGACTACATTAACCCTCCTAGGAAACTGGTAATTGTCTCCCAAATGGACAAATGCAGGAATTTTGGTACTCACCATTCTCGTGCATGCAATTCTATGTGACTATTTGTGTTGTATTTTAGGCAGAGTGGTCAATGTGTCTAGCATAATGAGCTTGGTAGCTCTTAAGAACTGTGGCCCAGAACTGCAGCAGAAGTTCAGAAGTGAGACCATCACAGAGGAGGAGCTGGTGGGGCTCATGAACAAGTTTGTGGAAGACGTAAAGAACAGAGTGCACCAAAACGAGGGCTGGCCTGATATGCAAATACTTACATATGGAGTGTCAAAGATGGGTGTCACCGTCCTGTCCAGAATCTATGCCAGGAAACTGAGTGAGCAGAGGAGGGGAGACAGGATCCTCCTGAATGCCTGCTGCCCTGGGTGGGTGAGAACAGACATGGGTGGACCTACAGCCATTAAAAGCCCAGAAGAAGGAGCAGAGACTCCCGTCTACTTGGCCCTTTTGCCCCCGGATGCCAAGGAGCCTCACGGGGCGTTTGTTATGGAGAAGAAAGTTGAACAATGGGGACCCCCCTCTCAGTTCCCTTCATGGCTCCTGTTATGATACAGTCATGATTTGACCAAACAGATTACACTGTCTACAATGTCCTTATCCACGTCAAGTACTCACATTGAATTGGTTACTAATTCTGTGAAGTCTTCTGTGATTTTTTCCATAATATATGAGAACAAAAAGTGGAATTAATGACCATAATGAATGAACATCATACATGAATAAACAATTCTAAGTAGATGTCCACATGTGCAGATTACCCCTTGCCAACCAGCCCAAAAAATTAACAGAACCTAAGTTAGGTCAAGAGAAGGGACAATTTAACACAGGGGTTCATAAACATTAGTGAATGAGCCAGATGGTGAATATTTTGCCTTTGCACTTGAATGGCCTCCGTTGGACCTACTCAAATCTGCTGTTTACCTTGAAAGTCACCATAGATGATATATAGACCCATAAGGGGGTGGGATTTCCCTAGCCAGCATTCTTTATCAGCCTCTACTATGACATTGGCACCCCACCACGGATAGACATTCACTGTGGTCTCGTTAAATATCAAAGTCATTGGAGGAAAAGGAGCTGCAAGGTGTGAAATGGGAGTGGGCACTAGAGGTGCATCCATAAGACAACGTGAGACAAGGGGGGAAAGGGAATATGGATTGGTATCAGTGCATATGAAAGAATTACTGTCAAATCTCCTCAAGGCTAATGTGCTATTCATGTAGGGATAAATGGTCACCAAGTGTGTAACATTAACACAGTTCAGCAAAGCCTCCACAGAAGATGAACATATAAGGAAAGTGAAATACTCATCATCGTTGGGGCTAGTTTGGAGGATACATGGGTGTCCGCGGTCCTATTCTTCCCACTTTTCTCTCTGAGAGCTTTCAAGACAAACATCTGGAAATAAAAAGGTCTTGGCTCTGCTGCCTTACGCGACGACCTTGAGCAAAACCCTGCCTGTTGCTGTCTGTCAATCTCCTCAAGCGTACAGTTCAGGGGAACTCATAGGATTGCCGAGAAGAGTAAAGGCACTAATACAGGTGAGCAGGCTGCAAACAAGGGCGGTGCAAAGTGGCCTCCGTAGGCGTCCCCGGACTGGGGCCTGACACCTCCAGGGCCCAGAGGGGAGCTTCTTACTGCCCCACACCCAGCCTGGCTCCCGGGGGGCCTCCCACCACCTCCCACCCCTCACAGAAGCATCCATGTTGTACAGACTTCCTCCCCTCATGATTATTTTTCAGTCTTCACCAGGGGTTTCAGGCTGACAGAAATGAGAACTGATGGGCCCTGCAAGCAAGTGTGGACTAGGGTCCATACTTTAAAAGTCTTTCCCTTCAGGGGCGCTTGGGTGGCTCAGTCAGTTAAGCGTCCGACTTCAGCTCAGGTCATGATCTCACGGTCCGTGAGTTCGAGTCCCGCGTCGGGCTCTGTGCTGACAGCTCAGAGTCTGGAGCCTGCTTCGAATTCTGTGTCTCCCTCTCTCTCTGACCCTCCCCTGTTCATGCTCTGTCTCTCTCTGTCTCAAAAATAAATAAACAAAAATTAAAAAAAAAAAGGTTTTTCCCTTCAGAAGGGCTATGAATTTTCTCTGTTATTTGGCTTTTCTAAACTGACCCACGATGAATAACAAAAATCTAGGACAAAACAGTAGCATGTCTACTGCTGGGTTGGAAATGTACCCCAGTATCACAGAGATCTTTTTTCCCTGATGCTTTAAAAATAACACCTATTTGTATATAACACTTAGCAACTGTGACCTTGGACAAACATAAGAAATAGGCAGTATAGGCAAACAGGAGATTATGTAACCATTAGATCAAACATTCCAAGCAACTCCTTGGCCACAGTAAGTGTTCATAAACATTCCCTCCCACTTGGGGCCCATTGGGAATTACACAGAGGGAGGAGCCCTGCTCACACCCCAGTCTCAGCACAGGACCTAATTCTCTGTTTCTTCCCTTTGAGATTCTCCTAAAAAAGCAAAGGAGTCTGTGTCCTCCGACAGTTCCCCTGTAAAAGTAATTTCACTGAGGGGCGCCTGGGTGGCTCAGTCCGTTGAGCATCCGACTTCAGCTCAGGTCATGATCTCACGGTCCGTGAGTTTGAGCCCCGTATCTGGCTCTGTGCTGACAGCTCAGAGCACGGAGCCTGTTTTGGATTCTGTGTCTCCCTCTCTCTCTGTGCCCCTCCCCCACTCATGCTCGCTCTCTCTCTCTCGCTCTCTCTCTCTCTCTGTCAATAATAAGTAAACATTACAAATTTTTTAAAAAAGTAATTTCACTGCATCTTGGAAGAAAGCATCCATTCCCATTCTACAGAAGAAGGACACGTTCCTGAGACAATATCTGTACTCCTTTTTTTCTGTTGAGGTTTCTCCAAAATAATATTAGTTCACTTACCATGCATCTCTAGCCCCTACTAACCTATGACCAACACCTTTCTTTGGATAGCAAAGCAGTCCAACCAGAACTAATGCTGGGCCCAGAGGACAGATCCTAAGAGGACACAGTCCCGGTTGGCCTCAGGGTGCAGCCCCAAGAGGTACAGATTTGTTATAGCGTCATTAGGAAACCTTCTGGAATATTGTCCCCTCCTTTCATAGAAGAACGAAGGCGGGGCCTCGGGCTCTAGAACTCACAGCACTGGATCCCAGAAACAGTTTTACTGGCATCTCTGACTGTGGCCAGGCCTTGCCCTCGGTTTGGCCCACAGCTCCATCCGCTACACACACAGAGCCTCACTTGCTTTCCACACAGCTATGTGTTCAGACACCCGCGTGGCGCTGGTGACCGGGGCCAACAAAGGCATCGGCTTGGCCATCGTGCGTGACCTGTGCCGGCGGTTCTCCGGGGACGTGGTGCTCACGGCACAGGACGAGGCGCGGGGACGGGCGGCCGTGCAGCAGCTCCAGGACGAGGGCCTGAGTCCGTGCTTCCACCTGCTGGACATCGATGACCTGCAGACCATCCACGCCCTGCGTGACTTCCTGCGCAAGGAGTACAGGGGATTGGACGTGCTGGTCAACAACGCAGCCGTCTTCTTTGACAGTAAGGACGTGGGAACTCTTAGGCCAGGAGACTTCCCTTAGGGGACCACCCAGAGTGGGTTGGGGCCGGTGTGTGAACCACTGCTCTGGGGCCGTAGCTCAGAGGGGATCTAGAACGACCTCCCTAGGGAAGAAGATAGTCAGGAGGCACAGGGAGAGCAGAACCCTCCAGAAGTTGCAAGCCTTTCCAGCCAGAGAACTTTGGCATTGTCATGGATCAGACTCTCGGGGACCTCCCCCAGGTTGTTGCAAGCTACTCTCATGGGACTTGAGCGCCTCCATGAATTTTTAAGTTATTACTAAATATACAAAACCCCACAGGGCCACATGAAGAGATACCATTGCACCTTACCTTAGCATCTTGCAGTGAGTGGTGTCAACCTACAAAGCCACCCAGCATCAACCAGTCAGATAATAAATGTTGGGATAAACTGTTCACTATCCTACACACTATTGAGAATTCACCAGATTACACACAAATGCTATTGTCACTGCATCAAATTTTCTCAATGGCTACTACTTATTAACCTATTCTCCTTCTCCCCTACAAGTTGGTAACCCCACCCCCTTACATATTCAAGCAGAAGTGACGATGAAAACAAACTTCTTTGGTACCCAAGACGTGTGCACAGAACTGCTGCCTCTAATGAGACCCCAAGGTAGGTTAATTGTTAACCAGATCTCTATGGGCTCAGAATCCATTCAAAAGGCCAATGTTTGCTCTGTTTCTTGACATGGAAAGACAAACCAAAAGACAGAATTATGGCCTTAAGGACATTGAGGGATAGTAGATATTATCATTTTTTAATCCTTTCTTCAAAAAGAGGGTTACTGAAATAATGTAGCCACAATAACAAAATAAGAATCTACAACACCCAGGCATACCAGTTACCCCAGTGTGGGTTCCTCTGCCCCAGTCTTGTTCTTTTTCAAAGATTTCTTTCTCTGTGTTGCAATTTTGAATCATGAAACATAGTTTATTATATTATTACCCAGGCATATAATATTTTTGAAAATAAAATAAATATGTTTAGTGGTAAGTAATAAAACCTGAGAGGTGCTTCTGAAACATTTGACAAACATGTTCTGTTAATCCTACACCAAATACGCTGTAGATGAAAGGAAGGACTGGAATAACAGACCCCTTTCTAAAAGGTGTTCAGCTTACAAAACTGTTACATTAATAAGATAGTTTATATAATTCATTTTCATTATTTCTAAACACCACCAATGAGAGCCACAGGGTCACGCATGATCTCTCCCACTGAACTTGTATGGCACTGCCATTCCTTAGTGGGATGGAGCTCAGAGTTAAGTGACCATGACTGTCTTTCCTGGATATTTACATGAAAAAGGGAAAGTTTCCTAATTTTCTTGTACCTTTTGACTTTTTTTATAATCTAAAAGTACTCACTGAAATATAAAAATACAATCAATATTTAAATGTAAAAATAGTAAACTATATATGTCAATATAATGTCATTTTTATGACTACTGATATATTTTTAAAAAACAGTGAGTGAGAAATGTGTCATTGCTTTGCACCTTTCATAGCTTTATTGAGATAAAGTTCACCTACCATACACTTCACCCATTTCAGGTATGCAATTCACTGGATTTTAGTATTGACAGAGTTGTAGAACCATCACAACTTCAAGATTAGCACACTGAAATCACCCCAAGGAGACCCTTTGCCCTTAGCTATCGGCCCTCTGTTACCCCTTTCCCCTGCCCTAAGCAACCACCAATCTACTCCCTGTCTCTAGACTTTGTTGTTCTGGACATCTCGTACACAGAATCACATAACGAGTGGTGTTGTGTAACTGGCCTCTTTAACGTTGGACAATGTTGTCAGTTTTCATCCATGTTGTAGCATGTACTTCATTTCTTTTTATGGCATCTCTTTAACACGTCCGTTTTCCACTCCTTTCCACGACCACATTGCCTGGCATTCTGTCATTGCTCCCAAGTTGATGAAATCACAAGCATAGAGAAAATAGCTTGCAAGTCAGCCCAGTGAGGTGGTTTGCTTTTCCTGGCTCATCAGAGTGACAGCCTATCAATGCAGTGCTGTCTTTCACCTTCGAAAGGCCTTCAATAAACTGATCAGCTCTTTGTTGGTCAATAAACATCTGTTCATACAACATCATCTAAGTGACCATAAGATTTTTAGGGGGTTTCAAAGGGGACCTGTGAAGGAAAAGTGAATCTCTATTCATGAATGCGTGAGTGCCTCCTTACAGTCCACTTAACATGTTACTGGATAAGCCATTTTCTTTTTTTTAGGGAACATCTGGGCACTGCCTCCCCATTAGATTCTTTTTCTGACATTATGTGAGATATTAAGGGTATAACAATTTTCATGTTCTTCACTTACAGTCTTCATTAACACTCATAGAAAACTGGTAATTGTCTCCCAAATGGACAGATTTTAGCAAATTTGGTATTCATCATTCTCATGGATGCCATTCTATGTGATTTATTTGTGTTGTATTTTAGGCAGAGTGGTCAATGTGTCTAGTATAATGAGCTTTGTAGCTCTTGAATACTGTAGCCCAAGACTGCAGCAGAAGTTCAGAAGTGAAACCATCACAGAGGAGGAGCTGGTGGGGCTCATGAACAAGTTCGTGGAAGACGTAAAGAACGGAGTGCACCAGAACGAGGGCTGGCCTGATATGAAAGTAGTCACATATGGAGTGTCAGAGATGGGTCTCACAGTCCTGTCCAGAATCTATGCCAGGAAACTGAGTGAGCAGAGGAGAGGGGACAAGATCCTCCTGAATGCCTGCTGCCCTGGGTGGGTGAGAACAGACATGGGTGGGCCAAAAGGCATCAAAACCGTAGAAGAAGGAGCAGAGACTCCTGTCTACTTGGCCCTTTTGCCCTTGGATGCTAAGGGGCCTCATGGGGAGTTTGTTATGGAGAAGAAAGTTGAACAATGGGGACTCCGCCCTCAGTTCCCTCCATGGGTCCCATTATGATACTGCCATGATTTGACCAAACAGATTACTGTCGACAATGTCCTTATAAAAAAAAAAAAGGAAGAAAAGAAGAGAAAAGAAAAGAAAAGAAAAGAAAAAAAAGAAAAAAGAAAAGAATCACTATCCATATCAAGTACTCACACTGAATTGGCTACTGAAATCTTTTGTGATTTCTTCTGTGATATATGAGTAGAAAGTAGAAAGAGTGGAATTAATGACTATAATGAATCAACATCATAGATGAATAAACAGTTCTAAGTAAATGTCCACGTGTACGCATTGTTTCTTGCCAACCAGTCCCAAAATCTAATAGGCCCTACTAGGTCAAGAGAAGGGACAGTTTAACTCAGAGGTTGGTAGACATTAGTGAAAGAACCATATGCTGAATATGCCTTTGCAGGCCAATGGTCTCTGTTGGATATACTCAAATCTGCTGCTGTAGCCTGAAAGTCACCACAGACAATATAAAAACCCATGAATGGGGTGGAATTTCCCTTGCCAGCATACTTTATCAGCATCTATGACAGCCTCTATGACATGGGCACGCCACCATGGACAGACGTCCTCTGTGGTCTCTTAAAATATCACACTCAATGGGGAAAAGTCAACTGCAAGGTGTGAAATGGGAATGGGCACTTAAGATGCATCCATAAGACAACGTGAGACAAGGGGGGAAAGGGAATATGGATTGGTATCAGTGCATATGAAAGAATTACTGTCAAATCTCCTCAAGGCTAATGTGCTATTCATGTAGGGATAAATGGTCACCAAGTGTGTAACATTAACACAGTTCAGCAAAGCCTCCACAGAAGATGAACATATAAGGAAAGTGAAATACTCATCATCGTTGGGGCTAGTTTGGAGGATACATGGGTGTCCGCGGTCCTATTCTTCCCACTTTTCTCTCTGAGAGCTTTCAAGACAAACATCTGGAAATAAAAAGGTCTTGGCTCTGCTGCCTTACGCGACGACCTTGAGCAAAACCCTGCCTGTTGCTGTCTGTCAATCTCCTCAAGCGTACAGTTCAGGGGAACTCATAGGATTGCTGAGAAGAGTAAAGGCACTAATACAGGTGAGCAGGCTGCAAACAAGGGCGGTGCAAAGTGGCCTCCGTAGGCGTCCCCGGACTGGGGCCTGACACCTCCAGGGCCCAGAGGGGAGCTTCTTACTGCCCCACACCCAGCCTGGCTCCCGGGGGGCCTCCCACCACCTCCCACCCCTCACAGAAGCATCCATGTTGTACAGACTTCCTCCCCTCATGATTATTTTTCAGTCTTCACCAGGGGTTTCAGGCTGACAGAAATGAGAACTGATGGGCCCTGCAAGCAAGGGTTGGGTCCATACTTTATGTCTTTCCCTTCAGGGGCGCTTGAGTGACTCAGTCAGTTGAGCGTCTAACTTTGGCTCAGGTCGTTATCTCAAGGTTCATGAGCCCCACATGGGACTCTGCCATCAGCACAGAGCCCACTTCAGATATCTCTCTCTCTCTCCCTCTCTCTCTCTCTTTCTCTCTCTCTGTCACCCTCCCCTGCTCTTTCTCTTTTTCTCTCTTTCAGAATAAATAAACTTTAAACAACCTAAAGTCTTTCCCTTCAAAGGGGCTATTAAATTTCTCTCTGTTATCTGGCTTTTCTAAACTGACCCATGAGGAGCATCAATGTCTAGGACAAAACAATAGCATGTCAACTGCTGGTTTGGAAATGTATCCCAGTATCACAGAGATCTCTTTTCCTTGATACCCTAAAAATAACACCAAATTATATATAACACTTATTAACTAAAACCTTGGTCTACACCAAATATAAGCACTTTTAACAAACATAAGTATTTATAACCATTAAAGCAGACATCCCAAGCAATTCCTCAGCCACAGTGAGCTTCACAAACATTCCCTCCCACTCGGGGCCCACTGGGAATCACACTGAGGGAGGAGTCCTGCCCACACCCAAGTCCCAGCACAGGACCTCATTCTCTGTATCTCTCTCTTGAGTTTCTACTGAGAAAGCAGGGGATCTGTGTCCTCAGAAGCACTTCCCTGTACAACCAGTTTCACTGCATCTTAGAAGAAGGCAAACTTTCCCATTCTACAGAGGAAGAAGGACACATTCCCAACACAATGGCTATATTCCTTTCTTCCTGATGGGGTTTTCCCAAAATATGTTTAGTTCTACTACCATGAATCTCTAGCTACTATTAGCCTATGACTACCCATTTTCTTTCTGAGGAGCACATCAGTCCATCCTGAACCATTGCTGAGCTCAGAGGAGGGATCCTAAGAGTGGGGAGTTCCATCTGGGTTCAGGGTACAACCCTGGGAGAGACAGACCTGGCATAGCATCTTTAAGGAACCATCTGGAACCTTTGGCTCCTCCTTTGATGGGGGATGGAGGTAGGGCCTCTGGCTCTAGGGGTAACAGCCCTGGATCCTAGAACACAGTTCTACTGACATCTGTGCCAGTGTCCGGGGCCAAAACACACACCCAGTGTCTTATGATGTCTGCTTTCCAAACTCAAGTGACTCGTTCAGCCTGGTAGGCCTGCAGCCACATGGTGCTGGTGACTAGGTCCAACTAGGCTTTGCCATCATGGGTGTTCTGTGCCAGCAGGTCTCAGGGAACATGGTGCTCGCAAACATGCTTCCCCCTGCCTTACATCCACGACCTGCAGAGCAGCCATGCACTGCTTGACTTCCTATGCAAGGAGCGTGGGGGTCTGGAAGTACTGGTCAACAACATGGGCATCGTCTTCCAACCCTCCTCTCTCTGTGTGATCTAGTCAGGTTAGTGGAACCTCACTACCTCCAATTCATAAAGCCAGCCTAAAACCTGTCACCTGCCTAGAATATTCCAGGATCTCCAGACACGCATATTTGTCTTCCTGCCTCTCCACCTGCACTTATGCCCTCCCTTTCCGCCTCAAATCCTATAACCCCATCTAAAACCAACATTTCCTGAGGACACTGATTTTTCTTTTTTTTTATTAAAATAATTTTATTAGAAAGTTTATTAGAAAGTTTACATAGTTCAAGGGACAAACTGGCAGCATTTTCGACAAGAGAGGGTGTACACTTTTCAAATGACAGAGAAGATTATTTCAAATAGCAAGGTTTTAGGCCTAAAAAAGTATTAAATTCATTAAAGCAGAAATGTGATATGTCATATTTTCTGGGAACTGTGAAATGATAGTAGAAACCTTAAATTTAAGAGTAAAGAACACGTAAAATGTAACTAAAGGCTTACTATATTTTTAAAATATTTTCTAAATTTTTTTAATTTTTAATTTATATCCAAGTTAGTTAGCATATGGTAGATACTTTTTTTAATTTTAATTTTTTTAAACATTGACATCCAAATTATTTAGCATATAGTGCAACAATGATTTCAGGAATAGATTCCTTAGTGCCCCTTACCCATTTAGCCCATCTCCCCTCCCACAACTCCTCCTGTAACCCTCTGTTTGTTCTCCGTATTTCTGAGTCTCTTATGTTTTGTCCCCCTCTCTGTTTTTACACTATTTTTGTTTCCCTTCCCTTATGTTCATCTGGTTTGTCCCTTAAAGTCCTCATATGAGTGCAGTCATATGATATTTGTCTTTCTCTGACTGATTTCGCTTAGCATAATACCCTCCAGTTCCATCCACGTAGTTGCAAATGGCAAGATTTCATTCTTTTTGATTGTTGAGCAATATTCCATTGTATAGATATACCACATCTTCTTTATTCATTCATCCATTGATGGGCATTTGGGCTGTTTCCATACTTTGGCTATTGTCAATAGTGCTGCTATAAACATTGGGGTGCATATGTCCCTTCGAAATGGCACACCCGTATCCCTTGGATAAATACCTATTGGTACAATTGCTGGGTCATGGGATGTTCTATTTTTAGTTTTTTGAGGAATCTCCATACTGTTTTCCACAGTGGCTATACCAGCTTGCATTCCCAGATGCTGCTTTTTACATTTCCTCTGTTCACTGTAGCTTCTCTCCAGTTTGTGCTCCTCTGGAAGACTGCAACTTATTAACTAGATTCAGGACCCCCATCAGTTTGGTGTTTCTGTGGGTAAACCAGGGATAGGACTTCCTACTGTCACCTTGCTGATTTTAGTCTTCAGATGGTTTTTGCTTAAAGCTGAAAGGTCAACTCTTCCCTGAACCTCTAGCCTGCAGGCCTGCCTTGCTGATTTGGATTTGTCAGCTTCCAAAATTGTGACTCATTTCTTATAATTCCCTAAAATAAATCTCTCTCACTCACTCTTTTCCTCTCTTCCTTTATGCATGTGTACACACACACACACACACACACACCCTATCAGTTCATTTTTCTCTAGAGATTCTAGATTGGTTAATACATATGGCAAAAGAAAAACTACTACTCTATATTGGAATAGATGCATTAAATTGGGATTTCCAGCAGACGAACCTATCCTAGATTATCTTGGAGGGCTCTCAAAGCCATCACATGTACCCTTATTGATAGAGGCAGAGGAAGTTTTGAGGATGAAGAGGAGTCATGTGACCATGGAAGCAGTGAGTGAACTGATGTAGCCACAAGGAAAGAAACACCTTTAGCCACCAGAAGAGGGAAGAGGTAAGGAAGAGTCTTCCCTAGAAACCAGAGAGTGCACAGCCCTGGAAGCACCTTGATTTCAGACCTCTGGCTTCTGGAGCTTCAAGAGACTAGATCGCTGTTGTTTTAACTGGGTACAGTTTGTAATCATTTGTTATGGTAGCCCCGGAACAGTAAGATCCCCATGTTCCTTGTTTACTTAGCAGTTTGGCCACATTGGTGACTCAATGTAAGTTTTGGCAGATTACCTTAAAGATCCCCCAGGTAAAAACCTCTGGCATTTCTTCCTGGCAGCTCTCCCTAGGATTACCAGTTGTACCAAAGTATTGCTCTTGAAGAACAAAGAGTTCAGAAAGTTCTTTGCCTTCAGTCAAAGGCAAGGAACACACACACTCAGCAATTATGTCTCTCCTTCTGCGAGTGCTCTTGGTCTCTGTCGTAGGGCTCCCACCTCTCCCTACACACAGAACATGCTATCCAGTGGGACAGGACACTGTCAGCTCTACATGCAGTTCAAGAAGAGAGCTTACCACATGGACCTGGGTCCAGGAGCAGGTGACTTTGAAACCTCTTGCCTATCAGTGACAAGTACAGTTTCCTAAATGCAGAGTCTAAGCAAGTGTCCATGAGCTGGGAAGAGATCAAGGGGAAAGAAGTAGTGGGAACAAGAGAGGTTTTGTACAGGTTGGCTGAGTAACAAACATGTAGTAGTGGCAATATCATAATTCAGGGGGAAGCGGTTGATGGTAGAGCCATGCATAGAACATAGTGATATAACAAAAGCAGTTTACAAAATTGTTCTGTAACTTGTTCTGGAAATTCTGAAAACGCCGGAATATCTGTGGCTTCCATTTAATTTCTATCAAGAGGCCCAAGCTCCTTCCCATTGGACTCAGCAACAGCTTGCTTGGTCTTGTGTTCCAGAAAGTTAAGACTATAAACAGTAAACTGTTTAAACACAGACTATTTCAACAACTGACCTAGTTTACAAATTCTTATCCATCTCTGCCCAGGTCCCAGTCTCAATAACTCCTGCCTTAAAACTCACCTATGACTAACTGTTTACCAAAAAACAAACAACAATAACAGAAACAAAAACCCAGAATCTTATAAAACCCAATTGCTCAAATTATTGAGGAGATAGTTTGGTGATTTCATTTGGTCAGTGGAACTTTTGACTGACAAGTTTCTAATAAACTCAGCTTGTGGGGTTTTCTTTTCAATCACAAAAGTTTTCCTGGTGCTTTTATGGGGATGTTCAACAGACTTGGAGGTCCAGTGATATAGCCAAAATCTCCTCATCCATTTTGGCCCAAGATCCGACATCATTAACAGCATACATCCCCAAAACCCCTGAGTACCCCTATCTGAGGTCCTCAGGTGTCATTGCCACATTAAGTAAGGTGTCTCCAACATTAAGTCTGAGTTCCCATTCCTTTTCCTTGAACTCCTTAGCTGAGATTATTTTAAATTCAATCAGTATCCTTCAAGAATTGTTCAACTTCCAATACCAATCCAACTTCTATTCAAATTCCTTGTTGGAAATCTGACTAAGCATTTATTGACAACTTATTCTTCTTTTTACCACTCATGATGTTTTCTGTCTATAAGAGGAAGCTCTTAGTAAGGTAGGGGGCCTACAGAGGTCTGAAAAGTCTACCTCTAAACTGGCCGTGAGGATAAATGAATAAAAAGTCTTACTACTCTGCCTTCCTTTCTTAGACATCTCTGCCTTCAATTGCCCATCAAAACTTTACAACAGCTTTCTTTAGTGTGCTCTGTATGAAAGAAATTGCTTCTAGCAGAAATCTTCTCACCACACTCCATCTTCCAGGGCCATTGATTTATCATTTCAATGACTAGAAATGCCTCAACTTCAGGTTGAGGGGCCCAAGACATGGGTTTTATAGAAGTAACACTTCCTACTGACGGCTAGCTAATTCCACATGGATTCACCTGCTAACTAACTCATCTACAATTCTACCTGGCAGAGGTCTGGCTTGTTACATGTATTCCCACTTAATCCCAACGCCCTCCTATGTGCCATAATATATGCCATAATTCTACCAAGGGTAATATGAACTTGCATTGGCCACTATGGTGATATTTTGATATGACAAAAATATATGATCTAAGGGGTACATTAAAAAACAGACTAAACAAACCCCTAATATTTTGGTCAACACTTTTGATTGGTATGAGTAAGCTTCAAAAAGAAATTCAGACTCAAAATTGGACATTTACAATATAGCTTAGCCAAAGCTAATGAAAATGGGTCAAGCTTAAAACTGTGTATCCATTAGACTCATCATGAGTAAACACATACCATGTGTAAACCTCCCTCTTTTTCCCACCCACATGCCTTCTCTAACTTCTGCCTCTACCTAGCTATGACTCCCTTTCCTTTACCTCTAGTCTACCTGAATCATGAAAGGCTCAATAGCCGCTTAAAGTCAGACAACTGGAAACCTTAAAATAGACTTGAGGGACTTCTAGGTGGCTCAGTTGGTTGAGTGTCTGACTGTTGTTTTTTGGCTCAGGTCACGATCTCACGGATTGTGAGTATGAACACCATGCTAGGCTCTGTGCTGGAGGTGCAGAGTTGGCTTGGGATTCTCTCTCTCTCCCTGTCTCTCTCTGCCCCTCCCCTGCTCGCTCACTCTCTATCTCAAAATAAATAAATAAACTTTACTGGCGACACAGGTAGGTAGGAAGGTAGGTAGGTAGATTAAAAAAAAAAAAAAACAGACTTGAAATCATTGCCTGGGTCAGAATTCAGAGACATCAATGACTATCTTAATGTTTATTGAGAAACTCAAAATAGTCTTATGAAATTATAATTCTGGACTGCCAGGCTTATATTGACTTGCACACTGGTGGGCTTCTCAGATGCCAAATCTTAGATGAAAACGACTCACTAGGATGAAACCACACAAAATGTTAGGAAACCTGAATTCTGGAGGACAGCCTATTAGGTCAACAAGGCTATCAGAATAGAAGACAAGCTCCTAAGGATCACATCAGAAACATCCCCTGTAAACACTGACTAGACTCTTCCTCAGTTTTATAAATAAGACAAAGCTCAAACTATGGTCAATTCAAAGACAGATTATTAAGCAACACTTAGTATAGATGCTAAGGTCAGTCTCAGTGTAGACCTGTTTTTGTGGTTTCTCAATGAATGAAAACCTTAATAGAATATTTGACTAGGAAAAGCAAGTTAGGGTGGAAAATAACTCCCTTCCCTCAACTACAGCACGCAAAAGAATACCTTTAGAGGGGAAGAGAACAAACCCAGGATAAAACTCAGAATAAATTTAAGATTTTCCAATGTAAAAAATGACATGTTTCCCATAAAAATAACTGCTGGAACCATAAACAAGGAGATTCCCAGACAAGTGCACTTGTCCATACTGCAAGCAAAAGGAGGGATGGGAAAAATAATTAACTTGTATTAGCTATGAAATAAAAAGAAAAGATTAAGAAGCCTAAACAGAAAAACAGCATCCAATTTCATGTTGTACCTTTAAGTTCACGTGGAAACATTTATCTAAACATAAAGGACCACCATACGAATTTATAATTGATGTGGGTATTGGGCTGAATAGGGTCCTCAAAAAATTCATGTCAATGCTGAGCCTGTGGATGTAACCTTGTTTGGAAACTGGGTCGTCAAGTAAACATGATGTCACATTGGATTACAAGAAGGCCTTATGAAGACACTGAGGACCTCACGTAACAAGAATCCCACATAACAAGAGAGTTGGAGATTAGGGTGGTGCTTCTACAAACCAACGGGATGCCAATAATTGCTGACAACCACCAAAGCCTAGGAAGAGGCATGGAAGGATTCTTCTCTAGAGCCTTCAGAGGTACCATGGCCCTGTCAATGCCCTGCTCTTTGACTTTAATCCTCCAGAACTGAGAGAATATTTTTCTTTTCTTTTAAGCCACCCAGTCTGTGGTACTTTGTCACGGCAAACATGGAAAATGAATACAATATGGATACTACCAAAAACAGTGAACCTACCACTGTCACAGAACCTTTCCTTCCGAAGTGGACGCCAGCCCACCAATTCTGAACTCCCATTTCCAAACACATAATTATCACTTTTGGACTTTAACAGGATAATCCTTCTTTGTGACACCTCATCTGCTCATTTAAGAGAGAAAAGCCACTCACTAAGCCAAGGGAATTGCCAGATGAAATGACCTTCCAAGAGTTCCTCTTGAAATTCCTAAAGATTTCCTTATTTATAATCAAGTTAAAATTAATTTAGACACTAACTTACCACTGCCTTATGTTTAAATTAACCCCAAATGGAGGTACTCTGGACTGCTTTGGGACAAAGAATTCCAATGACAGTAGCAGAATTATTGGAGCTGAACTCATTAAGGACTGATCCACGTACCTTGAAATTTCACAGTAACCTCAAAGACCAGAAAGCAAAGACATAAAGACCTGTAATGCAAATTATGATAGAAAATGAATCACGCCTTACAGGAATCTGAGAAATCCAATAGACAAAATTATCAATTTGTGCAGGATTTCTGAAGTATAAACACAAATAGGCATAACTGATTTTTCAGTGGTAGCAAGCCCCAATACTATCCTATCCTTAATGCCACTTTCTTTAGTCATAGACCTGTCCACTGCCTTCTTTAGCACCCTCTAGATCAGGACACCAGTGCCTGTTTATTGAGCTTGGTAAGAGATAAAGTGGTAAGAAAGTACTTATACTAGTGCAGGATTCCTCTATTATATGGATTATATCAGGAAAAGTTGGTCTCCTTGACTATGGATCTACCTGCTGATCTCTACTGTGTATCTCACTGTCTAGTGCTCGCCTACCCTTGTTGACTTGTGTCAAACCTGTAAGACACAATCAGACAACCTCATAAGGGTATTTGGGCCAAAAGTGGGTCACTGGATGGCCCCAATGACTGTTAATGGATTTGTTCTGCAAATAAAAAAAAAAAGAAGAAAGGAAGGGAAAGGAAAGGAAAGGAAAGGAAAGGAAAGGAAAGGAAAGGAAAGGAAAGGAAAGGAAAGGAAAGGAAAGGAAAGGAAAAGGAGGAAAGAAACCAACTTGTTAGGTACTGCTCACAAATTAAACAGGGACTTAGCATCTCAATAAACTGATGCCCACTGTCAAGAAATTCCCTGATATCCCTGTGGATCCATTTGGCTCACTCATTTTCCCTCTTAAGAAAAAGCAGTCTTTAGACCTCCTACTTCAAAGAATAGAAAATCTGAAACCTCAAATTTTAACTCCAACAGAAAATTCTGGGCTGCTTTATTCTGTCCTCAGGCATACCCATCTCACACTTTAAAGAAGGTCCAAAATGTGGTGCCAAAAACTCTACCTGCTGTGGTTCAGAGATTGACAGCAGAACCTGACAGTGCCACTAAGGCTAAGGATCTCCTTGCCTGAGAAATTCATAAGATTGCACAGGCAGTAGGATAAAACAGAGCCATCCTAGACATATTACTGCCTTCTCAAGGCAGACCATGTGCCATCTTAAGGAAAAAATGTACTTCCATCCCTATGGAAATCTGTTCTTTGTTGGTTAATGTTAATTAAAGAGATCTGGAAACAAAGACATTAGAAAATTCAGTAATATGGGGGCACCTGGGTGACTCAGTTGGTCAAGCGTTCGACTCTTGGTTTCACTCAGGTCATGATATTTCCATTTTATGGGTTAGAGCCCTGCATTGGGCTCTGCGCTGGCAGCACAGAGCCTGCTTGGGATTCTCTCTCTCCTTCTCTCTCTGCCCCTCCCCTACTAACACTGTCTCTGTTTCCTTCAAAATAACTAAATAAACTTTTTAAAAAATTAATGTTTATTTATTTTTGAGAGACACAGAGAGAGCGTGAGCAGGGGAGGGGCAGAGAGAGAGGGAGACCCAGAATCTGAAGCAGGCTCCAGGCTCTGAGCTGTCAGCACAGAGCCTGATGCAGGGCTTGAACTCCTGAAGCACGAGACCATGACCTGAGTGAAGTCGGACACTTAACCAGGGACCCCAAAATAAATAAACTTTAAAAAAAAAAAGGAAAGAAAATTGGATAATCTGGATAATACCCCATATTTGGTTCAACAGGCTCTTCGAATTGGAGGTAAGATCTGTTTTCTTGGCTTCAAGTAGACATCCTTGGCTTAGAAGTAGACTACCAAGTCAGTATTTGCTAATGTCACAATGATCAAATATATGATCGCACAGAATCTTAAATTTTGCCACACAGCTGCTGTTTTATCAGCTGATCTTGTTGACAGAAGCAAAACATAATGTCTACTAAACTCAGGTGATCTCCATCGTGACTGTGTACTTAACCCAGTGGCATAGCTCTAGATTGATCACACGGTCAAGGATGTGGTCTGTCCCATAGACATGATAGAAGTGTCCAAAAATTATGACTGAGAAAAAGGTGAGGAATTTATATCAGCCAACCAGATAAACTAGAGAGAATCTACACACTTTAAATACAGTCAGGCTGTTGAAGCCAAGACAGCTTGAGCAACAGTTTGCTTGGTGGACTCCTATGTTTCCAAAGAATAAGCTCAGGGAAAAACTATTCAGATACAAACGATTTCAACACCTCTCCTAGTTTATAAATTTTGACCACCTTCAGTTTAGATCTCCATGTCTAATTTCTCCCCATGATTAATAATTCAAACAAAACTTTATAAAACCCAATAATTCATAAACAAACAAACCTCAATAGTTCAAAACCTTGGGGGTGGGGGCTATTACAAGACCAGTGCTCTAACCCCTGAGCTATGGAGCCAGGGGGGTGCTATTAGACGGAACTTATTCAACCAGTGGCTCCCTTGCCTGGCAAGTTTCTGATAAACTTAAGCTTTTCTTATTTCTTTTTTAGTAACCATATGACTTTACTGATAGTTTCATATGAGGTCTTTGACAGCACCTTGGGCAATTATCAGAAAATGTAGGGGTGCCTGGGTGGCTCAGTTAGTTAAACATCTGACTCTGGATTTCAGCTCAGGTCATGATCTCACAGTTGGTGAGATCAAGCTCCACAGTGGGCTCTGTGCTGACAAGATGGAGCCCGCTTGGGATTCTCTCTCTCCCTCGCTCTCTGCCTCTCTCTCTCTCAAAATAAATAAACATTTTTAAAAAGAAATCAGAAAAAATAAATATGGCTTTGTATTCCCTTGAACTTGCTTTCCTCCATGCTATATATAACCAACTATTCTGGGATGGAGAATAGAAGAATAAGGAGGTGGTTTTCTGATTGCATATTCCCTTACTTTTCCCAATCTCCAACAACACTATGCTATGTAACTCAAAACTCAGAAGCAAAACTGGCTGTAAGCCACGGTCATTAATAGGGTAGAGTACATCCTCCAGTAGTACAGTTGGGAAAAAAAAAGAATTGGAACTACCGGATTATAAATCACCAATGCAAACTTATATATGTAGGTGATATGACAAAAAGTTACTATAATTGGTTTTTTAAAAACTATGACTTCCAGAAGTAACTCGAAAGGAAAAAAGGAAAAAAAAAAAAAAAAAACCTCTCCAGGCCACTGTTCTCACCTCCTTCTCCCATGTGATATTACCTGATTCCTGAGTGGGTAAGAGTGTGTGTGCCTGAGTGAGTGAGTGAGTGAGTGAGTGAGTGAGTGAGTGAGTGTGGTGGCAAGAAGACAAGGGGGAACATACAGGTGCAAAGCATCAGAGGTAGCGAGTGGAGGTGGGGCGAGGCAACATTGTGGTGTGAGACCTGGAACTCCCAGCACTGTTCACATTGTCGGTGCTGCTAGTGCTATTTCCCACTCCCCTCAATCCCATATCCTAAAGCGCTGCTGTCCTTCATGCACATCCATTCCATGCTAAAAGCCTTGAAGGACCACCACTACCGGGAATGAAACCAACTCTTGCCAAGGCTGGTCTTTAATGATAATTGTGAAGGACAGAGAAACAGCCTCTAACAAAGTGTTGGTTCAAACACTGGCCCTTGTACTCACAGAGAGCCAGGAGAGACCAAAGAAAGGGGCAGACCACTCCAGACTGGTTAGGTGGCAGGTTTAATAGGCAGGAGAACTTACTGACAAGCCTGGTCTTGGGTATCCACAAGATGAGTAGATCTCTGCACCTGCCCAACAGAATCTTAGAAGTTTTTAGAGAGGCCCTAACTGGTTTCACTCCCATGCCCAGTCCAGATGTTCTCTGCAACATCCTACTCTCTCAAGGCTACGTCCATGAAAACAGTTCCCATGGTGGGGGTGGTGGGGCAGAGTATACATCGAAGGACAGGGGAGGGGAGAGGAGCCTTCAATTGCCCACATCTGACTCGAGGGCATGCCCTCTCCATTACCTCCTCCAACAGAATCCTGTGAGAATTTTCAAATTCTTAGGATCTAGGCATTAACTTACATCTCCACTGAGACACAAAGGATGACCAAGCATGGGGAAACTATCCTGGTGTTCAGGAGGAAAGTCAGAAGTTTCAAATAGAAGAAACACAAGACACAAATCCGGGAGGCAGTTTAGAAGAACACGCATCCTGCGAGTTTCAAGCCGTTGAAACTGAAGAACATAGTTCTGAATCCAGTTTACGTCTACCTAATGGTTTAGACCCCTATTCACTGCAAGGTGCAGAAAACCAGACAAGGAAAATTACAGAATTCTCATGGTTTTTGGCCAATATGAAATGAAGGTTCAGAATCATGTTTAGCTGCCAAAGACTCCTGACCCAGCCCGTTGCTGTTTTGGTCCAAAAACCATCACGGTTATGGCATTGCATTTGGGACACTGTAACCTCATCCTCTAAATCAGGCAGCTGTACTGAAGGTGTTCAGTGGAGGTAACCAACAGGAGAATTCAGGGAGTTGACCTCCATTCCGAGGGCCACCTTAGGTGGGTGCCGTCAAGACCAGTTTTCAGGATGTCTCCTCCTCAAAAGCCATTGATCCTCACAAGAAGCTCTATACTGAGAGCACAGTGCTCCCTACCCAGATGACATTCAGGCAGAAGCCATCAGTGGCCGGCTTCCGCTGGAGCAAGAAGTCTTCGATCTTCCCGCAGATGAGATCTCACCACAGAACTAAGGTTTGCTGCTACTCGAAGCCAGCCCCTCTGCCCCATCAAGATGCACAGGCTAACCTGGGCACAGACATGACCATCCTTAAATTGACGGGCTCTATCTCCAGCACCTACCTCTCCCTAGACCGGAGGCACCAAGGGGTCCTTCTGCCCAGGTCTCCATGCTAACCAGGCTCAGGGTTTTCAGCACTAGCTGCAGATCAGAGCCTTCGGGGCCAAGGAGAGTCTAGGCATTAAACCCAGAAACAAAATCCAGGTCCCAGCTGTGCTGCCCCACTCCCCCATAGGCACAGTCAGAGTCCTGCAGCCAGCAGTCGGGTTCCTCTGCCCACCACTCTGGTCTCAACTGCCCCCATGACCATCAGGCTGTCACCATCCTGGGCACACTGGCCTTTGCTGTCAGAGTCAGCACTCAGGACTCCCAGGAGTCCTCCGGGTCACCTTCTTCAAGCTCTTTGTACTCTTGGCTCACACCCTGTGTTCTGACTGCCCCTGGAGTTGGCCACCCACCAGGGCTTTGCCCCCAAAACCAGCCTGCAGCACAACCAGAACCATTTTCCACAGCATCTCTAACATCACTGCGCCTACCACCTCCAGCCTACTCTCCCATTTGTCAGCTTAAATTGTCCAGCACAGCAGATAAGCCAAGTCCTCCCACGGACAGCCTCAGAGACTCACACGCCTCTAAAAATAGTGATACCCTGTGTCCACACTGGAGCTAGCCCACTCCTTCTAGCTAGCTAGCTAGCTAGAAGGAGACCCCTTCTCGTGATGCAGATTTCACTGTCCCATTTAGGGATATGTAGCAGTCACTATCCCAAAGATATCTTCGGCCACGGCTCTTAAACCCATAAAATCTCTTTCATTATATCAGTTTCTATTCTCAGCACACACCCCCTTCCATTTCATGGAATTATCTTGATGTTTCTAAAAATAAAAGGCTTGGGTGGGAAAGATCACAAGTCCCACAGAATGGGGCCAAGTAGCACTTTTTGAGCACCTACTATGCTCTTTACCTTTGCTTTTTGCCTTCAATTTGGGATCCTACTAGCAGAGCTCTTTAGCTTTTTTAAACTTTTACTTTCCTATTGGAAAATAGGAAGCCACATTTGACAAAACATCCTTTTAACGTGTGTGGTGCCAACTTGGGTTTCATCAAAAATGAGTTTACCGATTCCTGCCAATCGTGTCGTAACCCTTAAGGCATTCACTTAGAGATCAGCTCACAAGAGTCACAGATTTCTGGTATACCTTCACTTGATTTGCTATGCATCTTGCTTTTCTGGAGTTGGTCCTATTTGGGGAAATCAGAGTGGGATTCTAGAATTCAGTATTGCACAAAAAGTATATATGCAAGATACACTTCTTTCTTACCTGGAACAAGCGTTGGAGGCATCTAAGTAAGGACTGGTAAACTGAGACACAATTAGGAAAGTTGTTGGGGAAATGCACTAACCAGGGAGGTGGATGTTATTATTAACAACTAACATTTATCTGATCCTTAGGCACCCACTAGGTGTGCCTTTTTAGAGATGTTTATGGAGATTCTTCTACAGTCCTCATGATACTTCCTTGAGCTGGTACTATTATAAGCCCATTTCATGGGGGAGAAAACAGGTTTCAAACGTAATGGGACTTCAAAGAAATCAGTGAAACTGAGTGCAGCTAGTCAGTATGCTAAAGCCTTATCATCATTCAGCCTTATGGGGGATCAAGAGGAACACGTGGGCAAAGTGAAAACCCTGAGAGGAGGAGGGACCCTAAAGAGTGAGAGAGGCGCCCTCTAGTGACCATCGTGGTGATTGGAAGCAGTTGGATTTTTTCATTTTTTTTTATATTTTAATTTTTAAAACCGTCACATTAGCTAACATACAGTGTATACAATGTAGTCTCGGCTTCAGGACTAGATTCCCATGATTCATCACTTACAACACCCAGTGGTCATTCCAACAAGTGTCCTCCTCAATGCCCATCTCCCATGTTCCCCGCCCTCCAACCCCCATCAACCCTCAGTTTGTTCTGTGTATTTAAGAGTCTCTTATGGTATGCCTCCCTCTCTGTTGGTAAATTAATTTTAATTACCTTCCCCTATGGTCTTCTGTCAAAAAGAAATTTTTTTTAAGTTAATTCTACGTGGGGCTTGAACTCACAACCCACAGATCAAGAGTTGCACTGTAGCCAGGTGCCCCTGGATATTTTCTTCAATTAAGTAGTATTATAGATATGTGCTCAAGAAAACTAACAACACAATGCTGATGAATCCCCACTCCATTTAAGACCTTTAAATTGTTTCTTCATTTTACATAAATACATGCACACTAATAAAAAAAAAAAAAAACAAAGCCAATGAGAGATATATAGTGTAAAGTCAGCCTTGATATCCCCCATGACCCAGTTCTCCCCATAAATAAATACTATTGCCAGTTACTTGTGTGCCCCTCCAGAGAGTGTCTGTTTAAATAAATGTTTTCTACACACAATGGTGCATACTTTAGGCAGAATAATGCCTTCTCCTCAGAAGGTCCACATCCTAATCCCCAGAACCTGTGAATGTATTACTTTACAGGACAAAAGGGACTTTCCAGGGGTCTTTCAGGTTAAGGATTTTGAGATGAGATTATCCTGGATGATCCAGGTGGGCCCAATGTCATCATATACTAATCCTTAAAGCTGAGAATTTTTCTGGGTTGTGACCAGATGTGGCTATGGAAGGATGGTCAGAGATGCAATGTTGCTGGCATTGAAAAGGCAGGAAGCCACGGATACAGGCAGCCCCTAGAAGCTGGCAAAGGTAAAACAAAGCGAAAGAAAATAAAAAATTATTCTCCCCTAGAAACTCCAGAAAGGAATGCAGCCAGGCTGACACCTTAATTTTAGCCCAACTGAGACCTGCATCAGACTTCCCACCTAAGGAAACGGAAGATAATAAATCTGTGGTCATTAAGCCAGTTTGTGGGAATCTGCTGCGGCTACAATAGAAAACTAATGTGCACACTATAAGGTGCCGGGCTTTTCTCCTTAATATATTTTGAAGCCTCGTCCATCTCGTTACATTTAGAGCTGCCTTATTCCTTTTTTTGTTTTTAAGTTAATTTTATTTTTGGGAGAGAGGGAGAGCGAGCACCTGTGCTAGCGGGGGAGGGGCAGAGGGAGAGAAAGAATCCCAAGCAGGCTCTGTGCTGTCAGCACAGGGCTCCTTCCTCGAACCGTGGGATCCTGACCTGAGCCAAATTCAAGAGCCGAACGCTTGACCGACTGAGCCACCCAGGCGTCCCAGCTGTTGTATTCTTATTAACGGCTACAAAGCATCCCATCATATGGGTCTTTAACCATTCTATTAAGGATGGTCATTAGCCTGTGTGAGTCTCATAGGAGTTCTAAATAAATCTGAAATGTAGTAATTCCCAAGTTTTCTCATTTGATAGCACACACAGACGTGCTAATGTTTATACAATACGCTGCAGTGAGCCTGAGGCACAGAGACCTTTTACGTGGAGCCTTGATAGAAAAGGTGACGGCATTTTCTTTATATTACATAATTACAAGAATAAAACACGAAACGCTAAGGAGGATATTAAATATTTAATTAGTATAAAACTTCTAAAGTCTTCAATTTTTTAAGTGAGAAAATTGATTTTTTTTCAATTAGTATTTTAACATCAGGCTGTATGCTTGAGACAGTCAATTCCCATTGAGTTTCCCTGCAAACTGTGCGTTAGTAACTACAGAACTGCTAATACTTAGGGTTAGGTTCCTGCAAGTCTCTGGTCAGAACATTTTCAGCAGAGATGCCATACGTGTGACATGGTTCATTTGCCAACACCCTCCCAAAACAAGCCAGCTTCATGAACACTGAACACCTCTCCTCCACGCAATCCTTTTATTTTTAGATGCGTGAGTTTGCCTGTCCTAGCCAAGGGTATAACAGTGCTCCTGATCCTGGGTAACATGACTGTAAGTTTCTTTGGTTTTCAGCCTCACAGCAATCCTCTCCACTACAATTCTAATTGTTTTTCTTTTCTTAAAATAGTCATCTCCTAGGGGCACCTGGGTGGCTCAGTTGGTTCAGCATCTGACTTGATTTTGGCTCAGGTCATGATCTCATGGATCCTGGATGGAGCCTTCTGTTGGGCTCTGCACTGACAGTGTGGAGCCTGCTTGGGATTCTCTCTCTGCCCCTCCTCCACTCTAAATCAATCAATCAATCAATCAATCAATCAGGAAAGAGTCGTCTCCTAAATCCACAAACTTAGCCCCGCCTCTGCTTCATCACACACTATAGTTGTTACTGTAGCACCTTCCAGAGCGGCCTTATATACAGATCTGCACATTTATTCTTCCTTTTTCTGGATGTATCCTGTTGTTCATTCATTACCATCAAACTCACAGCCAACAGCACCAAAACATGATGAGTGGCAGAATATGCCACCCCAACATGGGTTACTTTGAGCTGAAGGCCCTGGAAAACAGCAGATGCAGGGAAGTCTATGACCTTCCTCATCTGCCTGAACACATCTCCTCCAGAAGGAACTCCGTCCTCATCCAGCCCCTCCTGGGGGTGTCTTCGGCAAGGAAGATGGACTCTCGTCACAGGAGACGAGACTAGAAGTCGGCACCGCACCCATATACACCATGTCCCAAACTATCAGACCCCCATCAAGTCTCCTGAGGGTCCCTTCGGCTTTCCTAAAACCATCTGCTGTCCCCCGAGAGGCCTACCTCCCCTCTCCTTCCCCGACGAAGATGGCATTCAATCCGAGATCTAAGCCACCTCGGGGAGTTACTCATAGTTCCCTGGGTATCTCCCATGTGTACGTGAGGTAGACGTTGTTTATACACTTCGGTTTGTCTTCTCTTGTTACTCTGTTATTTCAGGGGTCTCGGCTAAGACTCAGAAGGGCAGAGGGGCAATTATTTTGCCTTTCCTCACAAACTCTTGCCCGAAGGAAGCTTATCTAGCATGGATTTTCTCCATAAAGCACACCACAGCCTTCCCGAGCTTAGGAAACTACACAGCACCTCCGCACTACACTCAGGCCATTTCCAACAGCAGAATCGCCAACGAAAAGCACAGAAATATTACACTCGGGCCACTTCCACAGCAGAATCGCCAACGAAGAGCACAGAAATTAAAAAAAGAAACAAAAAGAAACAAAACAAAAAACCCCATGTCCCCGAATGAAACACAAAAAGGACACTTGTATGCGGTATGAGAGAAGAAACAGGAACACAGAGTGTCACTCTTTTGACCTTAGCTGGGTACCTGCACTTTGAAAGACTCACATGCTTTGCCACTCTGTTCATATCTGCGATGGGTGTGAAAGCCTTGGGAGCGGTGATTTGGGGGTTGGCGAGTAGGCAATTGACAAACAGGGGTTCATGAATAATGAGGACCAGGTGTATATGCAATCCCAGATCAAGATGACTTTCTAAAGATGATCTCTTCCCCTTTTTTCAGAGTTACCCTCATGGACAACTTCATTTGCACAAGTAGGCAGTAACAAGAGACTGTGTTTCCCCGTCTTCCAGAGATTCTCTGGTCTTGCCATGAACAGGTTTCAGATAATTCAATCTCTTTAATGCAGAGTTCAGGGAAATGATCCATTCTTTAACTCTAGCAGCCTTTGTTTGTATTCTCCGACTAGTGTTTTCTTGCGATACTGCCCATGGATTTTATATCCAGTCAAAATTTGAGATTTTCCATCTCAAATCAGCACTCCCCAGATGTGAGTCACAAAAAAATGCAAGTACATGTAACTAAATTTTGCAGGGGCTACATTAAAGTTAAAAGAAACTGGTAAAATTCCTTTTAACGTATTTATCCCAACACAACCAAAAAATATCATCATTGCAACATGTAATGAGTATGAAGAAGGCTGGTAAGAAAATTCACAATTTTTAACTAAGTCATTAATTTTAACATTTATGGGATATCTCTATTTAGACTAGTTACATTTCAAGTGTTTGATAGTCATATCTGGTTGGTGGCTACCATATTGAATAGCATAGTTTTATTACAAAATAACAGTGAAGCCTCTCCTCAAGAATGTACAGATGTTACTCCCCCATCTAATTCTTTTTTAGGATTCACTTTATCAGCCTCATTAGTGATTGCTAGTACACAATTTCTAAACTCTTTCAAAGGCTGCACTTTTGCTTTAAATATCCAAACTTTTTCAATATACGTTCATATATAGGTATACACACATACAAAAGATATGTTCACATGGTCCATGCAATTTTCCTTAAGCTCAGGTGTTCAGATGACAGTTAAAAAACACACTTACTTAGGGGTACCTGGATGGCTCAGTCGGTTAAGCATCCGACTTCAGCTCAGGTCATGATCTCATGGTTCCTGAGTTCGAGCCCCGCGTTGGGCTCTGTGCTGACAGCTGGGAGCCTGGATCCCGCCTCAGATTCTGTATCTCCCTCTCTCTGCCCTTCCCCCACTCATGCTTGTCTCTGTCTTCCAAAAAGAAATAAACATTAAACACACACACACACACACACACACACACACACACACACACACACAGAGCTGACCTCATCTTTACTGCTTCATGAGCCACTTCAAACGATTTTTGGACTGTGTCAGCCTGGGGAGTCAGATGATTTCCCAGCTTAGCCAGTCAAGACTGTCGTGAGAGCCCTGCCTATTGTTCATATCCTGTGCAGGCTCCTCCCACAGTGGATCAGAGTGTCTGTGTGACCAGGCAACAGGGCAAAGCGATGACATGTGACGTGTGGACCTAGACCACAAAAGACATTTGGCTTCTTTCTCACTTTCTCTGGATCACTCACTCTGGAGGAAGCCAGCTGCCAACCTTGAAGATACTCAAGCTGCCTAGGAAGCGTCCACTTGGCCCAGAACCCAGGCCTCCAAACCAAGGCCTATGAGTCAGTCATATGGGAAGGGATCCTCTAGCCCCAGTAAAGCCTTTGCATGACTGCAGCTCCAACTCACAAGTGTAACCTCCAGAGACACCTTCAGCCAGAACCACCCAGCTAAGCCACTCCCAAATTCCTGCTCCATGGAAACTGAGAAAATACAAGTGTCTTCATTTAGACCATGGTGTTTTGGAGTAATGTGTTATGCAACAATAAGTTACTAATACACAGCTTTGATTTAAAATTAAAATTGGTAAGGGGTACTACCTCTATAAACTTCTATTTAGATATAAAGTACTTATGGGATCGAAGACATATGGTTTCACAGATTTGATATTTCAGAAAAATGTGTTTTACAGCAGCCATTTCTTTTCTTTTCTTTTCTTTTTTTATTTTTTTGAGAGGAGGAGTACGAGCACGGGCATGCAAGCAGGGAAGGGGCAGAGAGGAGGAGAAACAATCCCAAGCAGGCTCTGCACTGTCAGCATGGAGCCTGATGAGGCGCTTGATCTCAATCAAGTTGGGAGCTTAATCAACTGAGCTACCCAGGTGCCCCTACATCAGACATTTCTTAAGAACACTTTAAAACAAATCAACTTTTTAAAAAACTTAAGCATACCTGAGCAAGTTAGAATACTGAAATGTTTTATCTAAAATTCAGAAAAAGTTGGGACACCTGGATGGCTCTGTCAGTTGAGCGTCCAACCCTTGATTTTGGCTCATCAGGTCATCAACCCTCGGTTGTGGGATCAAGCCATGTATTGGGCTCCGTGCTGAGCATGGAGTCTGCTGAAGACTCCCTCTCTCTCTCCCTCTTCCTCTCTCCCCCGCTTGCACTCTCTCTCTCTATAATAAATAAATAAATATTTAAAAGTTTAAAAATAAAATATAATTCTGAAAAACTGATGAAATAATTACATTTATACATACTTTTGAAAAATGGATTTTGAAAGCCATACGTCTATAAGATCTTTGTTGTATCCACTTTATTATGTTCAATTAGTACTTCAAGAGATAAATATTTCAATGACCTCAAAATTCATTATAAAATCCTATCAAGAACCAGACTTGCTAAACTTCAAAAGTCAATACAACACAAATGAACCCTGAAACAGTATACTAAGTGAAAGAAGTCAGTCACAAGACCACACATCTGATGGTTCCATTCAAATGAAAAGTCCATAATAGGCAAATCTACAGACAGAAATTACATCAGTGGTTGCCCAGGGCTGGGGGGCATGGGTGTAACTACTAATGGGTATTGGGCTTCTTTCTGGGGGTAATGAAAATGTTCTCAATTTATGGTGATGCATACTCAATTCTCTGAACATACTGAAAACCACTGAATTGTATGCTTTAAATGGGTACATTGTTCAGTATGTGAATTTTATCTCAATAAAGCTGTTTTTTTTTAAAGGGGGAGGGTTCAGAGAAGAAGAGTTGCTAAATAGCAGAAGATAAATATATCTTTTGACAGAAGCACAAAAGTTATTTTCCAAGGAATGTGATGTCTGGAAATTGATTGCTGAAGAATCTTTTCTTCTTATAGACTGCTGATAATTGAGTGTAGCCATCACCTGTTGAAACATAGAGGTATAGAAAGCAGGAGACAGCTATGAAAGAAAATCAATGTGGCTATCTAGATGATTTAAGTGTTTTCTTCTTCTTCTTCTTCTTCTTCTTCTTCTTCTTCTTCTTCTTCTTCTTCTTCTTTGTTTATTTATTTTGAGAGAGAGAGACCACGAGCAGAGGAGGAGCAGAGAAAAAGGGAGAGAGAGAATCCTAAATGGGCTCCACATTGCCAGTGCAGAGT
This sequence comes from Acinonyx jubatus, assembly GCF_027475565.1. NCBI lineage: Eukaryota > Metazoa > Chordata > Mammalia > Carnivora > Felidae > Acinonyx > Acinonyx jubatus. Next base: position 9,216,180 of record NC_069384.1, on the reverse strand, counting down.
CCCCACAGGGCTAGATCTCACAAACCAAGAGATCATGACCTGAGCCGAGACCAAGAGTCAGATGCTTAACCCACTGAGCCACCCAGGTGCCTGAAGTCTGTTTTCAAAATGTCTCCACCAAACTTGACTCTACAGTGTAGGGAGGCTTGTGTGATTATGGAATGGGTTACGGTGCAAAGTACTGAAAACAGCAACAGACCCTGGGCAAGAACTCAGCAGATTAGCCATTGTCTATTTTACAAGCCAGGGAGGAGAAGATCTTTTAAAGAAAGATTCTGTAAGAGGTTGAATAGTATCCCCCACCCCCCCCACCCCCGGAATTCATGTCCACTGTGGCCTTATTTATAAAAAGGGTCTTTGTAGATGTAATTAGTTAAGATGAGGTCATGCTGGATCAGGGAGGGCCCTAAGTCCAATGACTGGTGTCTTTACAAAAAAGGAGGAGGAAACAGAAGAGAAGGCAGGGGTTGGGATGATGTAACCACAAACCAAGGAATCCCAAGGAGAGCCAGCGACCACCTGAAGCTGGAAGAGGCAAGGAAGGATTCTTTGCTAGAGTTTTAAGAGGGAGAACGACCCCGTCAACACCTTGATATTGGACTTCTGCTCTCTAGAACCGTGAGAAAATACCTTTCTGTTGTTTTAAGCCCCAGCTTGTGGTACTTTGTATGATGGTCACAGAAAGTGATCCAGACGCCATGTAGTTTGGCCACTAAACCACCAGAGGGCACTGTCTACCAGCAAGTACTGCATAGACAGACACTAGGACCCAAAAGAATTACTGAAGTTTACAGACACAGCCATGCCGTGTTCAGATCATTCAAACACTTGTACCTTTTTGATGACGGTAAACAACTTGTAATGTATCACTTAGAAAAATTACAACCGTTATCATCTTGCTGGATAATTTTGTGACCTTTGCAACAACTTGGCTGGGAGCTTTTAAAGAACATCCTTGCCCTGCTGTCATTCTGTACCCCAGGGAGGGTATCTGTAGGATCAATTCCCCCAACAATTTCCCTTCCAGGAATGGGTGCATGTCCTTCATTTCCATAGACAGGGACTAAATCCTCTGCAAGGAGGTAATATTGTGTTACATACTCACCAGAAATGTACAGAAATGGCGGTTTTTCTAACCTTGGCAATACTGCTCTAGAACAAACAGTGAGGTGGGTCCCAAGGACAGGGCTAAGGGCCCTAAGACCATCATCTCCCACTTCAGCTGCCTCATGAGTGTGATGGGTCCTACAGATCCCCAGGCTTCCGGAAACTTTTCTAGCCTAAAATGGCTGAATCCTTTTCAGGTATGGAGTCCAACCTCTCAGACACAGCCCTGATACTGGTTCATACCAACTGCAGAGAGAACGTCTTCCTCCAAGTCCACAGTGTTCCCAACAAGTATAAGCAGCACCCCTTTTCCCTGAGTCCCTCTGAATACAGAGGCCTGAAACCAATTCCAGGGCACCACAGGGATAGCCACCATGGTGGCCTCAAGAACAGCCCTCACACCCAAGCATATTTGACAAAGGAGCCAAGAATACTCAATGGAGAAAAGACATTATCTTCAGAAAATGATGTGGGGAAAATTGGATAGTCACATGAAAAAAAATGAAACTAGGCTCCTATCTTTGTTTTTTTTTTTTTTTTAACGTTTATTTAATTTTGGGACAGAGAGAGACAGAGCATGAACGGGGGAGGGGCAGAGAGAGAGGGAGACACAGAATCGGAAACAGGCTCCAGGCTCTGAGCCATCAGCCCAGAGCCTGACGCGGGGCTCGAACTCCCGGACCGCGAGATCGTGACCTGGCTGAAGTCGGACGCTTAACCGACTGCGCCACCCAGGCGCCCCTAGGCTCCTATCTTATACCACTCACAAAAGTTAACTCAAAATGGATTGAAGACATTTTAAGTGTAAGACTAGAAACCATAAAACAGAAGAAAAGTAGGACAAAACTCCTTGACATGGGTCGTGGCAATGATTTTTTTGATAGGATATAAAAAACCAATAGGTAAGACTACATCAAATTAAAAGTCTTTTGTGCAGCAAAGAAAACCATCAACAAGATGAAAAGACAACTTACAGAATGAGAAAAAATATTTGCAAGCCATATATATACCTGATTAGAGATTAATATAAAAAATATATTAAAAAGTCATACAACTCAATAGCAAAAACAAAACAAAACAAAACAAAAAAAGCCCAAGTAATCCACCTAAAAAATGGGCAAAGGATCTGAATAGACATTTTTCCAAAGAAGATATGCAAATGGACAACAGGTACATTAAAAGGTGCTCAACATCACGCATCACCCAGGAAATGCAAATCAAAACCATGAGATATCACCTCACACCTGTTAGAATGATTATCATCAAAAAGACAAGAGATAAAAAGTGCTGGTGAGGATGTGGAGAAAGGGGAACCCTTATTCACTGCTGGTAAGAATGTAAGTTGATGCAGCCACTATAGTAAATAGTATGGAAGTTCCTTTAAAAACTAAAAGTAGGGGGTGCCTGTGTGGCTCAGTAGGTTGAGTATCCAACTTCGGCTCAGGTCATGATCTCACTGTGAGTTCGAGCTCCATGTCGGACCCTGCTGCCGATTCTGTGTCTCCTTCTCTCTCTGCCCCTCCCCTGCTCACACTCCATCTGTCTCTCAAAAATAATAAATAAACATTAAAAAAAAAAAACTAAAAATAGAGGGGAGCCTGGCTGGCTCAGTCAGAAGAGACTCTTGGGGTCATGAGTTCAAGATCCACATGGGGTGTAGAGATTACTTATATAAATAAAACTTTAAAAAAAATAACTAAATATAGAACTACCATCTGATCCAGCAATTCTACTTCCGGGTATATGGGAAATGGAATCACGAGATAGCTGCATTCCCATGTTTATTACAGCATTATTTATCATAGCCAAGACATGGACACAACCTAAGTGTCCACAGACAGATAGATGGATAAAGAGAGTGCAGTATATACACGATGGATTATCATTCAACCACGAGAAGAAGGAAATCCTGCTGTTTGTGACAACATGGATAAATTTTGAAGACATTACGCTAAGTAACAAAGTCAGACAGAAAAAGGCAAACACTCTATGATCGCATTTAAATGTGGAATCTAAAACACACACACATACACACACACACAGAGGACAGATTGGATAAAGGTGGTCAAAAGGTACAAACTTCCAGTTATAAGATGAACAAGCCTTGGGGATGTCGTGCACAGCATGGTGACTACAGTCAGCAATACTGTATTATGTATTTGAAGTTGCTAGGAAAGTGGGTGGTAAAATTTTCATCACTAGAAAAAATGTTTGTAACTAGGTACAGTGATGGATGTTAATTAAACTTAGTATGGTGATCATTTCACAGTACCTACATACATCAAATTATTATGTTTTATACTTTAAACTTACACAAAACTAGGGGCACCTGGGTGGCTCAGTCAGTTGAGCATCCAACTTTGGCTCAGGTCGCCATCTTGTAGTTTGTGAGGTCAAGCCCCACGTCAGGCTCTGTGCTGACAGTTCAGATGCCTGTGTCTCCCTCTCTCTGCCCCTCCCACGCTATCTCTCTCTCTCTGTCTCTCTCTCTCTCTCTCTCAAAACCAAACGTTAAAAAAAAACTTACACAAAACTGTATGTCAGTCTTCTGGAGTGCTTTTTGTGGTAAAATGCCCCCCAGCTCCCTCAATCTGGGTATCAAGTAACCAAGGTGTCAAACTTGACTCTCCTTTGCCTCCATTGTCCATCTGCCATCAAGTCTTGTGGGTTTATCCTCCAAAATAGTTCTCAAACTTCTACATGTGCCCCCATCTGTACCACCGTCCCTTAGCTACCATCAGCTCTTCCCCAGATAGCTGCAAACAGCTTCCAAACTGGTCCCTGCTTTGACTCCTATGCAATCCATTACGCAAATGGCAACCCAAGGAGCTTTCTGCATTACAAACGTTTCCTGTGACATCCCTCCCCTGCTTCGGCCCCTCAGTAGCTCCCCACATGCTTAGAGCAGACTCCAAGTTTCTTACCATGGTCAACAAAGCCCTGCATGATCTGCCCTCACAGCTCTCTGATCTCCACGACCAGCATTTGCCCTTTATGCATGGTGGTTCAGCCATGCTCTCTGTTAGGGTTTTCCCAGAAGCAGTCCTCAAGACAAGGATTTTGGTTCAAGTAGACAATTTGAGAGAAGATCCCAGGAAGCGTGGTGAGGGAGTGGGAACAGGGTACACGAATGAGGGGATTCCTTCTGTGCACAACTGGGGCTCAGCTCTGCCGGGGGCCCTCTGTGTGGACATGCCTCAGAGTCATCCCAGCTCAGAGCAAGGAACGTGGGGGGCTTATCCACCGTGTCCCATCGCTCACTGGCGAGCATGGCTCTGGAGACGGAACTTCCCAGTGCTCTGTCAGGTGCCCGTCCGGGGCTGGAGAACACTCTTAGGAAGACACGGGAAGCCATGACTGCCCGGATCAACTGGGGGGTCTGTTTGGAATACCATCAGTACCTGCTCCTTCAGGACTGCTCACCGTGTGGTGTTCAGACCAGCTACCCTCCCTAAAATGTAACCTGTGACGAGGTGAGGGGTTTGGGCCCGAGCGTGGACCAGCTACATCATTAAAACACACCACTAGATTCTGCTGACGTTTTATTGACAGCAAGACTTTCTCAGTGAGCCAAGCGTCACTTTACTGTGCACTCCAGTGTAAGCTCCTGACAGGTCATAGTCTGGCACAGTCACAGACAGGTACTTTGAATAGCCCTGTATATTATCCGAGAACATTTCGAGTTTATTCTGACCTCATGATCTCTATCTTCACATTCCTGCTGCCTGAAGCCATATTCTCCTGGCTCCTTCCCAGCCTTCATGTTGTCTATGTCACCCCACCTCGGGAAGGCCTCCCTGATTCCCCATGCAAAATATCTACCCACCTATTATCTTTACCTTCTTCAAGGTGCTAATCACAATCGATTTAATCTATGTGTTTGTCGATTGGCATATGGTCCATCTTTCCACTTGAATACATGTTCAACGGAGGCAGCAAACAGGTCGTCTCCTTTGCCATCATATCACCAGCACCAAGCACAGGGTCAAGGCTCGATGAACATGGAATGGATGGATGGATGGATGAATGAATGGATGGATGAATGAATTTGCACCAAATCCATTTATGGGATGTCCTCCCCCTGTCAGAAGGTGCTTAGTGCTGATGTGCCCTGTCCTTGGTGTCAAAGGAACACACTTCCCCAAGCTCAACATTGTGCTCCCACACAAGACCCCAAATTGCACTTCACCCACTGTGATATTCACACCTTGGTAACAGTGCTCCAGCATCCGACTTCCCAACTCAAGCCTCTTCTCCATCCTTGAAGTGTAATGACAGTACCAATGCCTTTGAAGCAGTCCACCTGTGTAGGTAAGAGCACTGGCTTAGGAACTAGACACACACAGCTTCAAACCCCAGCTCTGCCCCTGACCAGTTGAGAACTTGGGTGGATGAGTTCACCCCTGTGAGCCTCAATGTTCTCACCAGGGTTGTTGTAGGGATTAAAGAAGACCACTTGTATACAGCGGGGGTTTTCAGCCTGGGCACTAGTGACATTTTCAGCTGGGTAATTCTTGGCTGGGGTAGGACTGGGGGACTGTCCTGTACATTGTAGAATGTTTAGCAGTGTCCCCGGTCTCTACCCACTAGATACCAGTAGCAAAATTCCCAACATCATGTTGACAACCAAAAAATGTCTCCAGACATTGTCAAATGTTCCCTCGGGGGAATGGGGGCACAAAATCACTGCTGCTTGATAGCCACTGGTGTAGAGTCTTTAACACGGTACCTGGCAAGTTTATTGCACTATGTACCTCAGTTTCCTTACCTGTAAAATGGGCATAAGAATGGTGCTTAACTATAGATTGGCGTAAGGAGTAAATGAGACAACGTTAAGAGATGTAAATGGGTAATACAATATGAAGGACTAAATAAGTGACTACAGCGTAGAGGGCTTAGCAGAACCTTACACATGCTAGAGATTTTAAAACAAGAGGCTACCATGTGAGGTGACGAATGTGTTAATTAACTTGACTGTGGTAATCATTTCACAGTGTGGATGTATATTAAATTGTCATGTTGTGTACCTTTAAAAAAAAAATCTCACTGTACAGCCTAAATCTAGACAACTTTTATTTGTCTGTCATACCTCAATAAAGCTGGCGAAACAACAAAAACATGCTGTTTTGTGTAAAGAAAAATGAATAACACAATTAACTATTCATATCATAAAAAAAATGTTCTATGTCCGTCATAGCTCAGTAAAGCTGGAAAAAGATAGGCTACTTTTGGGTAGTTTAATAGAAATAAGACATGAATGGACCGGTTAGTGGCACTCCCCTCGGTACTGGTCAGGACAGTAATGTGGCAGAGAGGGCGCCTGGGTGGTTCAGTCCGTCGAGTGTCCGACTTCGGCTCAGGTCACGATCTCGCGGTTCGGGAGTTTGAGCCCCGCATCAGACTCGCTGCTATTAATGCGGAGGCTGCTCGGGATTCTCCGTCTTCCTCTCTCTCTGCCCCTCCCCCTCTTGCGCTCTTTCTCTCAAAAATAAATAAACTTAAAAAGAAAATAATGTAGGAGAGAGGAAATTAAACTAGGAATTTGAAGACTTGATTGTATTCCAGTTCGGGCATCAACAGGCAGTATGACCAGTCAGAGGCCTTGATCTCCTCATGTGCAAGCGAACTGGGCCAGACGGTTTCTGCAACAATTCTGCTTCTAGAAAGCAGTAGAATGTGTACGCCCACGTTCACTACAGCATCATTCACAATAGCCAAGAGGTGAAAGCAGCCTAAGCGTCCACTGACAGAGAAAACGTGGTGTATACATACAATGCAATATTATTGACAGAGAGAGAGACAGTGCGTGTGCATGAGCTGGGGAGGGCAGAGAGAGGGACACAGCATCTGAAGCAAGCAGGCTCGGTGCTGAGAGCAGAGAGCCTGACGCGGGGCTCGAACTCACGAGCCACGAGATCATGACCTGAGCCGAAGTCAGATGTTTGACCCACTGAGCCACCCAGGCGCCCCGCCGGGCTGAAAAAAGGGGACCCCCGTCACGCACTACAACACAGATGAACCTTGAAGACATCATGCTGATTGAAATAAGCCGATCGTACAAAGACCACCACTGAGTGATTCCGCTTTGATGAGGTCCCTCAAGTGGATAAAGGTGTAGACACAAAGTAGAACGTGGTTATGAGGGGCTGGGGGAGAGGGGTGAACAGGGAGTTGTTCGAGGGGTCTGGAGTTTCAAGTGAGAAAAGATGAAAAAGTTCTAGAGGTCTGTTCCACAATATGCGCATGTGCTACCCACTCGCAAATGGTTAGGACGGTCCACTTCATGGGGAGTTCCTTACAAAAATAAAAATAGAAGAAGGAGGGGGGGGAGGAGGAGGAGGAGAAGAGGGAGAAGAGGAAGAAGGGGCAGAGGAGGAGGAGGAGGAGCCACGCCACACTAGCTTATCCCATCTCCCAGGGATGACCAATCCCCAAGCTCTGTGCTCAGGCACACTGCCCAGAGGACAGGAAGGAGTGGGGGGGGAGGAGGGGCGGTGCGGAGCAGGCAGGCAGCGGCTGCCAGGATCTGCCTTCTCCCCGCCGCCTTCCTGGCCCTCGCAGCACCACGGTTGTGCCCCTCAACCACTCCACTGTCCACACCTAGGAGGGCCAGGGGCTGGAAAACGGGATGGAGAAGAGGAGAGGAGCAGTGACCAAACCGCGTTGACCTCTTCATTTGACTCGGGAACCGGACCTTCACCTGGCTTTCCAGAAACACCCCAGGCCCCATTCCTGCCCCGGCTCGCCTCGAGCATCACAAATGTCCGACCAGCTGAGGGAGTCAACAGCGCTTCCTCTAAGGCAAAGCTGGAGACCGGTCCTCCTCCCACCTCTGCCCACGTTATCTGCCTCCAGCAAAGCGAGGTGGGCACTTCTGACGGTGCCTGGTGCCAGTCCGGTTATCCAGGAGGACCTCAATAAGCGCACGGCTGTGTTGGTTTGAGAGGACTGTCTGCCTCCCCTCGCTGGAGAACGTAACGGCAATGATCATATGCTCCCGTTCGCAAGCGCTGCTCTAAGTGCTTTTATGATCCTAACTCACTTGACCCTTATACCAATCATGAGAACGAAGCGCTATAATCGTTTCCGTTTTACGAATGGCCAGACTGAGGCTTGCCCGAGACCGCACAGCCAGGAAGCAGCAAAGCCAAGAGCAGCTCCATGGGAGCGGGGAGCTTTTCCCTGCCTGTTCATTCCTCGATATGCTCGGAGCCTAACTGGTGCTCAGATATTCACCAGAGGGATGCAGACGAATGAGTGCCACGTACACCCAGTCATCTAGATGAAAATGTGCCTTCTGCAGAAGAACTAGGGACGTCCCATGTTGCTGGCGAACACTTTGGTTCTTGCCATGATGATTTAAGACAGCCAAAGGGATAGTAGCCTCACTGAGTGCAAAGCCAGTTTTAAAAGAATCGCAGCTGTAAAAAACCACGAGAACCCCTAACTCTTCTGAACAGGTACCCACGGCTCTTCGGCTGGTGGCAGTTTGGATCAGGCCCAGGAGCTTGCCCTTCCCTTCTGCTTCTTAGTTGACATAGACCCAGCAACCAGGTCAAGTTTTGCATGAGACAGAGGATGTCAAGCAGCTTGTTCCCTTCAATTCGCTCCTCCTCAATCCTCAGGAAATAGATCAAAGCTTTTCCCCCCCAAACCAGTCCTTTTCCTTAAAAATGCGTTCATGATGCAAACCCTCCATGTGATGCTGTGCTGGGTACAAGACTGTTTTCCTGCCATCCTGGAGGTGAGGCAAGAACCCTCTGAGGAAACGCTGATCAGTTTCCAATGGCTACCACGGCAAATTACCACAAACTCGGTGGCTTATGGCAACACACATTCTGGAGATCCTAAGTCCTGAAGTCAAGATGTCAACAGGGGGCACCTGCCTGGCTTAGTTGGTTATGAATCTGACTTCAGCTCAGGTCATGATCTCATCCCGGGTTGTGGGTTGTGAGTTCGAGCCCCACGTCGGGTTCTGTGCTGACAGCTCAGAGCCTGGAGCCTGCTTCAGATTCTGTCTCCCTCTCTGCCCCTCCCCGACTCATTCTCATTCCTGCACGCGCTCTCTCTCTCTCTCTCTCTCTCTCTCTCTCTCTCACACACACACACACACACACACACACAAATAAACATTTTAAAAAAAGATGTCAACAGAGCTGCATTCTTTCTGAAGTGGGGTTTTTCCAGCTTCTAGAAACTGCCTGGGTTCTTCACCCTTCCTCTGTCTTCAGACCCAGCTGTATGGCATCTTTCAATTTCTCTCTCTCTCTCTCCTGTTTCTTCATCTCCTTCTCGGCTTTTGGCCTTCCGGCTTCCCTTTAATAAGAACCCTTGTTGCAGGGGGGTGGCTGGTGGGCCTGGCTGGCTCCGTCAGTAGAGCATGCAACTCTTGAGTTCAGGGTCATGAGTTCAAACCCCACATTGGGCATAATTACTAAATAGCAGAAAATTCCAAATAAAAGGCAGTGATAATACAGAAAAAAATTAGGAGGAAAATACAAGCCAAAATTGAAATCTAACATTTACTTTATGAGGAAGACAGACTCTGAGAGACAATCACCTGCAATGGCTTTAGGAGATGAACAAAATCTGTTTCCTAATCTTCAAAGGGTTACTGCTAAAGGCAACAAAAATTTTAAAAAGAATTTTGGTTTCAATTCTTTGAGATTCAGTCAAAAATCAATTTGGAAGTAAAAAACTACCCCATTCCAAAAACAGTAACAAAAGTACAACTGAGAAAAATAACATTTTGGGGGGAAAGTGGAGAACACCTTTACATAATAATAAAATAAAATGTAACTAAGGATGCTTGGGATTACACTGGGCCCAGCAAGATAGTCCAGGGTGATCACCCCATTACAAGATCCCCAACTGAATCACCTCTGCAAAGTCCCCTTTGCCAAGTAAAGTAACATTCACAGGTTCTGGGGATTAGGACATGAACATCTGCCGGGGAGGTGCTTATTCTGTCTACCACAATAACCTGTGCAAACCCTCAGCTTCTCTCTTTTGAAAACACCAACTCTCTTGAAGATCGCGTCACTTCTAACCCACAACCTGCCTTGCTACTATAACCCAATGGCCGCCAACCTTTGCTGCGCATTTGAATCACCAAGAGAGATTTTAAGACTCCCAGTCCTTGGGTTACACTCAGACCAATTCAATCACAATGTCCAGGATGGAGCCAGGCATCTGTATTTGCTTTTTTAAAGAGATCCCCAGGAGATCTTAACATGAAAGACTTGGGATCCATTGCTATGAGCGACACACGACACACTTCTATCAAGCCAGGCTCCCCACACCCCTTCTTTCATGGGTGTCACAGGGACCTGCCACATAATTTACAGGGCCCAGTGCAAAATGAAGATGGGGGGCCCTTATTTAAAACTCAAGAATTCCAGGACAGGAACAGAAGAAGGGCACTCACCTTGAGTCCAGCACGACTCAGTATCTTCGTCCCCTCCAAGCCTGGCCTCATCTCTGATAAGGTCAGGAGCCATGTGCAGGATCCATCCGGTATCCTGGCTTTCCAGTCCCTTGACTTTCATCACACCAACGAGATTTCCCTGCCCCCTCCGTGTAGTTCCCCACACATTCTCTGAGCCCTCCATCTCAAAGCATCCCACACTGACCCCCAGGACCTGGCTTCCTCCAGAGGTGTCCTACCCTTGGAGACCTCTCCTTCCATCAACACTACTGTTCTTCCCTGTTATCAATCTCCAACTTCCTCAGGTCCTATGCTCCACCCTTTGAGGCCACAGCCTGCACTATAATCCTTTCCATGCAAACACCCTTCAGGCTGTGTGTGAGCGTGGCAAAACACCAACCCTCCACCATCACCACTGTTTCCAGCCTGTGCAAGCAGCTAGGCATGAGGCGGGGGAGGTGGGGGGGGGGCGGGGGGAATGGCAGGAAGCTGCCCATGTTGTCGTGACATTTATGACCACAGATCATAAATGGCGCCCCGGCTCCACAGACAATGCTGCCTAGTTCCCTAATACATTCACCTTCACACTCCACAAGATGGCTATTACTTCCTCAAATCTCTCAGACTGAAACCTCTGGCCGACTTTAAATGGCTCATCCTTCAAAGAGTAAATAATGCCATCAAGAAGAACCACCTAGCGAGACCCACACACTCTGCTTTCCTCCCGTGATAAAAGTCCTGCTCCAATGACAAGCCCCCATCTGAGTTCTAGATCCCAACTACACCGGCCTCCCACACATTTTAGTCTTGAATTATTCCCTTCCTCTCCTTCATCAATTTTTACCTCCCTTTGAGATTATTACCGTTGCACAAAATATGCTTTAATAGCTCTCTCCCAGCTTTTAAAACTTTTTTTTGAGAGAGAGAGAGCGTGCGCACGTAAGCAGGAGAGGGGCAGAAGGAGAGACAGTCAGAGAATCTTAAACAGGCTCCACACCCAGCTCAGAGCCCAATGCTGGGCTCAATCTCATAACCATGAAATCATGACCTAAGCTGAAATCCAGAGTCAGACACTACACTGACTGGGCCACCCAGGCACCCCTAAAACTCTTTAAAAAGAATTCAGGTCTTATATGGCATGTTCTCTGATTATAATATAATTAAGTTAGAAATTAATAACAGCCAGATATCTGGAAAATATCCAAATAGTTGGAAATTTAAAAATATACTTCTGGTGCATCTGGCTGGCTCAGTCGGTAGAGCATGCGACTCTTGATCTCAGGGTTAGGAGTCAGAACCCCATATTGGGTATAAAGACTACTTAAAAATAAAATCTTCTAAAAATTTTTGTTAAATATAAGTTTCTAAATACCCTTAGTCAAAGAATACGTCAATAGGTAAATTAGAAAGTATTTTAAACTGATTAAAATTGAAAAGTCAACATATCAAGATTTATGTGCGGTTACTCCACTAACAGCAGTACTTAAAGGGAAAATAATAGCCCTTAACACCTATATAGAAAAAGAAAAAAGATCTCAAATCAATGGCCTCAGCTTCCATGGTAAAGAAACTAGAAAAAGAGAAAATAAAACCCAAAATGAGCAAAAGAAAGGAAATAATTTGGGACACCTGGGTGGTTCAGTCAATTAAGCATCCAACTCTTCTTAATTTGTGTTCAGGTCATGATCTCACAGTTCATGGGATCAATCCCCGAATTGGGCTCTGCACTGATGGCATGGAACCTGCTTGGAATTCCCTCTCTTCTTCTGTCCCTCCCCTGCTCACATACACTCTCTCTCCCATAAATAAATAAACAAACATTTTAAAAAAGAAGAAAGGAAATAAAAGTTAGAACAGAAATATTATATAATCAGGGGTGCCTGGGTGGCTCAGTTGGATAAGCATCTGACTTCGGGTCAGGTTATGATCTCATGGTTCGTGGGTTCAAGCCCCGTGTTGGGCTCTGTGCTGACAGCTCAGAGCCTGGATCCTGCTTCTGATTCTGTGTATCTCTCTCTCTCTCTCTCTCTCTGCCCCTCTCCCACTTATACTCTCTCTCTCAAAAATAAACATTTTTAAAAATATGTATATAATATAATCAGAAAAAAAAGAGGAAAAATAACAATAAAACCAAAAGATGCTTGTTTGAGGGGGAACAAAATCAATAAAATTGATAAACCTCTAGCCAGAGCAGGAAAAAAAAAATATGAAACACAAATTACCAATATCAGGAATAAGGGAGGTGGCATCACTACCAATATTAAAAGGACTAATAAAAGCATATTCTGGGGGTGCCTGGGTGGCTCAGTCAGTTAAACATCCAACTCTTGATTTTGGCTCAGGTCACCATCTCACAGTTCATGGAGTTCGAGACCTGCATCCAGCTCTGTGCTGGCAGTGAGGAGCCTGCTTGGGATTCTTTCTCTCTCTCTCCCTCTATCTCTGTCCTACCTGCTCATGCTCTCTCTCTCAAAATGAATAAAACATTTTAAAAAGAGCATATGATGAACAACTTGTCAACAGAATCAACAACTTAGATGAAATAAACAAATTTTTTGAAAAACATAAATTAAGCTCACTCAAAAAGAAATAGAAAACCTGAATAGCCCTACATCTTTTTTTTATGGTGAAAAAATTCATGTTTAGATTTAGTAAGCCGGACTCAGTTTAGATGATCCCAGTTTTGTTGGCAACATCCAAAGTTGAACGTATATGCCTTCTTTTCTCCATCATGCCTGATCAGAGTGTTGACCTCGGCCATGTCAATGTCATAGAGCTTCTTCACAGCCTGTTTGATCCGGTGCTTGTTGGCCTTAACATCCACAATGAACACAAGTGTCCTCTATGTTCATCATGGCTGACTCTGTAGTCAGGGGGAACTTGATGGCATAGTAGTCAAGCTTGTTTCTCCTGGGGGTACTCTTTTGAGGATATTTGAGCTGCCTTTGGAGACACGGTGTCTTGGGCGATCAGAATGTAGGTGATGTGAGGATCTTTGTGTGTGTGTGTGTGTGTGTGTGTGTGAGAGAGAGAGAGAGAGAGAGAGAGAGAGAGAGAGAGAGAGAGAGACTGTGGATGCCTTTCAGCACTGCTTTCTTGCCTTTCAAAGCCTTTGCTCTGGCTTCTGCTTTGGGAGGGGTAGGGGCTTCCTTCTTCCCTTTCCACGCCATCTTCAGAAAAGGCTATCCCACAACTTTAAAGTTCCAAATGATTTTTAGAGAGAAAAAAAAATATTGGTTGAGCTACAGTAAGGGACCACCCAGCAAGAGCCCACTTTCCTGATCTTGTTTGTTGATTTGATGGAGAAGGGTAGAGTCAAGGTGACAGACACCAGCAGCTTAGCCAACTCTGCTTGGGAAAAGCTGAGTCATAATGAGGTCGCAGCTCTCCATAAATCTAAGTGTCACCAATCAAACACCCTCAGATTACACTAAAGAAGACGCGTGGGGGAGTTCTGACTGTCTGTGCAGACCTTGACACACCAGGGGATTCATTTCTGTTTGAACTTTGCAGGTGCACAGTTTTCACTGGGAGAAAAAAAATATATATATATATATATATATACACATATATATATAGCCTCCTTGGACAGACCTAAAATGCAGACACTTAGCACCCAAATGAGTTATGTAAGGATTAAATAAAAACATTCCAATAAGAGGCTTGGCACACAGTAAGAGCTTCATAAACACTCCCTCTCACTCGGGGGCCGGCTGGCAATCACACACAGCAATGAACTCTGCCCACACCTGAAAATCTACTCATAAGACCTTTTTTCCTTGAGTTTAAGGAAACGGGAGAACCTATGTCCTGAGAGGCAGTTACCGTGTCTAAATCATTTCGCTGCATTTGAGGAAAAAGCAAACATTTTCATTTTGCAGTGGATGATGGGCGCACGCCCAAGAAAATTACTCAGCCCTTGTTTTTCTCCTTTTGGGGTTTTCCTAGAATAGTTTCAGTCCAACTGCAATGAATCTCTAGATCCCATCACCATCGGTTTGGGCTTTGGGAAATCGACTAACCGCTCCACCCCGCAGACCACCGCTGGGCTCAGACGCGGGATCAAAAGGGCGCAGCGCCGGGAAGGGGCGGACTCCGGAGTGGGGCGTTACGAAACCTTCGGGAACGGACGGCCACTCCTCGCAGGGGAGGGACCGAGGGCCGGGCCTCGTTCTCTAGAAGTCAAAGCACTGGATCCCAGAACTCAGTTCTCTGTGGCTTCTCTGTGTCCGAGCCTCCGCAGCGAGCTCCCTAGTGGCTCACAGCCCGGGCCGCTCTCCACGCGCCAAGTGCCTTCCCCGGCCATGTCGTCCTGCAGCCGCGTGGCGCTGGTGACCGGGGCCAACAAAGGCATCGGCTTCGCCATCGCGCGCGACCTGTGCCGGCAATTTTCGGGGGACGTGGTGCTCACGGCGCGGGACGCGGCGCGGGGCCGGGCAGCCGTGCAGCAGCTCCAGGCCGAGGGCCTGAGCCCCCGCTTCCACCTGCTGGACATCGACGACCTGCAGAGCGTCCGCGCCCTGCGCGACTTCCTGCGCAAGGAGTACGGGGGCCTCAACGTGCTGGTCAACAACGCGGGCATAGCCTTCCAGCGTAGGTCGGGGGTGGGTCTCTGGGGGCGCCAAGGGTTCGGGGCAGAGAGCCGCGGGCGCCCCCTTCCTGTGGGCTGGAGTGATCGCGGAGCGCAGCGCCGGCCCCTCGGGATGCGCTCAACATTGGCCTCCCTCGGCGGCTTCTCGCTTTCCGCAGAGTCGCGGGAGCGGTTCGCTTAGCGCGAAGCTGGCGGGGCGCAGCCCTGGGCCCTCCCGGAGCCGTCGGCTGCTGCGGTTTGCCAGAAAACCGGCCTCCTGGGAGGGTGCCACGCCCTGCTAAGCTCATCAGCTTTCTGTCTAAAGCAAAAAACATTTTCCCTGCGAAGGGTCTCCAGCTCACTTTGGGCTTTCGCTTTCCTTGAAAGGGAGCTTTCATAGAAGCCCGGAGGCATCTGCTCGGGACAGGAAATGGATCGCTGAGACGCGATCAGCGCGCACTTGCACAATAGTGGACTTGAGATTTTGTTTAATGGAAAGCTTTGATAGGCTCAGCCAGAAAGGAAGCGAGCCTTGTTCCCTCCCCCAGGGAATTTGTATGTCATCAAACATACATTTTAAGTGTGATTTTAAGTAGCACCTTTGGCGGGGGGGGGGGGGGGGGGAAGAGGTCAAGGATATTACTCTATTGATCTACTGAGAAAGTTGTTGAGCCGCCATGTGGTGGAGGTAGAAAGAATAACCAAGCCAGACTCACCTACAACCTAGTGGAGACGAGAAACCCAAGAGGCAGAACGGAGTAAAAACTGCCGTGAGGCCTTGAATGACCAGCCCCCCGGCTTGAACCCTCACCGAAGGTGTGCACCCGCACCTCCAACTCAGCGGGTCGGCTTTCCGGAAGCGCGGGTGGGAGGTGGCAGACACCCGCTGGTACAACCCTCAGCCACTGGCTGAAGGATTGATGGATAAATACGCCGCTTCCCGGACCAAGCGTGCAGGAACCCGGGTCCGCTGGCAGCCCTTGCCCCCTCAAAAGTGTGGGCGGTGGACCAACAGCACGTGCAGCCCCAGGCACTCGCTGGAATCGCAGGATCTCGGGCCTCACCCCACACCCGCTGAATCAGAATTTGCATTTTAACAGGATTGCCAGGTGCCTCCCATACCCTTTCAAGATTGAGCGCAGCCCTGAAAGCCAGGAATTCTCAAAGTGGGGCCAGACCTGTAGCTGTAGCGTCACCCGAGAACGCGTTAAAAATGCAAATTCTGGAGCCCCACCCGAGACCTTCTCAATCCCAAACTCTGGGGGCGGAGCCCAGAAAGCTGTGTTTTAACAGGCCCTGCAGGTGATTCAGATACACCCTTGACGCTCGGATCCGGTGGCTTCAAAATCGTTTTAAAGTTAGCTTGTTTTAGGGGCGCCTGGGTGGCTCAGTTGGTTGAGGCTGGGCCTTCAGCTCAGGTCATGACCTCGGGGTTGGTGAGTTCAGCCCCGCGTCGAGCTCTGTGCTGACAGCTCGGAGCCTGGAGCCTGCTTCGGAGTCTGTGTCTCCCTCTCTCTCTGCCCTCCCCCACTCAAGCTCTGTCTCTCTCAAAAATAAACTACAAAAATATAATAATAAAGTTAGCTAGTTTTTCCTTTAATTAGAGATAAAATCTAGGGCGCCTGGCTGGCTCTGTCCATAGAGCATGAGGTTCTTGATCTTGGGGTTGTGAGTTCCAGCCCCACCTTCCATGCAGAGATTGCTTAAATAAACTTGAGAGAGAGATAAGATTCACTTTGTTATATACATTTCAAGGGGAAATGCATGACTTTGTTTCCTTCTCTTTTCGGAAGCTGATGATCCAACACCCTTTGACATTCGAGCTGAGATAACACTGAAGACAAACTTTTTTGCCACAAGGAATGTCTGCATAGAATTACTGCCAATAATAAAGCCTCATGGTAAGTCCAGCCATATGTCTGCCCCTCCCCTGCTCATTCTCATTCTCTCTCTCTCTCTCTCTCTCTCTCTCTCTCTCTGTCTCAAACATAAAAATAAAAAAAGATGTATAATGGGGCGCCTGGGTGGCTCAGCTGGTTGAGCATCCGATTCTTGATCTCAGCTCAGGTCTTGATCTCAGGGTCGTGAGTTCAAGCCCCAGTCTGGGCTCCACACTGGGCGTGAAGCCTACTTAAAAATAAAATAAAAGATATGTTTGATACATGGCAGTGCTCTTTGGTCCCATGATATGAACTCAACACTAGAATAATAGGTGTTACAAGTCCCCAAAGGCCTCTTGCCTTTGAGCAACCTCAGTGGGTCCTTCTCAGCTCCTCAGGGTGGTGGGGCCACACCAGCTCATTTGGGAGCCTGGCAGGGAAGGATCTGTTTTAGCATCATTATGACTTTCCCTGTGTTCCTTTCTTCACTTTGTCAAGCTAATGAAGAACCTCCCGAAGAAATATTTCTTTATTAGGAAGTATCTTGCCCACACTCCCGAGTATTCAATAACTTTTATTACTTTTTCCACAAATACTGGAGGGCCTACCTAACCCAGGGTGCTGGGGACACAGTGGTAAGTGCTGTGAACAGGGACAATCCTGACCATGGAGCACTGAGTCCAGTGGACAAGACCCTCATTGACAAAGAATCCTACAACTGTACTGGGAGGGGGCAGAGAAGGCTCCCTTCCTTGACAATTCTCTTTCCCAGGAAGGCAGCTGTGATTCTTAGGAAGAAAAACTCTGTGGTTCTTATAAGAAATGTGCTTTTCTTGGGGTGCCTGGGTGGCTCAGTCGGTTGAGCATCTGACTGTTGATTTCAGCTCAGGTCTTGATCCCAGGGTCGTGGCATCGGAGCCCTGCATTGGGCTCTGTGCTGAGTGTGGAACCTGCTTAAGATTCTCTCTCTCTCTCTCTCTCTCTCTCTCTCTCTCTCTCTCTCTCTCTCCCCCCTCTCCCCAGCTCATGCTTGCTGTCTCCCAAAAAAAAAAAGAAAAAAAAGTGGTTTTCTTAATTTAACATTTTGAATAAAGGTGATCTCTAGTGCAAAAATCTTAAAATCTAAAAAGATGTTTGGTGAGAGCTGCACTCAGACTCATGCTCCCCCACTTGCCCAATTCCTGTCCCCAGCCTCTACAGGCAATTCCCTTTGTCTTTTCCTAGTGGGATGAGATCACAGAAAGCCCGCAGGCAGAGTTGCTGGGACTGGCTGAAGAAAGCCTTGGTTCTAGGTGCGTGGAGTTGCTGAGTGCTCAGGGCCAAGGGCATAGTTTTTAAATGCAAATCTAAGTTATGTATGTGTGTGTGTGTGTGTCCCTTTTTTACATAATGGGAACATTAAGCATAATGTTTGCTACTATGCTTTTTTTCACTATCTCTGGGACTCTTTCTAGATCAAGACAGAACGCTTTCTTATTTTTTTTACAGCTGCATAGTATTCCATTTGCAAGGGTGATGTCTACCAAGTGTCTAGAAGTCTTTTCTCTGTATGGGTTTTAGAATCCTAGAATTGGAAAACTACAAGGTATTGAAACTTGACATTCCTATGACTTCATTTTACAGAGAAGGAAATTGAGACCCAAAGACATGAACGCAGTCAGGTAGTGATAGATCTGGAAACAGTGTTCAGGTTTCCTGACTTCACCCCTCAATCAAATCAGGATAATTAGTTCCAGTGAAGGGAAGGATCTTAACACCAAACAATTGCAAACCAAGCCATTTTGAAAGATGAAAGGCAGCTTGGAGGAGGGTGGAGCTCGGGCATCAACCCAGAAGCAGATGAATCACTGGCTTCAACCAGTTCTCTGTAACAGTAATTCCCAACTTGGGAATCTGGTTTACAACACATTGAGAATACTTGTGATTTTTCAGTAAAACTCATGTTTACCCAGAAGGCAAAAAGCGAGGATCCTTGCCTCTTGATTTGTAGGGAATCTCTACCCATGCAAAACTGACTTAAATGTCACATTTGATTTGGCTTTATAATACCTCCTTATTTAAAAAAAAATTTTTTTTAATGTTTGTTCATTTTTGATGGACAGGGTGTGAGCAGGGGCGGGGCAGAGAGAGAGGGAGACGCAGAATCTGAAGCAGGCTCCAGGCTGTCAGTACAGAGGCTGAAGCCTGGCTTGAACCCACGAGCTGTGAGATCATGACCTAGGCCGAAGTCGGACGCTTAACCGACTGAGCCACCCAGGCGCCCCTATAATACCTCTTTAAAAGAAAGTTACCTCCGGGACCCCTGGGTGGCTCAGTGGGTTAAGTGTCTGACTTCAGCTCAGGTCATGATCTCACGGTTAGTGGGTTCCAGCCCTGCTTCAGGCTCTGTGCTGACAGCTCCAAGCCTGGAGCCTGTTTCAGATTCTGTGTCTCCCTCTCCCTCTGGCACTTGGTGTGTATCTCTCTCAAAAATATACGCACAGTTAAAAAAAAAATTTTTTTTAAGTTACCAAACCTTTTGCTTGTTCATTCAAGATTCTGAGTAAATAAGTTAATCCAACGTTTACCCGCTAGGGGGAGCTACTTGTCCACTCTTTCTAAGAATGGCTAGGGGTTGTTTCAGGACCAGGGGGCCCACCTGGACCTCAGCAAATGGTGGTGGTTGTGTGGGTGCAGCCCTTCTCAGGACTGATTGCACCCAGCTGGCTGCTGAGATGGTCATCCCTTGGCCTCACTGATGATCACCTGAGATGTCACCTGAGATCAGAGGACACCTCTGACTCTTAGAAAGTTTATTTCTACCAGAGTAGCACCCCTATCTCATTTTTCTTTCTTCCTTTACCCTTTTGAATTTAATTCCTTGTAGCAACCAGGCGATTAAGAACAAATTTGTTTAGGGTGCCTGGGTGGCCCAGTTGATTAGGTGTCTGACTCTTGATGTCTGCTTGGATCTCCATCTCAGGGTTGTGAGTTCAAGCCCCATGCTGGCTTAAAAAAAAGGGGGGGGGGGAGGGCGCCTGGGTGGCTCAGTCGGTTAAGCGTCCGACTTTGGCTCAGGTCATGATCTCATGGTCTGTGAGTTCGAGCCCCGCGTCGGGCTCTGTGCTGACAGCTCAGAGCCTGGAGCCTGCTTCAGATTCTGTGTCTCCCTCTCTCTCTGACCCTCCCCCACTCCTGCTCTGTCTCTCTCTGTCTCAAAAATAAATAAACGTTAAAAAAAAACAAACAAAGCTGCTTAAAAGTAATGAAGAACACAACTTCATCAAAGTAGTATTCCTGGTCAAAGCATTGAAGTGAATCAAATTAGAAAACCATGCTAGTCCAAATGGGAGAAATACTACAAAATAATAGCCTACAGTCTTCAAAAAGATCATTGTTAACTACTCTAGGTTAAAACTAAAGAGCTATGACTGCTAAATACAATCCGTGATCCTACGTTGGAGCCTGGATGAAAACAAAAACTATGAAGAAAGATTATTGAGATAATTGGACCCTTTGAATATGGACTGTACTTCAGATAATAGTGTTATATCATGATAAATGTCTTGAGGGTGATCACTCTTGTGGTTATGTAAGGTAATACCCTTGTTACCGTATATAAAGTGCTTAGGGCAAAGTTTTATGATACTTGTCTGCAATTAAGACAAAGAGAAAGCAAATGTGGCCAAATGTTAATAATTGAGGGACTTAAGTGAAGGGCATACGGGTATGTATTGAACTATTCTTGCAATTTCTCTGTAGGCTTCAAATTTTTCACAGTTCAAAGTTGGGAAGGAAATATGTATGACAAGAGAGGAAGAAAATACTGAAGAGTCTTAGGTACCTGGGGATAAGTGAGTGCTCATATTCAAGACAGAGTGAGGCCATCTCTGTGTGCATTTGGCCCACAAAGATATCTAGTAGAATGTACAACACATACACCCCCAACCCCATGGTGAATGAATGCCACTCAGAAAATGCAATAAAATCCAGCTATCCTAGTGGATACAGAAAGAGTGGATTCGGGATAATATGTAAGAAAAGAACCCCCTAAATGTGGTGTCTTTTTTTTTTTTTTATGTTTATTCATTTTTGAGAGCGAGAATGAGTGGGGGAGGGGCAGTGAGAGAAGGGGACAGAGGATCCGAAGTGGGCTTTGTGCTGACAGCAGACAGCTCCATGTGGGGCTCGAACTCATGAACCATGAGATCATGACCTGAACTGAAGTCGGACACTCAACCGACTGAGCCACCCAGGTAACGCAACGTGGTGTCTTCCGATGTTAGGTGAACTGTATAAATTCACACACTGGTTTGGGGATTTCCAATCAATGTTTCCAGCCGTCTTCTAGTTTCTGGCCTGCATGTTTTTTCATAGACATAACCGTCTTTTTAATAGCCGTGAATTATGGTTAATGTGAATATTAACTCATTAATTATATTTAATTATTAATGATGGGCTAAAGAAAGTGAAGAAAATCAAAACTGGGATGGAGAATCAACCCACTCCATGTGTGAGAGTACCCATCATTCAGGATAGACAGGGTCATCGTAAGGCATTGCTTGACCCTGATATTTGGCAGTTGGAGGCAAAGAGGTGGTGCCCAGGGCCCTAGGAAATTGTGCAAACCAGTAAACAGCTTTAATCCTTGGGGTGAGGGTGCTGTCTCTGGGAAACCAAGTTCACAGGCGCCTGGAGTGTGTGTGTGTGTGTAGTGGGATGTTTTATAAAACTGCCCACTGGAGAATCATTGCCCTTTAGCCCCTGTTACTGATGGAAATGCGTCCTTTCCTTTGGGGGAGGAGAGCACAAAATAATGTTAAAGCCCCCTGGGTCCCTTCTAGAGTCTTTTTTTTTTTTTTAACCAGCAATTAAACCTGCAGTATCAATCAATTGCATGTTGGGTATAGTCACCCAACAATCGTTTATCTGTGACCTGCTTCCATATATTTACTATTCTGTTTCAGGCAGGGTGGTGAATATCAGCAGTTTAGAGGGCTCCAAAGCTCTTGAAAATTGCAGCCCAGATCTACAGAAGAAGTTCCGATGCGAGACGCTCACAGAAGGGGACCTGGTGGACCTCATGAAAAAGTTTGTGGAGGATGCAAACAATGAAGTGCACGAGAGGGAAGGCTGGCCCAACTCGGCTTATGGGGTGTCCAAGCTGGGGGTCACGGTCTTATCAAGGATCTTGGCCCGGCGTCTGGATGAGAAGAGAAAAGCGGACAGGATTCTGCTGAACGCTTGCTGCCCGGGGTGGGTAAAAACGGACCTGGGTGGGCCTTGCGGCCCCAGGACTGTGGAGGAGGGAGCTGAGACCCCTGTCTACTTGGCCCTCCTGCCTCCAGATGCTACCGAGCCTCATGGCCAGCTGGTCCATGACAAAGTCGTCCAAAACTGGTGAATGTCTGCTTTGGTGCTTAATGCTTAATAAACGTTTGTGGAGTGAATGAGTGAATTCTGGCGGTGTAGTCGGCTTCATTTTCTGTGGACTAGAATCTCCCTGTGAGAAAGTGGGTCTCGTCTAGAATCGGGCCGAGAGATTTTATTGTGCCCAGACTCTAACCTGAGACGGAGAAGAACCTGGTCCAGTGGTTCTCCAGTGTCAGAGGGCATCACAATTACCTGGAGGGCATGTTAAAACATTGCTCAGAACTGGGGCGCAAAGATGTGCACTTCTGACAAGTTCCTGGGTGCTGCTGGTGTTGGTCGAACGAGAGCCCTCAGGGCTACGGAGCGGGCTGCAGCCGTGTTCCAGCAATCCCATGCTGTTTCTAGGTTGTTGACTCTTCGAGGATGTGATTCCTCCTCCATTTCTATTGTTCTGCAATCCTGCTTTGTACCACATTCTGTTTCATTATATTTGGGCACATTTGAACGGGTTCTTATGAAGCAGTATGGCTTGAAGGAAGGACTCAGGAGGAATGTCCTTTTTTTTCGCTGGGATACGATTTCTTCCATACTGGGTTTTTCACTTGGGGTTTTGCATTCTGTGTTCCCAGAATGTTTGCAAAGTTGCCCTGCCCCTTCTTTCAAATTGTCCCGGCATAGGCAACTTTGTGCAGACCATCTCTGCTCTCGCAGAGGCAGATGTCTTCTCCCTGACCTGTTCCTGCTCCCCTACAGCCCAGGGTGATTCTTGAGCCTTCCTGGGCCTTTTGTAGTCTCTCTGACAACCAACTCCACGTTCACTGCTTCCAAATGGGACTGGCTTTGTAATCAGCCCCCTTGGTTCTGGTTATACCCTGTAGAAGAAGGACTTGGAGACTAAAGAATCTTACAAAAGAGACGTACACTTGTGAGGCAAGTTTGCTAGGGCGTCAAGACCTCAGAAGGAATGGCTAGCCAAACAACAGAAATGCAACAGGTGCAAGATGGACAAATGACAAAGGAAAGAAACCACAAATTTACCAAGTTTATGATGGGTTGTTCACGGTGAGATACAGCAATGTTGTCACCTGATCATGACCACAAAGGTCACATCATATCACCTGACAACAGCATTGCAGAAATAAGATGATGCTGGCTTCCATTTGATAATAAGTACAGTATGGGAGTACTCAAGATTTCCCTCATTTGGCGGACCAGGACGACTCAGGTAACCCTGTTACGTCTGGTCTGTCACAGCGTGCAAAGTGTTTCTTCGTCTTGACCCTCCCAACGTAACGACGGCAGCATGGCAAAGTGTCGTGTAGCTCCTGACAACCCACACCTCACTTCTTCATCCACTTTGGGTGGAGGACATCTGAATCCCACCCAGATTATATCTCACTTCCTTTAGCCATCTCTATATTGCCTGATTAAACCCAGCTTGCTCTTACATTCATCTCAGACCGTAGCTCCTAGGACATTTTTAATGCCTTCTTGTCTGGCTCTAAAAACATTTTGATGGTTTTCAATATGTTGCCTCAATAGCTTGCATACTCTGGTCTCCCTCTGCAGTCAGCCTCCAGAACGCTGCCAATGGCAGGCAAGAGGTCTGGGACCATGGAGCACTTTTAGGTTCTGCCTAATGGGGTCACAGACAGGAAATGCACAAGTAAACAGACCATTTCCTTTTATTTCTTCTCCCTTTTTTCTCTCTAGCCAATCACCTTGACATCTTGGGATCAGTGTGTAGCCTGCTTAAAAGACCCTTGGTGGTAAACTGCTGACCAGAACGGTGTGTCTCATTTTTTTATGGAAAGGTCATAGGGGACGATTATTGGATGGTCTGCCCAGCACCCTCCCCCGCTGCTTCCTCCCATGTTTGCAGCTGCAACAGCCACAAAGTGACTTTGCCCTGCTAGCCTCTGTTGACTGTTCCAGCTGTAAGCCTGTCTTCTAAAGAGGAGGAGCAGCTGGACTGCATCAGGAAAAGCTCCGAGCTGTTACTGTGAGTGGCCATGCCTCACACCATATGGTTGAGGAAGCAGAGGGAACCAAACATAGCCTGAAAAGGAAGCAACCAATTCTTGAGGGACGTACTTACAAAATGGCCCCAAGAGAGACTGTCCCACCTCCCCAGAGTGGCATCCCTTAGCTGGCCTCAGGCTATTCCTTTCGTTTTATTTTAGAGAGAGATTGAGAGCATGAGTGGGGGAGAGAAGCAGAGAGAACGTTAAGCAGGCTCCATCTTCAGCACAGAGCCTGAAGCGGGGCTCGATCCCACGACCCAGGGATCATGACCTGAGTCAAAATCAAGAGTCAGATGCTCAACTGACTGAGCCACCCAGGCGCCCAGGAAATGTCACTTTCCTTAAGCTAGTTTGAATTATGTTATTGCTTGAAACGAAAAGGAACCTAATACATGTGCATGAAATATTTCATTGTGGGCTGTAGTGAAAAAAAAAATTGGGCTTAGAATCAGAAGGGAAAAAAGAAAAAAATTCATGAGTTGAGAACCATGGCATACGAGGCCATACGTCATGCTCAATATTTACCCTACATTGTTTTATGTATTTCTCATGGCAGTTCTTTGAGATAGGTATTAATATCATTTAAATGAGTCATTATCATTCAAATAAGGAAAAAAGTCTTGGAGAAATTGACTAACTTGCCCAAGATCACACAGCTAAGAGCCAAGAGCCAGGATCATATCCAGGACTAAGGCCAGTTCCTTGGCTTTTCTTGGTGCCAAGTGCTTGGCACATCCAACTTCACTATGAGGAGTCTAGAGACCAGGGCAACTCCCTCGGTGTAAAAATTAAGGGGGATGATATATCAAATCTAAGTGATTTGTAAGCCATATGGTTATTAGATCCCTAACGTAGCCTTTGTATGAACTTTTCCATAAGGTAGGCAAATGAAATATGGTTTAAAAGTGGCATATTTTAAATGGATTATCCCATTATGTGTGTTTCTTAGGTACCAAATTGAGCCAGTGACCCTCTCTGAATCAACGTCTCTGTGACATACTTTCCTAAGTTGACGCATGTGTGTTAAGTCCGCATACAGAATCAGCTGTAGGCCTGGCCTTTGGGCTTCTCCCTCACCTACTGAGCTGCAACAAGGATTGTGACAGGCCGAGATGCTGAACGGTGATGTAGTGTGGAGATGAAATGGGTGATAATGATGATCCTGACAAAGGTTTACTTGTTACTGCAAGTCAACCACAAAGCAGGCACAACATCAAATACAGAACTAAGCAGGACTTTAGATGGGATGGAGTAGAATCCAGTTTATAGCAAAGACAGGGTTAGAGGATTACCAGTATTTGCATATGGAAACTCTGAACGTGTTTACCTCCCCAATCTCTCTACTAGGTAGGCCAGCCTGAGCCAGAGAATGTAGTCACCTCTCATTTATAACCCCTTCTTTATTATCAGAAGGGGTAAGGATTAAGGTTCTGATTCAAATGAACTCTGAAATGCTCTGATTAGAACATTATTATGTGAGGAACCTGCTCTATTTATGTGCCTTAAACAGATGAATACACCTAAGTAGACTTTGAAGAGTGATGACCTGACCCACGAAAACAGAATTTGTGGGGGAATAAACTTTCAAATCTTAATACTTGTACATTGACTATCAATCCTGATTATCAATGAAGTTGTTCTTTTAAGGGTTTATGATACTTCAAACTGTCAAAGCTAATTTAACTTTCCACACACCTGGATTTCTTTAGAGATAGGTGACACAAAAAGGCAAGCATATTATTTAATGTATAGGACAAAGTTACACATGGTGGTTTTGACATGAATAGACTGGTTCTCTCTTTCAATGGGAAGTAGAAGTAGTTTTTTTCATTATGAGTTAAATGCAGTATGGAGTGTGGCTAGGATTTGGGGAAACTAAGACAAAAAAACCCACCTCACCCTTTGGCATCTGTTTTTGTAAAAATGGAGTTTCTCATATCTTCATCAGGAAATCAGTTTTCACGAAAGTCTTTTTTTCCTACTCATTGCTCTACCCTTTAGTTTTCCTTGGCTTCCACTTTAAGACTATTCCTAAAATTGACCGTTAGAGAATTGACATCTGGGGCCCTTGGTGTATGGCAAATGTAGATAGAATCAGAATCAGAAGCCTGGGTGGGCCAGGGGTGGGTTCAGCATCACAAGCTATAAATATATTCTTGGTGATTTGGGAGAGGTGGCAGATCCCTTTGGGAATCTGACACAAACTATATACCCTTTTGCAGAAACATATACGCAAAATGTTCTGTACAATTTTGAAGTGTGCATGGACCTCCGAACTCTCTCATGACCGCCTAGCTTTTAGGAGCCCCTGACTAGATCTGAAAATTCCTTAAGGGACTGTCAAGGGTTAAATGATTGGCGGCCTGTGCAGAAATTACTACCTCACTCAACAGATGCCACTGGTTTGATTGGCTGGGAGCCCCAGCTGGTGCAGTTAGGATGCTCAGGTGAACTCTGCCTGACTCCCATCCTTAAGGTGCATCTGGCCCGGCAGGCGTTGGGCCAGGTTGGGTGGATCTGAACTGTCCAGGTCCGAAGGCTCGTAAGGATGACAGGAAGGAGTTAGACTTTATCCGGAAATATTAATGCTCTCCTTTCTGAGCCAGAGCCCACGTAAAGGAACTCATTACAAAAATTAACTTCCTCACCTCTGATGCCGAGGGCCTGAAAAGTGCGACCTCTGGGGGTGGGGGCGCTTTAACCCGGGTCCCCGAGCCTCCAGAGGCCCCAGCATGTATGGAAAGGTTCATTTCATCTCCTCGCAAAAGGTTTGGGTGTGGCCCCGACGGAAAGGATGGGGTGAGCCAGGTGCCATCGGCCCCAGTCTTTTGGGCCCCCGCGGTTCTCCTTGTCTGTAACTACAAAGCCCCTCCTGGGGTACGCTGATTCACTGACCGAGGTTCTGGGGTGGCGGGGGAGCCCCAGGTGAAAGCCGAAGCCACCCCGCCCACCCGAGCAGGCCTTCCCCAGAGCAGACCAGCTGCGAGGGCGGCAGTTAGTCTCTGCTACTCAGAGCGACGCCCACCGCCTGGAAGCTGTGGAAGACCGGAGGCTGGAGCCCCAAGCTCGCTAATCTTCGCCCAGGACCCGCCCCCGCACGCTAAGGTACCGCCTCCTGATCCCGCCCCCCGGCTCAAAGGCCCGCCTACTGCCTCTGACCCCGCACCGAGGGCTCGCCCTTGGTCCCGCCCCGGCCCCGCCCCCGCGCGCCGAGGGCCCGCCCCGGCTCCGCCCCCGCCCGCCATGACCACGCCTCCATGCCGAGGGCCCTCCTCACGGTTCCGCCCCACCGCCTGGGGCCGCGGCCGCTCCGGCTCGGGCGCGGTGCTTCCTCCGCGGTCCCGGCTCCCGACTGAGCCGCAGCGGGCCGCTCGCTCTACCTGCCACAGCCCGGCCGGCTCTTCCGCGCCGCACGTGGGCGCGCCCGCCGACAAGGGACGCTGCCGCCGCCGCCGCCGGTAAGCCGGCCCCGCGCCCTCGGCCGCCGGGCGAAGCCCGGGCGCCCCGGGCGTCTCCTCCCGCGGGCCCTGGGGCGGCGAGGCGGCGTGGGCGTCCTCCCGCCGGACGCGCAGGGTTCGAGCGGCGCTGTGGGGGCGGTCCCGGGGCGAGGGGAGCCCCCCGAGCGCGGCCGGGGCCCGCGGCGGGCGCTGCTGCAGTGCGGGGCCGGCCCCGGCGAGGCCGCGCGTGGGCGTGGGCTCCGGCCCGGGACCCCCGGGGACACCCCGAGGGCAGGGCGGGGTCCCCCAGTCTCCCCGGCCCTCTGCGGCGAAGGAAGTGCGGCCAAGTCCACACAGGGCCGGTCCGGCCTCTCGTCGGGCAGGTGGAGGTCAGGTGGGTCACCGCCCGCCTTCCCCTCACCTCGGCCGGCGGACGACGCAAGCCGCGCCTTTGTTTGCTTGTGCCGTCCTGGTCCGGGCGGAGGGCTAGGGACTGAAATCTTTGTAAACTGAGGGCTTTCCTGATGAGGGAGGACCCCAGAGTCTCCTAGACTGCCCCCAAGACAAGAGATCCGAGCCGCAGTGCGAGCGCTCTCCCCCCATCCTGGCCCCGGAGTCTTGCAGGATTGCCGCCTGCGGCCGGCGTGGTTGGACCTTTAGCAACTCCTAGGGCTGCTTAAGGAGACTGTTAGCCGCAGGTGTTTCCCTAACCTGGGACAGTTGCTCAATATTTGGAGAAACCTTTGTAGGATTTTTCGGTAAGGCGATGGAGGCCTTCCCCCCCCCCCCCCCCGCCCCCAAAGCCCGCTCCCGTTAGGGTCTTAAATTTTTTCCACTGCAATTTAATTACCACTCTGAAAGACCGAATTCAAAATAATGTGCCCCAGAGTTGATTAAACCATTGGCAGAAGAGTGTTTCCGTGCTGTAGAGTAAGGGTCATTATCTAATGTTCTTGCGAGAGGGTGGCTATTTGTCATTTTTCACTCTGGTTTCATCTTATTCCCATGTTCTTTCATGTACATGTCTTTACAGTTAACTTCCTTCTGATCTGGGCAGTTGATTTTTTCACCTGAACTTGTTTTTCTAAGAAATTAGGAATGGAAAAGGTGAGAGATTTCTTGCTGACATTTTCGATTTTAAGGCGGCTACTTCTGGTCAGATGTACTTGTTTATATGGTTATTCCTTTGTGTATTTAATTGTTAGTAGTCTGTGGGACTCCATCAGTTTTACTGAGCTGAGCCTCTCACAGGAAAGGTACTCAGGATACATTGCAAGAGCATTGTCAAAAGAACTATTTGAGGGCTGAACCGTTCATTTACTTGCAGCATAATGTAGTAAAAGCTGTGTACCATTATGCTGACCTGAACTGGATCCCTAACTCTGCCAGTTGGTTGCTGAGGGCCCTGGGCAGTTTTTCTGATTCCCAATATCCTCATCTTGAGCAGCATCAAGATAATACCCATCTCCTAGGCTTCTGTGTGTTGCATAAGATAAATGCATGCATAATGATGGATTTACTGAGCCCAGAAGGCTTGTGTAGTAGCATAGTATTGAATGCCCATATTTTGAAATACAGGAGTTTGCTTGAATGCTCTTTCCAAACCTCCCATCTGTGCTTTTAGTTACACCAGATAGTACTTTCTTCACGTAGCCAGCCATGACATTGAACTGCTCCAGTTACCTGCTCTTACCTGGCCAACCCCTTCTTTGCCAGGAGCAATGGCGCCACCTCCTAAACACCAGCCTGATCGCTGACCGAGGCTCTCTTCCTACTAACTAGCCGCCCAAACCTGTGGACTTTGAGGACTCCTCTGCTGGTAGTTGGGCTTCCTCTGTCCTTTCCTTGTGCCAGTGTTATGTCGGCACACCCTCTGTCCCTGCGTGTGCCACCTTAAATTGAAATTATGTGTTTAAGTATTTCCTCTTTCAGTTATGTTCTGAACTATGAAAGGGGAACCGTGTTTTTTTCCATGTTTCCTTTCCCTGTACTTAGACACTTAATATAGTGAACAGACTATGTATGGAGTTTTGCAGTGGTTCAGAGATGCTGGATTTCAAACCTGTAAATTTCCTGGGGAAAAAACCCAATTATGGTTTCTTTGGGTGTACTAACTCCTTACTCGGGAAAATAAAGTACCATTTCTCATTACCATCCTTTAATATTTTCAAGGAGTGTGATGGCTAGTGTTTCAGAAAAAGGGACAAGCCTTCCCAAGGATCAGTGGGCAATTTTACTGTGTGCGTTGATATACGTAGTCCAGTATATTTTTGCAGAGAGCCACAGAATGGGCAAAGGCTCTGTGATAGGCTGAGTTAGCTCTAGAACAAGCAGAGTGCCTCAAAGAGAGATAGATGGAGCCTTGTAGGCCGTGGGGTGAGGGGTGAGGAAGTTTGGATTATGATAAGCTTCATGGGAAGAGTTTAAACATGGTGGGGATGTAGGGGCACCTGGGTGTCTCAGTCGGTTAAGCAAGCGTCTGACTTCAGCTCAGGTCATGATCTCACGGTTTGTGGGTTTGGGCCCCGCATAGGGCTCGGTGCTGACAGCTCAGAGCCTGGAGCCTGCTTCCGATTCTGTGTCTCTCTCCCCGTCTCTCTCTCTGCTCCTCCCCCACTTACTCTCTGTCTCTCTCAAAAATAAACATTAAAAATAATAATAAACATGGTGGAGATGTACTGTAAAGTATGTTGTAAGAGGGTTCGTGAGGTGCTACGTGAAAATGCATTGGAGGGGGCAAGAGTGAAGGAGAAGCATCAGGAAATACCTGCAAGCTTGCAGGGGAGAGGTGGCTTCTTGCACAGTGGTGCCATGGGGATGGAGAGCAATTGAGGCCACAGGTGTTTTGGAAGAAGTGGTGTCAGGACTTGGGTTGAGTGTGGCAAGTGAAGAGAAGGAAGAATCCAGGATGATGTCAGAGGTCTTGTGAATGGTGGGGCCACTTTCTGGGGAAAGGAAGACTGGAGAAGGAGCATGTTGAGCAGGTCGCATCAACAGTATAGTTTCTTTGCGGGGGCGGGCGCCTGAGTGGCTCAGTCAGTTAAGCGTCCGACTTGGGCCAAGGTCATGAGCTCACAGCTCGTGAGTTGGAGCCCCGTGTCGGGCTCTGTGCGGACAGCTCAGAGCCTGGAGCTTGCTTTGGATTCTGTGTGTGTGTGTGTGTCTCTCTCTCTCTGTTCCTCCCCCACTTGCACTCTGTCTCTCTCTCTCTCTGTGTCTTTCTGTCTCTCTCTGTCAAAAATAAAGATTAAAAACATTTTTTTAAGTATAGTCTTTTTTTAAGGTTATTTTGAGAGAGCGTGTGTGTGCGTGTGCACATATACACACACATGCGCACACACACACACACATTAGCAGGGGAAGGGAGAGAGAGAATCCCAAGCAAGCTCCACACTGTCAGCACAGAGCCAGACACGGGGTTCGAAGTCACAAACCATGAGATCGTGACCTGAGCAGAAATCAAGAGTCGGACACTCGACCGGCTGAGCTACAGGTGCCCCAACAGTATAGGGTTTTCTTAAAGACAGCTTTATTGAAGTGTAATTTCCAGATCATAACCTTCATTTAAGGGCACAGTTCGGTGATTTTTAGTCATTCACAGAGTTGTGCAACCATTGCCACAACCCAGTTTTTGCACTTTTGCTTTACCCCAGGAAGATCCCGTGCCCAACAACTCCCTGTTGTTACTCCCTTCCCTAGGAGGCCACTAATCTGCTCGTCATCTCTGTGGCTTCACCTATTCTGGGAATGTGGTATGAACAGAATCATCCAGTATGCGACCTTTTGTGCGGTTTCTTCCACCACGTTATGTATTTCTCAGGTTCATCCGTACTGTGGTGTATGTACATCAGTACTCTGTTCATTGTATGGCTAGACCGTATTTTGTTGATGGATGTTTGGGATGCACTAAGGCTGAGACACTATGCCTCATCCGAGTGGAAGAGTCAAGCAGACAATTGCATGAATTTGGACCTCAGAGGGGAAAGTTTGGGCAGGCATTATGAATGCATGGGTCATTAGCTTGAAGATGGTATTTGCCAGATGACCAGGGATAAAAAGAGAGAGGACCCAAGGCCTGGTACCAGGACATGCCAACATTGGCAGCAGGTAGAGGAGGATCAGCCTGCAGAGGAGAAGGAACCACAGAGAAGGAAACCCGCTCAAAGCTGGTGGGGCCAGAGGAATGTGTGGGCTGAAAGGAGGCTGTTTTGAAAAGGAGGGAGTGGTCTGCTACACTCCCTACCTGAGTGGTAAAGGCCCACTGATGTGACAAACTTGAAAGTTGTGGTGGCCTTGGGAGCTCAGAGTGGGCCCAGAATGACCAGAAAGTGAACTAGCAGATATCATGGGATTCTTAGAACTTTGCCAAGGCCAGTAAATGAAAGATCCAGGCCTCAAGAACATTTCATATCTACAGTTCAGTTTGTTTCTTCCTTCCTTCCTCCCTTCCTCCCTTCCTCCCTTCCTCCCTTCCTTCCTTCCTCCCTCCCTCCCTCCCTCCCTCCCTTCCTTCCTTCCTCCCTCCCTCCCTCCCTCCCTTCCTTCCTTCCTTCCTTCCTGGTTATTTATTTGAGAGCAAGATAGACGCTGGGGGTGGGCAGGTGGGAGGCATAGAGAGAGAATCCCAAGCAGGCTCCACATTGTCAGCATCGACGTAGTAATCGAACCCATAAGCTGTGAGATCATGGCCTGAGCTGAAACCAAGAGTAAGATTCTTAACTGACTGAGCCACCCAGGCTCCCCTACAGTTCAGTTTCTTTCATCTGTGGTTTTGCCATTTCGACTGACTACATGCGACTTTGTTAGCAAACTCACTGTGGCATTTTCAGTATATTTAATTACATCACAGTGCTCTACATTTTATTCTCTTTTCAGACTACGTACTAGTGACTGTCAGCCTCGTATATCAATCAGGCTTGATCGTGTTTGGTTGTATCACAAAATGTGATTAAACGGTGGCTTACATTATCTCTTCTGTGCAGAAAACATCAAGTCCAGAGGCAGAGTGTCCAGGCTTGACATGATGCCTTCTTAAAGCCATCTCTGGCCTCAGCTGCTGTGTCTTTCCACTTACCCACAAAAGTTGCACACTGTGGATGGTGGTTTCTTCTTGGTTGCCACACGTGGCTTCACCTCCAACATTAAACCTTTGTCCAGGCAGAAAGAAGGGCAAGAGTGAAGGGCAGGAGGCCCATGCCAGAAGAGTCTACCTCCTTTCAAACTGCCTTCCTGATGGCCCCACCACCAGCTTCTACTGACCGTTCATTGCCTAAACTATTAATGGCCACCTAGCTGCAAGGGAGGCGGGGAACTGTTAGCACTGCCCCGAGCAAACTTAGCGTTCCCTTAGTATGGAAAAGGGGACAAGGAATTTTAGGGTAGATGCCTGCCATACTTTACATAGATCTTAATCAGATGAAGGCTAAAGAAGGAGGGCAAATCAGAGCCTTAAGGCAGCCTTTTTGAGAAAAATGTCGAGGTAAGGAACTTGGTGACTTTCAACATCATTTCCATATCTTGTAGAATAGCTTTTTTTTTTTTTTTTGAAGGTTTATTTATTTTAGAGAGAGAGAGCACGAGCCGGGGAGGGACAGAGAGAGAGAGGGAGAGAGAAGATCTGAAGCGGGCTCTGCACTAACAGCAGTGAGCCCAGTGCGGGGCTTCAACTCACAAACTGGGAGATTGTGACCTGCGCCGAAGTTGGATGCCAAACACAGGCACCCCTGGAATAATGTCAGAGTTGTTATTTATTTGAATAAACTGATAGGTTGACCTACAGATTTTTTTTAATGAAGGAAAAAAAAAACCAAAACTTGACCTAAGCACGCATACATTATAATGTTTAAATGACAGACATTCCCACAAAGTCAAATCAGTGCAGTATTCTGTGTTATTTTTTGTTTCCTTTTGTCGCACTGAGGATAAAAAGAAGAGGAAATGGTTGCCATTGGAGCTGGGATTAGACCATAAAGGTCTCAGGCT
The DNA here is from genome assembly GCF_027475565.1 of Acinonyx jubatus. Taxonomy (NCBI): domain Eukaryota; kingdom Metazoa; phylum Chordata; class Mammalia; order Carnivora; family Felidae; genus Acinonyx; species Acinonyx jubatus. The sequence continues at coordinate 9,182,401 of NC_069384.1, read as the reverse complement.
TTATACCAGCTGCAGTGGTTCATACATAATGAATGCATCTAGCCACAGGGAAAAATAAAAGAATCCGTCAAAGAATATACAAAGGCAAGGAGAATAAAATGGTGATTGCTTGGACCCTGGTGTCACCACCCTGCGTCCAGACTCTTCACACTGAGGCATGAAGCTGTCAGGGCAGTGCCTGGCTGGGGAGATGGGTGGGTAATTGGAGCTCAGTAACCGAACAGGCACATGGTGGATTTCTGGCAACACTGGGGTCACATACTGCATTCTTACATCCTTACTGTTTAAACTTTTCTTGTTTTTTTCCATCAGATCTTCCTCTAGAATATTTCCAATCCTCTAACATAGTCTAGTCGAAAAGGACTAGATCACTGAAGAGGTTGTTCTGGGTAATAGCATTGACCTGCTTTTTCTTAGCCTTTATAAATGCCCTTCAGTGGGAAGGGCCGCCTGCGTTCAGAATTACCAGTGGGCAACAAGATTGGTTTGCCGCTTTGTAAGTTTCACTCCTAGAATTAATTTTGTCAACTCAGGAATCCTAGCATTTTTGCTTCTTTTCTGCTCCGTCCATTTGTCTCCAGAATCCAAGAGGGCCGGAACTGTTTATCTTTTATCTACCACAGTGCCTGGCCCAGAAGCCTTGCTAAATATTTGAATTGGATTGCTGAGTACGTTTGTGCACAGTAGTGTTTGTGGACGCGTGTCCTCTGTAGCTCTGGGCTGGGAACGCTTTGTGTCCTTGGGTAGCTCCCTCATTTATTTCTTAATTCACTTTTAGATCCTTTCTCCACTGTGAGAATGTAAGATGGATCCAGAAGAGCAGGAACTCTTAAATGATTACAGATACAGAAATTACTCTTCAGTGATTGAAAAGGCTTTAAGAAATTTTGAGTCCTCAAGTGAATGGGCGGATCTCATATCTTCACTGGGCAAGCTCAACAAGGTAGGTGGGGTGGAGAGTGGATTGCATGGAGGGGGGGACGCCACTGTCTTTTTATTATTTCAAGAAATTACCTTTTTAAAAAAAAGATCTTATTTTTTTTTAACTTTTATTTATTTAAGTAAGCTCTACACTCAATGTGGGGCTTGAACTCAAGACCCAGAGATCAAGAGTTGCCTGTTCTACTGACTAGGCCAGGCAGGGAATTATCTTTTTTTGTTGTTGTTATACAACATGTTGATTATAACAATTAGGAAATACTGATAAGAAAAACTACCCATGTTAGAGAGGGAGGGAGCCAAAGCATAAGAGACTCTTAAAAACTGAGAACAAACTGAGGGTTGATGGGGGGTGGGAGGGAGGGGAGGGTGGGTGATGGGTATTGAGGAAGGCACCTTTTAGGATGAGCACTGGGTGTTGTATGGAAACCAATTTGACAATAAATTTCATATTAAAAAAAAAAAACTACCCATAATTCTGTCACCCAGTTCCCTGCTGTTATCCTGGTCAGTATACTTACCACCTTTTTTTTTTTTCCTGATCATAGAATTATACCGTGGATGTAGTCAATGGAATAGCTGAACAGTCTCTTTCTCAACTATATTTACATCTAAACAAGATAAACTATAAAATTGTCCAATCAGTTATTCAAAGATGAATTATTTTTCAGGTACTACTTAGGATTTTTATGGCTTTTTCTTTTTCGGTCTACTTTTATGGCCATTTTTACTGCAGATTGTCAAAGTTTGGTCTTCCATGAGTTACCATCAATATTGAAATCTGCCCAGAGATTGTGAGTGTGTTTGGACTAGGAGAAAAGGGCCAAGTCTAGGAAGAGCAAAACTGGTCACATGCAGGTTTGACCTTGTGTCCTATAGATGGGACCACTGCATGTTCCCATCCTGCCCAGCAGGATGACCTAGTAATACCCAGTGCTTCTACTATAGGTAGAAAATACTCGGGCTTGAAGGTGCCAATCCCGGGCTCCGTTGCTGCCTGGCCGAGGCCCCTGGCCAGGATACCTGAGTTTGGAACCCTAGTGCCATATGGAACTTGAGAGATACCCATACCTACTCTTTAGATCTCCACTCACCAGGTCACACACGCCAGGCTCCTCTGACGAAGGGAAAGAATTGGCCTCTGCAGGGAATGCGGGAGGGGTCTGGGGAGGGAGTGAAAAATTCCAGCAGCCTGACCATGATTACAGTCCAGCTAGCAGTCCAGCACCGACTACCAGAGAGCGGCTGTCGGCCTTCACAGATGCCTGTCAGGCACAGTGGAGGTAGGCAGTCATGACAGGTAGTGGCTGGGAAACGACAAGATCTCTCTCAAGGTATATTTATCACTTGTGAATGCCACGGCTGGTGCTTGCTGGGATAACTAGGTGTAATAAAACAGCAGGTAAGAGCTGGAGAGTTCTTTGGCCGTAGAGCTCTGACTCTGGAATGTGCAAGCGAAACACAGTAGTCCCTGTCATTCATGAAGGCGGGTCTCCCTTTTAGGGGAAAGGGAGAAGCGCTGGAATGGGATTTAGGCATATTCAGGTTCTTCTAGATGTTTCCATAGTTTAGTGCTTGACTCTCCTGGAATCTAAAAATAGCATACTTATTTTGGGGCAGGGTGTGTCCATTATTTTTTGTTGCAGTAAAATTCACATAACCTAGAATTTGTCATTTAACCGTTTTAGAGCTTACAGTTACATGGCTTTTACTACATTCGCAGTGTTGTGCAACCATCACCACTATCTAATTCCAGAAGGTTTATACCACCCCGAGAGGAAACCTTCCCCATCCCCCCCTCCCCCCAGCCTCCCCACACAGGCCCCGGCAACCACTAATCTACTTTCTGTGTCTATGGACATTTCATGAGAAATGCACACATACACTGTCCTTCAGTGTCTGGTTTCTTTAACTCAGCCTGTTTTCAGGGTTCATCCATGTTGTAGCGTGTGTCATTGCTTCATTGACTTTTGTGGCTGAATGGATATTCCACATTTTGTATGGATAGACCACATTTTGTGTGTCTGTTCATCTACTGATGGACACTTGTCTTTTTGCCTTTTGGCTCTTATGGATAGTGCTGCTGTGAACATTCATGGACAAATTTTTGTTTCAACATCTGTCTTCATTCCTGTGGGGTATAGAGACCTAGAAGGGGAATTACTGAGTCACGTGGTAATTCTATGTGTAACTTCTTAAGGAACCACCAGACTGTTTTCTGAGGTGGCACCAGTTTACATGGCCACTGGCAATGGTTGAACATTCCGGTTTCTTCGTATCTTCACCAACATGTACTTTTAGATTTTTAAAAAAATTTTGATGATAGCTATCGTAGTGGTGTCTCATTGTGGTTCTGATTTGCATTTTCCTAATGACCAATAATTTGGGTGTTTTTTCACGTGCTTATTGGCCATCTGTATACATATAAAATATATATGTATATTTGTTTATTTATTTATTTGAGAAAGAGACATAGGGAGAGAATCCCCAGCAGGCTCCACACCATCAGTGCCGAGTTCAGTGTGGGGCTCAAACAACGAACCATGAGGTTGTGACCTGAGCTGAAACCGAGAGTTGGACGCTCAACCGACTGAGCTGCCTGCTGGTCACCCTTGTATGTCTTCTTTGGAGAAATTTCTGCTCAAAATCTTTGCCCATTTTTTAAAGTGGGTTGTCTTTTTGTTGTTGATGTGTAAGAGTTCTTTACATATTCTGGATACTAGGCCCTTATTGGATATATGGTTTGCAAATATTTTTTTCCCATTCTTATGTTGTCTTTTCACCTTTTTGATGGCATCCTTTATGCAAAAACTTTTTAGTTTTATGTAGTCCAAGCTATCAACTTTTTCTTCTGTTGTTCGTGCTTCTGATGTCTTATCTGAGAAACTTGCTGAATCCCAAATCATGAAGATTTGCCCCTGTATTTTCTTCTGAGAGTTTTACAGTTTTAGATCTTATGTTTAGGTCTTTGATCCATCTTGAGTTAATTTTTGTGCATGGTGTGAGGTAAGGCTCCGAGCATATTTTGCATGAGGAAATCCAGTTGTTCCCGCACCATCCATTGAAGACACTGTTCTTTCCGAGGGCCTTGGAACCCTTGTTGAAAATCAGTTGGCCATAAGTTGGGTTTATGTCTAGACTTCCATTTCTTTTCCATTGACCTGTCTATCCTTATGCCCACACCGCACATTTCGATTATTGAGGCTTTGTAAGCTTTGAAATGGGGAAATGACTTTGTTGCTCTTTGTTGTTCTTTTCACCGTTGTTCTGGCCGTTCTGGATTCCTTGAAATTCCATATGCCTTTTTGGGTCAGCTTGTCAGTTTCTGCCAACAAGCCTGGTGGGACTCTGACAGAAATTATATGGACTCAGTAGATCACTTTGGGGAGTGTTGCCATGTGAACAGTATTAAGTCTTTCAGTCCATGAATACAGGATGTCTTTCTGTTTATTCAGGAACATATGCATTTTGAGCTAGGTAAGATAATAAACTTGGTAAATGCAGTTCTCAAGCCACAAGGTAGTCCGTTAAACAAGCCTCGTTTCAATATGCCTGACAAACTTCCTAAAATGTTTAATCGTTTTAACCCACCTTTTATTATTTTTTTTTTTTAAGTTTATTTATTTACATGATTTCCATACCCAACCTGGGGCTCAAACTCACGACCTTGGGATCAAGAGTCATTCACTCTTCCAACTGAGCCAGCCAGGCGCCCCTTAACCCACCTTTTAAAATGCAGGTTATCGAGTACAGATGAACCCTTTTTGGAGGAGCTTTAAAAGCATTGGCTATTCATTCGGTAGCTATGGGAGTCCCTGCAACGTGCTAGTACTGTCCTAGGTGTCAGGGCAGAGCAGAGAACAAAACCAAGACTCTGCCCACACCAGGATCAGGGGAAAGCTGGATGATAAAATATACGGGGGGGTAGATAGTGATGAGCGAATGGGAACAGTAAAGAAGGGAGGGGACGGTGAGTGTTGAGGACACGTTGTGATATTAAATGGGGTCTTTAAGGAAGCCTTCGTTGAGAAAGTGCCCTTTGGCTAAGTGTGGAGGCTCTCGTGTGTCTGAGGCCAGTGAGGTCACAAAGCAGGCGAGGGATGGGGAAAGGGTAGTACACAAGGCTATAGAGGTGAGGGGTGGGGAGGGCATCCAGTCTTGTAGGTCCTTTAAAACTGGAGTCTGACAGTGGCCACTGAGTCAGGGACTGCGTGGGGGAGCCCCGGAGGGGAGTTGAATGAGTAGCGTAGCCCGGCTTAGCCCACTGGAGCCGGCTCCAGTTGCTCTGTGGGGGCTAGAAAATGGGTAGGAGTCAGGCAAGGCAGAAACAGGGAGACCATTTAGGAGCTGTTGCTGTAACATAGGTGCACCAGTGGAGAAAGGTTTGGATTCTGATATATTTTGAAGGTGTAACAGGATTTGCTCATGGATTGGATTTGGGATACAAGAGAAGAAGAGGAGTCAAGTAGGATTCACAGGTTTTCTCCCAGGCTGTTGGCTTGAGAAGCCACAAGATGCAACGGGGACCCTGGGGGCGGGGCCCACTTCATGGGGTGAGCAGGGAGACCAAGGGATGGGTTAGTTTGATGTTTCTGGTGGATGTCCCCACGTGATGTCAGTAGGCAGTTGGATATGAGTGATAGTGAATAAAAGTTTCAAAAGACAACTTTTTGTTACAGTTGGTACCCAATTCCATGTAACGGCTCTACTGTGTTTTCTGTGATCAAGCTTCCTGTGCTCTGCTGCTATGTATGATTAAGTGATGAGTGAAAAACTTGCAAGACATCCGTGGGATGAGGTGACACTGTCCATCTTTGCCTCAGCCCTGCCTGTGACAGTGGACATTCCTAGAGAGCATACTGTGTGCTAAGGACTTGGCGTGCATTATTTTATAATACTGTGTATCTGGAGATATGCTTGATCTCAAATTAAGAAACTTCTGCAGTATTCGAGCCTGCAAGTGCAGAGAGCTCAAACCCTGGCTGCCTGGCTGCAAAGCCCATGCTCTTGAGCTTCTTGTCAAGTCATTATCTGTATGGCTCACATAAGGGGGCAGTGATAACCTCTTTGCTGTCAGGGGCACTATCTTCATTATCCAGATGAAGTAGGTGCAATGAATTATTAAGACCCATTTTATTGATGAAGGCTAACTAACTTGCCCCATGTCGTACAGCTGCTAAGTGGTGGTTATGGGTTGAATTGCGTCCTCCAAAAAAGATAGGTTCTCGTCTTAACCCCCAGTATCTCAGAGTGTGACCTTATTTGGAGATCTGGTCTTTACAGAGCTAATCGAGTTAAAGTGAAGTCACTAGATTAGGGTGGGCCCTGATGCACTCGGACTAGAGTCCTTCTAAAAGGGGGCAATTTGGACTCAGACACAGACATGCACAGAGGGAAGACCCCATATGAAAATGAAGGCAGAGGTCTGGCTGATGCAATTATAAGGCAAGGAACACTGGAGATTGCCAGCAAACTTCCAGAAGCAAGAGGAGCAGTCTGGAGGTATTCTCCCTCACAGCCCCCAAAGGAACCAGCCAGCTGACACCTTGAGCTAGGACTTCTGGCCTCCAGAACTCAGAGACAATCCTCTTCTGTTGTTTAAGCCATCCAATGTGTAGTGCTACGTTACAGCAGCCTTAGCAAAGTAATACAGTGGTAGAACCAAGATAGACCGAACACCTAGGTGCTGGGGATATGGCATTGAACACAAAGTTCATGAGGCTTTGTTGGCAGAAGGCAGACAATGAATAAATATGTGATATCCGGTGCTGAATGCTAAGGAAAAATAAACCAGGGAAGGGAAGTGGGGTAGTGAGGAAGGAGGGTGGGGTGCTCTGATAATGTGACATTTGAGATTTGAGTAGAGGCCTGGATGCAGTGAGCAAGCTGGTGGGGAGACCATCTGGGGTGTGGGACTGTGTCCAAGGTACAGTAGGGGGTGGGTGTGACTGGAGTAGAGAGGTGAGAGGAGATGAGGGAGGAGAGATAGCCAGGGCAGATGACGGGGTTTTGTTCTGCAAGGGAGGAGAAGCCAGGTGACTTCTGCCTCGCCTGCTGGAAGAATCCTTCTGGCTGATGCGTGGGCAGTGAGCCCGAGCACAGGAGCCTGCTGGGATGGCAGTGGGCAGCTTTTGTGGTCAGATCAGAGTTACTGGAGGTTCAGGAAGTGCTGGATGGAGCAAGCCCCGATCAGTGTTGGCAGCTACCTAACTTCTGGGAGACTCAACAACTGTATTCAGGGAACCTTAGTAGGAGTTGATGTGAATAAGGGATTTAAGGCCGTGGTGGTGGTCAGGCTTCCTGAGCTCATGGGTGTACACAGAGATTCAGTGAGTAGATGGGTGATGAATTAGTAAAAAAATCTTCATAATGCAAATGGAAGCAATATTATAGGTTAATAGTAAGGTTAGATCAAGATACTTTTTAATTAAGGTAGGTAATTGCTGGTTATAAAACGTAAACTGTAGACAGAACGGAAGGCTCATCTAGCTCCAGGCTTGGCAAATGAGGAAACTGAGCCCCAAAAGGTCTTGGTTTGTCAGACTATCTTCGCGTTCTAAGTATATCAGGGTTTTTGTTTGTTTGTTTGCCAAACTTACAGTATGATTTTGAGATTTTTATGTAGTAGAAAAAGTTTATCTTTGATTGCTTTCAGGTGTATCAACATGAATAGGGTACATTTTGCTTAATTGTTTATCTGAGATGCCAGGCCATCATCTTTCACTGATTATTTTTAGATAAATTTTAATTAACAGGCGGCATGTTGAGCTCTTATGAACCCAACCACTTGCCAAGCCTGGATTACGACTTTGATTATTGAAATGAAGGACAGTAGAAATGAATAAACTCTGGGCATTTGAAAATCTTATCACCGAAACATCTTTTTTAAAAACTTCATATGGTCCTAAATGAAGCACCTTTTTTGTGGCTTTTTTTCGGTACCACTTTGTTTCACAAAATGGCCAGAAAGCAGGTGACACGAATAACGAGAAATAGGAGGTGCTGGGTATTGTGATATGTTTCAGCTTCTCAAGTCTTATCGCTTAATGATGACACCTCCTTGGTAAAGCACAGCCCCCCTGTGGCATCTCAGAATTAGCACTATTTGGGGAAGAACGTGGGCTGGAGATGGGAGACCTGGTGAACCTTTCTGGTCTACACTGAACTGATTAGCCCCAGGACCTCTTTTGCCTGGAAACTCGAGGAGTCTGAGCTGGATCTCGATTTTTTTTTTAAATTTTTTTTAAATGTTTTTATTTATTTTTGAGACAGAGAGAGACAGAGCATGAGCAGGGGAGAGGCAGAGAGGGAGGGAGACACAGAATCCAAAGCAGGCTCCAGGCTCTGAGCTGTCAGCACAGACCCTGACACATGGCTCGAACTCACAGACTGTGAGATCATGACCTGAGCTGAACTGACTGAGCCACCCAAGCGCCCCTGGATCTCAATTTTTACCCTAGTCCTAGTCAACTACTTTTCTCTGTTAGATCGTGTTAGTTCAGATAAAGCCCCTTTGGTCTGAGGTCTTATGTTAATCAGCTAAGGCTGTCATAGCAAAATCCCACAGGCTGGGTGACTTAACGGAAATTAACTTTCCCATAGTTCTGGAGGCTAGAAGTCCAAGATCAAGGTGCCGGCCAAGGTGGTTTCTTTTGAGGCCTCTCTCTTTGGCTTGTAGGCAGCCAACTTCTCACTCGGATCTCATGTGGTCTCTCCAGTGTGCATGTCTGTGTCTTGATGTCTTACAAAGACACCAGTCATATTGGACGTTCCCTAGAACTACATTTTGCCGTAGTTATCTTTCTAAAGTCCCTGTCTCCAAATATAGTCATACTGTGAAGTATTAGAGATTAGGGTTTCAACTTATGAATTTTGGGGGATACAATTTAGCCTGTAACAGTGTCTGACAATGAAGTACAGATTGTTTTTCCGTGTAAATCAGTTTTTTCAAAAAGCTCATTTCTGATGGCATCCCGGATGGTTTTTCATCACATCCCTTATGGAACAGTAGAGTGTTACTTCCTTAATCTTTTTTTATTGCCCCACAGTGTCGTGAAGAACTTCACTTCTCATATGCATGGTGATTCAATGTGTGCCAAGAACTTCTGAGTCACTCTGGGCCACCTTCCTGGCTGTCTTAGTCTGTGTGAGCTGCTATAACGAAATAACCCCAGACTGGGCTTCTGAACAGCCAGCCTTTCCCAGTTCTGGAGGCTGGGAGTCAAATATGGGCACCGGCAGATTCAGGGCCTAGTGTGGGCTGCTTCCTGGTTCACAGTGGCGGTCTTGCATCACCTCCTCACCTGGCGGAAGGGGCAGGAGAGCCCTGTGAGGTCCTTTCTCTAAGGGCACTAACCTCATGAGGTTCACCTCCCACAGCCACCCCCACCCCCCGCTAATACCATCGCACTGTGGGACACAAACATTCAGACTGTGACATTAATGATGGGTGTCCCATCTGACTGCACCTCACTAGCCCTGTACCAGTTTTTTCATAAGGGCTTAGTTGTGGGGTGTCTTTTTGGCGGGGGACATTGTCCTTTCCCACGTGTCTCTCTATGTCCTCCTCCCCAGCCTCTTCATGCTTCCAGTGAGATGTGGTTTAAATCACTGCTCCAGATCCCCTCTAGCCGGTGACCCGGGGTAGGGCCTCAACCCCTCTCAGCCTTCACTGTTTATGACTTGTAGCTCTGGGCCTGTGTGATGCCCGGTTCCTTCTTGTCACCTTACTTTGGGGGTCCCACGTGTTAGAGTGTGGTACCTCAGTTTGGGGCAGATATTGTAGTCATTTTCCAGCAACCTTCTGCTGCTGTGACCCTGGGGGTGGAAGTTGTCAGTTAAGTGTGGTGTCAGGGTCATATTGGAAAGATGTGGCCTGAGTGCCTTCTGGGAAGAGACCAGGTTGAAAGCCTGTCTTTGGCAGGTACTGAATCTTCATGGGTCGGTAAACTAGAACGGGTGGTAAGCACAAGGCCCATTGGCTTCTGGCAACGTGCTGATTGTCTTGACACCAGAACTTCGGTCCTGGAGACATAGCTAGTTAACAGAATGTCAGGCAGAGCTCCTGATCCTAATGTGAGGCAGAGGCTGCCGGGTCCTCTGCTGCTGTTCGGGCCTCCTCCTCTCAGTAGGTGACGCATGGGGCTCAGATGGCATTGTGGCTTCTCACCCTCTCGCAGGTTCTCCAGAAGGGGCTGAGGATCAGCACGGGCGTCACTGGTTTGGGCTTGTGGTGGCCGCCTCATGTGAGCCTCTCAAACACGTGTCGGCATGAGGCTGGCATGGTCCTTTGGAAAGAAGATTTCTATGCTGAAATCGGGAGGCTGTTATCCTTTCGATAATTTATAGCTAGGGTAGTGTATATGTTTTGCATGTGAGCAGAGGATATTTTTGCTGTTCTTTGAGGTCTGCTGGTGGGGCAGAAATAGTCCAGATTCGGGCAGGTGATTTGTTCCTCCAGCAATCTAATGACAAAAACCCATCTTTGGGGAGGGAGCGGGGAAGCTCATCTAGCAGAATTGAGTTTATGGACAAGGGTAAGAGCTTGTTGTCTGCTCACATTTTATAAATTCTGTCAAGAAAGTTATGAAACTAGAAATTTCCTGTCAGCCATTGTAAGGAAAGTGCTATGAACCGAATTATGTCTCCCCCAGCCCCACCAAACTCGTACATTGGAGGCCTAACCCTCAGTGTGACTGTATCTCAAAACACATCTTCAGGAGGTAATTGAGGTTAAATGAAGTCATTCATTAGCGTGGGGCCCTAAGCCAATAGGAAGGTGTCCTATTGGGACAGAGCGAGAGATGGCTCTTCCCCATGTGAGCACACAGTGAGAAGGTGCCCTCTACAAACCAGGAGAACCCAGTCAGCCAGCACCTCGATCTGGGACTTCCAGCGTCCAGAGCTGTGAGACATAAGTTTCTGTTGTTTGAGCCCCCTGGTCTGCGGTATCTGTTGCAGCAACTCAAGCAAACTAATGCAGAAGGAATTGAATTAAATGTGGCTATTTTTCAAAAAGGACAACTGATTGAACACGAATACCTGTATTCAAGCTTGTATTTGAGCCAAATGCAGGTGTTCCCATTTATTTATCTTTTTTCAAATGGTGTTTTCCTTTTTCCTTTCCTTTTTTTTTTTTTTACAGCTTTGTTGGCATGCGATAAACTAGATGTACTTAAAGTGTATAGTTTGATGAGTTTTGACACGTGTCTATCCCTGTGAAACCATCCCCACGCGAAGATAATAGGGTGTATTTGTCACCCCCAGAAACTTTCTCATGCCCTTTTGCAGTCTCTCCTTCCCTCCCGTCTCTGCCCCCTTCTCCAGGCAACCACGGATCTGCTTTCTATCACAATAACGCTGGTTTGCATTTTCTAAAATTTCATATAAACAGAATCAAAGGGCATATATTCTTTATTCCCCGGTCTGGTCTCTGTCGCTCGGCAGAACTGTTTTGAGAGTCATCCAGGCTGTTGTGTAGATGGAGAGTTCACTCCTTTTTACTGCTGAGCAGGATGCCATGGGTATGTATCATTTATTTGCCCATTTTCCTATTAATGGACATTTGGGTCGCTTCCAGTGGATATATATTTAACTTTTTTAAAAAACCTGCCAGATCGTTTTCAAGACTGGTCGTGTCATTTTTCACCCATTCGGCAGTGTACGGGAACTCCATATATTCCGTACTCTTGCCAGTGCTTGGTACGGACAGTCCTTAATTTAGCCGTTTTAGTGGGACTACAGTACTGGCTCCTTGTGGCTTTTGCATTTCCCAAAGAACTACTCATTAGACAGTTAGTACACGATCGCTGTAAATTTGTGTTGATCTTCTGGAAGCACAACACAAAGATAACCATAAGAATCTGCACTATTTTATTGTATGTAATAGACAAAAAAGTGAAAGTAGCCCCCCTCGATGGGGGGGGTGGGGTGGCAGGAGTCTAAGTCATGCCACAACAGGATGATGATGGATGTAGCCATCCGGATGAAGTAGTCTTACAGTCACCTGAGCGAAAAATGCTTATGATAAGATAAGGGGGCAAAAAAAAAAAAAAAAAAGGGCAAGTTGACCAGTTCATCTATAGCTCTAGTCTTGTATGTGGGAGAGAAGAAGAGAGAGAGGGAGGTTGTATGGAAGGGGACAAAGTCTGGAAGCCCTTTAGTGTGGGACTGGTTTGCTTCCAGTTTTCCCTGATTCTACATGAAGCTGTAAGGAACATCTCTCCCTACATGTCTGTTTTTGCCAAGGTCCATCGAGGTGGGGGCAGGGGCCGTGTCAATGGGCGGGGAGCTCAGCCTTCGGACACATGAGTCTGTGTTCGGACACATGAGTCTGTGTTCTGCTCATCCGTGTGTGTTGGTGCCAAAGCTATGCCCTTGAACCACCATGCTATAGAGTGTGTCTGTCTCTGTCTACACCAACCAAACCCCTCTGTTCTTTCGGAATTTTTATACCATTGCCAGGTCATTTTCCTGCAGATGGACTTCGGAGTCATTCGTAAAGTGAAAGGAGTCCTTGAGGGGTTGACTGGTATTAGGTAACAATTGTAGACTGTTTGGGGGAAGAGGTGACATCTTTACACAGTTGGCTCTCCCGCGTGGAGATGCAGGCATTCTCTTCATTGATGAGAGAGTATTCACTTTTGTCCCTAAGAACTTAATCATTTTTCTTGCATAAGTCCTTCCTGTTTCCTAAATGTATTAGATATTTCATACGTGTACTTTTGCTGTATGACTGGGTTTATTTCCTACTCTGTGTTTTAACTGGTTGTTGGTAAGTAGGAAGTGATTAACTTGCAGGATTTGAAAACTGGCCATCTTAGTGAATTTATCTCTCACTTATTTTCAGCTAGTTGTTTTGAGTTCTTTAGCTAGACAAGCATACATATGATCAATCAATACTGAATTCGTGTTTTTTCCTATTTTGCTAGTAGCAGTTACTGGAACAATGTTAAATAATGATGACACCTGTGGTATATCAGTTACAGAAATGTCAGCTTCTGTAACAGAGCTGTCCAAAAATCCAGAGCCACCAGTAAGATGGAAGTTTCTTGCTCGTGTACTGGTTCAGCGTGGTGTTCCAGATGGGCAGCTCTCTTCCCCACGGTCATTCTAGCGACCCAGCCTAGGACTCTGCCATCTTTAACACATGGCTTGCAGAGTTGCTCTGTTCGCTGCCATTCTGTTCCCTGGGAAGGGGGATCAGCATGTAGGAGCGTGCATAGACCTTAATGCCACACATTACTTCCACTCGTATCTTCAAGGGAGAAAATTACCCTCTGGCCGCGCAGCCAGGGCCCAGCCACAGCCTTACCACAGAAGCAGGGAGCACGATTCGGGTGCACCTTGCAGTCCCCACGCCCACCTGGTGCACGTGGATTCTGATGGTGGTGCCTCCTGTTTCACTGTTATCTCAGCGCTGTAGGTCCATCAGTTTGCTGTCTCCTCAGACATCACTTTATTCATTCTTTACTAACTTTAATGACTTCTCATCTTTACGTGGCCAGAAAGCATGGCATTTCATTGCCTGATCAGTTTGTAAAGTGTTGAATTGCTCTTTTCAAAGCAGCACAGTTCTGCCTTACACCTTATTCATGTGCTTTTGGTGATGATTGTACTTAAACTAGTTCTCTCAGTGGCAGAGGTACGCCTTGGAAATCAATCTGCTGGAAGGTCCGCTAATTCAGATGTTGTGGAATGAAGGAAGGGGCGCTGAGCTTGGAGGCAGAGCTCCCGGGGGCGCCTGGGTGGCTCAGTCGGCTGAACGCCTGACTCTTGATTTCAGCTCAGGTCATGATCTCACAGTTTGTGGGATTGGGCCTCACATCAGGCTGTGTGCTGACAGCGTGGAGCCTGCTTGGGATTCTCTCCCCACCTCCCAATCTCTCTGCCCTCCCCCACTCACGTGCATACTTGAGTTCTCTCTCTTAAAATACATTTTTAAAAAAGCAGAGCGCCCTGGTTTATGTTCAAGCTCACCGCTGCTTAGACTGAGACACACGTGCTGGTTGTCTCCCCAGCTGCTCACCCCCTGCCTCCTCGTGGGAAGAACCCAGCTATGTGTAGGCATCAGGTAACAATGTGCTGCAGCGTGGCAGCTCCCATCTCCCAGCCTCAGAGGTCAGTGCTACTGGTCTACGACTTCTTCCTAGTAATTCCATTTCCCTGGGCAGGGATTGATTCAGACACGAGCACGTGACCTTCTCTGACCTATGAGGTGTGGCCAGCTGGCTTCTGGAAAGGGTTTCCTCTAATATGAAGAGACAGGAAAGGAACCAACACTTGACGTTTTGTTCCTCTCTTTAATTGAGGGGGAATTTAGGGCTGATATGTGGCAGACATCTGAGGCCACAGTAGGAAAAGGCTGAGGATAAGTCAACTCACCATGAGAAGCACACAAGCATGAAAAGGTTCAGGTGCTTTTAGGATGTCACTAAGCCCTTTGCATTAGCCAAATACAGGAATATGCTCCCCGAGACCAGTTTCTTGGCCTTGGTGCTGGTGACCTTCCTTGATGGGGCAGGGAGTGCTGCCCTGAGCGTTATAGAATGTTCATCAGCATCCTGGCCTTTGTCCACATCCCACCCCCAAACCCCATTATAACAGCCAAAAATGCCTCCAGACATGGTCACATGTCCCTAGGGCAAAATTGCCCCAGTTTGGGAATCACTGCTCTAGACTTTAGGTTGTGCTGTAGGTTGTGAGGTGATACGTTTCTTCATTGAGATTTGTATACTTGGATATCCTGTGCTTTACAGCCCAAAGCTTGGTAACTGAGTCCGCAACCTTGGACCATCCTTAACCCGTGGGAGCCTGTTTCCTCTGGGGGCAGAAGCAGGCACGCTTGTTTCTCAGCAGTAAAGGTGTTTATGTGTCCTTAAAAGGCACGGAATGTCCCCTGCTGATCTGTGCCCTCGCCATCTGCACCGGCGTGGTTCTGGCTGGCATCAAGGCATTTTCAGAGAAACTGCAGAGGATTTTCTGTCTCCCCACCTGCACGGGTTTCACGGTCAGTGCAGAAGCCCCGTTGTGTTTCTGAGGAGGCAGTGTTCCTTGAGTGCCTGCTTTATGCCAGCCATGTGTTCAGCGTCTTGGTTCTGAGGGTCCCGGGCAGTTTTATAGTTGCTGGGGTTTGCAGAGTGGAGCCAGCTTTGGGCTTGAATGGATCTGGAAAGAGCCAGGCTTTCACACCTTGGTCACCGTCCCTGTGTGCCTGGTTAGCAGCCTTTTCCCTCCCCCTCACCAAGAGCTACCTTGTTCTTCAGCTGTCCCTGCTTTTATGCAGCTGGCTTGTCTCAGGGACTGGGAAGCAGAGGAAGAGCAGAGAGGAGGAGACGCACAGGTCAGGTTCGGATCAGCTTGAACAGGCAGTGCAGCGTTGGGGCGGTGTGTTCTTCTTCACCCCCGGCTTGTGACTCTGAATTACATTCCTTGCTGCACGTGCGGGTCACAGGAGCCCAGTGCATTCCGGTGCCCGAGGCTTTTGTGGGCTGTCAGAGCCAGAGCGCTGGGAAGATGTGCCCCAAGCTCCACACAGCCCTGCTGAACCCATTTTGCTTCAACATTGAGGATCAGGAAGTGCTGCTCTGGAGCTCTCTAGAGAAACCTCTGCCCAGGAGGGGATAATATTCAGTCCCTTTGAGCGTGCCAGTTCTGTTATTCTGGCTGTGACTTTGAAAGAATATGGAGTTCTACGAGTAGAACTTTTGGGACTGAAGCGTGTTTGGGATTTGTAATGAGACTCTTTCTCCAAGATACTCTTGCTGCTTTTTTGGCTCTGACTTGAACAAGTTGGTTTCCACATAATAGGCTTTTGGTTTGTTTGTTAAATATATCATTTGTATGTGGATTAAAATACGTTTGAAAAGCAGAAAAGAACATATGTCCAGACACTGAGTCATTCAGTATCTTAACGATAGGCTTTTATTAGATCTTCTGGTTTATGGTTATAAATTCTTCAAGTATTTTGTGTTGTCTATATCATGTATGTTTCCGTGTTTAGTTCTGAAGGGCGTGTTTGCCCTTCTAATTCACTAATTCATTTCCTTTCGTGTGGTTCACTATCTAACTCTGCTGCCGTGACCTCCTCCCACCCTTTTCCATCACCCCCGAGCCTCTTGGCTCATAGCCCCCAAAATAGAATGATTCCCTTTAGTGAGCCCCCCTTACATGCTTGTCACTCATTGTTTTTTCAAACCTGTAATTCTCCGAAGTTGGTGTCATTCAACCCCTTTTACTGGTGAAGGCACTGAATGCAAGTCAGGCTTGCTTGAGGCTTCTTAGTTAAGCATCCCATGTTTCAGCTCAGCCAGCGCGGCCGCAGCACCCACACAGGGGTGCCTGGGTGTAAGGGAGGGCTCAGGACCTGCACCGCAGCCGGGAAAGAGTAAGATGTGTCTGGAAACCTGGAAAGCGTCACAGCTGGCCGTCTAAAGTTTCCATGTGGAAGATTGGGAAAATCGCCATTAGTGGTGAGAGGGAGTGGCTTCTACGATCTAGATGTTGTAATAAACTCAGAAGGGGAAAAATAAAGAGCAATACTGGAACACGTGTGTCGCAGCTTGCCCTCTGTGAGGTAGCGATGTGTCTGTCACGTTGTGTTTTAAAAGGAGTTTCCCGACCCAGTGTGGAGATTCCCTAGTCCTCTCAAGCGAGAGCCTGGGGTGCACCCCGTGATCCTGTTGAATGCACTCCTTGTTAATCCCGATGCCCTGGGGAAGTGGGAACGGCATGAACGTGGAACCTTTCAGCTCCTTTTGAGTCTGGCCTGTGTGCTCCAGGGAACTTGTGCCCAGCGGGGCAGCTGAGCAAGGCTGGTGCCCCAATGGGGCCCCAGGTCACTTGATTCCGAGCCCGTGCTCATCATCACGGGGCCCCTGCCCCTGCCTCTCCTTGTCATGAGTTAGACCAGCACAGCATTCCCTCCACAGCCCAGCCAGCTCCGGTTAAGCTCAGAAAAATGGATTCCCAAGACAGCCCCACAGAGGGGCCCAGGGCTTGTGGTATCATCAGGTAGTCAGCGGTGGCTCCGGCTGGGGTTGGCCTGCCATGTGCCCCCCCACTCCTCACCCCCAGCCCGGCCCTGGACAGCCCGCTGCTCTGCCTTCGGGCCGCGCTTTGTAACGTCTCCCGCCTTTGTGTGTGCTCAACCTTTGCTTGTGCTCCTCTGTAGGCAGCATGGTGTTTGCTCAGAAAGTATAAGTTAATACCAGCTATAGCAGTAAGGTGGAGCTGATTCAAAAGGGACAAAAATAAGCGTAAGGAATTTTAAAAGCAGAAACATATTCTTGTGCGTCTCTACCTCCTGTGGAAGGTTGAGTGAACCAGAGGCCGTGGCGCCCTGCCAGGGTCGTGGGGTGTGGGTGCTGCGACCCTGGTCGAGAGCGGACTGCTCACTCAGTTCACTGTGCTGTGGGCTGGTCTTGAGCGGTCAGCTGACACGTCCCGCGCAGGACAGTCATGTTGCAGCCCGTGACCTTTTTAAAGAAGGAAGCTCTTCTTTTACAGAGGGGTTGAGCCCGTGTCACTCCCCCAGTTAAACAAAAGCTGACTTCATCGGTTATCTGTGAAATCTCAACATCCTGTAGTGGCTGTTAGGGGGCCTGTCTGTCCTCCTCCTGTCTCTAGCCCTCCCCAGCTGGCGTGGTGGCTGAGGCACTGCCATGTCAGGTAAGGCGTGACGCTCTCCACCATCCCCACCTTCAGCACTTGGCCTACTTTAGTGTGGGGAGTCCTGGCCACTTTGTTATTACTCAGTGCCTGTTCTGTTTTCCTTCTGTCTGAAGGGCATCGCGGGTGTCCCTTGGCCAAGTATTTAGTGAGTGTTCAAGCTCGTGCTACCTGGCCAGCCTTACTCACTGTTCGGCTTCGTTCTCATAGCATGAAATGAACATCCTTTTCGAGATGACCAACTTCCAGAAGGAAGACCTGCTGGTATTTTACCATTCGCTTGACGCGAGACCTGCTTTAAAATTGGCTTGCTTGAGTTTCTTTATAGATGGGCATCTGGCATTCTGAATTCCAAAGTCAGGGTGATCACCGTGCAAAAGCAGGTTTGGGCGAGCTCTTCTAGGAACTTTTTTTTTCTTAATGTTTATTTTTGAGAGAGAGAGAGAGAGAGAGAGCGCGAGCGAGCGCGTGTGCGCACAAGCAGGGGAGGGGCAGAGAGAGGGAGACACAGAATCCGAAGCAAGCTCCAGGCTCTGAGCTGTCAGCACAGAGCCCGACGCGGAGCTCAAACTCACGAACTGTGAGATCATGACCTGAGCTGAAGTCAGACACTTAACCTACGGAGCCACCCAGGCACCCCGAAACTTTTTAAAAATCAAATATAACTCACTCCCTTACCCATATTGTTAAATGACCCTTTAAAATTTTCTTAATTGTGATAAAATACACTTCACATACAATTTGCCTTAAACCATGTTTAAGTGCATTAAGTTACTTTTTTGAGTCGGTGGTCTACCCTTTTGGAATTTTTAATCACATTTCTTACACGGAATGGTCTCTAAATTGTGCTGAGAGTCCTAGAAGACGTCAGACTGTCAGATAGGCTGACAGTTTACTGTCAGAGTTTAACAAAGTGCGACACAGATGTTGTCTTGGGTGGGGCAAAGTGAGACACTTCCTGGTCTGTATTAATGAAGCTTGGATGTGGTTCAAACCTGTTTTTTTTTTTTCCAAACTTATGTTTTTTAAGTTTTTTTTTATTATTTTCAGGTCAACCTGCTGAGCCTACACATACAATGAAGTCCAAAATATTATAATTGTATCTTGATTATAGCTGAAGGAATGTTTTTAAAATAGTGTAGTTCTTGAGGAAAATAAGGAAGGAAGGTTTATTTCTGGTTTGATCCTAGCTTTTCCTTTCTGTTTAGCACTTTTCCAAGTGACTCTGAAAACACGGCCATTTTTTCCTTCCAGATTCATGAGTTTCCCTGAGATGTCTCTTCTGTAGCTGAAGAATGTTTCTCATCTTTTTTTTTTCTTTTAGTAAACATCATTTTTATTCCGTGTTTACCATGCGTGTTGTAGATGGAATATAAACACATATATTATATACTATATCTGTATACTTATCCGTATCTGTTTGTCAATGTATCTGTTAACTTGCTTGGGTTTTGGGTTTCCTAAAAAACACAACCCAAACAGTTTCTGAAACTTCCCTGGAAATACTCACTGGGCTTTGCCCGCCGGAGAAGCAGGCGTCTGCATAGAGGCTGGCAGGAAAGCGGCAGAGTCGTGCGGCCCTCCCTCGTCCACACCAGGGGTCCAGTCTTGGCAGCTCTTACACAGCTGGGAACGGATGAAGGGAAATCAGGAGTTTTCAAGCAGTGGAAGCTGGACTCCGTTCAAGGTGGCTAGTTTGCTATTGAAGGGTTGGAAACACTCAGGAGAGGCTGGACCCAAGTCCCTGGGTCCCTTCAGGGTTTATTAAAAGGAGTTCCTTTGTTCTCTGATAAGGAAAGAGTTTGTGGTTTGTCCAACATGCAAACATTGCTTGAGAGTTCATGGTCCTTGTAGCCCGGCCGCAGGAGCGGTTGGGTGAAACACAGCATTTATTTCTTTTTTCTTTTGGGGTGATAAAATCTACGTAATATTAAATTTGCCGTTTCAACTATGTGAGTGTACAGTTCAGGGGCATACAACAGTCACCACCATCCGAACCTGAACCTGTTCCCATTAGACACAAACACTAGCTCCACTCACTTCCCCTCCCCCGACCCCTCCCATGCTGCTTTCTGTATCTGTGGATCTGACTGCGTTAGGTCCCTCACTTAAGGGGAGTCATAAAGGATTTGTCCTTTTGTGTCTGGTTTCTTTCACTGAGTGCAGTGCCTTCAGGGGCCCTCCATATTGTAGCATGTCAGAATTTCTTTCCTTCCTTTTTTTTTTTTTTTTTTTTTTAATGTAACGTTTATTTATTTTGAGAGACAAAGACAGAGTGCCAGTCGGGGAGGGGCAGAGAGAGAGGAAGACACAGAGTCCAAAGCAGGCTCCAGGCTGTCAGCACAGAGTTTAATGCAGGGCTCGAACCCATGAACTGTGAGATCATGACCTGAGCCGAAGTTGGACACTTGCCCGGCTGAGCCACCCAGGTGCCCCACAATTTCCTTCCTTTTTAAGGCCAAGTAATATTCACTGTATGTATAGACCACATTTGGTTTATCAGTTCATTGACATTTGGGTGTTTTTCACCTTTTGGCTGTTGTGAACAGGGCTGTAGTGACCATGGGTGTGCAAATATCTGTTTGATATTTGCTCTCAGTTCTTTTGCACGTGTACCCAGCAGTGGGGTTACTGGATCATATGGTAGTTTGGTAAACAAGTCAAATGTTTAATCTTTTGAGGGGCCACCATGCACAATGCTGTGTGCGCAGTGATTACACCATTTTACATGCCCATCGCCAGTGCCCAGCACTCCGTTTTGAAACCTCCTAGGCCAGGGCTATTCTAAATAGAACATTCACTTTTTCAAGAGCAGTGACAGCTCTGGGCATCTGGCTTGATCTCACTCTCAGAGAAGATGCAGCAGAATGCCTCCAATTTCCAACTGAGAAGTGCTTTTCAGATCCTAAAAGTGGGCCAGCCACATGGGCCAAGCACTTCCGCATGTCCAGGGATGCCTAAGTGACAGACAGCTTCCAGGTAGAGGAGCTCCTGAAAAAAGACATGGTGGCTCAAACACCACCCTGAGCTCTGAATCTTTAGCAGCCAAAGTGGCAGAGTGAATCATTGGATGACTCATTCTCATCTAAGTTTGCCCTGAAAACATGGAGCCATTCCCCTCATGGCCATGCATCAGCCCTCAGCGAGAATAAAGGAAAAGTCTTAGAAAGGGAGTCTTATAAAGGGACACCACTTTGTGACCACTGACCAGAAGCAACTGGCTCTTCCTTCACTGGTCCCCCTCCCCCCCACCGCCCCCAGCTTCTGCACACAGGGTAGGGTGATGGCGAGCAGATCACTGTTTCCTTAATGGCATCAAGAGTTAGGTTATGTTCCCCTTCAGGCATGTTTGCGAGATGCTACTTAGTACTGCCCACGCAGAAGGTGTTTTTAGGGGCTTCTCGTGGCTCAGTCGGTTAGGCGTTCAGCTTCGGCTCAGGTCATGATCTTACAGTTGGTGAGTTTGAGCCCCGCATCCAGCTCTCTGCTCTCAGTGCAGAGCCTGCCTCAGATCCTCTGTCCCCCACTCTCTCTCTGCCCCTCCCCTGCCTGCACTCTCTCTCTCTCTCTCTCTCTCTCTCAAAAATAAACAATAAACATTTTAAAAAGTGTTTTTAAATAGGGCCCCCAACCTCCTTTCCTGCATGAAGTCCATCACTCTGGGGGAGGAGGTGCTCTGTCTAAGGGAATCCCGTATTTCAGAAAGTGCTTTAAATGCACTACAGACAAAGCATTTCACTGGCAATTCTTTTTTTTTTTTAAGTTTTTTATTTTATTTTTTATTTTTTAAAATTTACATCCAAATAGTTAGCATATAGTGCAACCATGATTTCAGGAGTAGATTCCTTATTCACAGGCGATTCTAATCTCCAGTTTTAAGGCTTGCAAAATGTTTAGAAATTTTGCCTCAAATATTATTTAAGAAGTAATACTTTATTATCCCTTTTAATTTTCAGCATTGGTGTTTATCTTTGCCTCTGTCTTCCTAAAAGTAAATTTCATGTTCTCCCAACTCTGCCTCCTCTGTGCAGATTTCCTTTTTCGCTTTAGTGTCTCTTGGGATTTTCATCATATTTTGGGTCTGCAGTGATCTTACCACCAAACATAAGAGCGGTTTGAGTTTTGCTTTTCTGATTTGATATATTTTTCACCCTTCCTCATCAGCACCCCTAACTAGTGTCCTTGTTTGCTTTTGTGACAATAAAGGGCATTATCTGTAAACAACTGGGTATCAGTCCATTCTTTTATTATTTTTTTAGAGAAACTTTTTAAAATTTGTTTTTTAATGGGGGCGCCTAGGTGGTGCAGTCGGTTAAGCGTCCAACTTCAGCTAGGTCACAATCTCGCGGTCCGTGAGTTCGAGCCCCGCGTCAGGCTCTGGGCTGATGGCTCAGAGCCTGGAGCCTGTTTCCGATTCTGTGTCTCCCTCTCTCTCTGCCCCTCCCCCGTTCAGGCTCTGTCTCTCTCTGTCCCAAAAATAAATAAACGTTGAAAAAAAAATTTTTTTTTAATTTGTTTTTTAATGTTTATTCATTTTTGAGATGGGGGTGGAAGGGACAGAGAGAGAGAGAGAGAGAGGATCCAAAGCGGGCTCTGCACTGACAGCAGAGAGCCCCATCTGGGACTTGAACTCACGAACCGTGAGATTATGACCTGAGCCAAAGTCAGACACTTAATGACTGAGCCACCCAGGTCCCCCATCAGTCAATTCTTTTAAAATTTTTTTTAAAGTTTATTTATTAATTTTGAGAGAGAGAGAGAGAGACAGACAGTGTGAGTGGGAGAGGGGCAGAGAGAGAGGGAGACAGAATCCCACACAGGCTACGTGCTACCAGCTCAGAGCCCAACACAGGGCTCGAACTCAGGTCACTGACCTGAGCCAAAACCAAGTCAGATGCTTAACCAGCCGAGCCACCCAGATGCCCCTGCCCATCAGTCAGTTCTTTTAAAATGCAGTGTATCTTCTTTCCATCTCTAAGTCTTGTGCTTCCTTTTCAGTTTGTCCTTATTTTTTTTTAATTTTTTTTTTAATGTTTATTTATTTTGGGGAGAGAGAGACAGAGTGTGAGCGTGGGCGGGGCAGAGAGAGAAGGAGACACAGAATCCGAAGCAGGCTCCAGGCTCTGAGCTGTCAGCACAGAGCCCGACTCGGGGCTTGAACTCACAAAACGTGAGATCGTGACCTGAGCCGAAGTCAGATGCCCAACCAACTGAGCCACCCAGGTGCCCCTTCAGTTTGTCCTTATAGTAAGAGGTCATGTGCCTCCTGGGTGCCAGACAGCGTGCTGTCCTGTTTACATGTGGTGTCTCACCTGATGCTTGCAACTTTGTGAAGCGCCATGATCTTCATTTTTATAGATGAAACTATAGCCAGAGAGGTTAAAGAATTTGCCCAGTGAGCAAATAAATGGTGGGACTGGAATGCCAGGCTGTCACCCCCATGCTCACATGTTAAACCGGTCTAACGATACTACAGTCTTGTTTGCTTAGCCTCAGCGTGGAAGCACCTGTTAAGTGGCAGGCTCTGTGGGAAGCGGGTTAGCACAGCCACTGTGACCGAGGCACTATTTCAGTCCCGTCATTGGTGATGGAAATCTGCAGGGTGGAATGTCCTGACTGTTCCACAGAGCAGGCTCGCAAGTTCTGTTTGGCCACATCCTGACTCCAGGTGAGGAACTTGGTTCATGATCCCTGGCTGGCCCTGCTCCGCTCCTGAACCTGTGCTCCTTGATCGAACTTGACAGTCTGATGGGTGAAAAGGATGGTATTTCCTTGTAGTTTTAATGGGCGTTTTTCTTACCAGGAAGGAGGAACAGCTTCCCGGTTTTCTGTGTACAATCTGCTTATCTCCTTTATTCTTGCTGAATTTTCAGATCAAGCAGCATCCTATATTTCTAGGCACCTTTCCCTCAACAGCACAGAGCCCCTGTCTCAGGCATGCCGTGTTTGTGTGGTTTAACGTGGACGGCATACAATGAACAACCAGGTCCACCTTTGCTGGTTACAGTCTCCATTCTTGGTTATATTCCTTTTCCTATATCTTTTTCAAGTTACATGAAGTCACACATTCAAATGAAAAAGAAATAGCAAGCAGCCCCCTTCTTTTGGAAAGAATGGTTGTGGTTCATCATCATTGCATTTATGTGGGAAGAGGTGTATCAGTCAGGATAAGGAGGGTTATGCCAGGGTAACAGACAATCCCTAATCTCTGTGAGTGTTACAGCATGGTTGAGTTCTGCCTCACTGGGCTGCAAGGGGTTTCTGCTCTGTAATTTCTCAGGGAGCCAGGCTGGGAAGGGCTTTAGCTCAACCCACATTTCCATGATCTTAGAGTCAAGAGAAGAGAACCCGACAAGCTTTGAGTTGGCTCGTAGAGCCTATGCCAATATGACACGTATCACTCTACTCATCTCTCTGGCCAGAGTAAGTCATGCTGCCACACCTAGGGTCACAAGGGCAGAGAAATGGGATTCTACATGCACAGCCCAAGGGAAGCAGATGCTGGTGAGTCCCGGATGACCACCATGGGAGGTGCATCACATCTTGTGCACCTCAGATAAAAGAAGTCCTGAGCATACTGAGGTGAACGAGAGTAGGTAGTGACTTAAAAAACAGAGGATACTGAGGCGAACGAGAGTAGGCAGTGACTTAAAAAACAAGTGCTTTATCCTGATAGAAATGATTGTTACAGGTGAAGACAGAGGCTCTCTCTCTCCTGCTTTTGAATCCATGGAGAAAGCCCACAGCCACGTTATTGTTAAGCCAGTCAAGTCTCAGACGTGGTTTTCCAAAAGCCGCGTCTTCAGGATTGGCCAGGAGTTGATACTCATTGAAACCGGGTGCTGGTTACATTGCTGTTGCGCCTGCTTTTCTGTGTGTTTGAAAACACCCATAATAAAATGCAGTTTCCTGTGCATTTCCCACATTAATTTTCCCTCTGCCAAAACTCTCAGTTTGTTCTTATCCCTCGTCACAGCATGTGTTTCCAGTCACCTTAGGATTTGTTTTGACAGGAGACATTTAAAAAAAATTAATTTGTTGGCTTTCCCTTTGTTTTAAAATATCAGACTTATATATATAATGTTTCAAGGTGTTTCTTGATGACTTCTAGTTGCATGAGCTTTTTTTTTTTATTTTTTGAAACATAGGTGTATTGAATTCAAGAGTTCAGTTAGACTCCAGCCTTCTGATGAAAAATATTCTTTTCCTTCCTTTCCCTTTGCCTCCTGCATAACCTCAGTGTATGTTTAAGGTCGTTTTCTTCGTTGATCAAAAGAACATGTGGTCCTGCGGCCAGCAGTTGTGACACAGAGTGCAGGTGGCATCACACATGTCTTCTGACATTCTTCCAGAACACGCCGGCTTTGTTTCAGGTGCTATGCAGAGTGCCCAAGTGATTGTTACAGGTGAAGGAAGACCATAGACCCAGCCCTCAAGTCACTGCCCACCTGAGTCAGCCGTGGAGCAGAAGATCAGTAGAACAGGGTTGTAAATCCGTGACAGATATGCCCATGGAACCCGGAGTAGCCAGAACTAAGTACGGGGAAGGGGACGGGGGACCCCTGCCAGGGAGAACCATTCCGCCTCCGTGAGACGGGGCGCTAGGTCTCATGTGAGGGAGATTAGCAAGGTGGACAGGATGGAGCTTGGGCAGAGAGCCAGGCAGGAATCACAGATGGATCTGAAGTATTAAGAGTCACGGCAGGCAGGAGTCATGCTATGGAGGCCTTTGAGTGGCTTTTTGAGAAGCGTGGACTTCACCCTGTAGGCCTTCAGCAAATATTTGTGGACTGTTCCCTAATGACAGACGCTTTGTCTCATAAGGTTGAGTCATGAGGACCCACCCAACCGCAGCACTCTGCCTGTGGTCACTTGAGGCCGGGCAGAACGGCCGTGGTCCGCTCACACTTCTGATCGTGGTTCTCAGGTGCTGCGAATACCCAGGCAAGACCCGGCTCAGGAGTGCCGTTGCCACATCCCAACGGCATTGGGTGTTTCTCCTGCGGGACGCAGGTCCCTCCCAGCAGGATCACCAGCTGGTGGAGGTGCCAGGAGTCATGGCCGAGAGGTGTGCCCCCCCATTTCTTCTGGGGTGACCCCTCGCTCAGAGCCTCCCGGCTGGGAAGCCAAGCTGGGAGAATGATGGGGATAACTCAGACCCCTTCTTCTCCCTGGACAGAGTCCAAGGGCTTCCTCAATGCAAGAACGAGGGTCTTCTTAGGGACGGGGGTCACCTCCCCCAATACGGTCTGTGCTCCGCTGAGCCTCATGCATGGACTGGAGCCCTCACCTGTGCCTGGCTTCCTGTGTGTGGCCGAGAGGCTGGTCTGATGGTGACAGAATCTTCCTTGCTATTGATTTTGATACCTGCCTCATCTCCAGCATTGCTGGCGGCTTCCCTGATACCCGTGCCCCCTGGCTCGTGGCCCCCCTGGTGTTCCCCACGATGACCCTCTGTCTTCCTTTTGAATCTGTTCTTGTCTTCCTGGCCTCGACAAATTTACTTTCCATTGTAAACATTACTCCCTTTTTCCTCCTGTTTTTCGTCTTGTTTTCCAGGCTCTTCAGAGTAACCTGAGGTATTCCTTATTGCCAAGACGACTCCTCATCAGCAAGAGATTAGCCCAGTGCCTCCATCCTGCTTTGCCCAGTGGTGTGCACCTAAAAGCCCTAGAAACCTATGAGATTATCTTCAAAATTGTGGGGACCAAATGGCTGGCCAAGGATTTGTTCCTGTACAGGTAGAGTAGCTTCCCTACCGTATTACTTTTTTGTTACCTGAGTAATCACATTTCAGTTCACAAGATTAGAAAAGGACAAGCAACGTGGGGGAGTGGTAGGCAACAGTTCATCCTAAAGACGTCAGCAGGAGATGGCCAGGGCTCACCTTCTGGAGGCATCCTCCCTGGCCTCCCCGTAAGTGTGTCCTAAGTGGACGTGTAACGTGCATCCTGCCTAGATGTCCGCTCTTTGCCGAACAGCACATTGTGACCATCCCGTGCCAGGCAAGCGTCTCCGTCCCTAGTGTAAATGGCTAGCTGGCTGCTTTTGAAAATCCCCTTTGGGGGCACCTGGGTGGCTCGGTCCGTTGAGCGTCCGACTTCGGCTCAGGTCATGATCTCACCGTTCGTGGGTTCGAGCCCCGCATCCGTCTCGCTGCTGTCAGCACAGAGCCAGCTTCAGATCCTCTGTCCCCTTCTCTCTGCCCCTCCCTCACTTGTGCTCCGCCCAAAATAAATATTTTTTTAAAAACATAATAAAAAAATGAAAATCCCCTTTGGCTGGGTGATTGTGCCAAACTTCTGATTCGGTGTCTCATTTATCCCCCACCCCGATCTCCCTTTCTCTTTCCCAAAGCTATGGGTTGTTTCCTCTTCTGGCGAACGCGGCCATGTCGGTGAGGCCCGTGCTGCTTGGCCTGTATGAGAAATACTTTCTCCCGCTGCAGAAGCTTCTCCTGCCCAGTCTCCAGGCCTTCATTGTGGGCCTGCTGCCCGGCCTGGAGGAGGGCTCGGAGATCTACGACAGGTGGGTCTCATCCAGTGCTGACGGCGGCGGGAATGCTGGTGGGGGGGGGGGGGTGCAGGGGGACCTGCTGGTGCACAGCGGGGGGACGTTGGGGGGCCTGCTGTGTAAGAAGCAGGGAAGAAGGAGCAGCAGGGAAAGGTGCGGAAGTCGGGGTGATGCTTTACATTGCCGTGGTGGTCCTTGCTTGACCGAATGCTGTGTTCTCCTGGGAACTGCCTTCAGTTACAGGTGAGAGTCAGAAGGTAAGGTTTCCCAGAGTCACATGGTCAGTGAGTGGCAGAGCTGGGATTCTGAGCCACGTAGGTCAGATTCCAAAGTCTTCCTGCTTCCCATTACACCTGGCTGCTTCTGAACGAGAGCAGAGCCATGCTCATTGATGGCTGGGGCTCGAGAAGGCAGTGCTAACTAAGCAGAATAGCTCGACACCTTTCAGCAGCACTTTGGGGACACTTGTAAGGCTCCTAAGCATAAAAACTCATGGAGGGCTTGTTTCACTCGTGCTTAGCAGCAGAAGAAGGCATAAGTCTATTCAGACTATTGGGTATATACCGTGTCCTGTTTGTCTGGGGAATTATCACATAAGAACTCACTTCCGTTGTATCAACCGTCTGATCGCTGTGATTACCCTCTATTTAATAGGACCTGTTTTAAGAGCCTGTGTGCAGCCTGACTGGGAGGTTTAGAAACCTTGGTGCTTGCAAAAGTTTTCATTTGATTACACAATGCACTGCCCAGATTTCTCCCACGCCAGAGGCCCCAGCCACCCCACCTTTGTCATGGCTGTGACTGGAATCAAGGAATCAATCCAAGGTCTATTTGGAGTGCTCCCCTAAATTCAGAGAAACCAGATAACTAGAATGGTTTGGGGGATTGTGGCCAGTGGTTATTAAGGGTGCATTTAAGTCAACAGCATTTGTAGTGGAATTTGACAAACCTAACCAAAAATTTACACTGGAACATTTCAAGCTTTCACACAGAGCAGGTGGTGGCTTCCCACTTCCCAGCGGAGAGCCCCCCCTTGCCGCGGGTCCGGTCAGCCGTCCACTTCCATAGGAGGCAGAGTCTGCGTCACTGCCTTGTTAAGCCGGTGGCCACATGCAGGATCGGTAGGTGTGTGGAGGTGGTGAATGGAAGGTCATGTAGGAGTCAACTAGAGGTCCCTTGCCAGATCTGTCTCTTGACTCCTAGTTCAGGCTCTTTCTAGAAGTTCTGGCCCATTCATGTTTCCCAGACAAATATGGTATGTTCACGTGTGTGTACGTAAACGCTTTTTCTGTCATCTGACAGATGAACACATCAGTTCCCTAAATGTGTTGCGATTTGTGGTTTTTTTTTAACCTATAGGAATGAATCACACCAGAAGAGCGTAAATAGTTGGGGTGTTTTTGTGTGTTGTCTTAGTTGATCAATGAGGGTTCATTTGAACAGTTGCTAACATTGCTTAACATAGCTTTTTTTTGTGTGATTTCTTGACATCCGACCAAGAGCTGAGTAGAGCTGCATGAAATCACTGGGTAGATGGAGCTGTGACAGGAAACCAGGCCCAGTGTCTGCAGCACCCCAGAGTCATTCGTTTTCAGCTCTCCAAGGTGGTTACTGGTCGAGGGTTCTAGAATCTCTGAGTGGGTGTGCACGGGCACAGTAATGGGAAGATTGCACCAAAGTCTTTGGTCTCCGTGTCCGTGTTAATTTGAGAGAAGTCATCATTTTGAGAGAGTCGTCAGCTCTTTCTCCTCCTGAGTGCTCTGGAGCTGAGTCAGACACCCCCCAGCAGACACTGTGCAGGAACAGGGAAAGGAGGATCAGTGGGGGTCCTGCTGTCCTGTTGGTAGCACATGCAGAGGGGTGAGTTGGGCTGGGGCCGCTGCGGGCAGGGTGACTCACGAGTTTCGTGGAGGTGGAGGCTTCCTGGCTTGTGTGTCAGTGAACCCTAAGAACAGAAACTCTGACCGGTGTTAGGACTTCTTATTCACCCTGGCTTTCCGACCCTTGTATGCCTGCAGACGACTGGCCAGAATGTCTTTTCTAAAGTGGCTGTGAGGGGCACCTGAGTGGCTCAGTTGGCTTAGTGTCTGGCTCTTGGTTTTAGCTCAGGTCCTGATCTCATGGTTTGTGAGTTTGAGCCCCGAGTCTGGCTCTGTGCTGACAGCATGGGGATTCGTTCTGTTTCCCTCTCTCTGCGCCTTCCCCACTTGTGTGCGCACTCTCTCTCAAATAGAATAGAATAGAATAAAAGTGCTGTGAAATAGCTTCATAGCTGTGTTTTGCTGCACTGAGAAAACAAGAGTAGTTTGGAGAAAATCTCGAACTCCTGAGGAAATGGAGGAAAGGTGAATATTGTCAGAGGTTTGTAAGCAAGCAAAAACTGCTTGGCAGAGATTTTCATGTAAGTTAGTGGTTCTCAGCTGGGGTGATTCGTGTCCCCCACGGACATTTGGCATCATTTTTGGCTGTTGCCACTGAGATGGAGAGGTTGTTACTGGCATCTAGTATAAACATCCTGCAGTGACACAGTTGTCCCCACAGTGAAGACTTACCTGCCTCAAAGTCCATCGTGTCAGGGTTGAGAAAGCCCGACTTAAATGGTAGTTGAAACATTTATTGACCTTTCTTTTGGTTGGTTCCAGGCACCATAATGATCAGCTCTGCTGGCTCTAGAATTTTTGTACTCTGGTCATGTATCTGTGGTGGTGCAGGACACTGCTGTCACTGTTGTGCTTGTTCACATGGCCACACCTCGAGCTCTTTGCACCTGTGACAGGTTGGCTTTCCATGACTATCCTCTACGCAAGTGGCAAGTTGGGAAAGGCTTGGGGCTTACAGCAAACAGCCTGTGTCACTGACTATCCATTGAATAGAGAGTGAGCTTGTGTTCGCAGGAGGCACGAGAGAGCAGCAGGCGGGGTGAGGCAGGAGGCATGGAAATAGGAGGGGTCTGGAGGCTGCTTTGGTTGCTGATTCGATCTGAATAGAAAACATTTGCGTCCCGGGCTCTAAACGGTATAAGCTAATTTCACATTGGAGATGATAGGAGTGATTCTTACTTAGTAGAGAGTTATTTGGCTTTTCTTTATATATATAAGGATTATTTATTTATTTTGAGAGAGAGAGAAAGAGAGGAAGAGACAGAAGCCCAAGCAGGCTCCACACTGTCAGCACAGAGCCTGACACGGGGCTCAGTCTCAGGAACGATGAGATCATGACCTGAGCCGAGGTTAAGAGTTAGAGGCTTAATCGACTGAGCCACCAGGTGCCCCAGAGAGTTGCTTGACTTTTAACCCAGTTATCTTGCCCTTCACTTTAATCTCCTTAGCAAAGTCTTGTCACAATTGCCCTTTTTTGAACTACAGCATCATTGACATTTTTAATGTCTATTAATTTTTTTAGGATAAAATGAGACATAAGCTGCATTTCTCCAACAAAGGGAACTAGCCCGTGCACTCTGAATGCAAAAGGGATAGCTTAGGTGGCACCTCCCCCATTGCCGGACAGTTGAACCCTCCGTGAATAGCTCGTGGTCGGTGTTCCGTGGAACCGACTTTGGGAATACACTGTTCCAGCAAAGGGAGATGCCGTGGCAGTGAGTGCACCGCTGTGTCTTCGATGGGCTTTATCTAAGCATCAGTCCCCGGAGAGGGGTTGGGCTTTATATAAGCATCAGTCATCCCCTGAGAGGGGTCCCGGAGAGAGGGGAGCTCTCCCGGGGTTTTCTCAAATCTCCTGCTGTAGGAATCTCTTCCTAGCTCCAGACCGGCCTGTCGGCTGCAGCTGCTGAGTGAGTGGCGCTCCTGCCTCAAATCGGGGCCTTTGCTGGGCTGTTTTCAGAGCCAGGCGAAATAAGCTCTATTTGTTTGTTCAGCCTCAATAGAAGACCAGTCGATATCTTTATCCACCAACCATTCTGTGTGCTTTTCCTGAACATTTGGCTGTCATTCGTGCCTCTTCAGTTTTGTTTTTTTCTGCAGAGGTGGTAATGTGCATCACGTGCACAGTAAAATTCAAGTATTTTATGACTAAGAGGGTCAGACTAGTTTTATTTATTATTTTTTTAAGATTTTAAGTCATTTCCTTACCCAACAAGGGGCTCGAACTCACAACCCCAAGATCGAGAGTCACGTGCTCTACAGACTGAGCCAGCCAGGTACCCCAGACTAGTGTTAAAGAGAACAAAATTTACTGTTAATATAAAGAGGTAGTAATTTTCTGTACGAAATGCCTTTGTGTACCTTGAACTGATTATCGACAAGTCAGCTGAAGGTGACTCGGGTCGTAATAAGAGGGAAAGAGTGACACTCCTCTCCCCATGTTTTTGGGTGCCAGCTGTGTGTCAGCCAATCATCTGGACCCTAGGGACATGTCAGCAAGCAGAGCAGACCTGGTAGTAATGGGTGGGAGGTGATAGCTCTGTTCGCCTGTGCTAAGGTTCACGGGAGACTCTCAGGTCATGGTCCGAACATCTCCATCTCTTCTCCGTATCTCAGAGCCACAAGCTAACATGCACAGAGGTTAAACTCACCCTAGGGACCCTTGCCAGGAAGCAGACACAGGATCTGGACAGCGCAGGCCTGATTCTGGGAACCTGGGTAGGCCACTGCGTCACCCTGGACGACCAGTCCTGTGATTTTTGCCTGTCTTCTTTGCCAGTAGGAAACCCGACAGGTAGAATTCTTTTGGATTTTGAGTCACTTTGCTCATTAAATGAAATCGCTTTGTGGAGATTTCCCTCTGCCATTTACTGACAGGTGCTGTCATTGGCCCCGTAAGCCATTCTCACTGTTGACGGGGAAGGTGCCCTAGTCAGCTGCAGGCACACCACTGAGCAGAGAGGGGCCGGGCCTTGGTCAGTGTCCGTGGAAAATAAGCCCGGACCCGCTGAGGACCCTGCTTCTCTTCAAGGGCAGACGTGGAGTTGCTGATGTCCCGTCATGGGAGAGAGACCCAGATAGAGATAAGAGACAAAGGAATGTCAGACATCAGCAGGAGAGCGTCCCAGAGCAGGACTCAGCAGAGGGGGTGTTGTGGATGGAGTGACAGGCTTTATGGGATTTGCAAATTCCCACGGGAACTTTGTCCCCTTTGAGTCTCCAGTCAGTCGCACTGACATTTTTTATTTGACATGTTAATGAAAGTGACTGGTCTGCTCATCCCCTTTTTGGTGGTGGAACCGCCCACCTACTGGGTCTTGCAGCATCAGGATCCACAGATGGATCTGAGCCACGGTGCCACCACCAGTCAGACACTTCCCGTTGGCCAAGAAGCTGTACCTCTCAGCAACGTGCTTGTTTTAGCAAATTCGGTTTCAGTGATGGCCAGCAGGTGGACAGAACAGAAAGGCAAGAGGCGGCGGCCTCTAAGAACCACGAAGAAATGGTCCCACAGCCAGGGGAAGGCGAGCAGGGGCTGTTGGTACCGTGAGACACAGACTCCTGGGACCAAGCCCTTACCTTCCGTAACGTCTCGTCCACAGAACAGACGCTCTGCTCCTGAGGCTGTCCCTGGTGGTCGGCAAGGAGGTGTTTTACGCTGCCCTCTGGGGGAGTGTCCTGGTGAGCCCCGCCATCCGCCTTCCTGCCTCGCTCTTCGTGGTGGGCCACATCAGCAGGGACTCACCCGGCAAGGAGCAGAAGTACATGCTGGGGACGGATTACCAGCTCACGGTGGGTGCTTTGCTTCTCATGCGGGTGGAGCGGGGCACGAAGGTCCCGGCTTCCTGGGCACAGGCCGTCACTGGGGCTGCAGGGGGGCTTCGGAGAGCGGCAGGGAAAGGGAGGTGTTGCAAGCTTCAGAGCGTGTGTGCTCTGCTGCTGAGCAAAACCGAGGAGGAGGCTTCGAGGCGTCAGTACCCAGAATGAAACCCAGGATGGTGGTGTTTGTTTTCAACATACGCGTTAACTAATGCTTTACATATTCAAACAAGTACTTGCACCTAAGGAGGACCCTTCGGGAAGCAGTTAGCTGTGACCAGTGCTCTGAGGCCTCACGGAGTCTGTTGCTGTAGCTAGAACCTCGTTTCCTCCCTGTCCTGTGTCACACTGCACACTGTCCACACATCAGGCTCCCTCTTCCTCCAGCCACTGTCTCTGTTAGTCCTGTTCTTGCCATCGTCCTCTCCTCTGGCTGCTCTCAAACCTAGACTGTCAAGGTTCTTCCTGTGTCCATCCCCAGGCCCTTCGGAGGGCCACTTTCCTGGCAAGGTCATCCCTTCCCTTGACCTTCCCGGATCTTTAGACTTAACGTCTTGTTTGTCTGATGGCCCGCAGTCTGTCGCCACCTAGTGGTAAAACTGAACAGCTTTGTCCATTTCCACTGCTCTCCTTTCAGCTTCTGATCCTTGCTCTGGACCACATCATAATCTTCTGACTGCCCATCCTCTGCCCATCCAGGCTTGTTTTGTGTGTGTGTGTGTGTGTGTGTGTGTTTTACTGCTCTTAGCTCTTTGCTTTGTTAAAGCATAGCTTTGTTCATATCCATACCATGCTTGAAAAATATCTGGCTTCCTCTTGCCTACAGATAAAGTCCAAACTCGAGAGTATTATAGGTTTGCTCCCGACCCACCAGTCTCACTCTCCCTTCAGGCCCTCTGCACCCCCAAACTGACTGCCCGGCCTGGCCTGCAAGTCTGTGATGCTGCCTCCCTGCTCCTTGCCCTCATTCCCCACCCCTTCTCCCCCGGCCTCAGTGCAGGCCCTCCCTGACCTTCCTGCTCAGCTTTCCTACAGAACTCTAATGTTTTCCCTTCTCTCTTCCAAATTAACATTTCCCTTATGGCTCTTCTCAACTGTTCTGCATCTGTGTTCCTGTATATCTATACTTGGAAAAGACACATAGAGTATAGATTGAATTGGTTTGGAACCCATGTAACTGAATGGAGTTTGGGGTTAGTCAAAAGATCCTACTGGAACCTAAAGACATTCCTTTCTGGATCCTAGAATTTGAGGTCTTAGAACCTGACCATCTCGTCCAAGCCCTTCAAGCTCTCAGATGCAACGTGTGAGAGCTGCAGCTGATCCACTGTCCGATGTTACACTGTTTACAGCCTCCTTGGGAACTTCCTGGGTGTGACCTGGAATGTCCCATACATGCAGAGGGCAGGGGGAGGCCAAAGGAAGAGGCAGGCCACTCCAGATTGGTCGGCGGCCAGTTTACTATGCCGGGGAGCTTACTGACAAGGCCTGTCTTGGGGTGGGCACAGGACAAGTAGATCTCTGCATCCACCTGCCAGATTGTAAAAGTTTACTATGTAGAGACTTTGCCTGGGTCGGTCACATATACCATGCAGGTGTCGTCAGTGTCACATCACCATGTCAAGGCTGCGTCCCTCAGGCAGCTTCTGAGGCAGGGAAGGCAAGCAGAACGCACACTCCCAGGACAGAGGAGAAGGTGAGGAGCCTCCAGCTCACAGGTCAGCCAGGTCACGTCATCTCGATGACCTCCTCTCACCGCCCCACCCCCAGTGTCTAGAGCTAGAACCCATATTTCCACATTTCCGCCTTACTGTTGTAGTCCATGTGATTTAACACAGTGGTTTCAAGATTCCCAGGAAGGGTTAATTTTATTTTTGTGAGTGTAAAGAGTAGCCTACAAATGATGTTAAATGACTTGATAGTGAAATGTCCATGCTGTTTTATCATCTACAGGTAAAGTCTCTGTGTGCATCACTGTTGGACTCCAATGTTCTGGTGCAAAGAAATAATTTGGAAATTGTTCTGTTCTTCTTTCCATTTTATACATGTCTGGTAAGCCGTTTGTGTTCTCCCAGGAAGTCCCTAGTATTCCCGAGGATGTGGGGGGCAGGGGGCAGGTGGGACAGATCCAGGCAGCTTTATAGCAGCCACTTTGCGGTCACCATTTGCTTCCAGCTGGCTGAAGCGTCCTTGTTCATTTTTGTGAGGATGGTGTTTCCGTAGCAAAAACTGAGTAGCTTCTGCCCGTGGGCATCGTGAAGAGCCAACCCCTTTTGAGAACTACCTTTTTAAGAGCAAGCTTGGTAGACCGGTAAGGAAGGGCCACATTCAGAAAGCCGATGATCTACTTGTGCATCCCTCTGCAGTAAAGTTTTCTCTGTCTTCCAATAGGATTCCAACGAGAGAGCCATTCCTCTGCTCAGATCTGACATCGTGCATATCCTGTCAGCTGCCACCCAGACCCTCCTGAGAAGAGATATGTCTCTAAACAGAAGACTTTATGCGTGGTTACTAGGTACTGAGCAGTATACGACAATCGAAAGTCGAAGTTAACATGAAACCTTATAGTGCTGATTTGTGGATCAAGTTTCAGTCTTGGTGATATGTTTCTGAATCATGAAGTATGGAGAGAGGACACACTGGCGGAATATGGCACCGGTCAGATGAGTTCTGCCTACGCTGTAGCTTTGCTTATGTTGCAGCTGTTACACAAAAAACAGGGAAATAAACAAATGGGTTTTTTTTTTAATTTTAGAGATTGAGAGAACGTGCGCGATTGGGGGAGAGGGAGACAGACAGGGAGGGAGGGAGGGGGAGAGAGAGAGAGAGAAAGAGAATATCTTAAGCAGGCTCCAGGCTCAGTGCAGAGCCTGACGTGGGGCTCGATCCCACGACCCTGGGATCATGACCTGAGGCAAAGTCAAGAGTCAGCCACTCAGCAGATTGAGCCACCAGGTGCCCGTAAATGGGATATTTAAAATGCTCACTGAATTGCATTTTAAGAAGCTTGAAATACCCCAAAAACTTGTAGTGAAACCTCCTTCAAGTAGAAGCTTGCTGCTATGAAGAAGTCTCATGGGCTTGCGGGGTGTGAGAACAAACCCACAGACGGTTTGATACAGATGGAAATGTTTGTGGTATTGACCTAAAGTTTTGGAAGACATTTGGAACCAACTTTGGGAGAGCCTGAGAACCCGGGCCCATGTTTCTGTGCACAGCCCATAAACTTGTAGAAAAGCCTTTGACGGTTGGTTCACAGGGACAGAGTTCAGGAAATCCCAGGGCTTGGAGGCTAGCACTTCAGAATTTTATAAATCTGCATGTTCGTGTACCTGAGCACAGGTGGCACACAAAGTGACCATGAAAGGACTCCACAACTTTTTTTTTTTTTTAAGACTTTATGATTTTAGAGCAGTTTCAGGTTCACAGCAAAATTAAGAGGAAGGTACACAGTTCCCAGCTCCCCCTCCCCCCCACAACCTCCCCACCAGAGTGGCACATGTGTCACAGTCTGTGAACTGGGGCTGGCACGTCATCACCCAGCGTCAGTGGCTTCCCCCAGGGCTCACTCGTGGTGGTGAGCATTCTGTGGGCTTGGACACATGTAAGGACACGCGTCCACCTTTACAGCATCATGCAGAGTGGTTTCACTGCCCTAAAGAATCCTTTGCTTCTCTGCTTTTACAACTCTCAACATATGGGTCTTCTCACACCAAAGTCAGGAAGTTCTCTGAACCCTTTCCTTCCTCTCTTCTCCCTAGTTACAGAACTTCCAGAGCCCATTGCATGGAAGCCAGTGAAGGATGTCAAGAAGAATATTTACAGACTCTTGAAGCATTTTTATCAAAAGGATGATTCTGATAAATGCTCAGCTCCCTCTTAGTTGTCCTTGCTGTATATAGAGAGGACCTGGGATCAAGTTGAGTGCTGGCTCCCACCTGTTAGCCTCAGCCCCAGAATCCATGCTCCTAATACCATGGCATGCCTTTCTTGCCCTGAAGACCTCACAGACTTACCCGGAACTCACAATAAGAGCATATAGAGGAGAATAGCTTGAGTTCACATACTGCCATATAAATGCTGGATTTTAAAAATGATCCTGTTTCCATTAGGTCCTTGTAATCAGACTTATCCAAGACAGGGTGAACTCTTGGGATGAACTAAATTGATTCCTGTTGAGCTGGAATCCTTAGCATACCGCTTTTTTTTTATCAGAAAAAGAAAATGTGACTTAGTCTCACCAGGTTGGAATTTGGTTTTCTGTTGGAGGAGTTCTCTTTTTAAAAATACCGCAGCATGAGACCCTTGCATAATGTTATGTACCTTAAAATTACAGATCTTGTTACAGCTCATGGCTCTTGTTCTCTTGCAGGTTCAGATATTAAAGGAAATACCGTTGTGCCAGAATCCGAACTCTCAAATTCTTACGAAGACCAGTCCTCGTATTTTTTTGAAAAATATTCTAAGGATCTTTTAGTTGAGGTAAAGGAGACTTTCTGGAAAGTAGATCCCAATCAGAACATTCCTGATCATGATTCCTCAGTAGATTGATTTGTAGGACCTCAAAGTAGACGTTGGGAATGTTGCTGGATACGCGGTTGGGAAAATTCTGTGTGTGTCTGTTTCGTGCCCTGTGACTGGTTTTCTATCAGAAATACTATTCCAGAATACTTAAAATTAGAAAAAACCAATAATGTCATACTGTGCTTAAAATTAGAAAAACCAAGAGTGTCATGCTGTGCTACAGTGTCCTACAATATCCTAATATGTGGCTTTTTTGGGGAAACAAAAAAGGGTCTAGCTGAGATACTGCACCAGAAGTTCTCAGATGCTGACATAGAGGAACGCCATCATGCGTATCTGAAGCCTTTCCGCATCCTCGTCAGTCTTCTGGACAAGCCGGAAATAGGTAATGTTAGAAGTGCGGTTACCGGGGTGCCTGGGGGCGGGGGGGCTCAGCCGGTTAAGAATCCACCTCTTGATATCAGCTCAGGTCATGATCCCATGGTCGTGGGATTGAGCGCAGTGTCGGGCTCTGCACTGAGCATGGAGCCTGCTTGAGATTCTCTTTCTCTCCCTCTCTGCCCCTCCCCTGCACTCGCTTGCATGCACACGCATGCTCGCTCACTCTCTCTCTAAATAAACTTTAAGGAGAAAAAAAAAAAAAAGAAATGCAGTTATCCTCATAGGCCCGATGTGGATTGCCTGTGTCGAGGGAGTTAAACTTGGCAAGACACAGTCAACATGTTATTTTGAATATAATTCAGTCATTGGAATTTCAGAATCTTGAAGCATTTTCATCACCTTGTGTGTTCAGTCATCCTGTCTGGGCACCACTTAAAAGTTTTGCACAATAACGTGAACGCTTTTGTTGGAAAAATACCTTGGAGCTCCTATCGTGCGCATCTGTGTGTGTGCCTACAGAGCGCATAGGGCACTGATTGTGTGAGAATGTTTCCTCAGTCCAACGTCATGCTTCAAATGCACTTTGATTTTATTTTCAAGCGAGTAGGGATCCTCCTCCCTCTCTTTGCCTTACGACCCAGGGAAAGCCACGTCTGCTGTGTGGGCCTCGGTCTGTTCCTCTGCCAAATGAAAGGGGTTGAACTAGACTCCAGCTCCTGAAGGGTCCCCTCTTGCACACTGTGGTCCTGTGAGTGTCAGCTAAAAACACAATGACCTCTGTCCCTTGCTTAGAGAATAGAAATTGCTCTGATATCCATTCACGGTAAGATCTTAACATCCAATCACTTGAGTGGGGGAGGGGCAGAGAGAGGGAGACAGAGACTCCCAAGCAGGCTCTGCCATGTCAGCACGGAGCCTGCTGCGGGGCTCGAACCCACGAAACCGTGAGACGATGACGGAGCTGAAACCAAGAGCCTGACGCTTAACTGACTGAGCCACCCAGGCGCCCCCAAAGCGTTCAACGTTCTTATACTGTAGGTAAAATATACTTGGGGCCGATCATCAAAAAAGTTCTCAAAAATGAATAAATAGAAGTTTTCTCAGAGGCACGTTTTCGGTTTTGTGGAAAAGCAGCATCAAAGATTAATCTGCGGATTGCTTTTTACACGGATACATTGAGAGAGCTTTTACTTTCTCAGAATCAATCCTGTTTTCATCCCTTTGCACACTTGGATGAGAAGTCGCTCCCTTCACTGCCTGGTGGCTGCTGGTTGTGAGGCAGAAATGTCCAGCCACCTTCCACCTGCCTGATTGACAGCAGTGCTTCTCTAACCTGCAGCTGGTCCAGTTCTTTTGTGCCATTTTAATAAGCTTTTCAAGAGCAGTGTTATTTTTTTGTGGGGTTCTGGCTCATGATGAAAAGGATTTAGACGGGCACCTGGCTGACCCCGTAGGCAGAGCATGTGACTGTTGACGCTGGGGTCGTGAGTTTGAGCCCCTTGGTGGGCTCGAGATTACTTTAAAAAAAAGATTAAAAGCAAAAATTCAAAGTGTAAAAACATTTTTTTTTAATGAAAAAATAAGGAAAGTTGCCCTATTCTACTCTGTTGGTATTTATGCCGGGTAACGTCTCTGGCCAGAGGTGATGCACACTTAACGCACACCAAGCACACGCCCTGGATCCGTCAGGCAGAAGCAGGCGTGGGCAAGTTACTTAACCTGCCTGCCTCTGTCCCCTTATCTGTAGTCCGTACAGCAGTCGGTACCTGGTCGCGCGGCTGTTGTGAGGATGGAATAAGTTAATAGATACAACTGCTTAGGGCGCTCTCCAGCCCGTAGTGTGCGTGACAGAAATGCTGGCCGTTTACATGAATGTTGTTCCCCCAACTTAATAAAGTTGTCATTATCCGACTAAAGTTTCTGAGCATTTTAGACTCTAAAATTGTGTGTACGGTTCCTATTTCATGCGTACGCCATTTATTTACTTATTTAAATACGGATTATTAACCTCTCTCTGTTTTCTTTTTCATCACAGGGCCTCGAGTGGTTGGGAATTTGTTCCTTGAAGTCATCCGGGCCTTTTATTCTTACTGCAGAGACGCTCTCGGCTCTGACCTTAAACTTAGCTACACCCAGAGTGGAAACTCGCTCACAAGGTACGGGTTTGGCCTCCAGCTTCGCACTTCTTCCTCCCTCCCTGATGCTGCTCGTCTCACTTCCCCTGCCGTGTGGTATAAAGTGTGCGGGGCTGGAGAAAGTGGACACGCGAGGGATCGCGACCCGCGTGAAGATAAAACCTGTGCACTTGAGTCAGTCGCCGTGAAAGGACAGTTCCCTGTTGAATACCGTGAAGGGTTAAAAAGGCGTTGAAGCCAGTCTCCACCCAGCCTGGGATGCACAAAATGTATTTACTGAGCGAGTAGGAAACCCAGATCTGGTGTGTGTCCACGTGGTGACGTTCAGGGAGGATGGCAGGAGGAGGGTAAGGTTGGGAAGTGGAGCCCGTGGCAGAGGGGAGAGGCAGGCAAGGGCATGCTGAGGGCGGGTGCCACAGGACCCTGAAGGCAGAGCAGGTAAGGTTCAGGGCATGGCAGACATGGTGCCTTGGAGTATGTAGTTCTCTTTCGACCCTGGGTTTTGTTTTTGTTCCTTTTAAGATAGTGCAGTGTCTTCCTTTTGACTTTATTATTTTTTTAATGCTTTCATTTATTTTTGAGGGAGAGAAAGAGAGAGTGTGCACAAGCGAGCCAGGGAGGGGCAGAGAGAATCCCAAGCAGGCTCCAGACCCCAATGCAGGGCTCGATCCATGAGATCATGACCTGAGCCGAAACCAAGAGTCGGATGCTTAACTGACTGAGCCACCCTGGCGCCCCTTACTTTATTCTTGATGTAGTTTCCTTCTGCCTGAATTAGCATTGGATATATTGAAATTTTAAAGCTATTTGAGGATTTATCTGGCTTCTTAATTGTAAATGTACCAAAAGTTCTGAGTGTTTGCTTTTTTCCTCCCAGAATGTTTGCTCTTTTCTCCCAGAATTACTGTTTTTCTAAATATGAAAGTAACCGTGCTCTTTGTGGAACATACCAATATTTGAAAATATCAAGAAAAAAGGTATCACCCATACTCCACCACCCTTGAGAGAAAAACATAAAACGTTTTCATTTCTTTCCAAACTTTGAATGCATATATAAATACACAGATGCCTGTCTTTTATTTTAAAGATGGTATTACGAGCTATTTAACTGCCTGTTTTTTCTTTTAAATGCAAGTTGTGAGTAGCTCTGCTCTCTTCTACAGTGGAATATAATGGTTGTCTTAGGTTCCTCAGGAAGGATTGATCATCTGTTTAAATAAATCCTGACCGATTGATCAATCTCCTGCTGACCGACTTGTAGGTGGCTTCCAATTTTTCAGTATTTTTAAATGGCCTTGCAATGGTATCCTCATGCATATATCTTTGGGTGACCATGCAACGATTTCTGTAGGGTAAATCCATAGAATAAATTTCCTGAGTCATAGAAGATACACATTTAAATTTTAGCCAAATTTCCCACCCAAATGGGAATACCATGGGGATATGGGTATACCATATTATTTTACCAACAGACTATCTCATTACCCACAGCTGGACTCAAACTGCTTTTCTATACCAGATTCTTTCCACAACAGCTCTGACACTTATTTCTTTTTATTTCTTTTTTAAATGTTTATTTATTTTTGAGAGAGAGAGAGAGACAGAGCATGAATAGGGAAGGGGCAGAGAGAGACGGAGACACAGAATCCCAAGCCGGCTCCAGGCTCTGAGCTCTCAGAACACAGCCTGACACAGGGCTCGAACTCACAAACCACAAAATCACGACCTGAGCCGAAGTCATACGTCTAACCAACTGAGCCACCCAGGCGCTCCTCTGACACTTCTTTCTAAGAGAATGTGTCAATATATTTCCTGTTTAGGATGGCATGCAAACTCTTTCCAGTAACAGGACAGTAACATTTTTATCTTTCTTGGGATTTGTCCATCTCTCCAGAAACAAGTAAATGAATTACAGGTTTTCAGGAACAGTGTTCTCGTAGTGAAGGGTTTCTCATGGATATAGTTAAGAGTCTCCACCTTCCCTTACAGTGCAATAAAAGAAAACAGAAATGCCTCGGAGATTGTTAAAACGGTGAATTTGCTGATCACTTCCCTAAGCACAGACTTTCTCTGGGATTATATGACAAGGTGCTTTGAGAACTGCTTTAGGTAAGTGTCCAGTTACAGATTATAGAATGTTCCGGAAGGACTGGAAGCTCTTGTGGTTTCATAGCTGCTTTTTGTGGCTCAGGTTGGGTGATCTCTGCTGAGCACACGACAGGAAAGAATTCAAATCTTAGCAGAATAAAAAATATTGCCATTAAGAAGGTTCAGGTAATCTCTGCCACATAATTCTGAAGCTTTTTTACTTATTCTAATTAATTGATTGATTGATTAATCAATTAATTGAGATGAAAATCCTGTGCATTTTCAATTTACGTTGACTAAATAGACTCTTTGCACAGTTCTCCTGGAGGCTGATGTGTTTAAGGAGGCTTAGTTTTGTGGCTCTGTGTCTAGAGTGAGTGGTTTTGAAATCATCAGTCTCCTTAAATTCTTACTGAAATTGTTCCATAACAGGTCCGATAAAAGCATAATGTCTCAGCTGCCACAATCAGCTTCAAGTCCCCTTCGGTCTGATGACTTGTACCACCTTGACATCGTGGATGGTGGCCCCGCTCTGGGGATCCACGTGCCTCCCTGCAAGCCTTTCCCCGGTCCCTCTCCCTACAGCAGGAGAATAGCGTCATTTCTCAGAGCCCGTCTTGTCCTGAGTCCCCCGTCAGCCTTCCTTCCTGTCACCCTTGAGTGCGATGCTCTGTGCCATCACTGTCCTCCACTACCCAGCAGCTTAGCAAAAGCTTGACTTGTCGCTTCCTGTGGGCCCTTCTCTGGCCTCAGAGCCCTACAGGCACTCATTAATGCCTCAGGACAGCCCAAGGAGAAGTGGGCCCTTGTATCACGTAAGAAAGCCGGGGCCCAGTGACACGCAGCCCTTGTGTGGCTGCGCGGCAAGTTAGCAGCAGCCGAGATGGGAACCCGGAAGCGCCTCACTTCCCGGCTGCTCCCACAGTGCAGCTCTGTGTCCCCTAGAGCCAGGTCCCGGCAGGTGTTCAAACCTGTGATGAATGAATTGTAGCTGGACCCACGGGCAACCCAAGGCCACGTTATACTGAAGACGGACGATATTTTGGTCCTGTTTCCACTTCAGAGTTAGAAGGTGTGCTTTCTTCTTTTTAAAAAAATCAACTACGAAGCATTTCAAGTGTAAGGAAAACCAAGAAGTAGTGTCAGATACACATGCACCCATTACTGAAATTATAGTTAACCCTTGGCCGTTTTTTTGGTTTTTTTTTTTTTTTTTTTTTTCAGATTTTTTTTTTTTTAAGGAATAAAATGTTGCTACCCAGATAGAACTAACTCCTACCTTCCCAGCACCTTCCCCCTTCTTACTGGGATTATTAGTGTCCTTCCTAGCCATGATGTTGTCTGTGCATTTATAACAAGTGCGTATCCAGAAATGATACAGTCTCGTGTGTCTGTTCAGGCTTTCCATAAGCGGTATCAGGTTGTATATAACTTTTTACAGTGTGCTGTTTTGGTGGTGGGTTAACAGTCCTTTGGAGAGCAGTCTGTACACCTGGTAAAAACACTAGTTTCAATTTTTCCATTGTTGCAAATGTCTTTTGTCCTGTCTCTTTACACACACATGTGCAAGTTTCTTTAGAGGAGACATGGAGAACAGTTGCCTAGGCTAGAGTGTGTGTACTTCTTCAAAGTGCTCAGATAAATGCCAAGATAACTACATGGTAATTTGCAGTCAAGACAGTGAACTCAGGTCGAGTTGTCCCATGAGAGCTAGAGGAATCCAACGTTACTCTGTTTTGAGCACCGATACGTATCTATTTTTTTTTTAATTTTTTTTTTAACGTTTTATTTATTTTTGAGACAGGGAGAGACAGAGTATGAACAGGGGAGGGTCAGAGAGAGGGAGACACAGAATCTGAAACAGGCTCCAGGCTCTGAGCTGTCAGCACAGAGCCTGACGCGGGGCTCGAACGCACGGACTGTGAGATCATGACCTGAGCCGAAGTTGGCCGCTTAACCGACTGAGCCACCCAGGCGCCCCACATATCTATTTTTTAACTTACCTATTTAACCAGTCACCTGCTTCTTTGAAAAGAAGTGTTGAGTTTTATAGCATAAGCAGCCACCGATAGAGCTGAGCGGTGTGGACGCTGGAGAGTCTAAGCCGCTCCCGTGCCCGAGCTCATGGGGGTTATGGGGAGGCGCTGTGTCAGGTTGCTTTCAGGAAAGTAGAACGACTGCTCAGCCTGCCCTTCTCTAGCCAGGCCCCTTCCCTCGGAACATGCCTTTGGTTTGGGGCGGGGGACCTAGTGTTGCACCCGTAGCAGAGCTCCGGATCCGCTGGCCGTGGAATC
Source organism: Acinonyx jubatus (assembly GCF_027475565.1). Lineage (NCBI taxonomy): Eukaryota > Metazoa > Chordata > Mammalia > Carnivora > Felidae > Acinonyx > Acinonyx jubatus. The sequence goes on along the minus strand of NC_069384.1, from coordinate 9,138,160 downwards.
CCACCTGGGCGTGGGACCACCCTCATCTGAACTGATGAAGTTCAGATCTGACCAAACCCGTTTTGGAGATAAGCAGATTCAAGACACTGACACTTCTTTGTGTTAGTTTTAAAAAGCTTGATTATGAGAATTACAGAAGCTATCTTTCATTATGTTTGAGATAGAGGAACTTTATTGGGCGTCATGAATGCTTGAAGTTACATGGGAGAAAGAACTGATTTGTTTTTCTTTCCTGTGACTTGTGTAGACCAGCGAAGCAGAGTTACACTGTCGGGAACAGCGTCAGCCCTCCTCCGACGGTCTCGGAGCTCTGTACCCTCCTGGTGTTCCTTCTGGATGTTATTCCCCTGGTGAGGCCCCTTGCTGGGAAGAGGAGGCTCCATGCTTGGCTGATATTTACGCTTTTCATTAGTGTCATTGGCCTGATAAACCTTGCCATACTGAAAAGTGGTTTTACGTAAACACACAACACTTTTTTTTATGTTTATGTATTTATTTATTTATTTTTTTAACATTTATTTGTTTTTGAGAGACAGAGAGGCAGACCATGAGCAGGGGAGGGGGAGAGAGAGATACAGAATCTGAAGCAGGCTCCAGGTTCTGAGCTGTTTGTTAGCACAGAGCCCGACGCAGGGCTTGAACTCACGAACTGCAAGACCATGACCTGAGCTGAAGTCGGACGCTCAACCGACAGAGCCAGCCAGGTGCCCCTTTAATGTTTATTTTTGAGAGACAGAGACAGAGCATGAATGGAGGAGTGACAGAGAGAGAGACACAGAATCTGAAGCAGGCTCCAGGCTCCAAGCTGTCAGCACAGAGCCCAACGCGGGGCTCGAACCCACAAACCGTGAGATCATGACCTGAGCTGAAGTTAACTGACTGAGCCACCCAGGCGCCCCCAATGCACGACACTTTTAATGTTTGTTTTGGCGCAGGGAATGTAGCTGAACTTAATCTCTTATGGCTTTTATGTCTTATTTAAAAGAGCTTATAACTTTAAGCCACTTATAAGCGCCCCGAGGCAAAGTTATGTAAACCAGAGATGACCTGGACATCATTCTACACTATGTTGTTTAGTAGTGAGAGTAAACGTAACTCTAGGTGAAATTGTGCAGTTGACTAATTTTCTCAAAGGAAGCTAATTTACTTAATATAGAAACAAATGTGGCAACAGTTTTCTACTAGAAAAGGTAAAGACAGTTGAAAAAAAGAGGAAGAATGTCCATTGATTTGTCTAGATCAAAAAGAAAATACTTTGTTTTCTGATTTGGGAACGAACATGAAACTTATGCTCTTAAAAAATGGACTTTTCTAAGGTGCCATTTTGAGGTGCATTTGTTTTTTTCTGATCAAAACTTGAAAGCCCATTAAACCCGGGTCTTTTTTCCACAGGAACTTTACTCTGAGGTACAAACCCAGTACCTCCCGCAGGTGCTAGGCTGCCTGGTGCAGCCTCTGGCCGAGGAAATGGAGACTCTAAGCTTACCTGAGCTCACGCATGCCTTGAAGACATGTTTCAAAGTGCTGAGCAAGGTCCAGATGCCACCTTCCTACCTGGACATGGAGCCCACGAGTGGAAGCACGGTACGTGCCTCGAGGAGCTGACGTGGTTCTCCAGGTGAGGCTTATGCCCTCCTGGGAGCAGGAAGGAATTCGGGTCGGTTAGGGGAGGAGTAAGGTCAGAGGATGTAGTGGTAATATCTAAGTTATGCTTCTAAAATCCTCAGACACTTTCCAAAGCTTTTAGCATGGAAGCTGATCACCCCTTCACTTTGCCTACCCACCCCCCCCTTCCTCCTACAGCTCTCGGTTAGCTTCCACTCACCTTCCAGATCTCGTCATGTGTATGTTTTTGTGTGTTGGTGGTATCTCTCTAAATGCGTAAGTGAGGGGCGCTGGGTGGCTCAGCCGGTTAAGCGTTCGACTTTGGCTCAGGTCATGATCTCGCGGTTTGTGGGTTCGGGCCCTGTGTCGGGCTCTGTGCTGACAGCCCTGTGCCTGCTTCAGATTGTGTCTGCCTCTCTCTCTCTGCCTCTCCTCTGCTCGTGCTCTTTCTCTTTTCCTCAAAAATAAATAACAAACATTAAAAAACGACACCACCACCACCTAAGTGAGATACTAGTTTACCTGGTCTGCAATAACAAAGTACCAAGGACCGAGTGACTTATGTGAGAGGGAGTTATTGTCTCACGGTTCTGGAAGCCAGAAGTCTCCACAACAGTCTAGCTGTGGGCTTTACAGTGTCTTCCAGTCTTGCCCCGTTGGGGTTATTTAGGCGGTTCCTGGGTTTCACTGTTACCGCACTGCGTCCTAGTGCAGCTTGTTCGTGGCTGCGGGGTTCTCTGAAGGATCAATGCCTTGAAATGGATTGTAATGAAACCCATTTCTTTTTAAACTGGGAGAGAGGTACGCTTGCCCCTTCTGACTTGATGTGGGCGCTGCCAGACCTGGTCCCCAGAAGACTGTCCCCAAGCAGTTTGATTTTTTTTTTATTTTCCACTTTGCTTCAAGATTTGAAAATTCCGGGGTGCCTGCCTGCATGGCCTAGTCCCTTGAGTGTCTGACTCTTGATTTCAGCTCCGTTCATGATCCCGGGGTCATGGGATCGAGCCCCGAGCCCCATGTCGGGCTCCACACTGAGCATGGTGCCTACTTGGGATTCTCCGTCTCCCTCTGCTCCTCTCCCCCACATGCTCGCTCGCGCGCGCTCTCTCTCTCTCTCTCGCTCAAAAAAAAAAAAAAAATGATTTGAAAATTCTGGCCTTGACACCCATTCAGTGTAGCCAAGGGCAGGAGAGTAGACAGGCTGGTAGCCAGGCACTCCCGGAGGCGCTGGGCCTGCCCCTCGGGTGCAGACTCACTCACAGACATTTCCTTTCCACAGTGAGCCCTTTTCTTTTTCTAGCTGTTATAGCTAATCGGAAAAAAAATCCTATAAATGATTTAAGGTACAAAGTTTAAGCGTTTGTCTATAAACATAATTAACCGTGTTTTTAGAAGTGCGTACTATTTCATTCTTCCCTAGAGAGCACAGTGGCGTAAATGGTGAAGTGTTTTAAATTTAATGTAATATTATGTAAGTTAACAGTGTAAGAAGAGAGGCTGGTGATCAAAGGTTGCAGTGGCATCCCTTTGAAAAAGCCACAAAGTGTAGACACACACACACACACACGTAGGTGGATGGATAAGGTGCTATATATACAGGGGCAAACCCTTCATTCTAGTTCTCTGCTCTCGTTTTATTTCTTCATGCCTTTATTTTACCCCCACTCCAATGTCCTCATTCACGTTTGAAATTTAAATAGATCAGAAACTGTTTTTGCAAAAGGTTTTTGAACCTCAAAGGCCTAAATGAATGTACAAAGTGGGCTCAACGCCAGCCTGCGCAAAGAGCTGGAGACACAGTGGCCTCTCTCTGGGCTTGCACCCATCTCCATCCCCCTGATGGGCCTTCTTCATTTTATTAGACACTTTTGCACGGGGGTTGTCTTGGGGTAGAGAATTATGATTTTGGAAAATAGGAGGTGCAAGCTTTGGTTTGCTGGATTCGGCTGATTCTTGAATCCCTTGGCCCCGTGAGATGGTGTACAGTTACAAATCTCCATTTTTTGCAGAGTCCAGTAAAAGGTGAAAACAGTGAAGTAATTATAGACACAAAGGCGGTGATTCCGGGTGATGAAGAAGCTTCGTTTCCTCCCCTTAAATCTGAAGACAGCGGGATCGGGCTCAGCGCCTCGTCCCCGGAGCTGTCGGAGCACCTGCGGGTCCCCAGGGTGTCTCCCGACAAGGATGACGTTTGGAAGAAGGGTGGGAGCATGCAGAGGACGTTTCTGTGCATCCAGGAGCTGATTGCCACCTTTGCCCACAAGAACATCTTTGGGGTGCAGCCGATGGCGTCTGGAGAAGAAACCAAGTGCGAAGAGCCCGCAGGCCGCAGGGACGAGGGCGGGCCACCAGGCATGGCGGTCAGCGACCCCGGCGGGAAGAACTCCTGGGATGCCAAGCCCATCAGCGTGCCCCAGTTTAAGCAGATGCTTTCTGACCTCTTCATGGCTCGAGGGTCTCCATTTAAGACAAAAAGTACGGAGTCACCGTCACCTGTGCCCCGGAGCCCTGGCCGGAAGAAGGAGGGGGACTGGGCCGTGGAGCAGGGGGTTGTGGACCTGGGGAGTTCACGGGAGGCCTGCCGGGAGGCCTTCGCTGCCGCATGCCACCTGCTGCTGGACTGCGCTACCTTCCCTGTGTACCTGTCCGCGGAAGAGACAGAGCGCCTTTGTGAAACGCTCTTCCGGCTCCCCGGTGAGCACCCTGCCCCACGGAGCCACCCCGAGGAGTCCCGACACCTAGCTGATGTTTGCAGACAGGCTGAAACCGCGTCTGCCGGGAGGGGACTCTTCCCCACACTCGTCTCCTCCTCATTTTGTCATAAGCTGTGTGTGCATTTGACTCGTGTCTTACTGATGGCAGATTGGTGAGGCTGGGGCTGTAGTTTTGACCTTTAGGTGTCCGGTGCAGCCCATTAAAGGATCTGGAACATAAAAGGTGCTTAATGATAATCAAGAAGTAGGCTGTTTCATGAGGCCTGTTGTTAAAGATTTGTGTTAGTTTGCTAAGGTTGCCGTGACAAAGTCCTCCCAACTGAGTGGCTTAAAAAAACAGAAAGGTATTGTCTCCGGCCCTGGAGGCAGAAGTCTGAGATCAGCCTGTTGGCAGAGCCGTTCTCCGTTTGAAGGCTCTGGGTAGGGATGTGTTCCAGCCTTCCCCCTTAGCTTCCGGTAGTTCCTGGGACCGTGGCGTTATAATTCCAGTCTGCATGGCATTCCTCCATGTGCGTGTATGTGTCCTGCATTCAGATTTCCTTCTTATAAGGACACCAGTTGTGGTGGATCAGGGGCCCATTCTAATGTGACCTTGTTTTAACTAATTACATCTGCATCAACCCTGTTTCTAAATAAGGTCACATTCTGAGGTCCTAAAGGACCTTATGACTGCAACATAAGAATTTGGGAGAGTTGGGGGGTGAGGGGTTACACAGTTTAGCCCATAACAGGCAGCTTCTTAGAAGCTCAGGCCGCCATAACAAAATCCCATAGATCAAGTGGCTTAAACCACAGAAATTTCTTTCTCAGAGTTCTGGAGGCTGGAAGTTGGAGACCAGGATGCTGGCATAGTCCGTTCCTGAGGAGGGCTCTCCCCTCGGTTATAAACGGCCACCTTTTTGCAGGATGCTCACATCCTGGGGACGTGGGCGGGGGTGGATCTCTCTAATGTGTCTTATAAGGGCACTAATCCCGTCACGAAGGCCCCACCTCTGAATACCAGCACATTAGGGGTTGGGGCTTCAACATCTGAATTTGGGGCAGACACAATTCAGTCCTTAGCAGGCATTGAACACTTTAAGAAAAAGAGAGGAACATGGAAAACAAGAAAGAAGGGATCAAATTGAAGGGAACACAGGAACACAGGACAAAGCCGTCCCCTCTTGTAGCCATTACGGTAAATTTCCTGTGCGGTCTGTCTCTCAAATCATTAGCTGCAAATGACACTGTACTTGGAGGCACTGCACTTGGAATTCAAGTCCACAGTATATTTTGGGCCTCTCTTAAAGCTAATGCCATGAGTCCCACTATCGAGAGAGCAGCCTTGAAAAAACATTTTGAACTCTACACCAAAAAATGTGGATATACTATATGTAAATTTAAAAGAAATTTTTAATGTGAGTTTTACTGGATGTAAACTTTTAAAATAAAAGACGCTTTGAATCATCCCAGAGCCCTGACACGTTTTCAAAATTCAGGTAATCTGACAAGCTTTTGAAGGCAGACCCAGTCCCCTTTGTCCTCTGGCCCTGAGCGATGACTGATAGCACGTCCCCACGAGAGATTATCGCACCTGCTGGCCGTGTGACTTCTGGACCTCAGGGTGTCTTAGGATCTGCGAATTGTGAACCATTTTCACGCGATTTTCTTTATCTCCATCCTCTCTGACTGGCTTCCTCCCAGGAGGCGGCGACTGCACTTTCCCGTCGTGGCTGAGATCCCTCATGACCGTTTGCTGCTGTGTGTCTGACTGCTTCCTCCAGAACGTAGCCATCTCCACTCTGCTGGAGGTGATCAACCACTCCCAGTCCCTCGCCCTGGTCATCGAAGACAAGATGAAACGCTATAAAAGCTCTGGACACAACCCGTTTTTCGGCAAGCTGCAGATGGTGACCGTCCCTCCCGTTGCTCCAGGAATATTGAAAGTCATTGCAGAGAAAACAGATTTCTATCAGGTACGTCCCACTGGGAGGAGGGGGGTGACGCCCTCTTCCCAGCCAGCTATCTAAAGTTGTCCCCAAGGTACCAGTCACTGTGATAAGAGGGATGTGGCGGCTCTGGTGACAGCTGGAGAGGGTTGCTCGAACCCTGTGCCTGCCTTGCCTGTCCCTCTGTCCCAGGCTCCTGGTACAGTTTCTGGCTCTGTGGCAAGAGGGCAGTAAAGTATTTGTGTTCAGTTTTGGGCTGACTGGACTTCGTACATAAGGACTGTTAGATTCTCTAAACATACGGAAGAAGAGACTGGGCCCTAATTTATAAGGTTAAAGGCTCCAAAGCTATTTAGCCTCAAGGAAAACTTAGTTACTTGTCAAATTTAGGAAAGCTCGCTGAAGATGGTGAACAGCTGTTGTTCCTCTTTGTGGGGACAGTGTAAAACAGTTTAAAGCTACATATGATAGGGCTCTTTTAACTGCAAGAAGTTAGAAACAGTTCCAGCTGGGGCCCCGGGTGGCTCAGCTCATGATCTCACAGTTCGTGAGTTCGAGCCCCGTGTCGGGCTCTGTGCTGCCGGCTCAGAACCTGGAGCCTGTTTCAGATTCTGTGTCTCCCTGTCTTCTCTCTCTGCCTCTCCCCCACTCGAGCACATGCGCACGCGCGCTCTCTTTCTCAAAAATTAAAAAATGTTAAAAAAACAGTTCCAACTAGGTCATGAGGGAAAGTGAAATTTATTATAAAGGTGGTGCCCGTGGATGCCAAAGGGCAAGCGTAGACTGCAGCTGGGTCTCCTGGGCTCTCCGCTGGGCGGCTGTTAGATCCTGAGCTGCTCCTTCTCCACGTCGCTCGGCCGTTCAGGGGTCACCTAACTAACTCGGTTGCCACTTGACCTTTGGTCTGCCATGTGACCCTCAAGTTCCTCTAACTAATGATGTTTGTATGTCTTTCCCACAGTTGTGAACTGGTCAGTGTTACTAAACAGTCTGTCAGTGAGGCACCTGTGGGTCAGGGCCCCCGGCTTCTCCGGCCCGCCCAGCAGCGATGGGGGCTCAGGGGTGCAGAAAGGGATGTGCCTGCTCACCAGGACCTTTTCCCTGCAGTGATGGGGCAGCAGACACCCTGAAAAGTTTTGACACTGAGGAAGAGAGCTTTCTGATATTTTATGGGTGAATGAGATATTGAAACCGTCCAGTCCCTTTAGGTCCTAACAGCCTGTGCTCTGAAAGCCTTTGAGATAGGCCACCCTTCTCCTGTTTGGGATGAGCGCTTCTCAAGCAAGTCACGTAACTGAGGCCACCTCTCGGCTTTATTGCTTTTTGTTGTTGTTAGTGACAGCTTTATTTAGATAGAATTCACATACCACATAAATCACCCACGTGAAATGTGCAGTTCAGCAGTTTTTACCATATTCACAGAATTGTACCATTTTACCTATTTTCTCTTTTTTTAATTTCTCCTTTGTAATTTTCTTTTTGAGCAAATGAATGCTTTCCGGTTCAGTATTTTAATCGCTTTAATGATTTTCCTCAGTATATTTTTGGAGCTATTAGTGGTCGGTCTAGGGCGTAGCAGGTACATCCTAACTTGCCAGAATCGACTCACTTCCCGACTAAATTCCAGTGAAACCCAGAGGCCTCCTGCAGCATGGGCTTCTCCTCTTCCCCTTCTTGTGCTGTTGGTGTGCACGTGACATCCATGCACGTCACGAACCCAGCGATGTGGTGTTATAGTCGTTACATAATTTTATGTCCTTATCAGGAAGCTGGGAGAAGAAAGGAAAACACACAGCAAGACAGAGTGTGTTACTTAACCTCCTTTTTTTTTTTTTTTTTTTTTTTTTTTTTTTTTTTACCACCATTTCTGGCTCTTCTCTTGTGGATTTCAGTCCGTACCTGGGCCATTTCCTTCCTCCTCTGCACCTGCGCTGCCACCCCCTCCCCCGTGCCACTGATGCAGTGTCCCGCCAGTGCACTTGAGCAGTACCTGTGTGCCTGTCGTTCACACAACCTTTTGAAGAGAATCAGTGGAAAGAAAAAAGGAGACACTTAGGTTGTCTTTATAGAACCATGTAATTACCTTTACTGGTGCTTTTTGCCTTTTCTATGGATTTGATTCACTGGGGTCGATTGCTTTCACCTTGAAGAACTTCCTTACATGTTTCTTATAAGACAGGTCTGCTGGCAACAAATTTGCTCAGTTTTTGTTTATCTGGGAATGTCTTCATTTCACCTTCTATTATAAAAGATAGTTTTACTAGATAGCATGCTCTTCGTTGGGCTTTTTTTTTTTTCCTTTCAACACTTTGAGTAGAAGAACAAATCTACTTTAATCAGCCCTGGGTATGCCTGAATATGCAATATTTAAGGAAAGCAGCACTTTTTATTTTTATTTTATTTATTTTTTAACATTTTTATTTATCTTTGAGAGAGACAGAGTGCGAGTGGGGGAGGGGCAGAGAGAGAGAGAGAGAGAGGGAGACACAGAATCGGAAGCAGGCTCCAGCCTCTGGGCTGTCAGCACAGAGTGCAACGTGGGGCTCAAACTCCCCAACCACAAGATCGCGACTTGAGCCGAAACCAAGAGTCGGATGCTTAACCGACCGAGCCACCCAGGGTGGCCCCAGGAAAGCAGCACTTTTTAAATAATCTGTAACAAATGCTCATGTGAATGTTCAAATGAACTTACCATTTGAATTCACCATTGGATACGTGATCCCACTGTCTTCTTGTCTCCAGCCTTTCCTATAAAAAGGCAACTCTTAATCTTACTGGGTTTCCCTTATAAATGATGAGTGAGTTTTCTCTTGGTGCTTTCAAGATTTTCCCTCCTTTGTCCATTGGCATCTCATTGTGATGTGTCCAATGTGGATGGCTTGGAGTTTATCCTACTTGGAATTCTTTAAGCTTCTTGGATGTGTACATTAATGTTTTTTCATCAAATGTGGGAAGTTGTTTTTAGCCATTATTTCTGCACACATTTTTCCTGCTGCTTTCTCTTCTCCTCACCTTGCACTCCATTTGTGGGAATCTGCTGCACTTGATGGCGTCCCACATTTCTCTAAGGCCCTGATCATTCTTCTTCATTCTTTCTTCTCTCTGTTCTTCAGATTTCATAATTTCTGTCGACCGGTTTTCTTCACTGATTCTTCCTCATCTTTGATATGAACTGCTGAGCCTCCTCAGGGGTGAAAGTTGCATTTCAGTTATTGTACTTTCAATTCTAGATTTCCATTGGGTTATTTTTTTTCTTTTTATGCTTTCTACCTGTTGATATTATCTACTTGATGAGAAGTTATTGTACCTTTCTTTACTTCCCCCTCCCCCCCCCCCCCCCCCGAGAGAGGGCACGAGTAAAGGGCAGAGAGAGAGAGAGGGAGAGAGAGCTGGGGCACACTCGAGGCAGGCAGGGCTCAAGCTCACAGACGGTGAGATCATGAGCAGAGCCGAAGTCAGATACTTAACGTCTGAGCCACCCTGGTGCCCTTCCTTTACTTTTTAAAACACGGTTTCCTTTAGTTTTTTGAACACATTTATAGTGGCTACTTTGATGTCTTTGTTGAATAAATCTGACACCTGGGTCGCCCTCACAGACACCTTCTGTTGCCTGCTTTTTTTCCCTTGTGTATGTATTGTATTCTTTTGTTCCTTTGCATTCCTATAGTTTTTCTTGAAGACTGGGCATTTTAGATAATGTATCATAGCAACTTTTCTGACCCCTCCCCCCAAGTCTTTTTTTTGTCTTCATTTCTTGTTTATTGCTTAGTGACTTGCCTAAACCGTTTTAGTGAAGTCTGTTTCCCCGGAGGTGTGAGCCCTGTGGTGCTACTCCCTGGAGGAATGTGCAGGCCCCTGAGATGACGGTGGTCTTAGCTGGGTTCTCATTGACTATCTCTCTCCCTGGTCTCTCTGAAGCTGTGTCTTTTGGTATCACACCCAGTTGTTAGGCTCCACTAACTGCTGACCGATGGCTCTCTTGTTTCCAGCGGGGCCCAAAGGCATAAATTACTCCACAGCCTGATAATTTTTTGACACTAGTCTTTGAGGGGTTTTTTGTTTTGTTTTTTTTTTTTGTTTTTGTTTTGCCAGGAGAGTTCTTCCTAGCTCCCTCTTTTCCTGGTTATTTCTGATAAACAAGCTGGCCTGTGGTTTAATTTGTTGCTGTGCTGGAGCTTCCAGCCTCCTCTTAATTACTTACTACAAAAATTCCATTGTTTTTAAGAGTACCCTAGGCTTGAACTTCCTCACCCTCTTCCAAGTAAACTCTTTTCCCTTGATGGAGCTCCCTGTTTTGTGGCCTGCCTCTCCCTCTGGGCGAAGTCTCCATGTCCCATTGCTCAGGAAGAGCTGGGACCCAAACAGTGACCTGCTTCTTTTGGAGTGAAAGCTCCACAGGTTACTTGCAGGGGGGGGAACCTCCAGTCTTGTGAGCTGGCTTCTCCCAGCATATAACCTCCCCCCTGTAAGCAAAGTAGGGTAAGAATGACCAGAACCCCAGCACTGTTGGCCTGCAGCCCAGTTATAGCCTCCACCCGAGAGGAGGGATGAGGAGTGAAATGCCGCTGCCTTCCCTTTCGCAGAGCCTTGGACTAGGAGCTGGTGGGGAGGGGACTCTACCTGGAGTGGGTAGTCACCTTGTTCCTTGAGCCTCACTGAGCCGAGGGGGGCGGGGCAGGGTTGTAGTTCAACTGCCACAGACTTGTTGCTTTAATTGTAATTTAGTAGATATTCTTGAATAAATGTTTCTTTATTTCTTGAATGCCCTTAGGATAATTTCCAAAGACCCTAAATTATGTTTTATTTTTTTTATAACTTTCTGTAATTTTTTAAAATGTTGTAATTTATATTTTTATAATTTTATAATTTTTTTTATAATTTTTTTATTTTTGTTTTTCTCTGATAGTCCACAGAGCTTCTCACACAGCCGTACTAACTTGCATACTCAGATCCCGTTCATAGTATTAGGTCCTGGTGGAGCTTTATTTAATTGCTATTCGGCTTGGGCCCCTTGTCCCCCTCCCCTTCCTGCCAAAATTGAGCCCGTGTGGATCTTGCAACTGGCAACAGTGTCACCGTAATATAGCAGCAGTGATTGGGCAAGTCCTTCCTTCCTTGGTCCTGCATATATCTGAGAAGCTTGGCATCATTGTATTATAGGCACAGAGAGGAAAACAGAGGAAAGAACTTAGCCCATGAATCTTTGACCGCATTAATTACTCTTGCGATGATACACGCTTAGTGATGTTTTTGAAAAGGACGCTTTTTCGAGTTCTGTCTGAAGTCCTGAATTTTGTTTTGAATCAGCTTTAGTACATATCTCAGTACTTACCACTCATCATGCACTGTAGCATCCTTTATTAAAGTATACAACTCTCAAGGGCTGGGGCGGCAGGGCCGGTGCCTGACCATGTCCAGATGCTGGACAGGAGCCAGTAAAGCAGCCCGCACCAACATCCAGGCCGCCCCCCAGTTCTCGGGCTCTACGAAGAGGGCTGCTTCCAGATCTTCTAGACTTTTCTCATTCCCACGGAACAGTCCACGTACCAGTGTTCCTGTTGCCCGCGACGTACAGAATAAGGTCTGCAATCCCATGAATCCCCTGACCTTTCCGATCAGGTGGTAAAGGCAGAATTCAGTTCACTAATGAAGTGTCCAGAACATAGGGATCAAGAAGTCCAACATAGATGAAGGAGCAGGTGTGTGTTTTGGGATCAACATCCACTCTCCAACCCTTCAATTCCAGGAGGAGTCTCTTACCTGTAAGTTTGCCCATGGGGACCACAAGTAAAGGGACTACTCTGCTTAGTCAAAAGTTTTGTATCAGAGGTTTAATTGCAGTTTGATAATTGGAAATCACATTCCTTTAGATTAAAAAAAATAATGGACATCATGGTTAGGGGCTCCAGGCAGTTGGTGGTTAATCTGATCTATGCAGAGAAGATAGTTTTGTCGAATAGAAATAAAGGGGCCAAAAAAGGAGTCATTTGGTCTAAGATGTACTTATAAAGTATTACAGTCTATAAGGCATAGTCTTTTTTTTGTTTTGTTTTTTGTTTTTGGGGGTTTTTTTGTTTTGTTTTGTTTTTTAATTTACATCCAAGTTAGTTAGCATATGGTGCAACTATGATTTCAGGAGTAGCTTCCTTAATGCCCCTTGCCCATTTAGCCCATCCTCCCCCCACAACTTCTCAGGTAACCCTCTGTTAAAACATAAGAGACCCTTAAATATGGGGAGGCATAGTCTTTTAACATGACCTGGAAGAATACCTTCAGAGATTCCTTCCAGGAAATGAGATTGACCCTCCCTTTGAGTCTCTCCCAGTGGGGCAGGCACCCCCAACCCTCACTGGGGCTCCCTGGAATTTAGGGAAGGGCTGCAGCCAGGTGCAGACCCTGTATGTTTAAAGAGCTAAGATCAGGGCTGAGGAGACAGAAGACTTGATTTGGGGTGTGATTTGTGTCCTGAAAGTGAGCTGGGCATCCGCCACGGCACTGTGCGTGGAAATGGGAACAGGCAGGTTTATGGAGTTAACACCTCGAAAGACACGAGTCTTCATCACTGCCGTGTGGTGACCAGTTTGAACCAGCCACAGGTGGTAGGGAAGGTGCTGCAAGTGTCACCTCGAGACTGGTGACCACTGCAAATCTACCACACTGCCAGCACATAGTAAGACTGGGTCAAGTGTGCTGGTCGGATGGATACGTCAGCCAATAGGTTCTTGCTTCCAATTGATATCTCTTGGAAAGTAACGTCAAGGTTTGGGCAAGAGCTGCAGTGTTCTTAGCTGGTCAGAAACCTCCAAGTTTCAAGGGGTGCCTGGCTGGCCCAGTTGATTGAGTCTGCAGCTCCTGATGCCAGGGCCGTGAGTTCAAGCCCCACAAAGCATAGAGCTTACTTAAAAAATGAAAAGAGTGGGGTGCCAGGATGGCTCAGTCAGTTAAGCATCCCACTCTGCCTCAGGTCATGATCTCACGGTTCATGGGTTCGAGCCCCGCATCAGGCTCTGTGCTGACAGCTCAGAGCCTGGAGCCTGCTTCAGATTCTGTGTCTCCCTCTCTCTCCCACACTCATGCACTCGCTCACTCTCTCTCTCTCTCTCTCTCTCTCTCTCTCTTTTCAAAAATAAAAATGTTAAAAAACACATTTTTAAAAATTAAATGAAAAGCGTTGTTTTGGGGCGCCTGGCTGGCTTAGTCAGTAGAGCCTGCGACTCCTGATCGCAGGGTCATGAGTTTGAGCCCCTCATTGGATGTAGAGAAACCTCCAAGTTTAACCTATCACATTACCTGCTGGGGTTTTAGTTTGGTTTGGAGTTTGGTTTGCTTTGTTTTGTTTGTTGATGGTACTTCTCTGTATATTAAGGATTCTCACGTAGCAAGTGTAGATAGAAGCCAGTTCCTCGGGGCTGGGACTGGACTGGCACAAGGAAGAAATGCGGGTGCTGGCTGTGTTCTCACGGTCTCCCTTCTGTCACAGAGGGTGGCTCGTGTGCTTTGGAATCAGCTGAACAAGGAGACCCGGGAGCATCACGTCACCTGTGTAGAGTTGTTCTACCGGCTGCACTGCCTGGCCCCGACGGCCAACATCTGTGAGGACATCATCTGCCATGCCCTCCTGGACCCTGACAAGGTCAGTCTTAGCAGCCTATCTTCTCTGTCCTATGATCCCAACTGTCAGGCCACCCATCACTGCCTGTGCCTGGGACAGACTTACACACATACAGTCATGCCGGGGCTCAGCGGGCGTCCTGATCAATCAACAGGTGTTACAGAATCTTGGGGTTGGGAGGCCTTCAGAAGCTCTAGCCATCCTTTTCAGAGTCCTGAGAACATGGGTTGTGTCCGTATTAAGGCTCACCAGGGAAGTCTACCCCAACTCCTGTGATGTTTGCAGGAACCGTGAGCTCTCGCAGGTGAAGTAGGCAGTCATAGAGAATGCATCGCCCTTTTAGGCCCTGGCCGTCCTTTGCAGTCAAGTTGTATCCTGGTTCTCTAAGCCACTTGGGCCTGACATCTTCAAGAGGTGTGAGAACGCCATGCTCTCTTGTGATCTTCGATCACAGGCCCAGGTGTGCCCCTGGATGTAGGCTAACGTGGCATCTGGCCATGCGCGTTATTGTGGTAAAGTGAGCAAGGAAGAGAGGAGGACGTAGGTCTTCCTCCCGCAGGCCGGTCGGAGCCCAGCGCCTCTGCTGACGTTGCTGCCGCCCTGCTGAGCTCCTGTTTGTTACGCGGTGGGGTTTGCTGACTGCGGACAACATGCTGTTAGGAAACTAGTGCCTCACTGCCGTTTGTTTCCTCATCAAGGGGACAAGACTAGAAGCTCTGTTTAGGTTCTCCGTCATCTGGCACCTGACGAGAGAGACCCCAGGCAGTCGCGTGACCTCTCACAACCGCTCCTTAGACAGGTAAGGTGGTCCTTGTGGGCAGTTACCCTGAACTCACAGGACGCTCTGCCGAGGTTCCTGGTCAGTGTGTCCGGCTGGGGAGGGGAGCATGTGAAGTGGAAAATGTGACCCCATGTTCTGGATGTACAGCAAACGGTTCCCACGATCCCCCAAGTGAATTCCGGTCAGACGCATGTGAATACGTGGTAGGAATGTTCTCAGTTTGATCCTGGGGGCAGGAAGCCCAGCATGTATCAGAATCACCAGAGGAGAACATGCCTCATGAGGGGACCTCTGTAGGGGACGGTGGTCTGGGTCTGGAATGGGCCGGTTGGCTACGCTGGGTATGTACACTCGGCAGTGTCCACCGTGTTCATGAGATGTGAACTTCGCTGCACTACAATCTAGTGCACTTTTTTTTTTTTTAAATCCCCTTCCTTGGGGCGCCTGGGTGGCTCAGTCGGTTAAGTGTCTGCTAAGGTCACGATCTCACGCTTCATGAGTTCAAGCCCCGTGTCCAGCTTTGCGCTGACCGTGCAGAGCCTGCTTGGGATTCTCTCTCCCTCTCTCTCTGCCCCTGCCCTGCTTGTGCTCGCTCTCGCTCTCTCTCTCTCTCTCTCCCCCTCTCTCAGAGTGAATAAATAAACTTAAAAAAATTTTTTTTTAAAGCCCCTTCCTTGTTTCCAAACCTGGGTGCGGTACCAGGTGCCCAGCTTTAGAGAGATGCCAGCTGATTCTGATGCTGGTGGCTTAGCCCCACAGTCAATTGAACCAATGTGGGGTGAAGCCCGGGTGAGGCCCGGGGACTTGGAAAGCTCCCCCGGCAATGCTAGTGTGAAACCAAGGTGGAAATCCCCTGGCCTTTGTCTGCTTGGGTCTTTAAACCCGGTTTGCGTGGAGCCGCCTGGGGGCGTCCTGGAGCACGGGGTCACCGAACGCTGACTCAGTGGTGCCCTTCCCACCCACAGGTCCCTGTTCGTCGTGCTGGACAGTCTGGCCTGTACGGACGGTGCCATCAGTGCGGCGGCACAGGGCTGGCTGGTGCGGGCGCTCTCCCTCGGTGATGTGGCACGCATCCTGGAGCCCATGCTCCTGCTCCTGCTGCAGCCCAAGACCCAGAGGACCTCCATCCACTGCCTCAAGCGGGAGAACTCAGCAGGTGAGCCCGCCACGGAGGGCAACCCCGGGGTCCCTGGGCCTGGGAGGGAGGGAGGGAGGGGCAGCCCCGACCCCAGCTGCCCGTGGTGACAGTCAAGTTCCTTAGCCCCACTCAGTGGTTTTGTCAGGTTCAAATGGTGTGAGAGTACTTTGTAAAGTTGTGAAGACTTTTGAAGGTTAAGGAGCAGATGAACCAGCACTTAGAAATGCTACGGAGTGTGCTTGTCGTTTTCACTGAAAAATCGGATTTTTTTTTAAATAAAAAAGGAAATGTTTAGTAACCCATGCTCCAATAAGAAATAGCTGAGGGGGCGCCTGAGTGGCTCAGTCGGTTAAGCGTCCCACTTCGGCTCCGGTCACGATCTCACGGTTCGGGAGTTTGAGCCCCGCGTCGGGCTCTGTGCTGACAGCTCGGAGCCTGGAGCCTGCTTCGGATTCTGTGTCTCCCTCTCTCTCTGCCCCTCCGCCCCTCCCCCCCCAAAAATAAACATTAAAAAAATAGCTGATTTTTTTTTTAATTCTTTTGCTAATGAAAAATTCAAGTGCACCTAAGATAGGAGGAAAGAATAACAGACCATCCACACCAGTCTTCCCAAGCCGATGCCTTCACTTAGAAGTCATAGTTTGGTGTCCAGCGGGAAGTTAAGTTTGAGGAGGCTAGGCTGGCACTTCTCTCCAGATCCCTGCTCAGAGCTAGGGATAGTTTAGGTGGCCTCCAGCTAGGAATGGCCGAGAAGTTGAAATTTGCTTGTAATCTGGTCAATTGTATCTATGAAAAATGACTTGTGAGCCTTCAAACACATGGTAAGAAACCACAGAAACCACAGTGGTTTCTGTTTATCCATTTTTCTGTCTGCTCTCTAAGGTTCTTTCCAGCTATAAATTCTGTGAACATACAATCAGAAATGCAGAAGAAATAAGCCTTTGAGTTCCAAAAAACTTCCAGAGGCATCTTTAGCACAAGTAACAGTAAATAGGAAGAAGAAAAGAAAGGCTAAAATAAACCTGATGAGTGCGTTCCATTTGGGTGATTAGCTCCTGGCACAGTTTATGAACTAACATGACTTCCCACAATAGGTGTGTTTTATGACTTCCTGCCGTTTTCTAAGCAGTGGGTTAACAGGCTTTGAGTTAGCTTGTTTACGGGCTTTGAGTTAGCTCACTGGGCTGTAAATACTGTTTGCACCAGTCTTGTCTTACAGAGAAAAGCAGCCTAACACCTGCATAAGCAGCAATTTTGGAGATGCTGCCTAAAACCGTAATCTCCCGTTTTCCTCTAGGAAAGAAAGCTGGCTGCCTCCTCAAAGACAAGGCCTTTTATTATTCCATATTATGAGAAAGTAAAGTCCAAAGAAATGTAAACTGAAGCACCTTCTCGAAAGTTTGGCTGTCATTTATGGCAGCTAAATTTTTTAGTGTTCCTTTGTGTTACGAAGGAAGCTCTATAAGGAAGCGAAGCAGAAATAAGATAAAAATAGAGA
This sequence comes from Acinonyx jubatus, assembly GCF_027475565.1. Taxonomy (NCBI): domain Eukaryota; kingdom Metazoa; phylum Chordata; class Mammalia; order Carnivora; family Felidae; genus Acinonyx; species Acinonyx jubatus. The sequence goes on along the minus strand of NC_069384.1, from coordinate 9,120,884 downwards.
CAAACCATAAGAGACACTCTTTTTTTTTTAATTTTTTTTTAATGTTTATTTTTGAGAGAGACAGAGACAGAGTGTGACCAGGGGAGGGGCAGAGAGAGGGAGACACAGAATCCGGAACAGGCTCCAGGCTCTGAGCTATCAGCCCAGAGCCCAACGTGGGGCTCAAACTCACAAGCCATGAGATCATGACCTGAGCCAAAGTTGGATGCTTAACCGACTGAGCCACCCAGGTGCCCCAGGAGACTCTTAAATACAGAGAACAAACTGAAGGTTGCTGGTGGGGTGTTGGGTGGAGGGAAGGGCTACGGGGGTGATGGGCATTAGGGAGGGCACTTGTTGGGATGAACACTGGCTGTTGTGTGTGAGTGGTGAATCACTAAAATCAATTCCTGAAATCATTATTACACTATATGTTAACTAACTTGGAGTGAAATTTAAAAAAAAAATGAAAAAGGAAGTTTTAATGCCACGTGTGCTGGTTTTAAAAATCACACAGCACTTCCTGCTGCTTCCTGTAGCCCATGTTCCCTGCACCCTTCCCAGTAAGAGAAAATGTTTTTTCCCTGCCTTGCCCTTCCCCTGGAAGGACCTAGAAGTGTAGTGCCTTACTCACACTATCTGTGTAATAGTGTAGAAATCTATACTAAAGATATTACTATGAGCATCAGGCAGCTCGTCTATTTCTGTCTTATTCTTCCTCCTTCCCTAATCTTATTTAATGTTCATGGAATAGATTTGCTGAGAGCTATGTATTAAGATGGTTTGGTGATACATACCAAAGTCGTCTTTCTGGTTGTTGTTCCTGTTTACAGAGACCTGAAATATAATATAATATAATATAATAAAATATAATATAATATAATATAACATAACATAATTGTATTTAATACGTAATCACGTATTTTATTTTTTATAAAACATGTTATTTTTTTATCTTATTACTTTGTTTTGAGAGAGAGTGTGCATATGCGCAAATAGGGGAGGGGTACAGAGAAAGGGACACAGAGAATCCCAAGCAGGCTCTGCACTGTCAGCACAGAGCCTGACACAGGGCTCCATCTCATGAACCATGAGATCATGACCTGAGCCGAAATCAAGAGTCGTACGCTTGATGGACTGACCCACCCAGGTGCCCTAAGACCTAAATATTTTAAAGTATTGCATATTTCCTGATTATAGAAGTACTAACATGCTTATTTTAAAAATTGAACGGGGCACCTGGGTGGCTCAGTCGGTTAAGTGTCGAGTTTGGCTCAGGTCATGATCTCGTGGTCCATGAGTTCGAGGCCCGCGTCGGGCTCTGTGCTGACAACTTGGAGCCTGGAGCCTGTTTCAGATGCTGTGTCTCCCTCTCTCTCTTACCCTCCCCTGTTTGTGCTCTGTCTCTCTCTGTCTCAAAAATAAATAAACGTTAAAGAAAAAAACTGAAGTAAAAACATGCATCAAAGTCCCTTGAAATGCGATTAGAGCTAGGTACGGATAATAGTTTGATAGTCTTCTAGATTTTTTTCATAGCTGTGTATTTCAGATGCTCTCATGTAAATGAGCTCATTCACCACAGCCTGATTCTGCAGCTTGATTTTTCTCCCCCCCCCCTTTTTTTTAAAATTTATTTATTTATTTTGAGTGAGAGACAGGGCAAGTGGGGGAGGAGCAGAGAGGGAGAGAGAGCGAGAGAGGGAGAGAGGGAGGGCACGAATCCCAAGCAGGTTCCACGCTGCCAAGAAGCCACAAGTTTATAACCTGAGCCACAACCAAGAGTCGAATGGTCGCTTAACTAACTGAGCCATCCAGGCGCCCCTTGATTTTCCTTTTCTCGTGTAATATATCCCACACACTGCTCCGAATCAGGACACGTATCTTTTAAAAACCCGAGTAGCACTTGATTGCATGCGTGAGCTGAGGTTTTTTTCCAGTCTACATGTTTTGTTCACTTCCCGGTTTATCCTCACACATGACGGTCCAATGAATACCCTTAGAGCTTTGAAAACTTTCTGCTTTCGTTTCTGTGGGATGCGTTTCTTGAAAGGAAACTGCCGAACAAAATAATACGCATTTTTAAAAATCACCCTCCCCGTAAAAGTTGTTTTACTTGTCTGCCTGTTGTCCGTAATACAGCGTGGACTCTAGTTGTTATAGTTTTTTGGGGGAGTTTTATTAACATTGATCTTTCTGTCTGGCCTTTTAAGATAAAGATCGTTCTGGAACTGACTTATCGTGGCTGACCCTCCTGTTCTGAAGTCATTTGTCGTTTTGTAATTTCCAGAAGACTTGCACCGTTGGTTTCACCGGCAGAAGACGCCTTTCAAAGAGGCGGGTGGAGCGCCTGAGCTCCCGGAAGGCGGCTCGGAGGAAGCTGCGTCTCTGAGCCAGTTCACCACCGTCGACCGCGAGGCCATCTGGGCCGAGGTGGAGAAGGAACCAGAGAAGTGGCCCCCAGGAAGCGAGCCGAGTGAGGACGACCTGCCCTACTACGTGGACCTTCCCGACGGGCCCGCCTGCAGCGCCGTGGACAGCAGCGAGCACACGGAGTCTGCGGACACGAGCTCTGCCCACACGGACAGTGAGAACACGTCCTCCTTTTCTTCTCCTTCCCACGACCCGCAGGTGCTGGGCAACGAGGACAACGGCTGCGCGCCCATCCCCACGGCTGGCAGGGCCTACCCCGAGCGCTCGGCCTTGCCGGCAGCCTTCCAGGCCGAAGGCTTCAAGCCCACTGCCAAGTTGAGCCTGGCGCGCGTGGACTCAGACAGGACCCGGGCGTCCGAGTCGTGGTCCAGCGACGAGGAGGCCGACCTGGAGCTCCAGGCCCTCAGTGCGTCCCGGCTGCTGAAGCAGCGGCGGGAAAGGCAGGAGACCATCGAGGCCTTGTTCAAGCACATTCTGCTCTACCTGCAGCCCTACGACTCCCGGAGGGTCCTGTACGCCTTCTCCGTGTTAGAGGCCGTGCTCAAGACCAACCCCAAGGAGTTCATCGAGGCGGTGTCCAGGACCAGCATGGACACCAGCGCCACCGCGCACCTCAACCTCATCTCCAACCTGCTCGCTCGCCACCAGGAGGCCCTCATCGGCCAGAGTTTCTACGGGAAGCTCCAGACCCAGTCTCCTAGCGTGTGTCCCCACTCGCTGCTGATCGAGCTCCTCACCTACCTGTGCCTGAGTTTCCTGCGCAGCTATTACCCTTGTTACCTGAAGGTCTCCCACCGAGACATACTCGGCAACCGGGACGTGCAGGTCAAGAGCGTGGAGGTTTTGATTCGAATAATGACCCAGCTGGTCTCCGTGGCCAAGTCCGCCGAGGGGAAGAATGTGGAGTTCATTCACAGCTTGCTGCAGAGGTGCAACGTTCAGGAGTTTGTCCTGCTTTCGCTGTCGGCGTCCATGTACACCAGCCAGAAGCGCTACGGCCTGGCCACTGCCGAGCGAGGCCGGGCCCTGCAGGAGGAGAGCCTCTTCGAGGAGAGTCTCATCAACCTGGGCCAGGATCAGATCTGGAGTGAGCACCCGCTGCAGATCGAGTTGCTGAAGCTCCTGCAGGTGCTGATCGTCTTGGAACATCACCTGGGCCAGGTCCAAGAGGAGGCTGAAAATCAGCCAGAACTGTCCCGGGAGTGGCGGAAAGCCCTGAACTTCCAGCAGGCCATCAGCGCCCTGCAGTACGTGCAGCCCCACCCGCTCACCTCCCAGGGGCTGCTGGTGTCCGCCGTGGTGCGAGGGCTGCAGCCGGCCTACGGCTACGGCATGCACCCGGCCTGGGTGAGCTTGGTCACGCACTCCTTGCCGTACTTCGGAAAGTCCCTGGGCTGGACGGTGACACCTTTCATTGTCCAGATTTGCAAAAATTTGGACGAGCTAGTCAAGCAGTATGAAAGTGAATCTGTGCAGCTCTCTATCAGGTACGGCCAACCCTTTGATACGCCATTCTTGCCTTAGTGACCGTTTTTGGCGAGGAATGACTAATTTGCCATAGAAGCCACTTGGAGAATCATTTCAGCCTGATCAGCCGCCTGTCTAGCGTCGTCAGGAGGGGTATCTAGGAACGAAATGCTCCCATCCTTTACTTTTTATTCTACACAGATACCCAGCCCAGCTGAGTATTGCCGTCACTCTCCGTTGTTTTTGCAAAACAAAACTAAAAACATGCATCACCTTCACAGAAATTCTAAAACATCTGAAAACGTTTTTCTAGAATGACCGTATGAACTTTACGTAAAATTGCACAAAGGATGCCCATCGTTATTATAACTATTTCAGTATGAGGGCCCCGGTTTATTTAAGATACCGCTGTCTCTCTGGTTTCTGTGTTTCTAGATAGGATTAAATATTTTACAGCCTCGTTTTTAAAAATTCTCAAAACAATTTCTCATTTCTTCACCAAAGCATAACCGCCAAGAGGGAAAACATCTCTCCGGATTATCCGCTCACTCTCTTGGAAGGTCTGACAACCATTACTCACTTTTGTCTTTTGGAACAACCCAACCAAAACAAGAAGGTAAAATTTTTTTTCTGAGTTTGAGGCAATTTTCTTGTATTGTTTTGTCTTCGTTGGGTTATGACCGGTTCAAATAAGAAATGTGCAGCACATGTGAGTAATGAAAATATGTATGCAAATGTATGCTTGCAAATGAAGTGCATATGCAAATACGCATGCACAAGGCTGTGTGAGAGTAAACAAGTGTAGTTTGTTCTTCTGGCGCTCCCTGGGGCTCCTTCCCAGTGCCCGGTGTTAGATCAATAACCAAATGGGATAAAATGTCCTCTTTCTTGGACATATTTTTTCCTTGACCTCATGGCGTTTGTGAAATCTGCAGTCTGAAGCCATTTTAGCTGTTAGTTGCTCTGACCTGTTGGGGATTAAAATTTTAGAATGCAGCTGCTGCTTTGGCCGGATGACCAAAGGAGTCTGTGACGTGGGGCCTCGGACTCCCAGGGGCGCCTCTTAGAAAGAAGGCTATGGGTTGAAATGCACAGGAAAGCATTTTGCTTCCAGATCCCTGCCTGTGGGACTTGTCAGAGGTGTGAGTGCTACGGCCCAGACTCCCATCCCACCGGTGCCCTGGCGATCACCGGATTCTGGTTATCTAATTCTGCCACACACGCAGCCGAGACTCATGTTCATTTCCAATTCTTAGACCACTGCCGTAAACGATCCGACCAATTTGAAAAATGCCAAGAATGCCATTCTGGAAGAGTTGCCTCGAATCGTTAACACCATGGCCCTTCTCTGGAATGTTCTCAGAAAGGAGGAGACTCACAAGAGACCCGTCGATCTCCTTGGAGCCACGAAGGGATCCTCTTCCGTTTACTTTAAAACCACCAAAGTGAGAGAACTTCCTCTGTGGTTTGATTATTTCTTTTGTCTTGTGTTGTCCCACCAAAAATAAGTACGTACAGGAATGTGTACATAAATAATCAGTGTGTGCTCAGTGAAACCCAAGTTAGGCATAAGTCGGAGATAGAAACCTCCAGTTAGTTTGTTAGAATAACTTTCCTATTCCTGACTAAAAGGCTTTGTGAGTTTTTAACCTGTTTTTTTCCTTTCGCCCTTTTCTTTTAAACTAGAAGTTTCTGGGGGTTTAAAGATCTTTCCTATTGCTCTCAAGCATTTCTGTAACACAGCTTGTCTCTTATGTCCAGCTTTTAATATTGCCTTGGACACATGGGCACGTCAAGGCAGAATGTTAGGGTGTCGCTGGTTTTTTTTACTAAACCAGAAATGCAAAGCTCTAGTTTACTGAGCTCTCCCCCAGTTCTAACGGTCTCTGCCTTAGAAGCATCCGGGCACGTGGCTCAGTCTCTGTTTGCCAGGTATGGCGGCTTGGAATTATCTGGCCATGTCTTGTGTCTGCTGACCACCCAGTGCCAGGTGTGGCCTCTGGGCTCACTCAGGCATCCAGCAGCCCAGGCTGGGTGGACTGGTTCAGAGCATGGGGAGCTGGGGAGCCTGGGTTCAGCTCCCTGGGACCTTGGGAAAGTTCACTAGCCTCTCTGTGCTGGAGTTTCTTTGGTTGGAAGCACACACCGTCCAAAGTGCTGTACAATTATTAGCATATCTAGCCCTCACATAGGAGGTAAGCGCTCTTATTAGTCCCAAGTTAGGAACAAGAACACTGGGGCGTAGAGAGAGTGAGTGCTCTGCAGTCAGTTATACATCTGATAAGGCAGCCCTGAGGCTGGACCCAGGACCCAGGAAGGAGGACATCTCCCTCATGTGCTCGTTGTATCTAAAAATAATAAAATGATATTAAATATAGGCATAGGGGCATAGTACGTGCTCAGTAAATTCATTCGAACAAATATTTGCGTGCCTGCGGCTGTGTGCTGGGCCTTGTTTATACCCGGTGAGCAAGATGGAAGAAGTCCCTGTGCTCACGGCAGACACAGCCGTTACCCTCCAGTTTAAAAGTAATGACGAGAAACAGTGAGAGGAAACGCCGGACATTCTGATGGCATGTGACCAGGGAACCGGACTGGGGCTGGGCTTGCGGGGCAGCCTTCCCGAGGCCAGCTAGCGGGCTTCTACTCCTTGCGTTACAGGCGCTGCGTAGTGGCCCCGGCCCCACTCTGCCATAACTCTTCTTTTTCCCGTGTTCTAGACCATACGACAAAAAATTTTAGACTTCTTGAACCCCTTGACGGCGCATCTGGGAGTTCAGTTGACAGCCGCTGTTGCAGCAGTATGGAGCAGGAAGAAGGTTAAACGCCTCAGTAAGATGAAGGTAGAGTTTAAAAATCAAAGTTGTATTTAAACTTGCTCTGCCAGGATCACCAGAGTCACATGCAAGTGACGGTGGTGTTAAAGGCCGGCTCGGGAAACCGCTGAAGTGCTTTCACTGCTTTAAATGCGTAGATGACACAGGCGTGTCTCACTCCAGCTGGGACTGCGGGCGGGCAGGCGGGCGGGCAGGCGGGCGGGCAGGGAGCTACCCCTGGCTTCTGCTTTCGGATCTCTCTGTGATGAATGTAGAATACTTCTTTCTATTATTATCTTTTTGAGATTATTTTGACAGAAAGAGAGAATGTGTATACGCAAGCAGGGGAGGGACAAAGAGGGAGACAGAGAATCCCAAGCAGGCTCCACGCTGTTGGCACAGAGCCTGACACGGAGCTTGAACTCATGAACCCAGAGATCATGCATGACCTGAGCCGAGATCAAGGGTTGGACACTTAACCAGCTGAGCCACCCAGGTGCCCCTCTTATAGATGTTTTTAAACCATAAAATACTTTGCTTTTTGTTTTAAGAGAAGTCTTAGGTTCACAGCAAAATTGAGGGGAAAGTACAGAGATTTCCCCAGTACCCCCTACCCTACACACGCATGGTGTCCCCCATTATCAACACCTCCCCACAAAGTGGTGTGTTTGTTACAGTCAGAAACCTACTTTTTGACACATCATTATCACCCAGGACCCATAGGCTTTTTAATTTGTAAAAATAGTACTTACAAAAATTTATACCTGATTCAAATCCTCACGTTCCTTTTCCCAAAGATAACTTCGTTTTACATTTCATCCATTCTTTATCCACTGTGGTCCATCACTCAGTCCTCCAGGGACTTGGTTTATTTCTGTAAAACCAACACAAGCCTCTTCCTTTTTTCTCTCTTGACCATCTAGGTTCCTACGTCACACCTCCCTCAGAGGGTCTTTCCCACCCCCTGGACACTATCTCAGTGTCCAACATAGGCTCCTATTCCCTGAGGAGGCATAAGAGGTTGGTGGCCCAGGCCACCCAGCTTAACACCTGTGGGGTATTCACTGGTGGTAAGTCTGATCCTTCCAAGTGCATGTAGCCACATTATAGAGACTCTTGACATCAAAAATGTGTCTCCGGGGGCACCTGGGTGGCTCTCAGTCAGTTGGGCATCTGACTCTTGATTCTCAGCTCAGGTCTTGATCTCAGGGTTGTGAGTTCAAGCCCTGTGTTCAAGCCCTACATTAAAAAAAAAAAAAAAAAAAAAAAAAAAAGATGTGTCTCCCATCCCTGGGATTTCCTGCCAAGGCCAACTATCAAGAATCTGATTTATCTGTTTTCTCTGTTACCATCCTCATACTTCTAGGGCTACCTTTCAATGTCAGCCTGCTTCCTTCAAATTAAGTGTATCTGTTTCTAAAATGCTCTCTGAAGGGTGCCTGGCTGACTCAGTTGGTGGAGCATGCAACTTTTGATCTTGGGGTTGTGAGTTCAGGCCCCACGATGGGTGTAGAGATTACTTTAAAAAATAAATCCTTTCTGGGGCACCTGGGTGGCTCAGTCAGTTAGGTGTCCAACTTCAGCTCAGGTCATGATCTCATGGCTCATGAGTTCAAGCCCCGTGTCGGGCTCTGTGCTGACAGCTCAGAGCCTGGAGCCTGCTTCAGATTCTGTCTCCCTCTCTCTCTGCCCCTTTCCCACTCACACTCTGTCTGTTTCTCTCAAAAATAAATAAATGTTGAAAAAAATTCCTTTGATAAATAAATAAATGCTTTCTGAGCTTGAACGTACCAGTGTCACTGCCCCATCATCAACTGCACCTGTTATTCCTAATGTATGTCAGATGCTAATTCTGTCACAGTGATTAAATGCTTAGCTCACTCTTTGTCCCCACCAAGAGAGTCCTTTACCCAGTTTTTGTTTAAATATTTATTTAAAATATCAAAGTTCTTTCTCTGGGGGCAGATCTTATAGAAGACTTTCTGTGCATTGTTCTTATGTTTGTTTTCTCTCTGTGAGCCTTAAGGGAACTATTTTTTTCCTTGGCAGATTGTCCCGGCGGCAAGCACATCCCAGCTGACTCTTGTCGACTTGATTTGTGCGCTCAGCACCCTGCAGACAGACACGGTGCTTCACCTGGCAAAGGAGGTGGTGAAGAGGCCGCCGCAAATCCGAGGGGACGAGGTCAGGAGCCTGGGGATCTTCCAGATGAATGCGTGGCGCCCTCCTGTCTCTGTGTCTTATAAATTGTGTTTGGAAGGGAAGCAGAAGTCTCAGGAGCAGCTAGGATTCCCTGGGGGGTGGCATGGAGGTATTTTGCTGGGCTTGGAGGAGGCCACGTGAAGTGTGCCCAAAGGGCTTTGGTGCACCTGTTTGAAGGTGGGAACCACCGGAGGTCAGCGGCCATCTTTCATCATTCCCTCCTTGCTGCGGCACGCATTGCCTGGGAGTGGGTTCTTACCAAGTGCCTGCAGTATGCCAAGTTGAACAAAACCTTTAGAAAGAGGAAATGACACTTGCCTCAAGGAGCTAGCAGCCTAAGAGGCATCAAAGAGAAGCAAAGCCAGACACTAGTTGAAGGTGGTAAAGGCCAACTTCTATTCCATAGCTACTGTGTTAGGGGAGAGAGCGGACCTCAGTTCTGATTTGTGCAGAGGTAACAGAGTACTTTGAGAAATGGAGGAGTAGGAAGCGTGAAGGAGCAGGGACTCCAGCAAAGCCAGGGAAGTAGAAAATTACAAAAAAGTGGGGAAGGGGATTGGTCATTGTGAGTAGGCTGTTGGGTTTGCTGACCGGTGCTCATGGAAGGTAGGCTCCTATACTCCCGGAGACTGGGAGACAAGGGCCCTGTCTTTCCCAATGATGGTACTCCAGAGGACGGCTCCCAGCTCCTTGAGAAAGACAGTCCTGTTGTAAGAAACGTATGTGCATCTCAAAGGACAGAGGAAGGATTTATAACTACACTTTCCTTAATAAATGCTCTGAGAAGGAAGGTCAGGAGCCTGTTAGGTGCCGACTGAACACATGGTCGATTGTTTTGGCAGCCTTGAACTCTCTTGGGCAGGCATTTTAAGGGGGCTGGGGTCATCACCTGAGGGACACCACCTTGAGCTGCTAGAAACCCTGGTGGTGTTTGTTCAGGTTAGCGTGGAGGATGGGCGGGATCATTTCTGCTGAAAGTCAGTCCTCGTAGGCCAAAGTGGAGGCCTGGTGGAGAAGAGAGCTCTGACCAGAATTCACACTTTGGTAATTTTTACATAAAAGAAAAAAAAATGGGTCAGAGGACAGGACTCATGTGAGGCATTCTGAGAAGGAAGAGATTTCATCTGGCTGCAGCAGAAGCCGTGGTGTGTAGAGAGCTAGGATGGGACCATGAGGCTCCTATGGTTTTGCAGGCCGTTTCTGCATAGCGGGTGTGGAGTCCTTGCTGCCCAAGGCCTCTTGCAGTCACGTACAGTGGTTTTGAAACAAAACCACTTGGGGTTTTTTTTTTTTTTTTGGTAAGATTTTATTTTTAAGTAAACTCTACATCCAACATGGGGCTTGAACTCCCAACCCCAAGAACAGGAGTCACATGCTCCATTGACCGAGCCAGCCAGGCTTCCCAGAGGTTTTTGTTTTTACCAAAGCGGGGAGCCTCATTGAAAGTGTAGGAGCTGTTTTTGTTCTTAATTCATTAATTTGATAGAAAGCAGGGATTTATTTCAGCCTTGAAATAATTGCATTCTATGAAGTGATTTAAAATTTTTAGGAAAAATATAAGAATAATTACATAAATGGAAACTAGTGGAACGGACAAAGTGATTATTTAAAAATGCACGATCTCACGGCCCGTGAGTTCGAGCCCCGCGTCGGGCTCTGGGCTGATGGCTCAGAGCCTGGAGCCTGCTTCCGATTCTGTGTCTCCCTCTCTCTCTGCCCCTCCCCCGTTCATGCTCTGTCTCTCTCTGTCTCAAAAATAAATAAACGTTAAAAAAAAAAAGGGGGGGGGCACCTGGGTGGCTCAGTCGGTTGGGCGTCCGACTTCGCCTCAGGTCACGATCTCACGGTCCGTGAGTTCGAGCCCCGCGTCGGGCTCTGGGCTAATGGCTCAGAGCCTGGAGCCTGCTTCCGATTCTGTGTCTCCCTCTCTCTCTCTGCCCCTCCCCCGTTCATGCTCTGTCTCTCTCTGTCTCAAAAATAAATAAACGTTAAAAAAAAAAATTAAAAAAAATGCAGTTTTACTGAAAAAAAAAATTTTTTTGGCAGCTGGGTAGTGCAGTCAGTGAAGCATCCACTTTCGGTTCAGGTCAAGATCTCGTGGTCCATGAGTTCAAGTCCTGTGTCAGGCTCTGAGCTGTCAGCCTGCTTCAGATTCTGTGTCTCCCTCTCTCTCTCTCTGCCCCTCCCCCATGCTCACACGCACGTCTGAGCATGTGCGCACGCTCTCGCTTTCCAAAGTAAACATTAAAAATATATAAAATAAAATAAATAAAATTACAGTTTCACTCAAACAGGTATTTGTTGTATACCAGTATTTGTAGTAGCGTTGCTCACAGAAGTGAAAGGGTAGAAGCACCCCAGGTATCCATCGATGAATGATTACATAGACCAAAGCAGGTGCATCCATGCAACGGGGTATTCCTCAGCCTTAGAAAGGAAGTTAATTCTGACACCTGCTGCAACACGGATGAATGTTGAGGACATGTCAAGCGAAGCCAGTCACAGAAGGACCAAAGTGAAAGGATTCCACTTATAGGACGTCTCTAGAATATTCAGTTGTGTAGACAGAAAGCAGAGTAGTGTTGCCAGAAGTGGGAGGAGAGAGGACAGGAGTTACTGTTGAACGGGGACAGAGTTTCAGTTTGGGAAGATAAAAAAGTCCTGGAGACGGCTGGTGAAGATGGCTGCACAACATTGTGAAGGAACTTAACGCCACGGAACTGGACACATAGGAATGGTTATAATGAGGGGCGCCTGGGTGGCTCAGTCAGTTGTGTCTGACTTTGGCTCAGGTCATGATCTCACAGCTTGTAGGTTGAGCCCTGCATCCAGCTCTGTGCTGACAGCTCAGAGCCTGGAGTCTGTTTTGGATTCTGCGTGTGTGTGTGTGTGTGTGTGTGTGTGTGTGTGTGTGTGTGTCTCTCTCTCTCTCTCTCTCTCTGCCCCTCCCTTGCCCACCCTCTCTCTCTCTCTCTCTCTCAAAAGCTAAATAAATGGTTTTTAAAAATTAAAAAAAAAAAGAAATGGTTAAAATGGTAAATTTTATGTACACTCTATTACAATAAAAAGTTTTATAACAAAGGAATATAGCTTTGAATTTTAAACTTCTCACCCAGGATGGCAAACAAAAGCTGAACCTTGGAATAAGCACTGTTCTCAGCCATTTGTCACCCTGTATGTGAGAAAACTGGCCAAGAAGGTCTTAGGCCATGTTCATAGCTCTGCTTGTCTTGGAGCACAACTCTGCCTTTGGTCACGTCTTCCTCCAGAAGGGCCCCCCTTGCACGTGGCACAGGGTAGTGGTCTTCCAGCCAGTGGCACGTGGCACAGGCCTGTGAGGTCCTCCAGCCAGTCAGCTGTGCCCTTCCTTCATTCCAAAACTGAAGATAACTGTGCTTCAGGGGTAGGGAATCCTCAATAGTGAAACCGTGTCTGCCCTTAGTCAGCTGTGTTCTAGTTGGGTAAAGAAGACGAACCAGCCTAAAAATGAGCGCCACGAGGCCCGGATGATGGAGCTGTTGAAGCCCTTAAGGGATCAGCTGTGAAATGTCATGGGAGACGTCCACGGCGTGTGTTGGACGTCTGCCCCGGGGGCCTCCCTCGAATGCCCGGGAGACTTGTCGTCTTTCGTTCTGGTACATAAATATTAAAGTAATCAACCCTGAAGAGAGGAGCAGGGTTGGAGAAACTGTCAGATCCTCGGTGACTTTGCATCTATAACTCTGAGCCAGTCTCAGGTGTCAGGAAACTGACCCTGCAAGCTGTGGTCGCTTCTATGAGCAGCATTACAGCTGCAGAACCAGAGGGAGCTGTCCTCCAGAAGGAGGCTCTGCGATGGCTTTTGTGGACCAGGCAGGCCCTTGTAGTTTTGTTCCTTCATGTTGCTTGAAATTCTACAAATACCTGCAACTCGTGGGCTAGAAATAAACCACGAGGGGGCGCCTGGGTGGCTCTGTCAGTTGAGTGTCGGACTTGATTTTGGCTCAGGTCATGATCTCCAGGTTTGTGAGATTGAGCCTTATGTCAGTGTGGAGCTGCTTGTGATCCTCTCTCCCTCTCTCTCGCTCTTCCTTCCTCACTCATGCGTGTGCCTGCTCTCTCTCAAAATATATAAATAAACATTAAAAAAAAACCATTAGATCTCGTCTGGCTGGCTGGTTTTTGACTGTTCAAACAACAAAATTACATTTTATTGATTAATCAGTTCAACTTCCCTAACTTCCGCAAATAGCTTTTTATAAGCAAGAAGAGAAAAAAATATGTTTTTAAAACCAGTTTCTAAGTGGCTCCAACCCCTTGGGATGTAGGGAAGTTGTCTGGGCTGAGTTTGAGGGAATTCCTTGAGCTAAGAATTAGAACTTTTTATTGTCTCTTGTCGGTAGTGAGTCGCATGCACTCATGAGGGTCCACTTGGGCCACCAAAGTTTTATTACACCACAGCTTCCCCCAAATACTTGTTACAAGCCTGGAGGGGACTCACCCTGAAGTCTGGTAAGAAGGGCAGTGATGATTTGGGACCTCACAGTGTGCATGTGTTTTGTCACGCTTGGGGGCTGCTTTCCCATGTGCTATCCCATCTGAGAGACTCTGGCTAAAATCCTTTGCTTTGTGAGGATGTAGACTCTCTTTCGTTTTGTATTCCAATTCTTTTTTTGACCTTATTTCCTAACCAACGTGGAGTGATTGGTTTCACTTTCATTTTCAGAAAGCGCCGCTCGTGGATATCCCCGTGTTGCAGTTTTGCTATGCTTTCATCCAAAGGTAAGGCAAACCCTTCACAAACTTTGCTCAGTCGCAGCAATCACTGCACAGATGCAGTTGCGCCGATTATAAACGTAACTCCCAATTGCATTTCTTGCCAACTGGAGAGCCTTAGTTCAGAAAGCATCTTGAAGGTGTCCTGCCTGGTTTCTTCCCAAGCTGTGAGAATGAATGCCCTGAGGCTCTTCCTTCTCCTCCAGAGATCCAATCGGACTTTGTAAAATCCGTGTGCTGTCCCTTGAACACTTCACGTTCGGCGTCAAAGTGTTAAAGACTTAGAAAAAGGAGAAGTGATTGTTTTGAGTCCTCCGTGCTTTCCTGTGGTTTCTGCCTGTGAGCTTCGTGTCTGTTTTCAGCCTCTGCTACAAGGGACGTTGAAGCAGGTTCCCCAGGTGGAAGGGAAGCCATACCGGATCCACCGTGCGGGGCCGCCTCTGTCACGGTCACGAAGGCGAAGTGGGGGACATAGTCCCCTTCTCGTGTGGCGGGAATTGCACAGTCAGGCAGTCTGACAACCAGGTCCCATTTCCTTGGTTAACAAGGCTCTCGGGCCAAGCTTCTTGCAGCTTGCCACCCCCACGGCAACAGGCGGGTAGATCCGAGCATCATAGTCCCAGGAGTCCCTGGGTCTGGGGTTAAGTTCGAACCCGCTGTCGATACTTCGCCCACAAGCGATTTTCCAGTTCCTTCTTCCAGGGGTTAAAGAGGAGCTGGTCACGTCCGTCCTGGTGGTCACTGCTGTGCTTTGTAATGCTGGCGGGTCTCAGCATTACGGTGGTCTCAGTGACCCATGAGCCGTCAGCAGCTGCAGATTTCCATCCTCCTCCTCTTGCAGGGGAGGCACTGCTGAGGTGGCTCAGGACTTGAACCCGGGGCCCTTGGGCTGCGGCCTGTCGCGCTATGTGGCCTCACCATGAAAACTACTGAAGATCAGCTCCTGGCGGGTGACCTTGTGGGCTGATGGCTGCGCCCGTTACCAGCGACACTGGAAAGGCCAGATATTAGAGCTAGACTGGCCCGAGGGGTCAGATAGTCCTCTGGTTCAAGGCCTTTGTTTGATACACAGGAAACTGGGAGCATCTGACTTGTCAGCAGCAGGATTTCTGGTCTCCAGACTCCCCAGGTTCTTGCCAGAATACAAAAATGTAGCTCGTGCGAATTTTAATTTGAACAAGAACAAAGAGGTCAGTCAGATAGGCCATATGTCCTCTGCTTTCCAACTGCCTGGACCTAAAATGTGCTTATAATGTATGTTTTGACTTGTTCACCGTCGGGTTATTTTTTCCTGGTTTTTTAAACATAGGCTGCCAGTCACGGCCTTGCAAGAGAACTTTCCTTCGTTGTTGGGCGTGCTAAAGGAATCCGTGCAGTTGAATCTAGCTCCGCCTGGATACTTTCTGCTTCTCAGGTACCGTGCCCCAACAGTCACGTCACCGTGTTTTCCTGCCGGAATACATCTTGTTCCTGCAACATTCTTAGTCTGAAGCTGCTTGTCTCTCAACAGCATGCTGAACGACTTTGTGACGAGAACTCCCAACCTGGAAAGCAAGAAGGACCAAAGAGACCTGCAGGTCCGTGTGTGAAAAGGGTAGCGATGCCACCGTTCCAGGAGTAGTGGCCGCCTTTAGAGGACGTGCTCGTGGATAATCAGCACTGGGCAGAATCGGCTCTTAGATCTTTGTCGTCACATCTCACTTCCTTCGTTACTGTCTTTCGGGGGCTCGAGGGACCCGGGCCGGGGTCTCCTGCTGAAGTTCTTGCGTCCGGCCTGAGCAGTCCGCTAGGGATTGACACGATGCCCCCTCTCCCCCACCGCACACAGATAGAGGTGGAGACGCCTCCTGCACAGCATTAGGACAGCAACTCCGTACACGTGGATTTCTGTCCTTGAAACCATTCTGGCCCCTCCTTGCTGAAGCAGTATTTGCTCACAGGAAGTTTCCAAAAATCTGAAAAGTAAAGGTGAAACTCACCCCAGGAGAAGGGAAGCCTTAGAGTAAAATGCCAACTACAAATAGATTGGCGGGGTCAGGAAATCACGATTTTGCAACCATTAGAATCGCTGGTTGAGGGGCTTTTGGAGCCACGGCTTCGAGTTAAACCGGGATGTGTATCAGTTTTACAGCCCTGGGGATGTTACTGCTGACCATTATCCCTGGCTTTTGTGAAAGGTCTCTCCGGTTCCAGTGCTGATCCACTGGAGCACGGTTTAAAGCACAGCCAGGCTTAGTTAGACAACCCAGGGACCCACGTGGCCTCCACTTGTGGGGAAGAAAGCTGACGCTGCACGACCAGTACTTGGACAGCACTTCCCAGACTAGCCTCTCAAGGTCACCTGCCTCGTGGCCTATTACCTACAGCACGCCCCTGCCTTCTGTCTGTTCTGGCGGTAGCATTGGCCTTGGGGGTTACGGCAGCTGGTGTGCCTCATCCCTGCTCCCTTTGGTTGCTCCCATCTCATGATGCCCAGCCTCCCTGTCACCCCAACTCCTCACCCCTGCTTCGAGGCACACCTACACCTTTTCCCTGCCCACTCGCTGCGTGGGAAGTGGGATAACCCTCCGAGCCCTCAGTCTCTTTTCTTGCTCTTTCTTGCCACCGTCGGCCACACCACACCTCTGCCCGGGTTCGCCGAGGTAGCTCCCTCACGTGCGCCCCTCTTCCCACTGGCAGTGTTCTCGCTCTGTGCCTGACCACCCCAGCCTACCAGTTGGGCTTACGGTCTAAGTCAGGATTGTTCCGTTCTCAGACGGCAAGGATGTGCAGCCAGTCTTTGCTGGTGAGACTTGATGGTGCTGGCTTGAGAAAGGGGCTCAGCATTTCTGCCTCCATCCCAGCTACTTGGCCAGATTCTTTACTGATTATACTCCTGATATGAATCGTTCCTCACTTCACCCTCATCGAGTCAACTTAATTCAGTTAATTTTGTTTCTTGTTATATTATCGAAGGATGCCATTCTAGCAAGGACCCATGGTCCCAAAGACACCGGAAACAAATCTGCTAGATGGCAGTGTGCAGCTATAACTTCCTGTTTCTCTGTGGCGTGCCCATGATGGCCGGTATGGTAGCCGTTAGCCCCCTGTGGCTGGTGAGCACTTGAAATGTGGTTGGTCTGAATTGAATGTGCACATCAGATTTCAAAGGTCTAATGCAAAAAAAGAGTGTGAAATCTCATTAATAATTTCTATATTGATTACGTGTCGATCATGTTTTGGGTATATGAGGTTAGAAATTGTGAACTTGTTTCCTCTGACCCTCTAATATGGTTCCTGGAAAACTTCACATTACCTGTGTGGTTCATAGTTGTGACCTATGTTACGTTTCTACCGAATGGTGCGGTTTTAGGCATTTCAGCATCTTTTCCTGAGCTAACTTCCTTTCTTCTTTTCAGGAAGTCACTCAAAAAATCCTAGAAGCTGTAGGGAACATTGCTGGCTCTTCCTTGGAACAAACCAGCTGGCTAAGTAGAAACCTGGAAGTGAAGGCCCAGCCTCAGATCTCTCTAGAAGAATCTGATGCTGAGGAAGATTTGTGTGGTAGGTACACGGGGTCAGAAAATGATACCTGCTGGGGTGCCTGGGTGGCTCAGTCCGCTGAGCGTCCAACTCTTGATTTTGCCTCAGGTCATGATCGCAGGGTTGTGGGATCGAGCCCTGCATCAGGCTCTGTGCTGTGTAGAGCCTGCTTCAGATTCTCTCTCTCTCTCTCTCTCTCTCTCTCTCTCTCCTTCTTCCCCTCTCCCCCACTCATGCTCTCTCCCTCTCTCTCTCTCTCTCTCTCTCAAATTAATTAATTAAAATTAAAAACTAAAAGGATTTCACAGTGGTGTGGGCAAGAGACAGTGTTGGCTTAGAGGCAAGGGCGATACAAAAAGGTGGACTGATTTAGATGCAGAGTCCACAGAACTCGCTCATGGGCTGGATGTGGTGGTTAACAAAAAAGGCAATCAAGGATGACTTTGGTTTTTGGCTTACGCAATTTATTGAGGTGGAAAAGACTGAAATAGCATTCTGGAACAGGAAATAGAGCTTGGTTTTGCAAGTATTAAATTTGAGATGTCAGAGAAAGAGCCAGAAAAGACACTTAGGTGGTCACTGGGGTTGGACAAAAACCAAGAGAGCGTAGGGTCACAGAAACATAAGAGTGCTTCCAGAGGAAGGGAGGAATACCACAGTGGAAGACTGCCAAGAAATGGAGGCAAGTCGGACAGAGACCTACTGGGCTCAACAACATGGAAGCCTTTGGGCTGGGAACACCAGAGTAGGTAGAGAAGAGGCTGGGGAGAAAAGGAGGGGGAGGAGACAGCAGTGATGGCATGAATGCAGAGAACTCCCTGAAGCTCACTTGTCAATAGGACAGTAACCAAGTAGAACCAAAGGCCAAAGAATATCTCTTATTTGATTTGTTTTTAAATTGGAGTATGCCAGGGGTGCCTGGGTGGCTCAGTCAGTTGAGTTTCCGACTCTTGATTTCGGCTCAGGTCATGATCTCACAGTTTGTGAGTTCGAGCCCCATGTCAGGCTCTGTGCTGACAGCACGGGTCCTGCTTGGGATGCTCTCCCTCCATCTCTCTCTCTCTCTGTCTGTCCCTCGGCTTGCTTTCTCTCTCTCTTCCAATCTCAAAATAAATAAACATTTAAAAAAATAAAAAATAAATAAATTGGAGTATGCCAACGCATATTTGTGTGGTGACCGAACAGTGCGGCAGAGGTGTGCCTGGGTGGCTCAGTTGGTTAAGCATCTGACTCTTGGTTTCGGCTCAGGTCATGATCTCACTATTTGTGGGTTCAAGCCCTGTGTCAGGCTCTGCACTGACAATATGGAACCTGCTTGGGATTCTCTCTCTCTCTCTCTCTCTCTCTCTCTCTCAGTCTCTCTCTCTCAGTCTCTCTCAAAATAAACAAACTAAAAATACCGCAGAGAGAAAGGATAGTTAGAAAGCAAAACCCTTGATGGCCATGGGGCCAGGGTTGGTGTCATAAATGGAATTATGGTCTTCCCATAGGAGCTAGGGGCATGTTTATCAACACAGGAGACCAGGCAGAGAACATAGATATATATGTTGTAGATTAATAACTCATTGTGGCCAAACTGACAGAGTCCTGTTTGTTTCCATTAATTTTCTCCATGAAATATGAATGAGGTTACCAGCTGACAAGGGGAGAGTATTGATGGTTATCGAAGGAGGATCTGAATTATGTTGGAGAGAAGGGAAGCCAGCGTACCACCAAGGTCCATGGGTGGGACTATCTGGTAGCCATCAGGTTCTTTTTGAGGTTCATGGTCATGGGGGAAAGTGAGGTCTGTCTCGTGGTTTGGTTTTCTCCAGAGCACTTACCTACACAGAACTGCATAGGCCGAACTTTGGGTTTCTCCAGGTTTGCATTTTTCCAGGTGAGTGCCTCAGAGGGAGAGAACAGCAAAAGTCGGGATGCTTCCCAGGTAGAAGGCAGACCGTGGGTGCAGGTGGGGAGGCAGAGAAGGGCAGACCTGGAGGAGTTGATGAAGGATTTGGTGGCCTGTGCGAGGATCCGGGAAAGATAAAATATAGTCAGAGAAGGAGGCTGGAAGTGGAGAGTTGAGAAATTGATGACATCAAGGGTGTGATGGTGACAGACGACAGAGCTGGTGCAGAGTAAAAGATTGTCGGAAGAGAGAAGAGGGTCAGGGGGCTCAGAGGCCGAGGTGTCAGATGGATCACCTAAGGGGCTGTTGATGCCCCGAGAACGATTCCGAGCACAGAGCTGGGGAGGAAGACAGTGAGTCGGCACTGACGCCCTTGATCACAGTGCTCAGATGCTTACTGTGGAGTCGAGCACGCTAACGGAGGACATTGCATACTCCGCGTGAGAGGAGGGACTCATCACACGTACATGCGATGCTTTCGAGGCGTGAATGGTGGCCCAGCCTTCGTGACTGAAACACAGCTGCCTCTTTCTGTCACCAGATGCCACCGCCACGGCTGCAGCAATGGTGTCCGCGTCCGCCCCGTCGGTATATAGCGTGCAGGCCCTGTCTCTCCTGGCAGATGTAAGTGCGCCCCCTACTGGTCCTCCCTCGCGGGCCCGATGGCCGGCTCCACACTCTGTGCAGGCAGGCCGCCCCTCGCAGGGGAGCTCAGGAGTCGCTCTTGGCCCCAAGCTGCACCCCAGACTTTTCTTGGGAGGTGACATCCACCCTGAGGACCGACTCTCACTGTCGCTGGCTTCAGCAGGTTTCTGTCTTCTTGTGGTCCTGCTCCGGTAGGTCCTGGCCTCTCTCCTGGACATGGTTTATCGAAGTGACGAGAAGGAGAAGGCGGTGCCGCTCATCTCCCGCTTGCTCTATTATGTGTTTCCGTACCTGCGCAATCACAGGTATCCTGCCCGTAGGTAGCACACTAGCTTATGGGAAATGCATCAAGTGGCTTTCTTTGCACAGTCTTTGACCTCGACCCTCTTCCCTCCCTGTCCCTGTTCAGTGCCTACAACACCCCCAGCTTCCGAGCCGGCGCTCAGCTGCTGAGCTCCCTGAGTGGCTACGCCTATACCAAGCGAGCCTGGAAAAAAGAAGTCCTGGAGTTATTCTTGGACCCTGCTTTCTTTCAGATGGACACTTGCTGTGCACAGTAAGAAACGCTGCCCTGACAAAAGGGTGCTGCAAATGCTTGAGTGGAAAAAGGGTTTCGGTTTACATAATTAATTCTCATACTTGAAATGGGAGCGGTCAGCATCAGCCCAGATCCCCGGGACGTCATTGTCACAAGCTTCCAGGCTAACTGTGTTCATGGAAGAAAGATCAGGTGTTTTAAAAATACAGAGGTGCATTTTTTTCTCAGGAGAATCTGAATTAAGGGAGCGTATTATCCCCAGAGGACACAAAACAGGGTTCCCGTGGCCCCTGGTCTGGTACTGCTCCATCTGGGAGTCACGCAATATTCCACTAGCACTAAGATGACAGAGCCCACTAGTGACGCCATGGTGTCCTTATCCCATGTCTCAGCTTACACAGGTTCTCAGACCGTGCAGCCGGCCAGACACTTTGCTGGCAGAGATCCATTGAGGTACACACACAAGGTGAACTCCCAGTGCCTTTTGCTGGAAGGTCAACAAAACCACTCAGTGCCTCTCCCCCTGGTGTGGCCCAACATGTCCTCATTAACCACAGGGATAGAGGGCGGACACTGGTCAGCAGTCCATAAAGCTTGACAGTTTGCCCTGCCTCTCCCCAGAGTCCTGTGGCTTCCATCTCGAGCTCCTGTTAACCCTCCTGGGGACCCCATTTGAAAACTGGTGGTGTTTATTGCCACTACTCCCCACTTGTGTCCATCAGCACAAGCGTGTGAACATAGTCAAGGGCAACTCTTGAAAAAAACCATTCTTTGTTTACCATAAGCTGGGAATTATTCATTCTTTCCCGTGTTATTCGTTGCCTGTGTTTAGTGTGTAAATGAAGACCTTTTGCTCACCTTTCCCTTGTATAAAAACTATTCATTTCAGTAACTTTTCAGAAAAGTCTTTAATACATCTAAAAGGGGGTGTGTTCTTAATGCCTTTAATCAGACTGTCATCCTTGACATATTTAATTTTGCTTTTTTCAATATCCAGTTGGAAGTCCATTATTGACCATCTCCTGACTCACGAGAAAACCATGTTTAAAGATCTAATGAGTAAGTTGTATGTTACGTGCACATAAGTCACTTTTAAAGAACCAATACATCATAATCAGCTTTTATCACGTATTTCAGAACCCCACTAGGATCTTTTCTGGTGCCATCTAAGCTGCAGACCATAATGTAATGTGCATAACATGTCAGGACTAATGAATGAGCCTTCCCAGTTCCAGTCTGTTGACCAGAAGGCCCTGACAACCTTTTTGGCAGCTTTTCAGTGGAGGGATACTTTAGAGAGTAAGGATCGGTTCACTCACCGTAATTTATTAGGAGTACTTGTCCGTCCTTCATCCTCTCTTCCAATTCCCTGTCATTAATGATCATTAAAGAAATGTTTCTGTTTACAAATAAATATGTGAGTAGTAACCACAAGATCATAATTACTTAGTCAAGATCACGACTTTTTCACCAGGAAGGATAGAAATTGCACTAGTGTGAATTTCCTGTCACTTTGGTTTTCTCACTAAACGGAAGAGAGAAGAGGGTCAGGGGGCTCAGAGGCCAAGGTGTCAGATGGATCACCTAAGGGGCTGTTGATGCCCCGAGAACGATTCCGAGCACAGAGCTGGGGAGGAAGACAGTGAGTCGGCACTGACGCCCTTGATCACAGTGCTCAGATGCTTACTGTGTCCGCGTCCTGACTACGGTTTTCTCACTAAACGGAACTTCCTGACTGTATTTATCATAGACATGCAGAGCAGTTCTTTAAAACTGTTCTCAAGTTTCGAGCAGAAAGCGATGCTGCTCAAGCGTCAGGCTTTTGCTGTCTTCAGTGGAGAACTTGATCAATACCACCTGTACCTTCCTCTGATACAAGGTAAGAAGGCCACCCTCCCTCGCCCTGAGCACACCCCTCTGCCGGATGGCAGACCCCCCGGCTGGCTGACTCGGCCCGGCTACCAGAGCGGCCCAGGGCACATTCTGGCAGGATGGTTGAGTGTTGAAATAGGCACTTGGCAGGGGTTATCGTAGAAGAACAATCCAGAAATGTATTGGTGAATCTGAAGCTTTATTTTAAAACTCAATTATTATAATGCTATTAGATTCCACTAGGTAGTCTCTAAAAGTCTGACCGTACTTTCTCGGCACTGTCCCTGCCGGATCCCTCCTGTAGTCAAGATATTGTGAGGTCACAGCACCAACCGAGGCTAGTGAAGGAGCAGGATTTTGGGGAAGTGCCTGACCTTTCCTTAACAGTACTTCGTACTCACTCTGTTCTTTGCTTCAAAAATGAATTATTGCAGCTATTTCTTTTGCTTTATTTTTTATTTTTTTAAATTTATGTCCAAATTAGCATATAGTGCAATAATGATTTCAGGAGTAGATTCCTTAGTGTCCCTTCCCCATTTAGCCCATCCCCCCTCCCACAACCCCTCCAGTAACCCTCAGTTTATTCTTCCTATTTATGAGTCTCTTCTGTTTTGTCCCCCTCCCTGTTTTTATATTATTTTTGTTTCCCTTCCCTTATGTTCATCTGTTTTGTCTCTTAAAGTCCTCATATGAGTGAAGTCATATGATATTTGTCTTTCTCTGACTGACTAGTTTCGCTTAGCATAATACCCTCCGGTTCCATCCACTTAGTTGCAAATGGCCAGATTTCATTCTTTTTGATTGCTGAGTAATACTCCACTGTATATATATACCACATCTTCTTTATCCGTTCATCCATCAATGGACATTTGGGCTCTTCCCATACTTTGGCTATTGTTGATAGTGCTGCTATAAACATGGGGGTGCATGTGTCCCTTCGGAACAGCACACCTGTATCACTTGGATAAATGCCTAGTGGTGCAATTGCTGGGTCATAGGGTAGTTCTATTTTTAGCTTTTTGAGGAACGTCCATACTGTTTTCCAAAGTGGCTGCACCAGCTTGCGTTCCCATGAATTATTGCAGCTATTATACATGATTTTGAAGGGTTTTTCTCCTCATAAAATGTGGAGATGGTGAAGTGGGCATTCTAAGTTCACCCTTCTCCACGATATGAAAGAATTCTCAAAAAAAAATATGTTCTCCTTAACACTCACAGCCTGATTGGAATCAAATAAAATTAATACAATTCTTGACAGATTTTTTAATTAATACTACAAAGACTAGTGTAACATAATTTTACAAATATCAGAATTATGTTGTGAATCCTCTTTTGAGGGTCGGGTTTACTAGGCTATAGTTTACATAAAGTAAAAGTCACCCTTTTGGGTGTACAGCTCTATGAATTGGATTAACACGTATAGTCACGTAACCACCACCACAGTCAACGCACAGAACATTTTCATCACCCCGGAGAGTTCCCTTTGCTCCTTGGAATCATTCCCCTCCCCTTCCCCAGCCCCTGGCAAGTGCTACTCTGCCTTCTGTTCATACGGGTTCGTCTTTTCCACAGTGCCCAAAATGTAATTAGCTAGGGTACAGCCTTCGAGTCTGGCTTTTTTGACTTGTGTCATCTGTTTGAGAGTCATCTGTTCCATTGCATTTATCAACAGCATACTCCTTTTTATTGCTGAACGGTATTCCAGTCTGTGACTTGAAGGACGTTCGGGTTGTTTTCAGGTGGAATTATGACATAAATCTCGTACTCTATCCTTTAAAAAAAATATTTTATAGGGGCGCCTGGGTGGCTCAGCCGGTTAAGCGTCCGACTCTTGATTTCGGCTCAGGTCGTGATCTCACAGTTCCTGAGATCGGGCCCCGTATCGGGCTCTGTGCTGACAGTGAGGAGCCCACTTGGAATTCTCTCTCTGTCCCTCCCCTGCTCACACGCTCTCTCTCTCAAAAATAAATAAAATAAACGTTTAAAAAAATGTTTATAAATACCTGTCAGCTCACAAAGCAGTCCTCTTCCCAAAGTTATCCTGATTACTCACTCTTAACATTAGTGGTAAGTGTCGGCCTGCATCCCAACTTGACTATTTGAAAGCCCCTAATTGCCTTAATTCAGAACACTAATAGCTTTTACAGTTACTAATTATAACTATATATTTGCAATAATAAAATATCTTTACAGCGAAACTGACATAACTTCAACACGTGAGGCACATTAGATTTTTCACGTCCTAACGCCCTGAACACTCGAAATACGTGAAAGCGAATGTTCCGATACTGACAGATCCTTTCTGGAAGTGCTGACGGGAGGCTGACTTGGTCAGGTGGCGCCCAGGAGTGCCAGTAAGGGTAACGGCAGACCTCCAAAGACTTTGGCTGAATGCAGAGTCCAAGCCGAGCTCTGTTGCACCCCCACAAGATCTGGAGGGAGAGAGGACCACAGGGAGCACCGCCCCCTCGTGCCTGTGCCGCGTGCGAGCAGGTGCTTTACGCACCCGGCTGCTCAGCAGCGTCTGAAAGTCCACTTTCAGTGGCGGCAAGAGGGGGAAACTGGAAGGGAGAACGTGTTGGCCAGAGCACCTTGCAGTCCTTCCCGTGCCTTTCCAGTCTGAGAGCAAACACCTGCTCGTTCTCTCCCGTCTCCCATCACACACGCCTTTAAAATTTAGGGTGAGGCCCAGAGAGCTAGAAAGACAGTATCACATGTGTAGGACAGGAAAAGTATAGACGACAGCCTTTTTCAAACAGTGGTGTGGTTTGACCATGGCAGGATTGAAGCATCCAGCAATATAATACTGTACATATTATAGAAAAGCATGTGTGTTTGTGCATGTGTGCTGACTTTAATCTGGAGGTGGTTTGGGGGCCCTTAGAGAAGCAAGAATTTCCCCATATACCCTCCATTTTGCATAGCTCAAATGCTGCATTTTAAATAATGATCCATGTTTTTAAACATGGGCATTTTTACCCCATTTCATATTTTGTTAACTGACAGTTTACAAAGCATTTTCCACTTTATTGTCATTGTCCCCAAGACTGTTGATAGACGCAGCCTCTGTGAGGCAGGGGTGATAGAATTCAGAGCATTCTCTGATAGTCTTGGGACACTTGACTGGCCCCCAAGGAGCAATGATGCCCAAGTCAGGAGAAGAGATACATCCAGAAGCTTCTAACTTGCATGCCATGGTCAACAGTTCAGGCCTAATCTAAAATTAGTAGGGAATTTCTAACATTTCTCCCCTGGGATACACCCTGGAGTCCCTTTCCCCTGACTGATGGCACCATCAAGGAGCCCTGGAGGAGGTCGGTGTGCACAGGGTGTAGAACTGAGTGGCTCTGTACAGCTTGGCGCAGAGGGACATAAATGTTACATTGATCACAAAAGAAGCTGTGGATAAGCCCAAACCAAGGATTTTTTTCTTTTTTTTTTTTAAGGGGCAAAAAGCTGTTTGTCTCAGGTGAGAGGAGACCACCCCAGACAAAGGCCCTGACTAGGGGCATCAGAAGGATGTAGTGGCAACACTCTGTACCCTTCAGGCTGGGTGACTTTGGCCCATCCGTTGGAGGATGTCCCACCTTTTAAGTCTCCCTCCTTGTCCTGTATGTATTAGCTCTATTTTTACATCAGGATACTGCTGCTCAGAGAGAGTAGCACCTGCCTAAAGTTGTGTTGCCATGACCGGCAAAACCAGGCCTGAAACCTGAGCCCTTTGGTTCCCAGCGATAGGCTGTGGTCTTGAGTAGGTGCCCTGGGAGGGGGGTGGAGTAGGGGACTGCGTCGGTTTCACAGATGGGAGACAGAGCGCGGCAAGATTAGGTGGCCGGCCTGCACAGGGTCCCACGACCTGGAACATGGGCTCTCTGCTCTCAGAAGCTCCTTAGATTTCTAAGGTTTTATCACTCAGCTGAGGAAGGAATATTAGAATTGAAGAACGTTAGTGATTCTGCAACAGATCATCGTGGCTAAAGAAGAATCTCACGAGTTTAGCTTTTATTCGGAGCACCAACATGAAACGGGCCCTGTGCGTGCAAACCACTTTTTCCGTAATACTTTCTGTCTTGAAATGGGTTAAGACTCAGAAGCAGCCGCACAAACAGTAGCGAGTGTCCTGTGTACCGTACGTCCAGCTTCCCCTGTGGTAGCGTCTCACATGGCATAGTCCACCTCCGAAGCCACTTCCACTGTCCCGCGTAATTTCAAAAGATAACATCATTTTTACTCATGGATTTACCCTTTCTGTCGCTTTTTTGTCTTGCTGTTCCACGCTTCCTGCCGTTACCGTTCCTTTTCTGTCTGAAGAACATCTGTTAGACATTCTTGGAGCGCAGATCTGCTGGCTGCAAGCTTTCTCCGTCTTCCACGGAGACTGTCTTCCTTCTCCTTGGTCTGGGTTGGGTTTTTTCCTTCCACCTTCATTCCAGAAGGATGTTTTCACTGGAAATGGAGTTCTGGGGTGAAGTTCTTTTCTTTCCGCGCTTGGAAAATGTGCCGCTTCCTTGTGACTCTGTGGTTTCTGAGGGAAATCTGCTCTCCTTCAAATTATTGTTCCTTTTTCAGTACAGTGGTCTCCCTTTTCCACAGGGGATACATTCTAAGACCCCCGGTGGACTCCTGAAACCATGGATAGTTCCAAATACTACTTGTACTGTGGTTTTTGTCCTTATGTAGGTACCTAAGATAAAGCTTAATTCGTAAATTAGGCACAACAGAAGATTAGCAACAACAAGAAAATGCAACAGTTGTTACAGTATCCCTAGTGAAAGTTGCATGAATGTGGTCTCTCTCTCTCTCTCTCAGAATATCTTGCTGTTCTGTCCTCACCCTTCTTGTGATGATGGGAGGTGGTAAAGTGCCTCCATAGTGAGCTGAAGCGAGGTGAGAGACGCAGGCCCTGTGACGTGTAACGTGAGGCTGCTGTTGACCTTCTGACTGCGTGTCAGAAGGATCGTGTGCTTCTGGACCGCGGCTGAGTGAGGCCTCGGGAAGCAGAACGTGGAGAAGTTGGGGGGCCGCTGTCATGTAGCTTTCCCTTCTAATCACTGTCAAGGTTTTTCCTGTAGCTTCAGTTTTCGGAAGTTTTATTATGTGACTGAACTGGATTTCCTTGGTTTTATCCCTCTCAGAGCTCACTCAGCTTCTTGTCTGTCTTCTTGTCTGTAGACTTCTACGTCTTTCACCAAATTTGGAAAGTTGTCAGTCATTATTTCTTCAATTATTTTTCCAACCCGTACTCTTTTTCCTTTTTTGGGGGGAGACTCCAGTGACCCAAATGCTAGACGTTTTGTTGTCCCTCTGGTCCCTGAGACTGCTTGCTTCCCCCACCCCCAGGCCTTTTTTCTTTCTTTTGTTCAGTTCCAATAATATCATGAATTCTGTCTTCAACTTCCCTCTTTCTTTTGTCCATTCCGTTCTGCTGTTGAGCCCATCAGTGAGCTTTTCGATTTTACGAATTTATTTTTTAGTTCCCAAATTTCCATTTGTCTCTTCTTTGTATCTCTTGTTTCTTTGGTGGCAGTTTCTATTTTTCATGTGTTTCGAATGTCCATAATTGATCATTGGGATATTTTTAGACCACATCTTTAAAATCCTTTCCTGATAATCCCAACCTCCATATCCTCTCTGCACTGGTGTCTTTTCTTATCTTTTCTCGTTCAGGTTGAAACTTTGGCATTCCAGCTTATGTTCTCCTCAGGTGTCCAGGCCAGAATAAAATAAACAATTTAAATAAGAGATTTAAAAACCCTAGCAAATTCACAGGTCATTGCTTAAGTCCCAAGGATCCTAGCCCATCCTGCTGCCTTTCCTTCATGTTCCAGTTTTCTGATAGTCAATGTATTTTTACTCAAGGGTTTAGTTGTTTTGTTTTGTTTTTTAATTGCAGTTAGAAAAATAGGATGTAATATATTTACTCCATCTCATCCAGAACCAGAAACAAAGCCCTCTTCAAAAATGCTAACCTGGGACACCTGGCTGGCTCAGTCGGTAGAGCATGCTACTCTTAACATCAGGGTTGTGAGTTCAAGCCCCATGTTGTGTGTAGAGGTTACTTAAAAAAAAAAAAATTTTTTTTTTTAATGCCAGTCTATCTGTCAGGTGTCTGAGCTATGCTTGATCCTTCATTTGGTCTAAAGTGTTTTTTTTTTTTTAATGGTTTTATTTATTTAAGTAATCTCTACACCCAATTTGGGGCTCGAACTCACAACCCCAAGATCAAGAGTCACATGCTCTATTGACTGAGCCAGGCAGGCACCCCTGGTTAAAAGTTTTTTTTTTAAGTTTATTTGTTTATTTTGAGGGGTGCCTGGGTGGCTCAATTAGTTAAGCACCCGATTTCGGCTCAGGTCACGATATCACTGCTTGTGGGTTCGAGCCCCACATCAGGCTCTGTGCTGACAGCTGGAAGCCTGGAGCCTGCTTTGGATTCTGGGTCTCCCTCTCTCTCTGCCCCTCCCCTGTCTCTCTCAATTTTATTTATTTTAAGAGAAACAGAGACAGCATGAGCAGGGGAGGGCAGAGACAGAGAGAGGGAATCCTACGCAGGCTCCAGGCTCAGCACAGAGCCCGATCTTACAACCTCAAGATCATGACCTGAGCCAAAACCAAGAGTCTCAAGCTCTACCAGCTGAACCAGCCAGGCGCCCCTCCCAAGAGTACTTTTAAAAGCAAGAAATAAAAACCCACTTAAGCTAGCTCACATCAAGAGTTTATTACTGAGATACTGCAAATAAATCTTAACTGGCATGAACCATTATCTGGTTGTTTGCTGTAACAGTTTGTTACGTTTCTAAGAAACCTTAAATTACGGGGGGGGGGGGGCGGTGGCAGGGGAATCCTATTCTACAGTTATTTCAGCGGAGAAGTGGGGAAGACTGTGAGGGGCTGGAGGAACTCACACCTTTTGTTCCTGCAGGAATTAAAGTTTTTATCATGGCCATGAAAAAGTTCACTGAAAACAGCTCTTTTGTTCACCCCCTTTTTTGACACCCTTCACTCCCAGAATGCGGTGTCAGCTGCCAGCTAACCTCTGTGATCTTGTAGCTCCGTCACTCACCGAGGACTGTCTGTGGTTCTTGTGTCTTGTATTTCGTATTCTCTGAAGAAAATGCGGTGGCCACTGGCCATCTGACGGATTTCTGGTTTCAGTCAGAAGTTGGTGTCCCTCTGGTCAGCTGTGGCAGGGCAGTAAAGGGCTGCTTGGTTCACTTCCTTCACCGAAGGCCACGACCTGCTTCACTTCACAGAGAAGAGGGCTGGAGGTCAGCGAGAGGGGCAGAAACAGACTCCCAACACGCACCACTTAGGCTGCGTTGCCGTTAAATGCCAAAGCAATTACAGCTTTATGCTTTTTCTTTGTCTAATGAGAAACCCCAAACTGCATATTTGTGTGACGTCTTTAAAATCTTCTTTCCTTAGAACGCCTGACAGACAATCTCAGAGTTGGACAGACATCCACAGTTGCTGCTCAGATGTTTCTTTTTTTCAGAGTTTTGCTGCTAAGAATATCTCCCCAACATTTGACTTCATTGTGGCCAATAATGGTCTCTGAATTAGTAAGTACAAATATCTTAACTCTTGAAAGCAGAGTTGATGCTTTTTAAAATGCTTTTTCAGGGGCGCCTGGGTGGCGCAGTCGGTTAAGCGTCCGACTTCAGCCAGGTCACGATCTCACGGTCCGTGAGTTCGAGCCCCGCGTCAGGCTCTGGGCTGATGGCTCAGAGCCTGGAGCCTGTTTCCGATTCTGTGTCTCCTTCTCTCTCTGCCCCTCCCCCGTTCATGCTCTGTCTCTCTCTGTCCCAAAAAATAAATAAACGTTGAAAAAAAAAAAATAAAAAAAAAAAAAAAAGAGGAAGGCGATGACACTCCAACCTTAAAAAAAAATAAAATAAAATGCTTTTTCAGGAATAATATTTCATATATATCTTAATTTTTTTAAATGTTTATTTGGTTTTGAGAAAGAGAGCGAGCGAGCGCGGGGGAAGGGCAGAGAGAGAGGAAGACTAGATTCAAAGCAGGCTCCAGGCTCTGAGCTGTCAGCACTGAGCCTGACAAGGGGCTCAAACTCGTGAACCGCAAGATCATGACCTGAGCCAAAGTCAAACGTTCAACTGACTGAGCCACTCAGGCGCCCCAACTATTCCAAATATATCTTAATTTTATCTGCAAAATTTCCTTTTTATTTTATCTACAAAATTTTCAATCAGGTTGGTAGCATGTAGTCAGCTCTTGGTTAAATACAGAATTTTTAAAGATAGAACCACTTAATGTAGCTCTGGGAAATTTTATAGTTTGAATAAACAAAGTATAAAACTTTAAGGCACAGTGAATAGCTACACATTACAAACTGGCCACTGTTGGACAAGTAAAGAAGGTAAAATTCAAGGAACACGTGGGGCGCCTGGGACGCTCAGTTGAGTCTCCAACTCTTGACTTTGGCTCAGGTCATGATCCCGGAGTTGTGGGATTGAGCCCCGTGTCTAGCGCCACACTGAGCGTGGAGCCTGCTTGAGATTCTCTCTCCCTCTGCTTCTCTCCCCAGCTCGCACACTCTCCCTCTCTGTCTAAAATAAAAAAAATCAATAAAAATAAAAAACCATAAAACCTCTGAGTTATTCTCTGCCTTCACCTGCAGTCAGAAAAGTTTCTAGGTAAGCTCTGTTAGATGGAGAGGCCCTAGGGAGAAAAGATTCAGATCCTGTTTAGATAAGTGCATAACCAAATATATGAGGTGGAGATGCTATCTCATGTGAAGTCAAAATCAAATTAGAGGGAAGAGGTCAGTTACCGTGTTTCAGAACTACTGGCAGGCTATACTTTGTGGCGACATGAATTACCTAATCTGAAGACTGATCCTTTAAATTCTAAATTATAGAGTTTACACCCATCCCCGAAAACATTACCATCACATCCATCACATACCATGACCTACCACTCCATGAATCCGTGTCACTGAAGCTTCCTCATGAGAAATGATCTGTCCTAAATCCTTCAAATTTCAGTTGAAGAATTTACTAGCCAGATGTTCACGTTCACTGACACTAGATTTCCATAATAGGCCCCCTGTACTTATGTTGTGGGTTTCTTTGAAGCCATGCCTTATATAGAAATATTTAAAGTGGAAAGCTGAATGCTGTTTAGAGGGCTATTAACAACATTAATCTCGGAAAGCACTAGAAGTTTGTGGATAGGCTTTTAAGAGCAGCATTTCCAAAATACTCCACGCATTTAACTCTTTTTCCTTACCCACATTTAGTTATCAATTACTCATGAGGATATGTCATAAGATTCTGAATAGATATTTAGGAATGTTTTCAAAATTCCCTTTTCAGGACTAATATACTATTTCATCTATATCTAATTTCATCTGAAAATTTTCAAGTTGATAGCACATGGCTCTTGGCCAAATAGAGAATATGTTATCTTCTGTAATTATATTTGACCTTTTTTTAACTGTCAGCTTATTCACACTCATTTGTATCGTTTGATACTATCTGCTTTTTAAACTTGTATTCTAGGTTTACTGAGACATAATTGGCATACAGTATAATATAACCTTAGGTGTACAAAGTGATCTGACTAACATTGTGAGATGAAGACCACCGCGAGTTCAGCTAACATCCATCATCTCCTATAGACAGAAAAAGCAAATCGAGAAAGAAAAAATGTGATAAGAACTTGTGATAAGGACTCTTAAGATTTACCTTAACTACTTCATATATGCCCTCCAGCAGTGTTAACTATTGTCATGGTGTATGTGACATCTCTAATACTTCTTCATCTTGTAATGGAAGTTCGTACTTTTTGACCGCCTTCATCCAATTTCCCCTCCCCCACATCTCCTGTCTGTGGTAACCACAAATCTGATTTCTTTTTCTGTGAATTTGGCTTCGTTTTGATTTTTTCGGATTCCACGTATAAACTAGATTATATAATATTTGTCTGACTGACTTCACTTATCATAATACTGCCAAGGTCTTCCACGTTGCTCCAAATACCCGGATTTCCTTCCTTTTTTATAGCCGAATCGTATTTTACTGTATGTACGTATACAACATTTTCTTTATCCATTCATCCATCAGTAGACATTTAGGACGTTTCCTTGTCTTGGCTGTTGTAAATAGTGCTGCAGTGGACATGGGGGGACATGTATCTCTTGAACCTAGCATTTGCATTCCTTCTGGTATATTCCCAGAAGTGGAATTGCTGGATCATATAGTAGTTCTAGTTTTAATTATTTGGAGAACCTCCAAACTGCGTTCCAGAGTGGCTGTCCCAATGTACATGCCCACCACCGGTGCCCGAGGGCTCCATTTGCCCCACAGCCTCACCAGCACTTGTTGTCTCTTGTCTTTCTGCCGCTTGCCCTTCTAACAGGTGTAAGATGATTCCTCACTGGGGTTTTACTTTGCATTTCCCTGATGGTTAGTGATGTTGAGCATCTTTGCATCTGTACCTGTTGGCCATGGTATCCCCTTTGGGAAAATACCTATTCAGGTCCTTGGCCCATTTTTAAATTAAGTTACTGGCTTTTTTGTTATTGAGTTGTATGAGTTGTTTTAAATACATCTTGGATATTAACCCTTTATCAGATACTTGGTTAGCAAGTATTTTTTCCTATTCTTCAGGTTCTTTTTGCCGAGTCTCTTGCTTTATTTGCTCTTTTTTATGGACATATAAATCTTAAACATTAAGCCTGGTTTAACCCCTCTCCAATAGTAAATTGAATTATGTTTTCTTTTTAAGATTCAGACATTCATACAGCTTGAAGAAGATCTGAAAGAGGATGACGAATTATTGAGGTAAGCTGTATGAGTTCTATGCACACATGTGAGCGGACATCACTTTGTGATGTAGGATTATGTAACACTCAATATTATTTAAAAAAATTTTTCATGTTTATTTATGTTGCGAGAGAGAGAATGAGCAGGGGAGGGGCAGAGAGAGAAGGAGACACAGAATCTGAAGCAGGCTCCAGGCTGCGAGCTGTCAGCACAGAGCCCATTGTGGGGCTTGAACCCACAAACCATGAGATCATGACCTGAGCCGGAGTCAGCACTCAACTGAGCCAACCAGGCATCCCCAAACACTCAATATTATTTTCTTGAAATACTTGTGAAGAGACCAGCCATTTGACCATTCTTTTTTTTTTTTTTTTTTTTAAATGTTTTATTAACAGAGACAGAGCATAAGCAGGAAAGGGACAAAGAGAGAGGGAGACACAGAATCCAAAGCAGGCTCCAGGCTCTGAGCTGTCAGCACAGAGCCCGATATGAGGCTTGAACTCACGAACTGTGAGATCATGACCTGAGTTGAGCCAGAGTCAGACGTTTAACCAGCTGAGCCAACCCTCAACTATTCTTAAACGGAAAAACCCTTCTTAGGGACATTGCATAGGTAAATGGACTACAGCATACGTGAATGAATTTATAACAAGAGTTTCTTTGCAAATTTTTAGAAACAGCAACAAAATCAACAGAACAAAAGTTTCAGTTGCTGATGGCAACGGGCCCTCCCTGGGGGAGATAGCCCAGAGTGAGCTCATCTTATATTTGTCAGCTTGCAAATTCTTGGACACAGCACTTTCTTTTCCGCCTGACAAGATGCCGTTGTTTCAAATGTAAGTCAGATAAGCCCGTGTGCCCTCCTTGAATTGGTGACTTTCCTCGTGAGCACTTTCACTTGTTCTGTACAGGGTGGGAGAAGCCGCCGTAGGGGTTTCTGGTGGCCCACGAGCCTCCTCAGAATACCAGATGTCAGAGTGCTTACAACGCCTGTGGTTTTCTGGATTTGCTTCACAGTAGTGTTGATGGCTGGGTTTCTGTGGTGTATGCGCGTTTAGGTAGTTTTGCTACCGAATGCTCGTAAAACGAGAGTCACGGACTGGTGGTCCTCACTGCATTTGCGTAGATTTCTTCGTCTGTTTGTTTTTAATAAGTGGAACAGGCTGTCTCCACTTCACTTTGCCCCTATTGGCTTACATTTCCTGTAGGCTTAACACAGCTGCTCATACATTTAATTTCATGCCACTTCTCTCTGTCCTGCCCCCTCTAAAGAAAGAGTTATCACGTAGAAATGTTTGTGGTTAAAATGTGGGTTCTTTCCAACAGCATATTACAAAGTGAAAGAACCCAATCTGAAATGGCTTGAAATAGTATGATTCCAACTCTGTGGTACTCCGGAAAAGGCAAAACTATGGAGACGGTCAAAAAAGATTGTCAGGGATTACAAGACAGGAGTCAGAGCACAGAGGATTTTTAGAACACTGAAACTACTTTATTTGGTACCTTGATGACGAATACATGTCATTATACATTTATTCAAAGCCATAGAATGCACACCACCAAGAGTGCACCCTGAAGTGAACTCTGGCCTTGGATGATAACACAAATTCATGTCATTTCACTGATTATAACAAACGTACCGCTCTGGTGGGGTATTGATAGCGGGGAAGGCATTGCGTGGAGAGGAGGCTGGGGGCACATGGGAAGCCTCTGTACGTACTTCCTGCTCCACTGTGTTGCAAACCTAAAACTGCTCCAAAAAGGAAAGTTTTTTTAAAAGTGGGTTCTGATGTATATGATTGCATAGCTGCGTTACTCATAAAAGGTGGAGGAAATCTAAAGTCCACGAATGTACGAGAGGGTAAATAACGTTGGTATATCCTTACAATGAAACATTCAGCAAAAAAAAAAAAAAAAGAAAGAAATACTGATGTGTCCTCCAACATGGATGGACCTTGACCATATTATGTTAAGCGAAAGAAGCCAGTCACAAAGAACCACATATTGCATGATTCTGTTTCTATGAAATGCCAAATATATTTTCAAACAAGAAAATATGTAGAGGCAGAAAATAGATTGAGGGGATGTAAGGGGTTGAGGGGCGATAGCTAGAGGGAGCGGGTATTCTTTTCGGGGTGATGAAAAAAATATCCTAAAATTGATTATGGTGGTGGATAAACAATTCTGTGAATAAACTAAAAGCTAATTCAATTATGTACCTCAGATGGGCGTACTATAGGGTATGTGAATTATTTCTCCATAAACCTGTTGAAAAATCTTTTTCGAAGTGAGCTCTGAGCCAGCACGCCTGACCTCGGATTGTTTTCATCCAGTTACAGGTGGGCATTTGTCCCAGAAGTGGACACGGAGGTCCCTGCCTTCCTGTCAGACCTAGAGGAGAAACACCAAGAATGCAAACCCCACACTGTTAGGATTCTAGAACTTCTAAAGTTAAAATACGGGGTAAACGTCTTCCTTTTTACAGTCAGTGTTTGTGGCGGAGGGGAGAGAGGCTAGGCAGTGAGGGCTGCGAGAGAAGCCCGTCATGTGCCACTTGATCTTAATGACCGAATAGTTTTCAGAAGTTCTTTGGTCTGAGTGTTAAAACTCGGAGGTGGTCCAAATCCCGTCTTTATTTCCTCATTGGCACGTCACTTTCTCTGCCCACATGCTGAGGTGCGCCTCCTGGAGAACCACAATCACGTGGAAGAGGTTTCGCACAGAGTCGGTTTATTAGGCGGAGGAAGGCCCTGCAGGAAGAATAGGGGCCTCGGGGAGAGGGGAGGGGCTGGGGTGAAATCCCGGCGGGAAACGTCGGTTGAAGACCTCGCGTTTGAATTTTTTGGGAAACTGCCACCAGTGCTGACGATGAGTGGTCCCCAGAGAACCCATCGCTTAGATTTGCTGCCCACATGTCCTTGGCCCGCACCTCTAACCCTTAACAAAGCTTTATCATCTTTATGCGGTGTTTTTGTTTTTGTAGGAAATTGGCAGCTCTGATGAGATCAGCGCAAAGAATGAATTCCCTCTGCTGCACCAACATTCTGTTTCCAGCATTAGGCAGTTGATGCCATTCTTCCAGACTCTAAATCGTGCTTTTAAAACCCAGAGTAAGCTGTCTGCCGACACCCAAGGACCTCCAGTCTTAGAGTTCCCGGTCACAGATAGCCCGAGGGTCTTGCAACAGCTAGAAGAATGTGTTGAGTATGATTTTTTGGAACATCTGGAATGTTAGCCCCATAAGACAGGATTTGTTTAATCCATTTACCGATACGTCAGTGACAACCAGGATACGTGCGTTCTAAATGAGAAAGGAGCCAAGGATAGTGCTTTTTAAACAAGTCAATTTCGATTTTGAAGGTAGATTTCAGATAATTTTCTGTTGGGCAACAAAACACACCTCCCTAAATGCCTTGTAATATATTTGGATCTGATTGTATGTTTCGTCTTCAATTTATGTAAAGAAAATAAAGTTAATGTATCATCTAATGCAAGCACAAAATTCATAATATGAAGCATGAAGGCAATGAAGAGTTGTTTTCTTTGTTGATGCAGCTATATGGGCTGTCTCGGTATATTTCTCTAAAAGTTTACACTTGTTGGGTATTACTCTTAACCCCTCACACGTATGTCCTTTAAAATGTTTATTTTGGTACCACATTTTAAAGCCAAAATACATTGTTTTCTGAAAATAATAATTGCCCATTACCATTGACTGTTCAGCAGTGGTGAGGGCTTGAAGATATCTCAATGTATTTAACTCTTGCTCATTAAAATCACATATTAAGGGGCACCCGGCTGGGGCGCTTGGGTGGCTCAGTCAGAAGAGCCACCGACTTCAGCTCAGATCGTGATCGTGAGGTCCGTGAGTTCGAGCCTGGCATCGGGCTGTGTGCTGACAGCTCAGAGCCTGGAGTCTGCTTCAGATCCTGTCCCTCTCTCTCTTTCTCTCTCTGCCCCTATCCCTGCTCGCATGCGCACACTCGCTCACTCACTGTTTCTCTCTCGCTCTCAAAAAATAAACATTTTTTAAAAGGGGGGGATGCCTGGCTGTCTCAATCAGAAGAATGTGCGACTCTTGATCTTGGGGTTGTGAGTTTGAGCCCCGTGTTGGTTGTAAAGTTTATAAATAAATAAACTTTAAAATAAATCACGCATTAAAATCACAGTGCATCCAGCTTTGAAAGAAATACATAGTTTTCAGAACTCTGACAGCTGTAACCTTAGTTATGTACCATGATGTGCCTTGCCAGCACTTTCCATTTAACATAAATCAGTCGATGTAGTCACGGAGCCTTTAATGCCTGAAGCTTCTGTCAGAGAAACGGACTCTCGACTCTTCCCTTTTCCTTTGTCCTTTCTGGGATCTCTTTACCACTTTGTAGACCTCACTGTTCATTAAAATAATCCCTTCCTAAACACAGACTCCTCTCTCCTGGCAGGGGGTCACCCCACTCCTGCCGAGCCTCTCTATCTTAAGCCAGCTACCCTATTTAGAATCCTGGCTCGGCTGCGGGAGCCTGAACTCTCTGCCAGGGAGCATGGTTTGCCTTCCAGACTTGCCTACCTCATGTCCCCTTTTCAGCCTCCAGAGCATCGCATGAAGTCGGGTTCCAGGCCAGATGATGCACACTGGCCTAATGCGTGCCCTCTGTCCATCCTTTCTGCACGCCAGGGATCGGTTTGGAATTAACCAGCATCGTCGGTTAAGTTTCCCGTAACAACCTACTGGTTCCTAGCGTGTGTGCAGTGTAGAAGCAATTTGTGTCAAGAGCCCCAGTACGGGATTTGGGGAGGACAGAACCACCCGATTACCTACATAAGGGCTCAAAAGAAGAATTCAAGCTCACCACTAGAAATAGGGGTATTCATACAAATATGTGTTAAGAATTACATGAAAATGATGGGTTTGTGCGTGTAAGGGGTATCTCTAAGAACATTTGCAAGCTTGGTGACTAACGCTTTGAATACCGAAGCGTAGAGCTATAATTTCTACGTAAGTTCTGTGAGTTTGCTGTAATTCAGACTGTGAAGCGATAACCATATGCCGATCAATAGTTAACCTCAAGGGCATGCATATGTTCATACCTCAGAATTTACAAAACTAGTAACTTACATCATCGGGAGCTATTCTGCCATCTGTGCTTAGATTTACAAATTCTGTTGATGGTTTTTCTCTCTAGTATCTAAAACAGCTTAATGGTCTCTGAACATGTGTGTGCAAATGAATCCTTATTTATTAAATGGAAATCTTAAAAGGAATCCCATAGTACATCATGGAACACTAAGGAAGTCTTATCAACGTGATGCACGTTTAAATCTTTAGTTCGTGAATACCGTAGGAGTTGGGGTTATAAGCTGTGAGGTCGGCTTGCCTGGGTGTGGTGTTCAGCTTCCCCACATACTAGCGTGAACAAAACTTGTGCCTCGGTTTTCTCATCTATAAAATGGGACTATCGAATGCAACTGCATCTTAGGGTTCTAGCAACTAACCATTTCTGTGATCTGTGAACAGTTTTGCACACCTCAGTGAAAAAGAAGCCTGTGCCCACCCCAATATCAGTAAGATGAGCAGGAGCAAGGTTAGCGGTTCCGTATTTTCTTCTTACTTTGGAACCGAGGCCCTTCACCACACTGTGGAGCCAACTGCTCTGCCTCCATTCCTCCCGGTGGAAATGCTCCGCATCCAGCCCTCAGCCACTGCACTGAGGGCAGGGAGTGTGCTGGGAGAGGTGGGACTTGCCAGGAGTGGCCGTAGCCAAGGAGAACAGGCTGGTGCTCTAACAGAGCGGGTTTGAACACACACAGCTGCGGGCAGTGTCGGTGGGAGGGTGGCCCATGCGTGCGGATGAACCGATCCCTGTAACTAGAGTGCTTTCCAGGGGCCAGGCACGGTGCCAGGCGCCTCCCGGGCATCACATTCTCTCTTCCCACCCCCTTGGGAAGTAGAGGCTTACCCCATTCTACAAGGCCAGCAGAGCTAGGAAACGGATCCTAGATCTGCCTCCCTCTTAGAGCCCTTTTCTCCACCCCTGTGCTGAGAAAATTAGACAGGAAATCCCCATGGTGGCTACTGCTGTTCCGTAATGTGTGGAAGACAAGTTTCTGAAACTACCCCGCCCATGTATGACTTCCTGCAAAACCAGCTCGTGCTAGGGCCACAGCACAGAGAAAGTAGCGCCTAGCTTTGAAAGTGTGGCGAGATCTGTTTTTAGAGGAGAACACGCCTTGTTTTCCAGTATTTGTACATTATGCGCGGTTAAATTGGGAGAAATGGCTAGGTTTGCCAAAGTAGTTAAGGAAGGTTGAACTTAAAAGTTTTGAACTACCCAGACAGGTTCTGTGTCATTGGAATAAAATGCTTTGGTGTTAAGACAATGCCTGCTAGCGGGTATTACTTGCAGTTCAGTGAGACACATAAACCAATGAACGTGCAAAGTCAACACCTTCAAAGAGAATACGATTAGCAGCAGAATGCGGATGAGCCAAGGGCACCTGAGGAGTCTCCACGTTCTACCTGAAGGAGCAACTGGGCTCGTGAGGGTCAAGTTAGTACCCTGTGTGTGTGATGATGTGTATGTGTTTTGTTACGTCGTGCAGTAATCATTCCACACCATTGCATCCTCTCCAACCGGACTTGGTGCTGTCTCTGAAGTTCAGAGTGAAGAGGACCCCTGCAAGCATTTTTCAGGCTGGATAGGGGTATCCTGAGGTTAGAAATCTGTCAGTTACGGTTAGAATCCAGCAGAGGAACTATGCTTAGCAAGGGTCCTCCCACCT
Organism: Acinonyx jubatus; assembly: GCF_027475565.1. Lineage (NCBI taxonomy): Eukaryota > Metazoa > Chordata > Mammalia > Carnivora > Felidae > Acinonyx > Acinonyx jubatus. The sequence goes on along the minus strand of NC_069384.1, from coordinate 9,081,197 downwards.
GCATGTGCACCAGGACCACCTGGAGAGCTTGCAAACTTGCAGGATGCCTAGCCTCCTCCCCAGAGAGTCTGAGTCAGTAGAAAGGGTGACATTCAGGAATCTGCATGTGTAACAAGTTATTTTTGTCACCGGTGCTTCCTGGATCATTCTTGGAGACACGCTAGTTTTCAGAGCAATTTATTCATAAGTATGACGTGGAAACCAGGAGGAAGCCAGCAAGGCTGAACTTGTTTGGTTACTTCTCATCCTATATAGGTAGCTCCTTCCAGGCGGTTCTCCATCGAAATCAAGTAAGTCCACCTTTAAACCAATGGGAAAGGAAATACATTTTGAAATACTATGGGTCTAGGGGCGCCTGGGGGGCTCAAGTCGGTTAAGCGTCCGACTTCGGCTCAGGTCATGATCTCACGGTCTGTGAGTCCCAGCCCCACGTCGGGCTCTGTGCTGACAGCTCGGAGCCTGGAGCCTGCTTCGGACTCTGTGTCTCCCTCTCTCTGCCCCTTGCCCGCTCACACGCTGCCTCTCTCTCTCTCTCAAAAGTAAATAAACACCAAAAAAAATTTTTAAATACTGTGGGTCTAGGAGAGGAGTAAAGTAGTTCCTCAACGAGTTAAAAATAGAATTACCATATGATCCAGCAATTTCACTAAAAAGAACTAAAACCAGGGGCGCCTGGGTGGCTCAGTTGCTTAAGCGTCTGACTTCAGCTCAGGTCAGGATCTCACGGTCTGTAAGTTCGAGCCCGGCGTCGGGCCCTGTCCTGACAGCTCAGAGCCTGCTTCAGATTCTGTGTCTCCCTCTCCCTCTGCCCCTCCCCTGCTCATGCTCTGTTTCTCTCACTCTCAAAAATGAATAAATATTTAAAATTTTTTTTTAAAAAGAACTGAAAACAGGGTCTCAGATATTTTATTTATTTATTTATTTTACCGTTTATTTTTGACAGAGAGAGCAAGCAAGCACGAGTGGTTCGTGTGTGAACCCATAAACCGTGAGTCATGACCCGAGCTGAAGTTGGACGCTCATCCGACTGAGCCGCCCAGGTGCCCCTGGGGTCTCAGATATTTGTACACCTACGTTTATGGCAGCATTATCCAAAATAGCCAACAGGTGGAAATGACCCAAATGTCCATTGACAGATGAATGGCTAAACAAAATGTGGTCTATCCACACAACAGAATATTATTCAGTCTTAAAAAGGAAGGGAATTCTCACACATGCTACAGCATGGGTGAACCTTGAGGACATTAGGGTACGTAAACCAGTCGCAGAAGGACAAACGGATAACTCCACTTGCATGAGGGACCTGAAGTAGCCAAAGTCATAGACACAAAGTAGAAGGGTGGATACCGGGGGCTGGGAGAGGGGGATGGGGAGTTCATGTCTAATGGGTACAGTGTTTCAGTTTGGAAAGATGAGAAAGTTCTGGAGATGTGTGATGGTGACACCACAATGTGTGCGTAATTAAGGTCACTGTATTGTACACTGAAAAAGGGTGAAAATGGCAAATTTCATGTTCTGTGTATGTTACCCCCAATAAAAATTCTAACACAAAACCAAAATTACTGTGAGTTTAAAAGGAGGGCACGGAAGAGGGTCTAAGCCAGGGTTCCCCTTATGCGATGAACAGTGTCTGTCTCATCCTGGGTTTCCCCCACAAAGTCAACCAGAAGCAGAGGGAAGGTGGGAATTTAATCCTTGGGACCTGGAGGCCTCTCGTCTGTCTCTTCTGTCTCCCCTAACCACTCGGCATTTTAATCTCTTGCATATCTTTTCTATGTTGTTCCAGCTGCGTGATACTCTTTTCCTTCACCTGACACGTCCCACTCAAATTGTTTATGTAACAAACATATGGGAGCCAGTCTTTGAGATCCGAATTCCTCAGTCTTGCTTCTTTCTGCAGCTCCTCAGACACAGTGAGGCACTTTGTCACAGGACAGCCCTATTAGAGCACCTACTAATGTCATAGCCCATCGCTGGCTGCGAGGCAGGCGCCCTTTTGTGGAAGAGAGAGACCCTGTATCTTCTTCAGTTCCTTTGGGGTCTGGCATATGTAGGCTGTCCACAGTAACTAGATGAAGAACATAAAGGTTGATGTTTCTGATAAAGGTGGTGCTGGAGGAGGAAGAAAGAATAGGAAACCCCAGTTTGAATAAAGTAATTTGTAGGACTAGACAGTGGGGGGCTCAGGGAACAGTGGGTTTTGGGCCCCAAACTTAGACCCTCTCTAGTAACCACTCCCCGGAGGCTCCTGCTGTCTCACTGAGCACCCAGTGTTGGCGCACGAGGGCACTCTTCTTGGCTTGCTGTCCCCACTCTTCCCTGCTGGTCCTTGAACTACCTGATTTCACAGTCAGCCCAACCCACCTGAAAAACATGTGAAGACTGCCTTTTCTATCCTCCATGAGCGTGTCCTCAATTCTCATTGGACCCTTTGACAACAAAACACTGCTGTACTGTGTGGGGGGTGAACACTTGGCCCTGGGCACCACCGTGCTGGTTGGAGAGCTCTTTGTGTTATAGTAAAGCTACTATCTTAACTCATAAGCACTTGATTGTATATTCTTCCAGGTTTCCCTTGCAACTGTTTTCCATTTGTTTCTGAATCTAAGCCAGCTTAAGCATCTAATTGTTAAGGAATCTAAATTTCTTCGGGAAACAGACGAGTTGTCTAATATGATTGGGAGAGGTGGAGCTTGTGGTTAATCAAAGAGCATGATTGGCCTAAAGGCAATCAGACTCAATAAAAAGTTAATACATATACACTAAGGGACACCTTGCTAGCTCGGTCAGTAGAGCATGTGACGCTTGATCTTGGGGTTGTAGGTTCGAGCCCCACTTTGGGGGTAGGAATTACTTAATACAATCTTAGGGGCACCTGGGTGGCTCGGTCAGTTAAGCGTCCAAGTCTTGGTTTCAACCGGGTCATGATCTCACAGTTTGTGAGTTCCAGCCCCACATTGGGCTCTGTGCTGATAGCACGAAGTTTGCTTGGGATTCTGTCTCTCCCTCTCTCTGTCCCTCCCCCACTCATGCTCATTCTCTTGCACTTGCTGTTTCTCAAAATACATAAATAAACTTTAAAAAATGAAAATAAAATCTTTATACACACATATGCATATATATACATCAATATAGTTTTTTTGACATCAACATCTCTAACTGGCTAGTTATGAGACAGATGAAATCCCACTTACAATAACAACAACAATAAAATATCCAGGAAAAAAAAAAAGCTTCATAAGAACTCCTTGAAGAAAATATTTCTGAAGGAGTAAAGGACACTTGGAGTGAAAGGAAAGGCTCACTAGGTCTTAAAGAGGAAGATTCAACATCATCAAGTTGCAAATTCTAAATTAATCTATGAATTTAAGGCAATCCCCCAGAAACAACACTTGGTTTTTGTTTTGTTTTGTTTTAACAAGATAAACTCATCCTAAATTTTATTTGGAAAAATAGGCAAAAGTAGCCAGAAATTTTCTGAAAACAAGGAGTAAAGAAGAGAACTACACTGAGTAGGTCTTGAAACATATTATAAAGCTAAAATAATTGGTACTAGCGCAGGAATGGACAGCAGATCAACAGAATAAAATAGAAAGTCCATCAATGGACACAAATGCATAGAAAAATGTCGTATTCGAACCAATAGGGGGAAAGACAGGTGGCTTATTTGATAAATGGTATTGGGATAGCTGGGTAACCAACAGAAAAAAATAAGAAATTGGATTTATACCTCCCATCTTTCACCAAAATAAATTCCAAAGAGATCAAAGATTGAAACCATGAAGAAACCATAAAAATACTAGAAGAAATCAAGAGAAGGCATTTATATAAGCCAATAATGATCATTTTTAGATGAATACAAATCCCAGAAGCCATAAGAGAAAGTTCAAAAATTTTGGCTATATGAATTTTCTTTTAAAAATTCTGCATAAAAAAATCATAAGCATGGGGCGCCTGGGTGGCGCAGTCGGTTAAGCGTCCGACTTCAGCCAGGTCACGATCTCGCGGTCCGTGAGTTCGAGCCCCACATCAGGCTCTGGGCTGATGGCTCAGAGCCTGGAGCCTGTTTCCGATTCTGTGTCTCCCTCTCTCTCTGCCCCTTCCCCGTTCATGCTCTGTCTCTCTCTGTCCCAAAAATAAATAAACGTTGAAAAAGAAATCATAAGCAAAGTAAAAGACAAATGGCAAACTGAGAAACATATTTGAAAAGACTCCTTTTATGAAGGGCTAATTTTTCCAATACTCAAAGAACACCTATTGAAAGATAAAGTATAGAAAGATGGGCAAAAGAAATGAACGGGGGGTTCTACACACACGAAAAAACAATTGGCTTTAACACGTGTCAAATAATGTCCAAACTTACAATATAAGGAAAAACTTAAAATTGCTCTGAAATATTATTCACTGACCATTTCAGCAGACATTAGTATTAGGGGAAAACAGGATCCCTTCTACAAATAAGGAATATAAATTAGTACAGGCTCTTTGGAGGAAATTTGTCAATTTCTATCAAAACTATGATTGGGTGTATCTTTTGACCCAACAATCCTACTTTTGGGAATTTTTCTGATATACATGTATAACTTACATAAAAATTATTCACCGTAGTCTTATTGATAATAACAAAACTTTGGAGACAACCTTTGCCCACCAGCACAAGGAAGGATTGGCTAAAGAAATTACAATACATCAATAAAATGGAATGTTATTGAGGAATCCAGCTGGCTCAGTCGGTAGAACATGTAACTCTTGATCTTAGGGTCAATGAGTTCGATCCCCATGTGGGGCATAGAGATTACTTAAAAAAAATGTTAGGAAGTTGCAAAATAACATGAGGAAGTTCTTTAGGCTGTTTTGGAAGGATCTACAAAATATACTGTTCAGTGTAAAAGTCAAGGTGCATATCTGTATAGGTTTGTGAAAGCAACCAGATTTCACATTGTATTTATTAAATCAGGGAGAGATTTTATTTGACAAATATTCTAACTCCTGTATGGACTTTAAACATTTCTCTTTCCTTGACCTAGTCCATTTTCCTTTGACTTAGTCCTACAAAAATACTGTAGGCTGGGTGGCTTAAACAACAAACATTCATTTCTCACGGTTCTGGAGGCTAAGAGTTCAAGGTCAAGGTACCTTCCTGGTTGTTCCTGCCTTGTCTTCACATTGCACAAGAGTTGAGGGAGCTCTGGCGGGTCTATTTTATTATAAGGGCACTAATATTCATGAAGGCTCCACCTTTGTGACATAATCACCTCTCAAAGGCTCCACCAAATACATTCATTGGGGGCTAGGATTTCAATGTATGAATTTGTGGGGGAGACAAACATTCAGTCTATAGCGCTCCCCAAATAAGATAGTTTTCTATCATTAAAAAAATCACATCAAACTCAGCTTTTTTTTTAAAAATAAAGGTTTCCATGTAAGCTTGGGTTTGATACAAGTACCAGAGGGGTGTGGTGGGGCATTTATTTCCCTGTAAAATCCCCTTTTATACCAATGTAGTGTAAGTTCAGCCTGTACGTGTTTGCCTCACATTTTTTTCGATATGAGTAAGCCTTGAGGATGTAGAATTCCACAGTGTGCTCAATTGTGTTAAAAAAAAAAAAAGGGTGGGGGGGGACAAGAATCTGTATGTATAGGTAAGTACTTGCTTGCACATGAATATATTGTCTACGCTTGTAGTTGTCCTAACAAATTACCACAAATTTAGTGGCTTAAAATTACAGAAATTTCTTCTCTTCCAGTTCTGAAGGCCAGATGTCTGAAATAAGTTTCATTGAGCTGAAACCAAGCTGTCTGCAGGGCTTCATTCCCTCTGCAAACTCTGGGGGCTCTAAAATGGAGTGGCCTCACCTTTTCCAGCTTCTAGAGCTCATTCCTGGCATTCTTTGGCTCAAGACCCCTTCTTTTCAAAATCAGCAGTATAGCATCTTCAAGTCTCTCTCTGCTGCAGAGGCCAAATAACCTTCTGCGATCCCATCTCCCTCTGTCCCTGTCTTATATAACTTTTTCTTTTAAGTTTATTTATTTATTTTGAGAGAAGAGAGAGTACGAGAGAGGTAGGAGCAGAGAGAGGGAAAGACCAGAATCTCAAGCAGGCTCCATGCTGCCAGCAGAGAGCCCGATGCAGGGCTCAAACTCAGGAATCCTGTGAGATCATGACCTGAGCTGAAGTCAAAAGTCTGACGCTTAACTGAGCCACCCAGGTTGCCCCTGTGTCTGTCTTACAAAGACCCTTGGGATTGCATCTAGGGCCCAACCACATAATCCAGGCTAATCTCATCTCAAAATGTGCTAAACAGCATATGATCAATAAGGGAAGTTGGAATAATGATAATAGTAATAAGTGAAGAAGTTGTCAGACCTAGACTGACACAGCACTATACTAGTAAATTAAAACTCTTTGGATTCCCACAAAACGATAGTTGAGACTCATCAAATTGATTTCACAAGTCACAAATGGGCCACGATTTATTTAACCAACACAGTCTTGAGATCGTAAGTTCAAGAGAGGAAACCTTGGCTATTTTGTTCACCACGGCATCCTTAGAGCCCTGACGTTGACAGATATGAAGAAGGCTCTCAATAAAGAGTTGATAAAAAAGCCTGTTACATAACAATCTTAAAGCTGGAGGGAACTGAGAAATTATCCAGTGCAGGGCATTACAAAGGGTAGTAACTAGCACCCTGATTTAGGCGATTCACATTATGTCATTTGCCCAATGAGTGAGTGGCAAGGGTGACAACAGAAATTTTTTTTTTTTTTAACATTTCCTCGTACATTCAGATCTTCCTCTACTTACAATGGAGCTACCTCTCAATAAACCCATTGTAAGTTGAAAATATAGTAGGGTGGGGGCGCCTGGGTGGCTCAGTCGGTTAAGTGTCCGACTCTAGATTTCAGCGCAGGTTGTGATCTCGAGGTCATGAGATTGAGATGCTCACTGAGCCTGGAGCCTGCTTGGGGTTCTCTCCCTCCCTCTCTCTCTCTGCCCCTCCCCTGCTCGCACTCTCTCTCAAAATAAATAAACATTAAAAAAAAAATCGTAGGTTGAAAATGCGTTTAATAAACCTAAACATATCGAACATCAGAGCTTAGCGTAGCTTCACCTTAAATGTGTTCAGAACACTTACGCTAGCCCACGGTTGGACAAAATCATCTAATACAGAGCCTATTTTATAAGGAAGTGTTGGATATCTCTTTGTTTAAATACTGTACTGAAAGTGGAAAACAGCCTGGTCCTATGGGTTGCAATTGTTGTTAAGTGTGTGGGTTGTTTATTCTGATAGCATGGCTGATTGGGAACTACAGCTTGCTGCTACCCAGCATCATGAGGGAAGACCAAACCGGATATCGCTAGCTCGGTGTTGACCTTAAAAATAAAATAAAAACTGCCAGTTGTTTTACTGGCAAAATTGGGCTTATTTAAGAATAAAAGAGAACTGCAGTTGGGGACAAACAAGTTGCAGCAAAGCCATAGGTGATTCCAGAGAATAAAGGAGAGGTACCCTCTCTTAAGGAGAAAATGGGTAGGTTGGGAAGGCTGTTATAAACTAAAAAGTCCACTGGAGTAAGTTGGGAGTTCAAAGTATAGTGTCTTGGCTGAGCTGTTTCGGGGGTGTAGGAGATAAGGTAAGGCTTTATTCTTTTCCCCACTCTCCCCCCATCCCCCATAGTAAAGTAGTACCAAGCAGCAAGGTCAAGTCCGGGTAGTGTCAAGACAGTCTCTTCCTGTTGGGCCTGCAATTGACAAGGAGTGATAGGGGCGGGACAGCGCCCTCTGTCAAACCCCCTACTCCACTTTACCCAGGTTTCTGGTTATTAATTTTCACATCAGCAAAAGAGCAAAATTCGAAATTCCAAGTACAGTTTCTACTGAATGCGAATCATTTCCGCACCACGGTAAAGTCGTCAAATCCTAAGTAGAACTGGGGTAAGCGGGGGTGGGGGTGGGGTTACCATCTGTATTGGGATATTTAGTCTATAGTAAGCCTGGACTAATGTCTACCAAATTGTTTATACGTTCTGGTGAAGAGATTGGGAGTAAATTTTGTTTCATATCTCCGTATGATTTGCATTTTTACAAAGGAAATGTATTACAGTTTAAAAACGCAATAGATGGGAAGCGGGTGGGAGAAATGGGATAACTTTTTTTTTTTTTTAGTTGAAAAAAAAGTTAGGGGCGCCTGGGTGGCTCAGTCGGTTGAGCATCAGACTTTGGCTGAGGTCAGGATCTCACAGCTTGTGAGCTTTGCCATCAGGCTCTGCGCTGACAGCTTGGAGCCTGGAGCCTGCTTCGTATTCTGTGTCTCCCTCTCTGTCCCTCCCCACTCAACGCTCTGTCTCTCCCTCAAATAAACATTAGACAATTTTTTGAAAAAACTTCGAAAAAATTAAGCGAAACAAAAACACGTGTTGGAGACCTGACAGGTGCTTAAACTTACCCCCAATCAGCACAAAGACATAAAAGGAAAAACAAAAAGCAAAAAACCTAAATGGATATTAAAAACAAAACAAACAAAACCGTTTCCATCCTCTCTTTACCTGCAATATGTAAGAAACAACCCTATACTTCTTCATTTCTCTATCTTCCTCACTGAGCCCGGTGCCCGGCTCCAAGCCGACACCGAATAAATGTGCATGCGAGAAAGGTCTCTTTTCATAAGGATGAAGGATGATAATTTCCAGGACAACTCCAGTATGCACAAAACGTACATTTCGTTAACAAGGTTTCAAATCACACGGACACAGGTGGGCATGGGATGGCTTTTTTGGCGCAATTCACGTCCAGCCAGGTCAGGCGCCTGGAGCGCACTTCTCCGGGCCCCGGCACACGTCGCTATAGGCTTCGAATTCCAGACCCTCAAGTCTCCGGGTCCGGTTAATGCAGCGACCCGTTCGCGCCCGCCCGTCTCACGCATGCGCCCTACCCCTGCAGGGCCGGGCGCTGCGAGCCCAGTTCTTGGTTTAAACCAGCCTCAATTTACCTTCCCCACAGCTCTCCGTACCACAGCGCCCGAGGCGGAAGTGGGTGGGCGGGGCGGCCGCGCGCCCCGCCCCGGAAGTGGGTGGGCCCAGCAGGCCGTGCAGTCTTCCCGACCGCCTCCCAGTCGGGTTGCGGCCGAGGCCGGTCCTGGCTTTGTAGCTCGCTCAAGATGGCGGCGCAGCCACCCAGCGGGATCCGCCTCAGCGCGGTGAGCAGCCGCGAGGGGTGGAGCGGGCCGTGTCCCAGGAGGGCGGGCAGGCGGGCAAGCGAGGGGGGGCAGGCAGTGGGCGGTGGCGACTTGTCGGCGCGGCGGTTGGGGCCGCGGCGGGGCCGGGGGAGGGGGCGGCCATCTCGCTCCCGTCGGCGGAGCCCCTCGGCGGCGGGCAGGGTCGGGCGGCGCGGGCCGGGTTGCGTTCCGTTTCCTCCGCGATAGGTTTCTGTTTTGCCTTCGCGGCTTCGGGGCGGGCCGGGCCGCGGCCCCTCCTCCCGGCTCCCTCCTGGCTGCCTCGCAGCTGTCGTCCGAGGGCGAGGCCTCGGTGGTCGGGTCGCCCGCCCCTCGGACAGCGGGGCCCTTGACCCTTCCTGGCCTGCGGACCCGCGGGGCGCCCCGGAGCGGGGGGGGGAGCGGCAGCGGCAGATCGCGGCCCGAAATGCCAGGCGGCCTTGACCTCTAGGCAGTGGGATGGGGTGAAGCGAGCCGGAACGAGTCTTCCTGATTCGTTCACATTCCTGCCGCTTCCCTCCAGTTAAGCCCTCGGGCCCAAATCCCCAGGTCACTGGGCTCTCCCGTTTCCTGTAGCCTCTCGGTCGTGTCTGTTTCGGGGCGTTCTTGGAAATCCTCCAGTATTTCTCGTATCTAGTAGTCCTAAGTCGTAGGGAGCGGTCGCACACTAGAATTAACATTTCACCTCCTAAAATGTGGGCGTGGCTTCTCTGCCTGATTATCCTTAAAAAGTTGGTGTTGATATGCGAAAGTGTACCTCCTCTTTTGAGGTTGGTGACTCTTGCCAGAGAGTGTCTACCTTAGTCTCGTTAAATTGAACAATCGGGTGGTAATACCATTGCTTTAAAAATGGTGCATTGCCCTGTGACTTTTTTAGATTTATCCAGATTCTTACCCACACCTGGTATTGTTGGACTTTAACAGTTTTTCCTGTGTGACGAGTGTGAAATGTACGTGGGTTTACTTTACATTTCCTTGACTGTGAAGTTAAAAGTTATTAACATTTTACTCCTTAAAAAAAAAACAACAACAACCTATTTGTGGGACGCCTGTGTGGCTCAGTTGGTTAAGTGTCTGACTTCAGCTCGGGTCGATCTCCCGGTTTGTCAGATACAGCCCCGCCTTGGGCTCTATGCTGACAGCTCAGAGCCTGGAGCCTGCTTCGGATTCTGGTCTCTCTCTGTCCCCCGCCCCCCCCTCCTCCCCCCACCCCCCCCCCCCCCCCCGTACTCAAGCGCGCTGGGGTGTCTCTCTCTCTCTCAAAAATGAAGGAAACATTACAAAAAATAACCTATTCGTATCCTTTGTCCATTTTTCTGTTCTCTTTTAGAGAAATTTTTATTGATCTATAAGCATTCTTTACCCATACTGAATAAAGGTCCTTTGGTTACATAACTGGCTTATTGAATGAGATAGTATTTAGTAGTTTGAATATGGAGAAAACTTTATTCTTCTTACGTCTGGCTTTAAATATTACTTGCTAATGGTTCTTTTCCATGCCCGAGTGGATCTGGGCAGATAACACACTCCAATTAGCCTCAGGTATTGTAAAGTGTGACCTCATCTAATTTAAAATCTCTTATTCAGTTTAATGCCTGGCCCTTCCCCTTCCCAGATTGGGCCACATTCTGGACCAGAATCGTGTAGAGGGGAAAGGGAGTGAACTGGTTGGGTCCTATTTCTACACTTGGATTCTCTTTTCCTTCCCTGGCCCCTGCAATGTCTCAGGCTCTTTAAGATTGAGGTGATAAAGGGAGCAAAGACAAAGGTCAAAACAGGGTTAAGAGACCGGTAGTGTTGTTAGTTGGCTGTCTGGGTGAAACAGCTGTCCCTGTGCTAAATCTTTCTTTTGTGGGTAATATGGGCTGTTTGGAACCCCATTGACAGAAGTCTCCCATCTGCAGCTTCTGGACCCTATCTCCACCCATCTTCTTGCTTTAGGACAGGAATTGGCAAACTACAGCTCATGGGCCAAATCCAGCCTGCCACCTGTTTTTGTGTGACCCACACACAAGCTAAGAATGATCCTTAAACAGTTGGAAAAAAATCAAAGAATATTTTGTGACATAGAAAAATTATGTGACATAGACATTTCAGTTTCCATAAAGTTTCATTGGAATATAGTCCTGCTCATTGTTTGCATATAGCTCTCAAATGTTTTCATTAGGGGAGTCTCGGAATTAATGAGTTTATGCATTTGTCAAAATCATAGAACGTAAGGCACAGAGGTGAACCATAATTATACAATTTTTTTTTTTTTTAAATTTTGGAGGGTGAGAGATCTTAGAATGGACTGCAGAGTGACGAAAACACTTAAATTGTTGCCTTTTGCTTCCATATTTCTAAGTAAAAATGCGGGTACCATTTTGTTATTTTCCAGTAGTCTGCTATGGAGTTAACTGACATGTGCACACTCTTCACCTCCTCCCATCCTTCCAATGCACGTATCTCTCTTTTTTGTTGAATTACTGTCTGATTTATCACTCTTACCACAATTCACAAGTGAGCCAAACAGAACTATGATTGCATTTCCTTTGCTGTACAGCTTTTTGTTTTTCTGAAGTTAATAATTGTATTTTGTTTGCTTAGATTTGGTCTGTACTGATCACTCTTTCATCCAAACTTTCACAGACCTAGAAAATCTTTTCCAGATGTGTTCAAGCACACCCAATATTTTGTCAGTTTTGTTGGCTCACTTGTGTTTTGGGGACTTCCCTTTATCATTTTTCTGGAAATTTCCTTCCCCTTTTTGTTGGGTCCCCATTCCCCATATTCCTCTTTCAGGGTTTACTCCCTTGGCAGGGACAACAGGTCAGTGACTGAGAGCATGGGCCCTGGAGCCCACTTGCCTGGGTTCAAATCCTGACACCTGGATGTGTAACCTTGGCAAGTTACTTGCTGTCTACGCCTCAGTTTCCAGTCTGAAGGATGGGCATAATTTATCCACTTCAAAGGGTGGTTTTAAACAGTAAAGGAGTAAATACGTATAAAAGGCCTGTGCATATAGTAAGCACTCCGTAAATACTTACTATTTTTGTTCCTGGTAGTGGCGGAGCCCATCCATCCTTCCAAAAACAGGTATACCTTCTTGAAAGCAGAGTACACGAGAAGAAATTTTCTGTCATTTCTTGGAAATACATTGCTTTCTCTTTACATATCATTTAGCTGGGTTTGTAATTCTAAGTTACAAATGATTCTCTTAGAATTTTAAAGGCATGCTTTATTGTGATAGAGTTCTGTGCATTGTATTGGGCACTCAGGCTAGAAACTCAAGTCCTTCATAATCAGGAAAGTGTTCTCATTTATTTGACAAATTTCATCCCTCTGGTTTTCTGTTCTCTGTTGTCTCTTGTTTTCCTTCTCACTTTTTTTTCTTTCTTTTCTGTGAGATTTTCTCCATTTGTTCTTTTACCTTTCTCTTACCATGTGTTTATTATAAACACTATCTTACTCTCTGAATGTCTTTTTAAAGTCTCCCTGGACAAAGCATTTGCTGTTGCTGGGCATATTGATCATAGTATTTTTGTGAAGTTTTTGTTTTGTTTTGCTCACTGCATTGCCGCTACTTTGTTCCTTTTTCTGCGTGTTTTTGATTTCTAATTTTACACATTCTCAAATGTCCGGAGGTGGTTAACCTGCTTACATTTCCAAGTGAGACACTAAAAGCTGACTGGAAGATGTTCATACATGAGTAGAGCCCCTTGGGTGGGCTTCAGTGTTGGGTGATCAGGCAGGAAGGAATCGGTTATATTTTTTTGGGGGCACCCTATGTCAGTATTTGTAAGACCGTAAAGAGTGGAAGTGTTAGAAAATACGTTTGTTAAAAATAACTTAAACATTTGTGATGAGCACTAGGCGTTCTATGGAAGTGTTGAATCAACTATATTGCGCATCTGAAACTTATATTAACGCTGTACGTTAACTGGAATTTAAATAAAAGCTTAACAAAATATAAAATAAACATTATTAAAAGTTTTTAAAAAGTGGGAACAACAAAAATAAGATGCTATCCAGAAGGGCGTGGCACAACTTGTAAAAGAACCAAATGGAGCTTTTAGACATTATTCTGTTTTCTAGAGAGGAATTTTGCATCTAGTCTCTTGCCATGGCATATATAATTGTGGTTGGTAGCTCATCTGAAAGCTCAGCTAGGGAAAGGAGGCGTGTCACATTGTTCAGTGTGCTGACTTGGTATTTATCTCTTTGTTTATTATTGTGGCAAAATACACTTCACATAAAATTTACCATCCTAATCATTTTTAAGTGTACAAGTTAGTAGTGTTACATACATTCACATCGTGGGGCACCTGGGTGGCTCAGTCGGTTCAGCGTCCGACTTCAGCTCAGATCATGATCTCAGGGCTCGTCAGTTCCAGCCCCGCATCGGGCTTTCTGCTGTCAGCGCAGAGCCCGCTTCGGATCCTCAGTCTCCCTTTCTCTCTGCCCCTCCCCACCACATGCATGTGCAGGTGCGTATGCGCTCGCTCTCTCTCTCTCTCAAAAATAGACATTTAAAAAAAAAATCTTCAGATACATTCACTTTGTTGTACAGTCTCCAGAACTCTTTTTATCTTGCAGAACTTAAACTCTGTACCCATTAAAAAATAATTCTCCACTTCCCTTCCCATAGCCCCTAGCAGCCACCATTCTACTATCTGTGAATTTGACTCCTGTAGGTATCTCATATAAGTATAGTCATGAATTATTTGCCTTTTTGTGACTGGTTTATTTCACTTAGCATAATGTCCTCAAGGTGGTTAGCTGTAGCATGTGTCAAGGTATCTTTTTGAGGCTGAAAAATATTCCCTTGTATGAATATACCACATTTTGTTTATCCATTCGTTGATGGATATTTATGTTGCTTCCACCTTTTGGCTGTTGTGAATAATGCTGCTATAAACACGGGTGTACAAATAATCTCTTCAAGATCCTGCTTTCATTTATTTTCAGTATATACCCAGCGGTGGAATTGCTGGATCATGACAATTCTATGTTTACTTTTATAATACGATCCTGGGGCACCTGGGTGGCTCAGTCAGTTGAGTGTCCAACTTCGGCTCAGGTCATGATCTCACAGTGCATGAGGTCGAGCCCCATGCACAACTTGTAAAAGAACCAAATGGAGCTTTTAGAAATTATTCTATTTTCTAGAGAGGAATTTTGCATCTAGTGCATCTGTGCTGACCGCTCAGAGCCTGGAGCTTGCTTCGCATTCTCTCTCTGTCTCCCTCTCTCTCTGTCCTTTCCCTGCTCATGCTCTCTCTCTCTCTCTCTCTCTCTCTCTCTCTCTGTCTCTCTCAAAAATAAATAAACATTAAAAAAATTTTTTTATAATACCGTCCTAATGAGTGTGAGGTGGTATCTCATGGTGCTTTTGATTTGTATTTCCCTAATGATTAGTGATGTTGAGCATCTTTTCTTGTATTTAGTGGCCATTTGTGTACCATCCATGGAGAAATATCCAGGTCCTTTGTCAACTATTTAGGATTTTAGTCCTTTTGGTGTTGATTTGTGTAGGAGTTCTTTATGTGTTCTGGATGTTAACCTTGTACCACATACTTGCAGATTTTTTCCCATTCCATAGATTTTTCATTTTGTTGGTTGTATCCTTTAATGTGCAGAAGTTTTAAATTCTGATACAGTACAATTGATTTTTTTGTTTCCTGTGCTTTTGGTGTCCTATCCAAGATCCAAATCCAGTGTCCTGAAACTCTTCCCCTGTGCTTTCTTCTAAGAATTTTATAGTTTTAACTCTTTATGTTAGATCTTTGATCCATTTTAATCCCCCCCCCCCCCCCCCGTATGATGTGAGGTAACGTGCAACTTGATTCTTTTGTGTGTAGATATCTAGCTTTCCCAGCACTGTTTATGGAAAAGACTGTCCCTTCCCCATTGAGTGGTCTTTACACGCTTGTGGAAGACCATTTGGCCATATATGTGAGGATTTTTTTTCTGGGCTGTCTGCTGACTTGCCTTTAACCCACCTATGTTCGTTGTCTCTGAGCTGCCATCATCACTTGCTCCAGAAAACAGACTGCCCGCTTTCTGCTGGGTTGCTTAGAGTAGTTGCAGGATGAAAGAAGGAACGGGGGTGGGGAGTGGGGGGAGTCTTTACTGTTTCTTATTCTCCATCTCTTTCTTTTTCTTCTATGTTTGTTTATTTTGAGAGAGAGAGAGGCCGTACACAAGCAGGGGAGGGGCAGAGAGAGAGAATCCCAAGCAGGCTCCGCACTGTCAGCACAGAGCCAGCCCACAATTGGGCTCCAACCCACGAACCCTGAGATCATGACTTGAGCCAAAGTCAGACGGTTAACTGACTGAGCCACCCAGGCGCCCCAAACCTGTCTTGTTTTCATACAGCCTCTGGTACCTTTGACTTCAGAGCCACAAAAGTCTAATTCCTGAGGCTTTCTGGAGTTCTGCCAAGGTTCCTTCCTGGTCTGCTTCTTGTTTTATTTCCCCTCTCCTATAGGTTTCAGACTTCGCTCTTTACAGCCTATTAAATCAGTTGTCATTATCCAAACCACGGACTATTCTATGTACTATTATCCATCATTTCTCTGATTGTTTTTGTTCTTCTGGGCTTATTCCCTTTTTTCCTCCCTTCATTACAGAGCAATTTCAGTTGGGAGCCTAAGTGAACACTCTATGTGTTCAGGCTTCCAAAAAGTTTTATATATTTAACTGATTTTTTAAATTTGTGACTATTTGTTGATGCTAATTTTTTTTTTTCAACGTTTTTTATTTATTTTTTTTGGGACAGAGAGAGACAGAGCATGAACGGGGGAGGGGCAGAGAGAGAGGGAGACACAGAATCGGAAACAGGCTCCAGTCTCCGAGCCATCAGCCCAGAGCCTGACGCGGGCTCGAACTCACGGACCGCGAGATCGTGACCTGGCTGAAGTCGGACGCTTAACCGACTGCGCCACCCAGGCGCCCCGATGCTAATTTTTTTTAACGTTTATTTATTTTTGAGAGAGAGAGAGAGAGAGAGAGACAGAGTGCGAGTGGGGGGAGGGCAGAGAGACAGGGAGACAGAATCCGAAGCAGGCTCTAGGCTCCGAGCTGTCAGCACAGAGCCTGACGAGGGGCTTGAACTCCCAAAACGCGAGATTATGACTTGTGCCAAAGACTGACACTTAAGGACTGAGCCACCCAGGCGCCCTGATTCTAAAAGTTATATTGATTCTTTAAAAAATCTGTGTGGTCTTCAGAGCATCTTGGTTTTTGTGCGTGTTTCCTACTGTTTGGGGCTGGGGGTGATGTCTAGTACTAGCATATCTTGCCTGCTAACATTTTCTCCTGGTGGATTGTTCCCTTAAATGTTATTTTAGATTGTGTACTCAAAATATTCCCCTAAATAATGACGTAGGGAATCGTGTGCTGTCAGATTGAGGCTGTGTCTCCATAGTGGTTCTGCAGGTTATATAAATTGAAACACTTAACCCAAGCGAAGGCATGCCTCTTTTTACAGAACTTCGTGTTACACTTTTTTTTTTAAGCATCCAGATCCAAACAGACAAGCTTCCCATTAAGCAGATTCCCACCCCTCCTCTGCTAATGGAGGGGAAGAGGAGTGGGGAGAGGGGCATTTACTTCCAAATCTATCTCTGAGTCACAATTAAAACCAAAACCTTTGTATTCCAGTCACTCATTGCATCCTCATTATCAAATCTTATTTTTAATTCCTTCCTTACTTGAGGCCATTAAGGATTTTCCTCATTTTTATTTTTATATGAGCTCAGTTGTGTCATTAAGGAACACTTAACTTTTTTTTAAAGAACTCACACAGTGCTTACTATGTTTCTGTTGGTCTCCTGAGCGTTTTACAAATATTAAGTTACTTAATATTCTTAACAGCCTGGTAAGCTGATATGATTGTCATCCTCATTATTATAGATGACAGAATTTGAGGCACAGAGGTTAAGCTTCTTGCCCAAGATCACCCACCTAGTTAAGCATACTCTCTTCTACGTGTCAGCGCGCGTGTGCGTGTGCGTGTGTGTGCGTGCATCTATCTATTACTGCTTTGGCTGCCCCAGGGTGTTTTTCCCCCCCTCCTAGCTAATGACATGTTCTCAACATAGAGTTGAGAATTAAGAATAGGTGAGGGGCGCCTGGCTGGCTCAGTTGGTTACGCATCTGACTCTTCATTTCGGCTCAGGTCACTGTCTCATAGTTTGAGCTTCGCGTTGGGATGTGTGCTGACAGTGCAGAGCCTGCTTGGGATTCTCTCTCTCCCTATCTCTCCTTCCCTTCCCCCACCTGCATATTTGCTGTCTCTCTCCCTCTCTCTCAAAATAAATAAATAAACATTTAAAAAATTTTTTTAAAGAATAGCTGAAAATAATTGCTTATGTTTAGAGATCCAGAAAGCCACTGTTTGCTATTCATTATTTCTTACTGAAATAATGCCGCCTTTGCTTTGCTCTCCTGGGATTCTTGCTCAAGAACGATGTGTGCTGTGTCAGTTTGGAACTGATGTGTAGGCTGAAGACATTACGTGAAAATTGACATTACCACTATCACATTCTGTTCAATACATCTAAAATTCAAAATGTACCATTTCTAACTCCAGACTTCACGTCTAACAGAATGTATGAAATAGAGCAAAGATAAATGCTCTAAGGGATTTTGGTGGTTAATTAATCCTCTCCTTTGGTAGTGGTTTCACACTCTAAAGTCCTGCCCCTTTATAAAATTAGAACAGGTGGGGACTGTACCATTCTTCTGTAACTGGTAGCCTGGTAATTGCTCAGGGGGAGGGGCTGGGATGTGAAGAGCCTCCTGATGGCTGGTCCTGGCACGGTCCTCAGGTAGATTAATTTGAGAAAAGGTCTCTTGTGCAGGGTGAAGATCTGGAAATTGATTTTTATTAAAAACTCGTTGTGATGTATGCTGTAGAAAGTCTGAGTTACTTGCATTCCACATTACATGAATGTGTGCCCTGCTCCCGTCTGAAGACTGCTCTTCTACAGAATTTCATTTCTCACATGTGTACTTCAGGCTGATGGTGAATGAATGCTTGGGGATTGTTTCAAGTCTAGTGCAGATAGAGGAAAAGTCGACCTCTTTCTGACACCTTGTGGCAGCAGCTGAACACTGCAAACACAGCTGGTTTGATGTATAATCTCATCCCATTTCCAGAGCTCTTCATCTTAAATAAAGTGTCCACTCTCTTTTTTTCCTTTAAATGTGAGCTGATCTGTTTAAAAGGAACATAAAATACCCATTGCGTGGAAATTCTCTGCATATTGAAATTTTCCAGCCTTGGCCTTTCAAAGCTGCTTGTACATTTTTATACATTTGATACCTGTATTTCTAAGGAATTTTGGAGAATCCTCTGTAGCATGAGGTTGATTGGTGTAGTCTTCTATACTGTATTACTGTGAATAAAATCAGACCTAAAATCCTTGGAAATCAGTAACGTTTGTTTCACTTGAACTTCTTTTGACATTCTGTAAAAATGGTTGATAAATGTGTATTACTCCACTCCTGCAGTTTTAACTGTAATGAACTTGGAGTAAATAATAAGGTATCAAATATTGATTTTCCAAAAGACCACTAGAGAAGCCTGTTGATTAATATGTGAAGTTTATTTTAAAAAATTTTTTTATTACATTTATTTATTTTTGAGAGACAGAGTGAGACAGAGCACAAGTGAGGTAGGGGCAGAGAGAGAAGGAAACACAGAATCCAAAGCAGCCTCCAGGCTCTGAGCAAGCGTTCAGCACAGAGCTGGATGCAGGGCTCGAACCCACGAACCGTGGGATCATGACCTGAGCCGAAGTCAGACACTTAACCGACTGAGCCACCCAGGTGCCCCTGTGAAGTTAAGTTTATTAAGCCTAACGCACTCAGGAGAAAACACCCCATTGGCAAGATCTTAGTTGTGTTTTCACAGTAATTTTGAGGTAAGTCTTGTAAGGGGGGTAACTTTCTGATTGGGCAGTTTATGATATCATAGCTTTGGAATGGTGGACCCGAGGAGGCAAGAGTTTTGAGGCAAGTCTTGATGAGTGAACTATTTAGTAGTTTCACACAGCTTTCCAAGAATCTTATTTCTCGGTTACATCTTCCACGTATATCCTGAAGCAAGCAGCTATAAGTTTTACTTGGTCCCAGAATTGTTTAATACAGGGACAGAAAATTATATTGGTTTCTGTCTCAAAAGTAAGACTTGAATTAATTTACATGAATCATTGGTTTGTTTCAGCTTTGCCCGAAGTTTTTACATACAAATTCTACTAGTCACACTTGGCCATTCAGTGCAGTTGCTGAATTAATAGGTATGTAAAATTGACATTTCATGTATAATCTGTTGCTTGTAAGTGAAGTTTTAAAAAACTTTTCATTGCAAAATAATATGCAAATGTGCTGTTTAATAAAACAGATGGATCTTGAATGATAACCATTGGTAAAGGGTATCTAGTATAACAGCTATTCAGATCAATGTCAAATTAATTGTTCCTCAACTTTCCCTGTATTAGTATTAAAATATTTTGCCAAATTCATAAAACATGTTGAAAGTAGTATAATTATGATTATAAAAGAAATTGATCTATTGCAAAAATGGGAATTGTGGTTTTTAATCGTTGGAAATATGTGTAACAATGGATTTTTCTGATGTTAGCAAGTAGGGGGATTAATGTTACGTTTGATTTGTGATAATAAGTTATTGCTTCCTCCAATAGAATGATTGGGTATAGAATTGTATTTTAATAGTGTTTTAATGAGCAGGAGAAAAGAGGCACGACTGGGATCACATTTGCATGATGGGTCATGATTTTTTCCTCTGGAAGATTCATGCAGGAGAGTGTTTTTCCTGAAGTGGCTGATTAAAAAGATTATTTTATTTTAATTGTAGGCTCCCTTATGGAAGGATAGTTTGAGAACCATTATTTGTGTTTAGTCCTAAAGATTTCAAAATACCTCAGGAAGTAATTTTAGTGAGGGATATTCTGGTGGAACGTAGTTTGAAAGCTGATGTTATTACTGCTTCTGTTGACATTTTTTTTCACCTTTCTTTCTTTCTTTCTTTCTTTCTTTCTTTCTTTCTTTCTTTCTTTCTTTCATTTTCCTTCCTCCTTCCCTATTCTGAGACAAACAAGAGTGTTTGCTAAACAAGAGTGTTAAGTGAGGATCTGTACAGAGATCATAGAAATATAAAAGCCACCAGAAACTTTGGTTAGATTGAGAGGGCCACAATTTGAACAACGGTGTAGAAGGTAAACCTTCATCTGTGTGTCCAGTTTACCAGAAAACATCACTGCTTTCTAATTTATTCAGTAACTCGTGGCATTCCCTCCGCCTCAACGTGTAGTGCTACTCAGCTCTCAGTTTCTCACTCGATAGCCGGGCTGGTTCTTCGGACAGAAGAAGACCTCCCTGTCTTGATCATTGATTTGGCGCGGTGATTCTTCTCGTTTGTACTTTTTCAGTACAGTCGGTACCAATCTTTGTTCTCTGTGTAACCAATGGAGGGCTTTGGAGAGAGTTAACTCTGTATTGATCGGTGAATGAATCACGTACAGCAAGGTACGGTTTAGGGTCGTGTTTTCAAGTCTTAGGAGTTCCCTAAGCATTGCGGTTTTTAAAAATTTTGAAAAACAGATTGCCTGTTAAAGGCTTTTACTGAACTGATTGTTCTTTCAAAATGCAAAGTTAGAGTTTCTCAAAACTTTTGTTTCTCAGACAATGCTTACGATCCCGATGTGAACGCTAAACAGATATGGATTGACAAAACGGTGATAAATGACCATATATGCTTGACATTCACTGATAATGGGAATGGTATGACTTCAGATAAATTACACAAAATGCTAAGGTATGTCAGAGTGTCACATTTCTTGAAAACCTTGCTTTTACCCAGGGGTTTCCGGTGTCATACTTAATCGCCTGTAGTTTTTGTTATTTAAACACATGTACCCACAGTGCCCTGTGTGCTCTCAAGTCTTCCCATCATCTTCTGCTGATTATTAGACAAGCCCTACCATCCTCCCCCTCCCCCACCACGTCTGACTTACCTAAAATTCCACCATTCCTTTAGAGTGGTAACACTGATGGCAGTTATTTACAGTCTAGCGTTAATTAGTTTTAGCCAGTATTGCCAATAAAATGCCACTTTTGGTGGGGAGTAATTTTAAAGGGATTCAGAGTGTAAGGAAGCAAGATAAAATAGTCACAAAGCCTTGGGCTCTAGGGTCGTAGAATAGGATGTCAGTATGCAGCCATATGTGCCTGAAAGGGAAACTGAGGTACATAGTCCAGGTATACAGAGTAATGTGGCAGCCAAGCCCTTTCCGCTGTATCTCAAATACATGTTGCGTTGCCAGAAACTCCACTTGGCGCCGTTAGTAATCATACCGCAGTGGGCTTGCTCAGATTCAGAAAATCGTTCACATTTAGACATATCTAAAATACCGTGGGGTGAAATCTCAAGGGTCCCAGGAGCCCACCTGAGAACTCAGCCGTTGGGACAGGGTGTGCCAGGCAAGGAGCTCCTCCTGGTTCAGCATGTGTCACCCTTATGCCCTGCAGCGTGGGTTTAGTTTTCTTCTTTTCAAAGATGGGGAAACACCTCAAAATGCAACTAGAAAGGCTGAGTCTAACATTTACACCCAGGTTTTTTACTTGATGTTACAGGTTTTGAATTAAGAAAATGAAGATTATACGTACTTATTTTAAAAATCCTTTTTGTTTTCTTTTTAGCTTTGGCTTCAGTGACAAAGTTACCATGAATGGTCACGTCCCAGTTGGCTTGTATGGGAATGGCTTCAAGTCAGGTTCTATGCGTTTGGGTAAAGATGCAATTGTATTTACCAAAAACGGAGAAAGCATGAGTGTGGGCTTCTTGTCTCAGACCTACTTGGAAGTCATAAAAGCAGAACATGTTGTTGTCCCAATTGTGGCATTCAACAAACACCATATCCTTTTGATTTTGAAATAGAAACTGTGGAGAAACTCTGAAGAAATATTGTGAACCATTCCCTCCTTTTGCCCTCCTCTCGATTCTCATTTTTCAATCACAGTGTGCATTGTAGCTCTTGTTCCAGTCCATTGCCTCTTAACATCTGAGGCAGCCCTTTGTCCCTTTCTCTCTTCCGTTGGAATTGTGCCTTAGAAACCCCTAACGCAAGGTGGCTGTGTTCTGTGTGCAGCTTCCTGTAGCTCTCCTTTGTATTTCAGTTGTATCATGTCTAATAAGATGTGTGGTCTGCCTTGGAATTTCCCCTAATGACCGTGAGAAGCAAGATATCTTTAGGAAAATGTCCTCTGTGTCTTTATAAAACACATTCATATATTAGGAACTATGAAATTAGGAATCATAATAAACTTGCTTCTACTTCATCTTTCTTGGTGTTCATCTGAAATCAGACTGTAGTTTCAAAACTTAGATATTAATTTAGGAAATAGTTTTTTGTTGTTGTTACCGAAATTTGAGTTCGCATACTTCAATTGTGAAAAATATGTTGTTGTTCTAAGTCTTTAACTTAGGATATACGACAGATGATAAATTTAGCAGAATCCAAAGCAAGCCTTGCAGCAATTCTGGAACATTCTCTGTTTTCTACGGAACAGAAATTACTGGCAGAACTTGATGCTATTATGGGTAAGAAGGGGACAAGGATCATCATTTGGAACCTTAGAAGGTAAATATCGACCTGAACCAGTGATTACGTGTGTGGGAGGTGAACTGTTTGTGCAAAAATAGTTGTGTTCTATTGATCCGTGGTCGTACAGAATAGAAATACTTGGGAAGGCACTCATTTTTTGGCATAGGTCATGATTTGTCTTTTCCATGGGTGTTTTATTGAGGCCACTTTGGCTTCAACTCGAGGTAATTTCATATTATTAAAACTAAATTTCCTAGCCCTGCATATTCAGTATCCAGAGAGGCCAATTCTCACTTTCTGTTATTCTGTCCCTCTCCTCAAAAAGAAACAAACAAAAGAAATGGGAAGATAATATCTCACCTGACGAGCCCCGACCTGCGTAAGTTAGGTAGAGAAGTCTTTGTCCGTGACTTAAAGCTAAGCGTGACTTAACATCTGGTGACAAAAGTAATGTGGATGAGGCCTCTGGATTGTTAAGGTTTTGTATCCTTGTGAGGATAAAATCACTTGCAAATAAGATTTTTTTAAAACTTTGGATGAATGTGTTAATGTTGATACCTAGACACATAGAATGATATGAATAAAGCACAAATTGAGTGGTAAGCCTAAAATACTTTCACTTTAAATCTTTTCTGATCTCCCTTATTCCCCTTTTTCTCGCTTTTTCTTTCATGCCCCTCCCATCCTTACTCCCCTCTTTTTTTTTATTTACACTTTTTATTTTGAGATACTTGTACATTCCTGTGCATAAATAATGGACCTCGTGTACTACCCTTCATCCAGTTTCCCCCAGTGGCGGCATCTTGCAAAACTGTAGTGCAGTAGTGTTGATAATGACATTGGTAGAGTCAAGATACGGGACATTTTCATCACCACAGTGATTTCTCATGTTGGCCTTTTGTGTCCACACCCACTCCCTCCTTCATCCCTGACAACCTCTAACACGTCTTCCATTTCTGTAACTTTGTCATTTTGAGAATGTCATATGAATAGAATCCTACAGTGTGAAACCTTTTGGGATTGGCTTTTTTTCATTCATCATATTTTTCTGGAGATGCATCTGGGTTCTTGTGTGTGTCAGTAATTTGCTCCCTTTTCCTTGCTGAGTAGTGTTGTACTGTATACGTGGAGCACTGTGTTTAACCATTCACTAGTTAAAGCACATCTGGATTTTTACCATTTTGGGTTATTACAAATATAGCTGTAAACATTTATGCACAGGTTTTCCTGGAATGTAATCTTCCTTTTTCCAAGGTAGATGCTCAGGAGTGTAATTGCTGGCTCATATGGTAGTTGCCTGTTTAGTTTTTTAAGAAACTGCCAGAATGTTTTTGGAGTGGCTCTACCATTTGACATTCCCACTAGCAGTGTGAGAGTGAATACAGTTTTTCTGCCTCTTTCTGGATTCCTATTCTTTCATTTTTCCCTTGCTTTTGTCTCCCTCCCCCCCACCCCCCAACCAGGACATCTACCGTGGGTAGGTGTTTTGTTTTGTTAGCAGTGTATTTGCTTATCTTGCCATGAAGGTAAAATTTACCTCCTACAAAAAAATTTTTTTATAGCTACAAAAGCGCAACAGAGTTTGATTTTGATAAGGATAAATATGACATCAGAATTCCTGAAGATTTGGATGAGACAACAGGGAAGAAGGGGTACAAGAAACAAGAAAGGATGGACCAAATTGCCCCTGAGAGTGACTATTCCCTGAGGGTATGTATTCAACTCTTTCTGGACATGGGAAAATCAGCAAATGATGGAAATTACATTTTCTGCTTATGTTATAAATGCTGTCAGTGAAAGTATCTCAGAACCAATTTATTTAACTTTTCATGAGCGCATTGGTGGTTGTATTTGGCTCAGAAAATGGTTTTTTAACTGCAAAGTCATCAGGTCTAATAGCACTTGTAGTTCTTTCACTGTGTGGTTACATTATTTGAATTAGGAATCCTAGAATCAGTATGTCCTATGATAGCCATAGTGATTGATTCAATCAAAAATACCAATTGTTTTTTAATATATATATATTATATATATAATATATAATATATTATAATATATATCTATAATATATATACATATATATAATATATATATAATGTATCCTGTATTTATAGACTACAGATCCTGTGTATTAATACAGTTTTGTGATAAATACCTTTGACATTAGACCTAGAAATGAATATGTTTTTAAGATTGAAGAAATTAATAATCAAATAACAGTAGGATATAAAAAGAATTTTTTTTTATTCACTGTGATAAGACATATAATACTGACTTTTCCCTTTACCTTTTGTGCTGAGATTATTCCATAACCCCAAGCTGAGGATACATTTGACATTTCCAGGTTTACCATGTAACTTTTGGAGATCTTAACAGTTACAATGTAAGATATTTAAGTATTCCTTGATATACCCCAAAACATTATTGAAGTACGAAAATCTTGCTCACTTATGAAACAGGTCCAGAGGCAGTCAGAGTAGATGGTGTGGCTCAGGTCATGATCTCAAGGTCATGGGATCTAAGTCCTGTGTTGGCGCAGAGCCTGCTTGGGATTCTCTTTCTTCCTCTCCCTCTCCCTTTCCTTCTCCCTCTCCCTTTCTTCCCTCTCCCACTTGCGAGTTCTCTCTCTCTTAAAAAAAAAAAAGAATTGAAAATGGGTGCCTGGCTGGTTCAGTTGGAAGAGCATGCAACTCTTGATCTCAAGGGTCGTGAGTTCAAGCCCCACATTGGGTATAGAGATTAAATAGATAGACAAACTAACTTAAAAAAAAAAATTGAAAACACATTTAGATTCCTGCTGATTGTTACAACTCAATTTTGAAAAAAATTGAAAATAACTAAGCTTATTTACTCAGCATAAGTGTTGGTATATTGTTTATGATATTTTCCTTTTGAAGTATATAATAGACCCTTTTGTCTGTATTAGATTTTTTGTCATTTTTGCCTAAATAAAATTTATTGCTACTTTTAAAATATAATAGCAATCAGGGCACCTGGGTGTCTCAGTTGGTTGAGTGTCCGACTTCCACTCAGGTCATGATCTCACACTTCGTGGGTTTGAGCCCTGTGTCGGGCTCTGTGCTGACACCTCAGAGCCTGGAGCCTGCTTAGGGTTCTGTGTCTCCCTTTCTCTGCCTCTCTCTTGCTTGTGCGCTCACTCGCTCTCTGTCTCTCTCTCAAAAATAAATAAACATTAAGAAAGAAAATTTTAAAAATAGTAAATAAAATATAATAGCAATAGGGGTGCCTTGGTAGCTCAGTCAGTTAAGCAACTGACTTTGGCTCAGGTCGTGGTCTCACGGTTGGTGGGTTTGAGTCTCATGTCGGGCTCGGTGCTGACAGCTCAGCCTCCTTTGGATTCTGTGTCTCCCTTTCTCTGCCCCGCGCTTGTTCGCTTTCTTTCTTTCTCAAAAATAAACATTAACAAAAATTAAAATGTATAGCAATATATATATTTGACAGAAGAGTCAGAAAATATAGTCCCTTTTTTTGTACATTTGTGCATTAAAAAAAAATTAAAATGAGATCATACCACATGGGCCGTTTTGTAACTTTTTGAAAAGTTTATTTGCAATTTAATATGGCATTTGTATAGGTCAATAGATTGTTTTCTGCAAACCATTTCTCTGGCTTTAGTATATTGAGTTTCATTTTTAAAGAAGAGCAATCAAATGTTAACCAATAACAGCTTTATAGTCTATATTGTTGAAGAGTTCATGGGTCCTTTATCAAAGCGAGGTCATAGCTTTCTTCCTAAGTACATATATCAGTAAAGTTGAACACATTTGTGGGTAATTATTTGGAAAAGACAGATATTATTGTGTGTCTTTTCAGGCTTACTGCAGTATATTGTATCTAAAGCCAAGAATGCAGATAATATTACGTGGACAGAAGGTGAAGACACAGCTGGTTTCAAAGAGTCTTGCCTACATTGAACGTGATGTTTATCGACCCAAGTTTTTAGTATCCTTTATCTTCCTTTTTATGATGCCATATAAAGACACATTAATAAAGTGTATTCCTCTTCCCCCTTTCTCCCTTTATTCTGGTATGGAGTCCTCTCCAACTGTGCCCTTTTTTATGCACTTTGGGATTCATTAAAAAATGACTTAGAAAGGATGATTTGAAGGAAGTGAGGTGGCATGTTCAGAATTTTCCTTAACATTTAAGACTAAAACAGTGAGAATTACATTTGGATTCAACTGCAGAAATAAAGACCATTATGGGATCATGATGTATCACAGAAATAGACTCATCAAAGCTTATGAAAAAGTTGGATGTCAGTTAAGGGTAAGCTATAGATCTGAAAATATCTTTTGTAAAGTTAAAATACCATGTTACTGGGTCAAATGTGAAATAACATGCTTTGTGTAATAACTTTTAAGTGTCAGTGTGTTTAATGATGTTGGTATGGCACTTGAACTTAAAATACTTTTGTATTTCCCATTTGGTCCAAATAATCGTACGAGGGGGACAGAATATTTTATCTCTGTTTTACAGTTGAGGAAATTGGGGCCAATAAGTTAGGTAACTTGCCCAGACCTAAAATGAGTATGGATCTTAGGCCCGGATGCAGATCTTTTGACTGCATCTGGATATGGATCCGTGATTATTTCTGGGATGAAATTGGTTTTATTTAGTCCTGACTCAATAGCCAGAAAAACAGGATCATATAGGTGAGTACTTCTCTGGAGTTAATTCCTAAATATATTAGGCCTTCCTCCTAAACCACTTCCGTGGTTGTAGAATTCAAGTTAGGGTGATGAACATTACCCACACTATGCTTGTTTGTTCATCCTTAAACATGTTTTCACAGAAAGGTTTTTTGGGGGTGTATGTGTTAAGAATTGAGTGATAAGTGCTGAAAATCAAGTTTGTTAAAGGTTTTATGTCTAGGCATATTTTGTTTTCCAGTTCTATGGTTTTCATTTTCTGTTCATCTTATTTCATTCTAAATTCTTTGTAGAATGATGTGAGCTCTACACAGTATAATAGTGTGGGTTTATCTTCAATATTATGTAATAAGGGTTGTAACTCTGTTACATGTTTTACATCGACACAAGTTCCGAATATAGCATTTTTGCAAAAGTAAATAAACTTTGTTGGGCTCTTCTTGGTAACCACTAATTTCAGTCAAAAAATAAATGTAGAGGGGCACCTGGGAGGCTCAGTCAGTTAAGCATCCAACTCTTGGTTTTGGTTCAGGTCATGATCTCATGGTTCATGGGATTGAGCCCCTTGTTGGGCTCTGTGTTGGAGCCTGCTTGGAATTCTCTCTCTCTCTCTCTCTCTCCCCCCCCCCCGCCCCTCCCCCAGCTCATGCTGTCTCATTCTCAAAGAAATAAAACATTAAAAAATAAATAAATACAGAAATATGGCAACCATGATATGCAGTATCAATCACATTTAAAAAACTAATTTTCATTTATAATCCAACTAGTAATTTTCAACGGAAGTATTCTATAATTAAAGTCACTAAATTTCACTGGTAATTGGAAATTCATTTTTGGTAAGCCTTATTTCTCAGGTGCTTTGGTTTTCAAAAGAAACCGTGTATCTGTGACAGAATGTTAATTATTTTTTTCTTTTATCATTGATGAAATGACCAAAGTAAGGTACACAGCCCATTTTTCCAACCCAATTATGTTTGCATTGTGTATAATTTCTGGTTAAGCTTGACCTGGTAAAAAATAGGCTTTTACAGCCAACTTTTATTTTTCTCTACCAGGTGATGGATTTGCCTTATGGTATTTGCATTCTTTGAACTCAATAAACAGTTTTTAAATAGGTGTCAGATATTTGATAGGATTTGCCATGCTAGATGATCAGAATAAAAAGATGATAAGGTACAGAGCATGCTCTCAGAGCTCTTTCTGGTGAGGGGACTGTAGTACAAGTCGGAAGCATCAGAAGAAGCTTTTTGGAGAGCATGGTGATGGAGTCTTAGTTGATGTTATTGTGTTGAAAGTCTGGCAAGGGTTTCCCAGGCAGAGAAAAATATCTGCCCAGGAAGGGAAAGAGGCTTCTGAGAACATGACCTCAGTAAGGGAGTAGTTTGCTCTGCCTGGGGGCAGATGTTAAGTCGCGAGAATAATGGGAGAGAGGCAAGAAGATGAGGCTCGAAAGGAGGCAAACAGGACCCACACATTGAAGGCTATTGTGGTTTACTGATCGAATGAGACAAACCACTGATGGTTTTGGTAGAGTGGGATTATGGTTAGTTTTGCATGGTTTCTTCTATAGTTGCTCTGTTTATGAACATTTTCGCTACGTAAGTTATATATTCTTCCACTTTTTCCTTTTGTAGACTCTGCTACAATTGTGAGTAAAATACACTTGCTGATCACACATAGGTAATCAGAATATGTGACTCATATACTTTGAGTTCAATATTTTAGCTAGTAGCATTTTTAAAATAACTTGACTTCAACTGACCTAGGTTTTTATTCCATCACCATTAACAACTAGATGTGTAACTTTGGATAAATGATTTTAATTTTTATCTAGTAAACTTTTGGCATATTATTGCTAGAGTCTTTGCTAGTCTTTGTGGATATAGAAAGGAGTTAGTTGTGGTTTCTGCTATGTAAGAAATACATCCCAGTAGAGGTGGTCTGTTTCTCTTGGATGAAATACATCCCAGTAGAGGTGGTCTGTTTCTCTTGGATGAAATCGGGGGTAATACTTGTCTAAATGGATATTTGACAACAGTGAAAGTGTTTTGGAGGAAGGCTCTAATATATTTGGGAATTAACTTCTAGAAAAGTAAAATTATCTACGAGACACTACTTTTCAATTGAAATTTTCTAAGAATCATGACATAAAATGTAGAAAAATGTTTCGTACAAATGGTAAATCCTTGTGGAAGGGTAATCATGTTGAGTATCATGTCTTATGCTTAAAACACTGATTTTATTTTCTTTTTCAGGCAAACAACATGGGTGTTGGAGTGGTGGGAATTATAGAGTGTAATTTCCTAAAGCCAACTCACAATAAACAAGATTTTGACTATACTAATGAGTACAGGTATGTTACCTATTTAAGTTACTGGTTTTTTACAGTTTTAGAAATACTGTCATAACTTTTCCTTAGCTGAAAATTTTTTTTTCTGTCTTGTGGATGTTTTTATAGCATAGAACTTTAAGGAAATTGGTAGGTGAGAGGCATGGATAGAACACACATTTAACCATCTTCTCCCATCCTAGGAATTGTACTCCATCACAAGTAGGAATACATTCTCTCCTATCTTTATTGATGAAGTATTTCTGAGCTTTGTGGAAAATATAGAGGGTGTGCTTGCTTTCTTGGTGTCAGCATTTATTATGTAATGTCCTGACACTTGGTGCTTATTAGTTGGGAACTGTAAGGTAATTTTGTCCTATGAGCCTTAGACAGAAATACTCTTATCTTTTAAGAGTGGTTAGAAGCCATAGGATGAATATGACCATCAATGTGACTTATAACTTTAGGAAGCACAGTTTTCCTATTGAGCATATATAACGAAATAGAATGTAAACATAGGAACATTTGTGATAAAGATAATGCAACAGGCCCTTTATTCAAATAAATACAACAGAAATAAAACAAAACAGAAAGTGGAAGGAAGAAAATAATAAAGGTGAGAGCAAAACCAGTGAATTAGGAAACACACATATAGAAAATCAATACACATTCAGAATTCACTCCTGAGGCAGATCCTACTCCTGTTTTTTTTAATGAGGATAATTTAATGTAAGGATTATTAACTAAGATAGTAGAGGGTGATTACCAGAAGGGGTAAAAGAGGACAACAGGTATCCAGAACTAGCAGATATGAAAGACGATTACCTCGTGGTTAGAAAAGAATAGACACGGGGCGCCTGGGTGGCTCAGTTGGTTAAGCGTCCGACTTCAGCTCAGGTCACGATCTTACAGTCTGTGAGTTCGAGCCCCGCGTTGGGCTCTGTGCTGACAGCTCAGAGCCTGGAGCCTGCTTCAGATTCTGTGTCTCCCTTTCTCTCTGCCCCTTCCCCACTCATGCTCTGTCTCTCTGTCTCAAAAATAAATAAAAACGTTAAAAAAATTTTTTTTTAAAAAGAAAAGAATAGACAATAAAGGAACTAGGACAGGACCCCCCCCCCCCCCCCCAGCAGAGATTCAGACAAACACAGGAACAAGCTACCTGCCATGGTAAGAAACTTGATAGAAGGCCTGGCCAGCGCTGGTCTGTAGATGTGGTCCACTGTTGCCAGAGGGTGTGGGTGTGCTGGAGCTGTTCTGTAGAGGAGACCTGTCTTTGCCCAAGGATGTGGGCACACTGGAACTGGTCTTTGTTGCTGGAGGTCGTGGGCTGCTGGGGGCAGAGCATAGCTAGAGAACACAGCTTAGAGCCCCTCTGGGGGGCCACTGGACTCTAGTCAAACAATAACACCACATACCAGAACATGAAGGACATGTGTCCTGCTATCATCATCTAGCAAGTTCATTGCCCTGTTAATCCAGTTTAACATTTTTCAGGCTGCCGAAGGATAAATATTTACACCATCAAGTTTTAGAATCAGAAATCTGAGCAAAGAAGACTGGATTTGAAGCTGAGAGACAAGTTCATAACAGAAAAAATCAAAAAGCTCAAAGTTTGTTCTTTGATAAGAGTAGTAAAATCTATAAGCATCTGGCAATAAAAGGGAAAAAAAGAGAAAATAGCAATCATCACTATCAGAAATGAAAAGGAGGACATGACTACAGATCTATGGACACAAAAACATCAGAAGAATAATATGAACAATTACTCGCCATCTTAGATGAATCGGGTACATTCCTTTGAAATTGAATCAATTTTTAGAAAACTTACAACATACTATGAGGGCACATAACTTTGTTAGTCAACTCATGAATATATTACAAGAAGGGAAATTTATGTTGATTCCTCTCATTATCAAGATATAAAAATCTTAATTAAAATAATAGCAAATACCATCCAGTGATATATATAAAAAGAAAAATTAATACATTAAAACCAGTTGGAGTATATTCCAAGATGACATGGGTAGTTTTAATATTCCAAAATCAATGCAGTTCACATTGATGTGAGAAAAGAAAACTCTCAGAGGTTATTTTCATAGCTAAGAAAAAGTACTTGATAAATCACAACACAAATTTGTAATTTAGAAAAAAAAAGGGACACTTACAAAACGATTAATGGAAGGGCCTAGTAGCAATTAGGAGCATGTACACAGAACACCAAGCATCATTCCTACTGGTGAATTATTGATAGCTTTACCCTTAAGGGTGAAGATGAGACAAGGATATCTGCTATCCACCATTCTTGAATAATAAGGGAAGAAAAAGAAGTGAAAGTTACAAGGGTTGGAAAGGAAGAAATAAAACTTTCCTGTACAAGACAGTATTAAGTATATAGAAAGTCCAAAATAATCCACAAATTTAGAATTAATAAAGTAACAAGTTAAGTACTATGTAGTCTAGGGTTGCTGGATAAGAAGTATTCAGAAATGAGTGTATTTGTTTACCAATGACTAAAAACCAGAACATGAAATTTTTAAGAAGTCCTACTAAGTATCAAAAAAATCAAGTACTTGATTTTGGGATAAATAAAGTATGCAATATACACATTGAAAACTATGAAATATTGTGGAGTAAAATTAAAGCCCTCAATGAGTAGATATACCAAGTTTAAGAGTTGGAAGGCTGAATATTATAAAATGTCAGTTTTTCTCCAAAATAATTAAATATAATTCCAGTTTTTAAAAAAAATCCCTGCCAGTATGTGTTGCTGTTGATATTAATAGGCTTATTCTAAACTTTATGTGGAAAGTCAGAAGAGTCAAGGTACTTAAAGACAATCATTAAAGAACGACAAAGCAAGAAAACTTAATACTATTAAATACCAACACTTACAAAGCTGCCATTCACCAAGTGTGGTATTAATGAAAGGATGAACAGTCTAGTGAAATGGAGAAGCCCAAAATAACCCCCCACTTTTTATACATTCGATGACCTGATTTGTGACAAAGATTACATCATAGTGTAGTGGGAAAATGATCATCTTTCCAAAAATGCTGGGTGAATTGGCAGTTTGTATGGATAATATAGCTCCTGCCTCAGATGTAGCAATAAATTGATACCAGATGGACTTTAGACCTAAATGAGAAAGACAAAAACAGAAAATGGAAACAAGAAAATTTTCAGAACCAGTAGTAAGCGGGTTTTTAAAATAAGATGCAAAAAGTATTGATCATAATGGGCAGAAATGGAAAAGTTATTTAAAATGAGTAAGAGCATGTAGGGCAGTTGGCACTCTCGTCATTGCTAGTGGGTATGAGAATTGATCAGTTTTGAAAACTGTTAGATTATCAAGTAGAGCCAAACATCAATGCACACCCCTGTGACCCCGCAGCTCCACTCCTCGGTGTATTCTCAGCAGAAATGGGTGCAGTCTTCTGGACTAAGGAATAGAGGTGATGAGAAAAAGGGACGAAGAGGGATTGAAAACATGAGATCTAGGGAGGGGATATATCTGGGAGAGAAGATGCATTTTCATTTGAATGCTTATGTGTTATGTGATCATGGAGGAAAATTTAGTGAGAGATAATGGTTGGGTATAGAAATATCTGATTCAGCCTGCCAGTGTAGAATATGAAATTTCAAATATCAAGTTTGAAAGCTTTATTTTAAATTTAGAATGTTACACTGACTGTACCTTGTGAGTGAGTAGGTGCTGAACTCAGGTGATTGCTTAAGGATGGCCTTAGCGTTCTTTATCTCAGTAGATCCCATTGATTTGCTTTTTATTAACGTCTTACTGGGGAAGAACGGACAGTCTTAATTGTGGGACAGAAGCTATTTTGAAGTATACTTGCTCGTAACGATTGCCTACATGTATTCTGACTTGAAGCTTGTATTGGTTGGGGTTGGAATTCAGAGCCTGCGATTCTCCCACTAAGTGGTCTGCAGCAGATTTTCCCAACAGAGGACACAAAATACTACTATTTGTGTCTTCAAAGATGGTCCTGGCTCTGGCTCTGCTCTAGGAACTTTTTTTTTTTTTTTTTAATGTTTGTTTATTTTTGAGAGAGAGAGAGAGAGAGAGTGTGAGCGGGAGAGGGGCCGAGAGAGGGAGACACAGATTTTAAAGCAGGCTCCGGGCTCTGAGCTGTCAGCACAGAGCCGGATGTGGGGCTCAAAATCACGAACCGCGGGATCATGACCTGAGCCGAAGTCGGACGCTTAACCGACTGAGCCACCCAGGCGCCCTCTGGGAACTTCTTAATGTCCTTAAAGAAAATTGCCACAAGAGCCTTCTTTATTCACTGTACCTTTGGGAGTCATCATCCCTTCTCCCCCATAATGTCCACACAATCATTACTAGGTTGTTTGTGCTTTCTCTGTATTTGACATAAATGTAATCTTTATCTTTTTTTTGTTTTCTTAAATTGATTTTATGATTTTCTTTCTTAAGGCTGACAATAGCAGCACTAGGAGAAAAGCTGAATGATTACTGGAATGAAATGAAAGTCAAGAAAAATTCAGAATATCCTCTAAATTTGCCAGTTGAAGATATTCAGTACGTACATGAAAAAATGTCAACCATTCTAATATCAAGATGTGATATGGGGAGGGTAGTGATTGCACAGTGTTCACAAACTTTTGACTAACCCATAGTCAGATGTAAGTTCTACAGCTCCAGTCAGCACACCATGAAATGAACCAATGAATATATACATTTATACATCATGCACGCAAAAGATGCATGAAATAGTGTTTACCCAAATGTTACATGCTGATACTTATTTTAAAAATGCAAGTCTTGCCCCACTATATTGATTTCATGATCCACTAATGGGTTGTACTCATTGTTTGAAAAACCTTCGTCTTTTGTAATAGGATCATGAGTCTAAAGCAGACCTGAATTTCGATTGTAATTCTGCTTAAATAATGATGCAACATTGAACATATTACTTGGCCTCTTACAAGTTTACTTTTTCACTTGTAAAATGGGAACATTTTAGTAACACTCATCTCCTAGAGTTATAAGACTTAAAAATATGCCAGACAAGCTGGTAGCACACACTACCAGCTCTATTTATGACTAATAGCTGTGTACTGATGGAAAGATGACGAAGATGTGTAATGAAGAACAAAAAGATGCAATTCAATGTATTAATTTCCCGTTTTATTTTATTTAGTTTTTTAAGCATAGAAAATTCTGCCAGGGTTTAAAAAAAATGAACAATGGTAGGTTCCTAAAATAAGAGACTTGTATTTACTTTATAAACTTCTACATTATTTGAAGTTTATCTAACTATAAATGCATTTTTAAAAAACTAGATTTAAAAAGTGTTGGTAGAGGGGCACCTGGCTGACTCAGTCAGAAGGGTATGCAACTCTTGGTCTCGGGGTTGTGAGTTCAAGCCCCACGTGGGGTGTAGAGATTACTTAAGTAAAGAATACTTAAAATAAAAATAAAAAGTTATTGGCATTAAGGTGAAGTCTTCATTTTTTTTTAATTTAAAAAATACTATTTTTTAGATGTTTATTTATTTGAGAGAGAGTACAAGTGGGAGAGGAGCAGAGGAGACAGAGGATCCCAAGCAGGCTCCCTGCTGATAGCACAGAGTCTGAGTTGGGGCTTGAACCCATAAATCATGAGATCACGACCCGAGCCAAAATCAAGAGTCAGATGTTTAACCAGACTGAGCCACCCAGGTGCCCCAGTCTTCATAGATTAAATGAATTGTTAATAAATAATTGTTAAATGTTAAATGAATACCTACATTATTCATAGGATCATTGCAATTTTCAAATGATAAAACTATGAAGCACTTTATAAAGTAAAAGAATATGCACGTAGATATTCAGAGATATGCTATAGTAGAGGCTAAAAATGTAATACAGTTATTAAAATTGCTTAAGTTATAGTAATAGCTTGTCTGTTTTCTGTACTTGAGTGTTTTGTTGTGCTAATTAATATACTAGATTGGACATTGCAATTGCTAACTTAATATAAATTTCAAAACAAGGTGTTTGCAATATTTTGAGTTTTTATTATCAGAGAACAAATTGAATAGTATGCTTTTAAGTAGGACATTTAAGTCTCTCTTTTTTTTTTAATCGTTTGTTTTTAAGAGAGAGAGAGTGTATATGTATGTGTGTGCGCGTGCACCTTGTGTGCTGGCTAGCGGAGGAGGGGCAAAGAGAGAGGGGGAGACAAAGGATCCAAAGCGATCCAAAGCAGGGTGTATGCTGACAGCAGAGAGCCTGGTGCAGGGCTCACACTCACGAGCCATGAAGTCATGACCTGCGCCAAAGTTGAGCGCTCAACTGACTGAGCCATGCAGGTGCCCCAGTCTGTTGAAATTGACCTGTTAGCTTTAATCTTTTGAAGGTAACAAAAATTGTTGGCTTAAAAATTTTAATTTGCTGTATGACAAGAAGTACGTCATGGACATTTCGGGGACAGATTAAATAATCAAGGCATTTTGCTGTGGAAACGATGTAGAAGACCTAATGAAGTATACTTAGCATCCATATTTTCATGCTAATATTATGTTTTGTTACAGGAAACGTCCTGATCAGACATGGGTTCAATGTGATTCCTGTCTAAAATGGCGAAAATTACCAGATGGAATAGATCAACTTCCAGAAAAATGGTATTGCTCCAATAACCCTGACCCACAGTTCAGGTACCATATAGTTGGTATACCCTTTTTGGAAAGGCAGAAAGTACTGTTCAAGATGTATGAATAGGCGCTGGTGACGTGTTATTCCCATGTGATTTTTCTGACTAGAAATTGTGATGTTCCAGAAGAACCCGAAGATGAAGATGTGGTGCATCCTACTTATGAAAAAACCTACAAAAAGAAGTGAGTGTTGAGCTAACGTACGGTAGGGAAATAATACGCAGGTTAGCACCAGCGATGGGTCTGCAGCATTAGTTGATGTTTCTCCAAGATCATGCTCGTACAACCCGAAGAAGACTATGACCCCCAAAAAGACTTTGTTGTGGATGCATAATATCGGGTGCTTTTTTTGGTTTGTTTTTTTTAACAGTATAGTGTGGATATCCACTCTTTTTTACCTGCTGTTTATTGCTGTCCTGTCTACAAGATAGTTTGCATACAGAATAGTTTGTCTTTTAGGGGCCACACACAGATGAATCATAGAGTACTGCCCAGTATGAGCTTAAGCCTTAATAGGGAAGGTGAGGCATGTACGTATTACTGACGAGAAGTTGACAAGTATCATAAAAGGCACGATCCAGTCCTGTTGGGAAGCCCATAAGGAGAGACGACCTCTCGCTGGGGATGGGAAGGGAAACCCAGATGAGGAAAATTCAAGGAGGACATCTGTATAATATGCCTTAAAGGACGGGTAGGATGAGAATGTATAGGAAACAGTGATTCGTTTGGCTTTAACTAGAGTAAATATGTGAATGGACACGATGGAAAATAGAGGTGGGAGGGAGAAGCTGGGTAATGAACGATAGCCCTGGTGAACTTCCGGCTAGTGTACCACACGCAGGGGCTGAGTTCATGCAGAACTTCCAGGTTTTGATATAGAGTGCACTGTTTTTGAGGGTAAATCCAGCAGCAGAATTGGGAGTAAAC
Source organism: Acinonyx jubatus (assembly GCF_027475565.1). NCBI lineage: Eukaryota > Metazoa > Chordata > Mammalia > Carnivora > Felidae > Acinonyx > Acinonyx jubatus. The sequence goes on along the minus strand of NC_069384.1, from coordinate 9,043,765 downwards.
AAACCAGTTAGAAGCCAGTTGTGGTGTTCCTACTCAAAGGTCAGAATAATGCTGGTCAGGATGGAGAACTTGAGGCAGACATCAGGGCGTTACTGAGATAAGAGGTGGAAAGTATTTCCTGCCTAAGGCTTACCACTGATGATAATGAAATTGAAGCAAAGTTCAGTGTACTTATTTGAGTGACTCAGGGAAATGGCAAGTATGTCAATGGGAAGCAATTGAAAAATAATAAATTTACGTACATTTTCATCTTTTTTTTCTTTTTTTCTTTTTTTAAGAGACAAGGACAAATTCCGGATCCGACAACCAGAAATGATCCCTCGGGTAATGAATTAAGCCTTCCATTTTACAGCTGTGTCTTACGTTGGGTAGTGGTTAGTTTAGCAAACATTGAGTTTGAAAGCTTGCTATTAAAGCTGTTACACAACAAATTGAAGTGGTTGTGTTCATTCATTCATTTCACATAACTCCTTTTATTACACCCCTCCTTCCTAACCGAACAACTTGATTCAAACTGTTCAGTTTTGTTATTTTGTGGGGCATCTTCTGAGGGAAGGGAAGTGGTTAAGAATCTTACTGTTCCATAGGCAGTCAGGGAAACTTCCCAGGAAGCCCTGGGGAGCCATGTTCTAGTACCAACCTGGAGCGCTACAGTGTTTCTTTCTCTTTGTGGACCACTCTTCCTGGCCCTTCCATCTCTTTCTCCGTGCTTAATGGTGGTTAAGGAGCATTTTCTGAGTATGTGGGTAGGGCGCTGTGCTTCTTGTGTAAGAGGCTTTGGTCTGCTGCAGAATTGTATGTTTGCTTTTGATTGCATTGAAATATTTTCTTAGGTAAAGGATGAGGGTTTGGAGGTGACAACAGAACTGGGGGAAAAGAATCGTGGGCTTACGTATTCTAAAGGCAGTATCTTTGACTTTATCTTCAGTTTATTTCTCTTAGAAAACTTAATTTCTACCTGTGTCTTGACAAGTCCTGTATTAGTACAAGGTCAGCAAATCTTGCTGTAAAAGGCCAGATAGTAAGTATTTTAGGCTTTGTGGGCCACATACAGTGTCTGTTATGTATTCTTTGTTTTGTTCACACCTTTAAAAATGCAAAACCATTCTTTGGCTGGATTTGGCTTATTGGCCAGTTTGTTGTTCCCTGGTGTGGCATAAAGAATTTACATGGTTAGGATGGTTCTTCGTGTTTCCTGGGATAAGGGGAGAAGGGAAAATAATATCTCATGTTTTGGGTTTGGCATGTTAAAAAAGCCCTTTTAAGATCACATTTTTTCCTTCCAACAGATTAATGCTGAACTCCTGTTTCGGACACCCACCGTGTCAAGTCAGAGCTTTTCTCCCGTGAAGGAAAGTGTTCCAAGAGGACATCTTTCAGAAGCGGCAAATACATATACAACAAGACTTCTAAACAACCATCGAGGTTCACCCCAGTCGGAACCCGAGAGCAACAAGTCAGTGGCTAAAATGCGCTTTTCCATTTGGGGAATGAATACTAAACAGAGCCTTCACTTGACATTGTGTGGCAATAATGCCCTTCTGAGAAGCTGTAGTGCCGTGCATGTAAGAAGTCTTAGGGATAAGTTAATTTGCTTTTTTGTCTAAACAAAACCCCCACCCCACTTATGCCACCTATTTAAAATAATTTTTAAAATATCAGTTGCATTCGTTGTGGGTTTGATTGAGTTTTCACCTCTTTCAAATTCTATATGGTATGAAAGTTCCTGCTTTTAGAATTACCAGTATTTAAGAAAAACATGAAGTAGTTAATAGTATATGACACTATAATGTCAGGTGTGACCTGTAAGTTCTTAGCTCGTGGCAAGCTGTGTATGTTGGATGAGTGGATGGAGAGGGAGAGAGAAAGAAATGTATGAGTGATACGTAAATTGAACAGTTAGGTCTCTTGACTGGTCAGGAAAGGCTTTGTAATGAGATACAGTACTTGGTTCCTGAAATTCTAAAAGCAGTTCTCTGTGCAGGTGGCCCATTCAGAGGGAATAGAATGAACACAGGTGAAGAAGAAAACAGGATACCAACAAACTAGGGCATCAGACTGACTGTATTATACTTGGTCTTTTGTTGGAAAACCAACATTGAAAGGAGGTTCTCTGAGATAGCGGGATGGGGTTTTCTGAGAGGTTTTATTGCCTTCATTAAATCCGCAGGGATTTTTGACCTCCAAAAAGATTAGAAAGTATTGCTTTTATGCGTATATACATCAGGAGGGCATGTTCTAAAATAGTTTGCTGTTTGTAGCCTACATTTTAGAGGCGTATTTGGGGGCTGGGTTGCTACTTAACTAAGAACTTGTGTGAATTTTTTTTTGTAACTAGTCTCCTTAATATTTTTGGCTTTTCTTCTTAAAGATGGTTCCAAACAAAGTAAGAAAAAACAAAATCTGTAAAGCTTACAGACAAAAGATAATGGAAGTTATTCTTTAAAGTGATTTATTCCATCCAAGTAGAAGAAGAGAATAGAAATTTTTCATTAATTTTTAAAGCCTGAAGAATTTGCAATTTGAGTTTGAGAAAAACAGAAGCTTTAAGAATAAAGCCAAAGACTGTGGAAAGGTGGTACCGAAACTGAATCTTAAGAAAGATAAATAGCAATTAGCCTGGTAAGAAAAATAGGGCAGCTCCCAGTTAAATGATTAACTCCATGGAAGCCCAGGCATGCTCTAAACTCGGAAGCATCGAGTACTTGTTAAGGTAGAAAATGGGTGAGTACAGGAGGCTTATTTGAGAGTTTAAGGAAGAGTCGTTCTCTAGACCTCTTCACAACCTGCCGAGTCTGTTGACGTGACTTCTCTGTCAGAAGGCAAGACATTTTCTTTTTGGGCCAGTTTCACTGCTGACAGTGGGGGGGAACCACTCTTCTGAAACAGGAGGGGTAAGGGAACATTTGAATACTAAATGGTAAGAAATCCCCCTTCCTTCTTCCCCTCTTCAGGCTCCCAAGAGAAAAGCCCTAGACGGTGCTGAGAGTTGGAGCACGCTTGGAATCACAGGGCCAGCCCTCACTGCTTCCATTCAGCCTCACTCTGAAACATAGAGATAGGCAGGGATCACCACATGTACCAACTGAAACAAAGGGAGTAGCAGAAACCTTTGGAATTTACTGGGAGGTGGGTAGGTGTTGAACAGACACATACTTAGAAAAGATAAGCAGGTAGAGGGTAGAAAAAGGAAAAGACAAGATACAGGAGGGCCAATGTCTCAATAAAGGAATTTCAGATTGGGAAATCGGAGAAAACAAAGGGGAGGAAGTAGCATGAGACTAACTTCCACCAAATACTCAGCAAAAATGTCTGGGGAAAGATCCATTCTGGGGCATCTGAGTGGTTCTGTCGGTTAAGCGTCTGACTTTGGCTCAGGTCATGATCTCACAATTGGTGAGTTCGAGCCCCACGTTGGGCTCTGTCCTGACAGTGTGGCGCCTAGAGCTTGCTTCGAGTTGTGTCTCCCTCTCTCTCTACCTCTCTCCTGCTCATACTGTCTCTCTCTCTCTCTTTCAAAAATGAATAAACGTAAAAGAAAAAAAAAGAAAAAGATCTATTCTAAGAAACATCATGAAATTTTAGAACACAAGGGAAAATAATTTTTTTCGGGAGGGGAAAACACAAGTTACCTGCTAAAAGATCAGGAATTAGAATGGCAGGAACACTGAATGGTACATGATCCTGGAATGATGCTTTATAAAAACCAAGCAGGCCATAAAATTGAGAAGTGAATAAAGATACTTTTCAGGATGTAAAGTTTTATATTTTTTGTGTCCTGTGTACCCTTTCTCAAGATTTTATTGGAGATTGTGCCCCCTTGCCATGAGAGAGTAAAGCCAAGCAGAAGAAGAACCTTTCTTGAGATGGAGAAATATGAGGGCTAACACATAGGACCCAAACAGCAAACCAGGACAGATATCACTCTAAGGGGGGAAAAAGACAATCAGTTGGAGGTAAATTCAAAGAAAACCAAGCTGATGAGCAAAATGAGGTGATTTTTACTGCAGGGGAAGTGGAAGGATAGGGTATGCTGGTTTAGTTGGTGTGGCTCCCCTCTGATCACTGAACACTGGTAAAAATTACAGTGAGCGAACGGGAATGGTGCAGAGCCGAGAGCTCGCTCGGATACAAAGAATAGACCTGGCTGGGTTGCGGAGCTCCGTTTTGGGCGTGGATACGTTGAAATGCCCAGAGGCATCAAATGAAGGGATGTTTGGCAGTATGTAGAGCTGGTACTTTAAAGCAGCCTCAGTAGTCTAATTGTTTCCTCCACTGCGTAAGGAGAAAATCCTCTTTACTTCATCAAATCATCGAGGAGTACTGTGTCATTTTTTTAAACGAGCACGGACATTTCTTAGAATTTTAAGATCGTTAGATTGCTTCAAGGTCATCTGTTTTGTTCATTTCTATATTGTAGAGTCTTATATTTTCTATATAAAATGTTTTCCAGCCTGAAACGGAGACTTTCTACTCGTTCGTCAATTCTGAACTCCAAGACTCGGAGATTGAGTAATCAAACATTTGAAAATTCAGCTTATAAAGATGATGACGATGAAGATGTCATCATCTTGGAAGAAAACAGTACTCCGAAACCTGCAGTAGATCATGATATTGAAGTGAAATCAGAACAGAGTCACATGGAGCACAGTGGCCTGCAGGTGGAGCCTGTGGCCGAGAAGGAGCCTTGTGGCCAGACTAGCTCATCGGGTGCCTCGTCATCCCGGTGTGATCAGGGAACTACTGCGGCCACCCAGACTGAAGTCCCGGGTGTAGTTGTTAAAAAGGAGGAAACCCTTGAAGATGACATAGATGCCAGAAATGACACGGCTGCGCTGCCCTCCTGTGTGGAAGCTGAAGGCAAAACACAGGACACCCAGGAAGCCTTTGATAAATCTGCGGCTGATGCTGGTTGCCAGTTAAATGAACTGAGAAATGAGCTGCTTCTAGTGACCCAAGAAAAAGAAAATTATAAGAGACAGTGTAATGCGTTCACTGACCAAATCAAAGGGTTACAACAGAGGATACTGGAACTGAACGACAAATACGTGAAGAAGGAGACGTGCCATCAGTCTACCGAAACTGATGCTGTGTTTTTACTTGAAAGTATTAATGGCAAATCTGAAAGTCCGGACCACGTGGTGTCTCAGTATCGGCAAGCTTTGGAAGAAATAGAAAGGCTGAAGAAACAGTGTAGTGCTCTGCAACACGTAAAGGCCGAGTGCAGTCAGTGTTCCAACAGTGAGAGCAAAAGTGAAGTGGACGAAATGGTTGTGCAGCTGGATGACGTGTTTAGACAGCTGGACAAGTGCACTGCGGAGAGGGACCAGTATAAAAGTGAGGTGAGTGTGTCAGCCAGCGTGGTAAGAGTCATGGGAGTCCCCGGGCATCTGAAGCATAAAGAGCTGTCAGTGGCTAGATTAGAATAGATTACGTAACAACCTGTTTATTGACTCTGCTACCCCACTGCTTCTCAGCTAGGGAGGCGGTCCTGGGGGGCATATGGACACGTGTGTTGAGGAGATGGGCATTACGGGAATTTTAACGTAGTGACAGGTATGGTAAATTTACTATAGGGTACTGGAAATTTCTAGATAATGAAGGATTGTCCTGCTCAGAATACCGTTCTCCTTCCCATTGAGGCACTCAGTTACTAAATATAGGGAACTTCACATCCATTATTAACAGGCCTTGCAAAAACCACACAAGGTGGATGATGTCCTCATTTTATAGAGACAGCCTGTATTAGTTACGATCGGGTCTGCCGGCAGGAGACGGAGACGAACATCCAACTGGCGGTTCCGCAGGCCTCAGAGACAGCAGGCTCCTACGTTGTTGCTTCGCTTCTCCGGATGCAGTTATGGTTGGAGTTGGCCCTCTGGGTCCAGTCCTCGTGTATCTACATTCCAAGCAGCAGGACAGAGGAGGGGTGTGGTCCCTGAAAGTCGCTTACGTTCCACCTGTCAGAACTTAGCCACCTGGCTAATGGGCGCCTTGGAACTGTAGTCTTTATTCAGGGGTTCCTTTACTGAAGGAGAAGGAGAAAAATGGTAGGTGTCAGGCGTCAAGTAGTAGCCTCTGTGTGTACTCTCCATTCAGATTTGGGTCGCTTCTTCCAAAAACAAGTATTTTACGTATCCTGTTAACGTGGCGTTTGAAAGAAGGGTTTTTCTGCGAAGATTTCAGAAACAGCAGTGTGCTGCTCTCCTGCCCCCTCTTCCTGGAAATAATGCGGACGTAACAGCTCATCTGAACATTCATCTTGATGTATTGGCTTGGAGCCAGATGACAAAATATATAAAAATCAATATAAGCTTTCTGTTGTAGCTTCCAGCTGGTGAGTGTGTGCAAGAAATGAGAGCCACTTTGGTATTGTTTCCAGTGTGACGAAATGTCGAGGTGACACCACACAGAGGAAGCTTTTTTTTTTCCTGTGGGTTTTTTGCCCTTTTTTGATGGTAATGTTCATCACTCAGGTTTTCTACGTGTCTTAGCTTAAATTTGCACTTTGGCATTAGTTCTAAATTTTACACTCAATAAATTTTTTTTTTGTCAGGTTGAATTATTGGAAATGGAAAAATCACAAATGCGTTCACAATGTGAAGAACTGAAAACTGAAATTGAACAATTAAAATCCACAAATCACCAGTTAGGAGCAGATGTTTCAACTTCAAGTAACATTGAGGAGTCTGTAAATTATACTGACGGGGAAAGGTAATAGTACACCAGGCATTCCTCTGGGGCGGCCCGCGTGGTTAGCGTGATATTTATTTGCAAGCACACATCAGACAGATACTGTTCAATCAAAAGAAGTACACATCCTCATCCTTCCCTTCTAGGAAAGAACAGTGGAAGTTCAGCTTAAGAGACACAGGAATTTGGAAGGAATAAATAAAGCGTGGGTGGTTGGTTAGAGTGGTTTGGAATGCTGTTTGGGGAAAAGTGGAAATTGAGTTAGCTATCACGGAAGAGGGTGGATTTGGCCATGACTAAAAGACAAGGGACTATTTCGTGAAACTTACTTTTTCACCTGGATTTCTTTTACTTTTGTTCTTGGCCCCATTTCTTTATGGTTTGCTGTCCTCATTTTACTCTGTGACCTCCCAATCTTAACTTTTAGGTAATCACAAAGTTACTAAAAACTGCCATAGTTCAGGTGGTTAGTAGGAAGAAGTCTTCTGTGAAAATAAGAAAATAGTAAATGAACGGTTACCCTATGGGCTTGGGGTTTTGTTTCAGTGCTGAGAGTAGGGGAGGCAGACGTTCAGGTGGGCGAGGGTGATGGTGCTGCTGATGTGTTGATGTCTTACCATCTGAAAGTAGCCGTTAAGGGCCCAAACTGGGCAACTCTTCCTGCTAATATAGGATGACTGCAGACTGAAAAGGCACTGTCGAGAAATGATCTCCCGCCATCGTCTCTTGATATCAGTTATATTATTACCTTGTTTTTTAACTTAAGTTTTTGAAGGATTTCAGTAAATCTGTTCATACACATGGAGCAGAGCAGTACAGAAAAGCCTGGAGGGCTAAGGCTCAGAAGCGATGTTTCTGGGAACCCCAGGCATCTGTGGTGCTTGTAGAAATGCAGATCCTTGGACTGCAGTGTACTTTATTTAATTGGAAACTTTTTTCTTAATGTTTATTTATTGTCCAGAGAGAGAGAGAGAGACAGAGAGAGAGAAAGAGAATCCCAATTAGGCTTCGTGCTGTTAGCACAGAGCCTGATGCGGGACTTGAACTCATGAACCGTGAGATCATGACCTGAACCGTAATCAAAGAGTCGGACGCTTACTGAGCCATCCAGGCGCCCCTAAACTTTTGGAAACTTTTTTAGAAATTTTTAAACAATCTCTAAGATGGTTCTCTTGCACACTGATCTTTGAGTAACTGATGATCTTTGATCTTTTATTTTTTATTTACTTTTTTTTTAACTGATCTTTTAAACCTGTGCTTTCCAAAATAGTATAGGTATATACTACTTGAAATTTAGCTAGTCTGAATTGAGATGTGCTTTAAGTATAGAATAAAAAATAAAATTTTGGGGTGCCTGGGTGGCTCAGTCGGTTGAGCGACCGACTTCGGCTCAGGTCATGATCTCGTGGTTTGTGAGTTCGAGCCCCGTGTCGGACTCTGTGCTGACAGCTCAGAGTCTGGAGCCTGCTTCTGATTCTGTGTCTCCCTCTCTCTCTGCCCCTCCCCCACTCATGCTCTGTCTCTCTCTGTCTCAGAAATAAATAAACATAAATAAATAAAATAAAATTTTGAAGCTTTAGTATGAAAAAGGAAAAGGATGTAAAATACCTCATTAATAACATATTTTGAGGGGTGCCTGGGCAGCTCAGTTGGTTGTGTGTCCAACTTCAGCTCAGGGTGTGATCTCACAGTTCATGAGTTCAAGCCCCATGTTGGGTTTGCTGCTGTCATTGTGGAGCCTGCTTCAAATCTTCTGTCCCTCCTCTCTATCTGCCCCACTCCCCCACCCCCTGCTCACGCTCACTGTCCCCAAAACAAAATAAACATCAAAAAAAAAATGTGCTTTGATTATGTGATGAAATAATATTTTAGTTACATTGGGTTACATGTATAACTACAGTTAAGTTTACAGTCGCATTTTACTTTTTACTTTGGCTATTTGAACATTTTAAATTGCGTATGGAGTTCAGAATCTTTCTCTTGGACACTGCTGTTCTGTACACTAAAAATAAGAATCTGTGGCATGTCCGGTGGACAGGAGGAATCAGCCAGGGACGATCAAAAGACTTAAAGAAAAGGACATGTAAGGGGTCACTGGGTCCTACTAGTCTTTTGCCAACTTTTCATGTAGATAAAAAGTTGTGGTTATGGTAAAGAGGATATTCTTGGTAAGGATATAGAATGGTTAATAACTTCTGAAAAGCAAAGCAGAAACGCGTTTGAACCATGGGCCTCCGATCGAAGATGAGTGGGGAAGCTTGGACAAAAAATGGCTGGCGTGGGAATGATGTAAAATTTTTTCTAAGGACCAACAGAACCTTACCCTGTAAGCTCACAAAACGTGCTTAAAATCACATTTCTGTGCATTGTCAACCCAAGGATGAGTATCTTGACTCTTCAGAGATTTCCACCTTAGGTCAGTATCTTAAGTAAATGTGGGCTGCCTTCATTTGGGAGGGGGAGGGGGACAGAATAAGAGCAACTGTAACATTCAGGCCCTTGGTTTCACTCAGTCTTTTGAAGCAAAGGCTGCTGAATAATTGTAGGTATTTAAAGTCTAGGATGTTGATATTCAGATATGTGTATTTCATTTGGAAGGAATGATAATGATCATCTAATCCAGAGATTCCCAGTATTTTTAGCAAAACACCATTCCCTATAAATGCATAGTAAAATGGGCAGCCTGTGAACTTTAGCGTATGAAAGGTCCAGGGAGGTCCTGCATCTAAAAAAACTTGTTTAACATTATTTAGCCCAAAGTTTTGTGAGCTTATGACCCCTTGAAGCACTTCCTTTTCCTCTTACACAAGGACGGTATCTCATAGAAATGTTTTAGAGAACAAATCCGTTTTTATTTTCCTCACAAGCTGAAATTCAGAGATGCATTCTTTTTTTTTTTTTTAAGTTTATTTATTTATTTTTGAGAGCGAGAGAGAGGGGGCACGATCTGGGGAAGGGCAGGGAGAATCCCAAGCAGAGAGCCCCCCTTGACGAGGGGCTGGATCTCACCAGCCCTGAGATCATGACCTGAACTGAAATCAAGAGTCAGTTGCTTAACTGACTGAGCCACCCAGGTGCCCCCAAAGAGATGCATTCTTATTCTTAGACCAGCGTTCTCACTAGTATACCCCTACTGTTTTCCAGGTGATAATATTTTATATTATAAGTAATATCTTGCAATTAAATGTATTTCACCAGTCCATGTTTTCTTCAGTTGCAAATTAAAATCGTATCAGTTGGAACCAGAGCCACTAGTTTTATGAAACACTCTACTTACCAAGAGATGAGTACTTACGTATTAAATTATTAAGTTAAGCGACTTCATGTATCACTTAAATTTTAGGCTCTATGTGAATATTAAACTGTGGTAGGACGTTCATCTAATAGATTTAATATTTCTATTTGCAGCCTCAAACTTCGATCTCTTCGAGTTAACGTAGGACAGCTGTTGGCCATGATTGTACCTGATCTCGATCTTCAGCAAGTGAATTACGATGTTGACGTGGTTGATGAAATTTTAGGGCAAGTTGTCGAACAAATGAGTGAAATCAGTAGTACCTAAGGTATATTTTATGTGAGATAATAAAAATATTTGCTTAATCTTTTTGGTTGTACAGCTTTCAAAATGTAAACAATTTTGTTTTATAGATATGATAGGTAACAGACTGAAGAACCATAATCTCTACTGTATTCTATGCATTCAAGTGTGGTCACAAATACTGTGGACACATTATCACACCTTTTGAAATGCCCGTGAATCATTGGTACTGAGCAGCTGAATAGCTAACTCAAGATTCGGTTTTGAAATGTAAATATTTGTAATTAAGTCTGCACATATTTTTTTATTCCCCTAGAGGACTTCAGTGTTTTTCGCCAAGAGCTCTTCAGGTTGCCCCTAGCCTTTGTGCAATCTTTTCTGGTTCCCAAAGTATTTTTCTCTGAAACGAGGGCTGTGCCATACTACAGATGGAAATGTTACCTTTGGTTTTCTTACAGAGAAGTTTAAACAGGATTTTTAAAAAATGGAATTATACTCCTGATAAGAGAAGTTGTAAGTGAATTGACCCGTAATGTTTCTTTTCTATAAATTCTTATCTCCTGAAATATTTTATTCATGGAAATAAGGTAAGCAGAAACTCTCCATCCATTTTGCCAGGATTTTCCTTGTGTCAGGACTGCCAATCATGGTTAAATGCAGTGTTTTTATAGAACAAAGAAATGATCTTTAGTATAAAAAAGTTTCAAAAATATTAAATGTCCCACCACATTTACTTTGAAGCCCATTTTTGGCTGCCTAGTCAGCATGGAGTGGGCACAATAATTGTTGAATATTTCTTTTTGTGAAATTTCCTGTACAGCCTTATGTAGGATTACTACAGGTTAATGAGAGTTGAGGAAGACAATCTTTCTCAAACAGAACAGCATACCTTTCATTATATTACAGACCTAGGTGTTTTGTATGTCTTGGAGGTAAGCAGAAAACTACCCTAGGATTATAAGTATTACATGCCATAAAAATTAATGCTTTATTGGTCCCATGTTTGTGCAATTTTAAAGAGATGGCTTTCTATTAAGTATAACTATGTATATATTAATTAAGAATTGTATTTTCCACAACGGAAATGTGCATTATTTTTTTTCAAAGTTTTATCATTGCTATTTATTTTTACTTTTGTTTCTGAACACTCAATACATGTTTCTTTTGTATGTATGCTTAATTACATGTCTTTCATATACAATATTAAATTTTTACTGTACATTAACTTCTAAAAAAAAAGCAAATAAATGAAAGTTGTTTTTATTTGCTTGATAAAGTAATTGAAAGTGTATTTTTGGTATGAAGCTGGTTTTCTGTCCTAATTGTATCTGCCCAAATTTTAAAATATCTTGTAATAAAGTAAATATATATATATATATATATATATATATATATATATGATAGCTAACTCTTCAGATACTACTTTTAAAGAATTCTATATTCAAATTATATTTTGGAAACTAAAACTCATTGAAGACCCTCAAGTTGAGCTCATTTTACTATATTAATTACAAGTTCTGTTTAGGAGACTAAGACTGTTTCCATTAAGACTCTAAAGACTGAGCTCATCTTGAGAGAATGCGTGAGTGCGTGCGTGTGTATGTGTATTTTACACTCGAGAAGAGACTTTTTCCTCTGTAAATCATTTAGGCTAAAGAAATCTTGCTTAAGTGATAGCAATGTAGAGCATGTCTAAGTTTGTGAATATTTATGTAGCAGTTCTTTCTGGAATTTGCTATTTTCCCCTTCTTTGGGTCAGCTATATTCTTGCAAAAATAAATATTTTATATGGCTGTTATCTTGCTTAATGGGAAAGTTAGGCATAGGATTAGTAAATTTGCTTGCTAAATTGGTTCTTTGGAAGTACTTACATATATTTCGCCTTTTAAGCAAATATTGCCAGGATACAATTCTTTGAAAATGTAGCTAACAAAATTTAACAAAACAACAACATGGGTTTTCATGTATATATCATATTTAGGTAGAGGTATCTGTCTTCTGTTGTTAAGTTAAATTTGTAAAAGGCTAATGTGGGAGGACAGTGGTGTTTAAACTAGTTACTACTGTAAAACAAAAACAGTATGAGGAAGTAAACCAGCACAGTCCACAATCCCTATAAACAGGACCCGCTTTAATTAGCTAAGTGTTCACACAGCAGGACTGGTGTGTGGCATATCAATGTGTTTTTTATTTGGGCCTCAAATTCCTAATGTGGGCGGTACTGCTGGTGACTCTGCCCATGGTCTCAAGACACTTAATTCTTGTAATCAGCAGCTCGTTAGGTCATTATTTGTCATTGAAGAATAATTAAATACCTCTGGTGGTTCTCACCCCTCCCCCCCCAGGTGCATATTAGAATCACCTGGGGAGTTTTTAGAAATCCCAATGCAAGGATGCACCCCATACTAATTCAGAGTCTGGGTTTGGGCCCAGATATCAGGTTTGTTTTTTGTGTTTTTTGGTTTTTTAAGGCCTCTCTGTGTGCCGTCAGAACTGAGAACCATTGATCTATACCTTCCTGTGGTGAGTGTTTACAGGTGTTGAACTCAGTTCGTTCCTGAAACAAACTCAGGATTGGCAGGGCTACCTTCTCACTGGGGCGAGCCAGGAGGGAGAAAAAGAAGCAGAGATGACGCCCAAGTTAGAAATGTAAATGGAACAGAATGGGATCAAGTGGAAAGGCTTTTACCCACTGCTTCCCCAAAGTTAACCACGGTTGCTTTTTGTAGGTCCTTCCAGAAAATATTAGCTGCATACGTATACACATTCATATATATGCATTCAGTTTATATTAAATTTTTATATCTTTATATTTGATTATATATTTGTATCTCAAGTTTACACAAAGATGGTACACCAGATAATTGGTACCTTAACATTTCCATGTTACTTTTTTGAATAGGTTTGGTAACATTCTGTGATCTGCATATGCTCCTAATGCTCATTTATTTCTCATGTTTTGACATTACAGAATATACTGTGGAAGTTAATACACACCACACACACTTTTATAAGTATACCCAGAGTGTAAATTCTTTGCAGTGAATATTGATAGGTCAAAGAGTGTATGCTATGTAACTTTTAATAAATGTTACCATCCAAAAAGGAATTTAAACTCCTATGAAAAATAAATGTATAAGTGTGTTTTTTTCCCTCTCTTTCCTCATCAAACTTAAATCTGGTCTGTGAAAAAATGACAGCTTGCATTGTCTCAGGTTGAACATGCTCTCGTATGTTTTATTGACCATTGTAATTTCTTTTCCTGCATACTACGGCATATTGTTTGACCATTCTTTTCTGTTGGGCTCTTTGTTTTACCGCTTTGAAAACTTTTTTTTTTCAGTGTGTGTTTATTTTTGAGAGAGAGACCGCACACATGCATGGAGGTGGGGGGCAGAGAGAGAGGGTTAAAGAAGTGGTTTTTACAAAAGCTAAAAGCCTGGTTAATGTGGCCACAGACACCACCCAGACAGCTAACTTTTGGAAAATCCACAGTAGGCTAAATCTTATTTTGTACAGGGTCTCCTAAACCCTCACTGGGGGGAGTGACAGACACACTGGATGGCCACAGCTCAAAAAAGAATGCCATTAATACCCACTTGGTGTAAAGAAAGACATCTATGTGTATGATGTTTAGAATTAAATTTCGTGATCACAAAGTTAATTTCCATATTCTGGCCTGTAGGGAGAAAGTCAAGACCAAAGGAGACAGAGTATTGGTAAATCAAGCCATTCAGATAAGGTGAAGGTATTAAATGAGCCCAGTCACAGAGGATGAATGAGCGGTTCTAAAACTGGCATGTGGATCAAAAATACTAACTCGTTAAGGTTTTTTTGTTTTTTTTGTTTTTTTTCTGCAGAAAAATACACATAAAATTTGTCATTTAACGATTTGTTAAATGTATGAGTTGCATTAAGTACATTCACTGTACTCCCACCCCCGGTAACACCTATTTTCTACCTCTGAATTTGCTTATTCTAGGTATCTCATATCAGTGGAATCAAAAATTTGTCTTTTTGTGTCTGGCTTATTTCACTTTGCATAACCTTTTAAAGGTTCGTCCTTGTTGTTGCATATATCAATTTCATTCCTGTTTATGGCTGAATAGTCCATTGTATGTACGTACCACATTTTGATACCCATTTATCTGTCTATGGACATTTGTGGTGGTTTCTTTCACCTTTTTACTATGAAGAAGAATGCTGCTCTGGACATTGTTTCCTAAGTATCTACTTGAGTCCTTGCTTTCAGTTCTTTGGGATAACATACCTAAGAGTGGAATTGACGAATTATGTGGTAATTATGCAGGTGTTTGAGGAATTGCCAAACTATTTTCACAAAGACACACCGTTTCACATAATAGCCAGCAGTGCAGAAGTGTTCCAATTTTTTCACATCCTCTACAACACTGTAGTTTTCTGAGTTTTTTGTTTTTTTAATTAGCCATCTAATGAGGGTGAGGGGTTATTGTGGTTTTGATTTGCATTTCTCTAATGGCTAGTGATGTTAAGCTTTTTTCATGTGTTTACTGGCCAATTTGTATATTTTTGGAGAAATACCTGTTCACGTCTTTTGCCCATTTTTACTTTGGGTTGTTTATATTTTGATATTGATTTGCAGGATATGATTTTTTTTTTAATTCTGGATATTACTCCTTATCAGATATATGATTTGCCAGTATTTTCTCCCATTCTATGTGTTGTCTTTCCACTCTTGAGTTTTTAATTTTGGTGAAGTTGAATTTATTTTCTTGCCTGTGCTTTTGGCATCATACCCAAGAAACCCTTGACTAATCCAATGTCATGAAGATTTTCTTCTGAGAGTTTTGTAGTTTTAGTTCTTACATTGACATCTCTAATCCATTTTGAATTAGTTTTTGCATATGGTGTAAGATTCCAACTTCGTTCTTGTGCATGTGGGCATCCAGTTTTTCCAGTAACATTTTTTGAAGAAGACTATCTTTTCCCCATTGAATAGTCTTCTCATCTTTGTCAAAAATCGATTGACCACATAAGTGAGGGTTTATTTCTGGGCTCTGTATTCCATTGGTTTGTATGTCCTTATGCCAGAACCACAGTATTTTAATTACTGTAACTTTCCAGTAAGGTCTGAAGTCAGGAGGTGTGAGTTCTCCAACTTTGTCCTTACTCAAGTTTGTTTTAGCAATTCAGGGTCTCTTGAGATACCACATGAATTTTAGGACAGAGTTTTCTATTTCTGCAAAAAATGCCATTGGAATTCTGATAGGAATTGCATTAAATCTGTGGGTTATTTGGGGTGGCATTGACATCTTAACAATATCAAATCTTCCAGTCCATGAACATGGGATGTCTTGCCATTTATTTGTCGTCTTTAATTTCAGCAGTATATTTTTTTTGTACAAGTCTTTCATTTCCTTAAGTTTATTGCTAAGCATTTTTTTTTCTTTCTGATGCTATTATAAATGGAATTGTTTTCTCAATTTCCTCTCCAAAAGTTCATTGTTAGCATTTAGAAATGCAACTGATTTTTATGTGTTTTTTTTGTAACCTGCAACTTTGCTGAATTCATTTGTTAGCCTGAACAGGTTTGGGGGACAGGGGAACTCTTTAGGATATTCTACATATAAAATCATGTCATCTGCACAAAGATAACTTGATTTCTTTCTAATTTAGATGTCTTTTATTTCTTTTTCTTGCTCAATTGATCTGGCTGGAACTGCCAATACTGTGTTGAACAGAAGTGGTAAAATTAGACATCCTTGTCTTATTCCTGACCTTTGGGGGAAAGCTTTCACCACTAAGAATGGCATTCTTTAGCTATGGCTTTTCATATATTATGGCTATCATTGAGGAAGTTTTCTTCTATTCCTAGCTTATTGTTGTTTTTTATTTTTAATCATGAAAGTGTGTTGAGTTTTGTCAAATGCTTTTTCTGCAGCAACCGAGATGATCGTGTTGTTTTGTCCCCTTTCACCCTATTAATGTGGATTAAGTTGATTTT
The DNA here is from genome assembly GCF_027475565.1 of Acinonyx jubatus. NCBI lineage: Eukaryota > Metazoa > Chordata > Mammalia > Carnivora > Felidae > Acinonyx > Acinonyx jubatus. The sequence goes on along the minus strand of NC_069384.1, from coordinate 9,027,551 downwards.
TGCATGTTGACCCATTCTAGCATTCCAGGAATACCGTTTGTTCATGGTGTATAATCCTTTCAGTATGTTGCTGAATTAGTTGTTGGTAGTATTTTGTTGAGGTGTTCTTGTTTTTGCATCAAAATTCATCTTGGCCTGTATTTTTCTTGTACGGTTTGTCTGGCTTTGGTATCAGGGTAATGAGTGAGTTAGGAAGTGTTTCCTCCTCTTTACTTTTTTGGAAGAGTTTGAGAAGGATTGGTGTTAATTTTTCAGTAAATCTTTGATAGAATTCATTAGTGAATCTATCTATCCAGGGCTTTTCTTTGTTGGGAGGTTTTTGATTATTGAGTCAATTTTCTTAGTAGTTTTAAGTATTCATATTTTCTATTTCTTCATGATTAAATTTTAATACGTTGTATGTTTCTAGGAATTTGACCATTAATACAGGTTATCTATCCAGTTTGCTGGCATGCAGTTGTCCATCGTATTCTCTTTTTATTCCATAAAATAATCCTTTTTATTTTCAGTAGTAATGCCCCTTTCTTTTCTGAGTTTAGTAATTTCAGTATTCTTTATTTTCTTGGTCAATCTAGCTAAAAGTTTGTCAGTTTTGTTGATCTTTTTAAAGGACCAACTTTTGGTTTTTACTTTCTCTTTATTGTTTTCCTGTTTTTTTATTGTCCTTCCCAAAGTTTTTTTTTTTTTTTTTAATGTTGATTTATTTTTGAGAGAAAGAGCGCGAGTGGGGGAGGAGCGGAGAGAGAGGGAGACACAGAAACCGAAGAAGGCTCTAGGCTCTGGGCTGTCAGCACAAAGCCTGACGCAGGGCTCAAACTCACGAACTGTGAGATCATGACCTGTGCCGAAGTCAGACACTTAACCCACTGAGCTACCTAAGTGCCCCACCCCTCCCCAATTTAAAGCAAATTCTAAACATATAATGTCATCTGTAAATAATTTAGTATTATCTCTAATTTTTATCTCTATCTCTAATTTTCTCTCTGATTATCTCTAAAATTATCTCATTTTAATGAAAATGTTTCATTTAGATCTTATTATTTTTGTAAAGAATATTCTAATTTCTTTAATGTTTATTTTTGAGAGAGAAAGACAGTGTGAGCAGGGGAGGGGCAGAGAGAGGGAGGCACAGAATCTGAAGCAGGCTCCAGGCTCTGAGCTGTCAGCACAGAGCCAGCTGTATGCAAGGTTTGAACCCACTAATGGTGAGATCATGACCTGAGCCGAAGTTGGATGCTTAACTGACAGAGTCACCCCGGCACCCCTCATTTTAGATTAAAATTTTTTTTATTTTTTAAAATATTTATTTAAAAATAATTTTTTTTGAGAAGTTTTTTGAGAGAGGCGAGCAGGAGAAGGGCAGAGAGAGAGGGAGTCACAGAATCCCAAGCAGGCCCCAGGCTCTGAGCTGTCAGCACAGATCCCAACCTGGGGCTCGAACTTAGGAACTGCAAGATCATGACCTGAGCTTAAGTCGAACACTTAACCAACTGAACCCAGGTGCCCCTCATTTTAGATTTTAAATATGAGGATTTTAAACCACAAAGTATTGTTACACCTTAAAATTTAAAAATTCTTTAATATCAAATCTAGTCCAGTGTTCAAATGTCTTTAATCGTTTTCTAATTACTTTTCCAGGTGGTTGTTCAAATTGGAATCTGAACAAAATCTACAAGTTGCATTTGGTTCAAATGTCTCTGAGGTTTCTTTGAATCCGCAGGTTCTTCCTCTGTTTTCTTACTTTTTAGTTGTTGAAAAAACCAGAACAGTTTTCTTTGAGAATTTCCCTCATTTTTGGTATCATTTAATTCTTAGAAAAATCTTTCTCTTGTATTCCTATAAGCTGGTAGTTAGATCTGTAAAGTTAATTAGATTCAAGTTCTTTGGTTTTGTTTCGCTTTGTTTGGAAGAATCTTTAGGTGGTACTGCTTTCTTTGTGCTGCATCACATCAGGAGGAACATTCTTATATCCATCCCCTTTTAATATATTGAGGTTAATTAGTTGAATTTAGGTGTTGTCCTCTTAAACCATCCTTTATAAAGTTTCCTATCAATCTTCACCTAATAATTTTACCATCCTGTAATAATCACACCTAGATTCATTATTTTATTAGGAGTTGTGAAAAGGTGATACTCAGATTTTATCATTACTTCTGAATTGTGGGACATCTAAAAAGAAACCCATTTAGTTAATCCTGAGGCATATAGCTCATATAGAACAGGCAGGATAGATGTTTGGCTTATGCTTTGTTTCCCAAAGGTAACCAATGAGGCTTTTTGTTGTTGTTAATATTATAAGCTTGTAAACTTTAGCGTTCAATGTGTTTCTATCCACTGTGACAATTTTCCGATGTTAAATTGTCTGACTTCGGCTAGAGGTCTTCATATTGGCCCCCATGTCCTTATTACACAATCCTAGGAGTGTTTGATGATTTTCTTGTTTTCTGGTATAATAAAGTATTTCAGGCTCATCTAATACATTTTCTGTTCCAGACCTGGAAACAGCCATTCCTTCAGGGAACTGTGGTTCTTTTCATAGGGAATGCTATTTAGAGACCATAATCGAGGCACAGACCTACTCATTGCTTCTTGTTTGGATATTTCTTCTACGTCTTTTTAGTGGACTGAGCTAGGAAATCCTTTCTCTTTCTTTCTTCTTTTTTTTTTAAAGACAAAATATATATTGAATATGTACCGATACTGCCAATTTAAAGAATCTGTCTTCTTAGATTTTATATATCTAGATTTCTAGTCTTTTCTCTCTTGCTGGACATCTCAGTTCCTAACCACATAACATAATTAAGTTTAAGCTTTCTTTGGGATAGTATCACATTTCTGTGTTTGCCAATCAGTTGAAGTAATTCCTTCTTGTGCTTATCATAATGCTTCTTCATCCATGATGCTGCAGTATTTCCTTTTGGTCTCTGAATAGAATTCTATTGTGTGAATATCGCACAGTTTGTTTACCTTTTTTTTCAATTGATGGATATTTGGGATCTTTCCAGTTTGGGCCATTATGAACAAAGCTGCTATAAACATTCTCCTGCAAGTCTGCTTTCATTTTTTCTTACATATACACCAAGAGTGGAATTGCTGGGCCACAGGGTAGACCTGTCTTTGACTTTTTTTTTAATTAATTACTTTTTAAAAATATTTATTTTTGAGAGACAGAGCGCTAGTAGGGGAGGAGCAGAGAGAGAGACAGAGAGAGAGAGAGAGAATCTGAAGCAGGCTCCAGGCTGAGCTGTCAACACAGAGCCCGACACAGGGCACAAATCCATGAACTGTGAGATCACGACCTGAGCCAAAGTTGGCCGCTTAACTGACTGAGTCCCCCAGTCACCCCTTTATTTTTTTTAACATTTATTCATTTTTGAGAGACAGAGCATGAGTGGGGGAAGGGCAGAGAGGGAGAGAGGGCAGAGAGAATCTGAAGCAGGCTCCAGGCTCTGAGCTGTCAGCACAGAGCCCGACGTGGGGCTCTAACCCACTAGCGGTGAGATCATGACCTGAGCCAAAGTTGGACACTTAACTAGCTGAGCCACCCAGGCACCCAAGACATATCTTTGAGTTAAATTACTGAACAGTGTCCTAAAGTATTTGTATCTTGGTTCAGGCTAATATAACAAAGATACCATGGACTGGGTGGCTTAAATAACAAACATTTATTTCTCACAGTTCTGGAGGTGAGGAATTCTAAAATCAAGGCACCAGCAGATCTGGTGTATTGTGAGGGTACTCTTCCCAGTCTGCAGATGGCTGTGTCCTCTGTGATGGAGACCTGGGATAGGGTGGGGGTGGGGAGGGGAGAGAGTAGGAGTGGGCATGCCTGAGCTCTCACCAATCCCATGATGGGGGCTCCACCCCCGTGACCTCATCTAAACCTTCTTACCTCCTTAAACTCCCAAATGTAGACACCACATTGGGGATTAAGGCTGCAACATACGAATTTTGGCAGGGGGTGGGGGTACACATTCATTCTACAGCCCTTTGTATCATTTTACACTTCCACTAGCAGTGTGCTAGAGGTTCTGTGCATTCAATTTCTCTCTCCTTTTCTAGTTTTCCTCTTTTTATTCTGATAAAATATGCTTAATATCTTTTCCTAACCCTGCATTGAACTTCCAATTTCTGATGTTAAATTTTAGTGCACTTCTATTTCCTATCATTTAATAATGTTTTATTAGAACATCCTCTGACTTTAGATTTTTATTCCAGAGTATTCGTATTTAGAAAAGGGAATGATAGTAAAGTACATTCAGAGAAGTCTTTGTTTTTGAGGGCAGATTAAGATTTACTCCCTTTAGGGTTGCCTGGGCGGCTCCGTCAGTTAGGCGTTTGACTCTTGATTTTGGCTCAGGTCATGATCTAACGGTTTTTGGGATCGAGCCCTGAGTCTGGCTGTGTGCCGACAGTGGGGAGCCTGCTTGGGATTCTCTCTCTGCCCCCTTCCTCCCCCTCCTGCTCTTGCAAAATAAATAAACAAACTTAAAAAAAAAAAAGATTTATTCCCTTTATATAAATTTTCGCTATATAAAGTTCTTGGGAGACCAAATAACTGTGGTCCCCTTCCTTTAAGAGTGATGCAGTGTGCTAGAATCAACGCTTAGGGCCCAAAGTGAAGTTCAGTAGTTGTTGAAGCATCTAGTTGGAATCACCTGCAGTCCAACGTGGTGCAAAACACTGAGGCCTCCATCAAACACTTTCCTTGCTTCCTCCCTCCCTCCCTCTCTCACTCCTTTCTCCCCTCCTTCCTTTCTTTTTTGAAAACATTTGACACATCTCAGATCCCCACTCTGGCAGGCAACAATGTCAAGCCCCAAAAATTTCCACCAAGAAAACCAACTCTTTGATGTATATTTAGTACCTAAACCTCTGTGTGTGTGTGTGTGTGTGTGTGTGTGTGTGTGTGTGTGTGTGTGTACTCTGTAGTCTAGAAGCCTGGCATATTAGGAGATAATCGGGATTCCTTTGTGAATCAAAAACACTTGTCAGAAATGTGAAGAAACCTGATGGTTATGAGAGACACTGAACCACTGTCCAAACCAGACTGATTACCAGACTCACCTGGGATCTTGAGAAAATGCAGCACCCCCAACTCCCCAGGGTGCCCCTCTGCTGGATACTCTGAATCAGTGGGCTTAGGTAGGGCCAGGAATCTGTACTTTTAAAACAGCCAGAAAAGCTAAAGTACATATTAGCCATTCCCAGTCCAAGTTCTCTGAATCCCAGCAATGACTTAGGAGACAGGATCTAAAACTACATATCTGGGTTACATTATCCTAGCTTCTCGTAGAAATCAGGCTTAAGGAGCCTCCAGTCATTCCTGTCAATATGAGACATCGTGACAATTTCTGTACCTTTCATAAAATTGGCTAAAAGCATCAACCAGCATTTATATAAGAATCCACATTATTCTTTTTTCCTGAAAACAGAAGAGTTGGCTCCTCAGATGAACCTGTGTGTTCCTTTTATCAAGTAAGAGCTATGCATCCCAAGGTATTTGTTTCCTGGCCTTCTCAGAAGCTCACAGATAAATTGTCCCATTTGGAAAATCATCCCATTTCAAAAGGCCTGCTGCATCTATTTCTGCCTTCTGATTTACAACCTTATTTGAAAATGTTAAATTATGTTTTTAACAAGTGTTTATAACCACATCTGCTTATTGCAGTGTAATGTAAGCAATCCAGTCATGGGACGATCCGATAGCTTTGAATTCTCCAAAACGTTCTAAAAGCCAACATCTATGAAAAACAAAATTCTCAATTTTTGTTTGCTAAAGGAATTAGAAACCTGTTTAAGTTTAGTGCACTGATATCCAGGGAGGGGGTGAAGGGAGAGGGAGCGACGGCGACGGGAAGGGTGAGGAGTGGGAGAGTCACCTGGGGGAGGCTGGCAGCCTTGTCTTCTGCAAGGTTGCACAGGGCAGCACTCGTTTTGGAAAGTCCTTTGGTCTTGAAGACTCAGAAACCTGCTGTTAGCATGAGAGTGTCCATCTGTCATCTCGTCCCAACCAAGCTCCCAGACAAATATACACAGAATTCCAGTTAATTTGTAATGAGAAAATTGCCTTTGAGACACATGAGCCCATATGACCTGCTCATTCATGTCTAAATGCTTCCGGGTTTTTGCTCCATCCATGCTTTCCCATCGTGGATCCCACTGCTCCCCCGTTATGCCTCTGTTGTCAACTCTTGAGTTTCTTTAGCTTGAATTCCCATTTCCCAGAGCTGCTCATCCAAAACTATTACCTGAAGCCCATTTTAAATGCCCTCTTCAAATTTCCTTTGAGCCCTTAAATCCGAAATAACCGCGTCCTCAGAACTGTAAGAGCCCATTGTTCCTTATACACCACTTTTCACTTTATCTTTTTAAAATAATTATTTGTGTGCAGGAAGCCAGAAGACCGTCTGCTTGAAACTCCAGAGATGGAGACGGCCTGATGCAGGTTACAGCTCTCAAATATTCGCTGTGAAAGAATACCAGTGACAGACAGGGTGGTCTTGGGTGGGTCTCAGAGTTGTAGCCTGCCCACCAGTCGTACAGGGCCGTTCTTTTCCTTTAACCGGACTGTAAACTCCCTGAGAGTAAGTCTGAGTCAGTTTCGCTCTCCACTGCTTATTCAGCTCCGGCACAGGGTGCAGAGTCAAGCAGATGCTCAGTAAATGTTAAAAGAGTTAATCAAAAAGGGAAGAAATGATTGAATGAATGAGTCGATAACTCACCTATTCTTCCACCGATGCGTCGGTCGGACAGGTAATTAACGGAATTAGCAGCGGCCCAACGGGATTCCGAGGACTCCGCAGCTCTGGACCACCCTCTGCAGCCCGAGCAAGGGCGGGGCGCCGCGTAATCCCGCCCATGCGAAGGCGGGGCTCCCCGAGAATCCCGCCTACAAAGAGGCGGGTCGTACCTGGAATCCCGCCCTCCCTGAGGCGGGGCCTGTGGCGCGCGGGAAGAAGCGTAAGCGGCGGCGGGAGCTGGCTGTGCAGCCGACTGACCGCGTCCCTGCAGGTATTGCTTCCCTGGCGCCGGCTCTGGCGTCCCCACGGTCTCCCCGCGGGGCCGAGCGAGAGCGAGAGGGTCTCGCTGAGGGCGGGCCGCGGGGTCCCGGCACAGCTCCGGACGGCGTGCGTTCGCGCGCTCTGCGGCTCCCCGCCCCGGCTCCGTGCGGCCTCCTCCCCGCCAGGCCCGCTTTCGGCTTTCCGGCCGAGCGCTTGGTCCCGTGCGGCCTGGGAACGGGGCGGGGGGTGGGGGGATGTACCTTCTGGTTCCCTCGCCTCGGTTTTCTACCCTGGGCGACCCTCTCCTCCTGGCGGCCCAAGCCGCCTGGGAAGTGGGTGTCTCTCGAAGCCCCCTGACCCCCCAAGCTGTCCACTTGCCCCGGCAGCTTCTCCTGGGAGGCCGCTAGCCCTGGGCAGCCCCTTCCGCCGCGCGACCCGGCCCCTGACTCTCCCCGAACGCCCTCCAACCCCCACTAAGCGGGGGCGGTCGCGCCGTAGGGTCGGCCCCTCGATTTCCTCTGCCTGGGTGTTCCATTTTGCTCTTTCCGGACCTAGCAGTAGAATAAACTTCCAACAGCCGCGGCTCAGCGAAGCATTTTAGGTGAACCTGCAAGGTGTTACATTAGAGGTCAACACTAACATCCTTTCTCACTACAGCGTGCATTTTTAATGGTTAGCAGGGCTCCTGGCTCATAATAAGTGTTCAGTACACCTTTCCTGCTATAATATTCAGTTCATTACCGACGATTTTCAGCTTTCCTCTGTCTTTGGGTAAAGAACGGTGCCCGACGGATTTGTGTTGCTCCATCAAGACTCGGGAGGATGAAAGTCATTACCTGCGAAATAGCCTGGCACAACAAGGAGCCGGTGTATAGCCTGGACTTCCAGCATGGCACCGCCGGGAGGATCCACAGACTGGCGTCGGCCGGTGTAGACACGGCGGTTAGGGTAAGTGGGGCGGAGAGAGAAAGGCCCTGAGAAGCACTACTGAGGGTGCATTCTCCATTCTTTTCTTTGAAACAAAAGTCAACAAACTCAAACCAATCCGTCATTTAGCCCAGAGGGATGAATTCTCAGGGCCTTGAGTGAACCATGAAAGCAAAAGAAAGCTTTGTTCCTTGAGTAATGTTTCCCAGATTGGTAAACGGGAGGCTCATTATTTTTAAGAATACTGAGCCAGTTCCTGTTGGGGAACGGTTTGCAGGAGAAAGAGGAAGGAGGGAGGGCAGCAAGCCATGGGGTTGCTGGTTTATGTTTCAGAGCAAAGTTCCACTTTACGTTTCAAAAGAAAAACTATTTTCTTACTGAAACTAAGCACAGTGTTGTTTTAGTAAGCACAGATTGGTAAGTGCTCACTGTATGTTTCCCTGAATGAATGTTTTGGTATCAACAGATCTGGAAGGTGGAAAAAGGACCCGATGGAAAGGCCATTGTTGAATTTTTGTCCAATCTTGCCCGCCATACCAAAGCTGTCAATGTCGTGCGTTTTTCTCCGAATGGGGAAATTTTAGCATCAGGAGGAGATGGTGAGTACTAGTATTATCCTTCAAAATTCCTTAGAAACCAGATACCTGTGTGTCTCATGTTAAATAGTGAGATTTGACCCAGGTGTGATTAAAGAAAAATTTTTCTTTTAATGTTCATTTATTTTTGAAAGAGAGAGAGTGCGAGCGGAGGAGGGGCAGAGAGAGAGGGAGACACAGGATCTGAAGTGGGCTCCAGGCTCTGAGCTGTCAGCATAGAGCCCGACCCGACACACGGCTCAAACTCACCAACGGTGAGGCCATGACCTGAGCCAAAGTTGGACGCTTAACCGCCTGAGCCACGCAGGTGCTTCTGTACCACTTTTTCATTTTAGGGGTCATTTGACCTCAGTGTGTCATTTAGATAGCTCAGTAAAATAGCGTTCTGGGGAGCACGAGGGGATGGAAGACAGTAAGTTTAACCCGAAAAGACCTGTTTGACAATGGCCCCTCCCCAACTTTCACCAGGATCCGCTGCCCGGTGGAGACAAGTAGGAAGGTGCCCACCATTTTGTCAGAGTCCCAACACACCTGTCCTGGCTTTGATTGCTAGTTTAGTATCTAAGTGATCACAGCCTTTCCCACATCTCTTTGTAATTAATTGATTCGCTGGGGGAGTATTGTCTGAATGATCCTCTAAATTATGTTTGTTTCCTGGGAATATATTGACTCCTATTTTCTGCTTGTGTTTACGTGGCATAAAGATTGCCTTGAATTTGTAGATTTATTTGGGATACGTTGCCATCTTCACAATATTAAATGTTAAACCCATAAAACTGGGACTTTTTCCTAAGCAGTTTACTAACTCGTTCTTCCTTTTTCCTTATGGTTTTACTAAAAAGTAAATCGTTTTCCCATGCTTTGACACCAGAACAGTCTACAAGTTAGTACAAAATAAAACAGAAATCACAGACTTTGCAGGAGGAGGAAAGACACCTGGTTAAGTTCAGTGCCACGGTGTCCAGGGTGTTTGTGCACAGAGGGAAAGGTGGGAAGTGGGGACTGTCCCTGGGGGAGGTTGACAGGCTGTCTTCTGAGAGGGTGTACAGGGCAGCACTTGTTGGGCAAAGCCCTTTGGCTTTGGGGGCCCAGAAACCTGTTAACGGTGGAGAGCGTCCACTTGTCAGTGTCAAGGCTGATCTCCTTTCCACCAAGCTCCTGGGATTCCGGTGCATTTGGAGTGAGAACACGTGTGCCCACACAGCTGGTGCGCTCATTGTCCTACTGGTATTCAGAGGGAGGCCAAGAGGTGCTCAGGCTTAGGTGGTGAGTTTGGGGTCAGAGCACAAGGGCTTATAGCACTCAGACAATTGATGACGTCAGGCCAAGATACCTGCTGCATCCGTATGTGTAGCTAATGTGTCCGTGGCTTACTTTGTGCAAGGCATTGTATTATAAGTGCTTTATGCATATTAACTCATTTAATCCTTGAGACAGCCCTATGAGATAGGTACGCAGTTACCCCCATTTTACAGGTCAAGTGACTGAGGAGTCGAGATGCTAAGTCCTGCTGAAGGTTACACAGGAACCATTTGCCAGTCCTTGCCGGTGGCTCTTTGTGGCTCTTTGTTTTTTCCTATTCAGCCGTTCATAGGTTATGCCTTAGGATTTTAGAGGTTGGTTTTTTGTTTTTGTTTTTGTTTTTTAGGTTTATCTTATTTGAGAGAGAGGGACAGTGTGCACGAGCAGGGAAGGGGCAGAGAGTAAGGGAGAGAGAGAATCCCAAGCTGGCTGTGCACTGTCAGTGCAGAGCCCAATGAGGGGCTCCAACTCATGAACCGTGAGATCACGACCTGAGCTGAAACCAAGAGTTGGACGCTTAACCCACTGAGCCACCCAGGCGCCCCAGATTCTGGAGTTTTAGATCAGAAGACAAACCTGTTTTTCCTGTCGAAATTCTTAGAAGTCCATCATTGTGACCATACTGTCTATTGAACAACATAAATAGGACTTCAAGCCCTAAAAGCCCAGAAATGAAGGAGCATGCAAAAAGCGTGGCTTATCTTTCACTGAATCACTCCACAGATGCCGTCATCCTGTTGTGGAAGGTGAATGATAATAAGGAGCCAGAACAGATTGCTTTTCAGGATGATGATGAGGCCCAGCTGAACAAGGAGAATTGGACTGTCGTAAAAACCCTGAGGTAACTTGGACAGGGACCATGGGAGTGCCTTATCTAACTGCTCTGAGAGCATTAAACTCACATGCATTTTTTTATTTAAAAAAAAAATGTTCTTTTGAGTAAGCTTTATGCCCAACATGGGGCTTGAACTCACAGCCCTGAGATCAAGAGTCCTATGCTTTACTGACTGAGCCAATCCAGGCGCCCTGCATTTTGACTTATATCTTACTTAAACCTTTTACTTACACAAGGCAGAGATAAGAGAATCATTTTAAAAGCTAGAAACATGATTAAAATGGATTTTATTTCTGCTGTAAAATTTTCTTTAGTCAGATTGAATCAATTACAAAGATACAAGTACCTCTGAAGGTGGTAGATTATAGCTGCAGCTAATAGAGTTCCAGTGGAAATTTCTAAAATCCTATTTTTTAAAATATTTTTTTAAACTTTGAGAGACAGAGTACGAGCAGGGGAGGGGCAGAGAGAGAGAGAGAGAGAATCCCAAGGAGGCTCCACGCTGCCAGCGCAGAGCCCAACATGGGGCTCAAACCCATGAAACCGTGAGACCATGACCTGAGCTGAAACCAAGAGTCCGTTGAGCCACCCAGGAGCCCCCCCCCTAAAATCCTATTCTCGTGTATGGTCTCTGAGTTTGGTTACAAGTTTTTGATGTTTTTTTCTTTTTTTCTTTGGATTATAGAGGCCACTTGGAAGATGTGTACGATATTTGCTGGGCAACTGACGGGAATCTAATGGCTTCTGCCTCTGTGGATAACACGGCCATCATATGGGATGTCAGTAAAGGTAGCCAATACGTTTCTGTTCTTGTCAGGGGGAAGGACTTTCTAAGGGTCTAAAAAGCTAACCTACTTGACCTTTCATGGCATAAGAGTTTCTTTAGTGAACTAAAATAGGTATTTGGCTCAGTAGGGTAGGGATTAGCCTCCTGTATCATGGATCCAACTCAGAGTGGTCACGTGTATGAGGGTTACTGGTGCCAAAGCAAGGTCCATCCCACATGCTTGGGGGTGTAGACATGTTGGGGGCAGGGCTAATGCCTGCCTTTGCAGAACTTAGGATCTCAGGAAGTTTAGCACGTTGTCATGATGGGGCATTGAATGGTCAGTGTTGGGAGAGGTAGGAGCTGGCATCCGTTTGAGGAGACAGAGGACAGCCGAGGGCACCTCACTGCTTTTACAGGACCTGTTTTCTGTTTGGGGAGACAGGAGACACGTGAGAAGTTATAAAAATTGCCGTGAAATGCTTTGCCTGCCCTTTTTGCAGGCTGCGGATTCTCCCCCAGCCTGAGGGCCCTGGTGGGGGAGTCAGGGTGGAGCGGGCATCCCACCACGCTGCCTGCACATCCGGTTTATCCACTCAGTGACAGTCTCTGTCCACTTTAGGTCCCTGCCACCTGCCATCCAATCAGACCCCCTCTGTCTCACCTCACCTCTGTCATGTTCTACCCAGTCCCTGACTTGGGCAGAATTGAGGGCTGGCGTCCCTGTCTTCTTCTCTTCCCCACATCTGGCCATTGCCCTGGATAATTTCACTGTGTGCGTGGACAGTCCACCCAGCAGCCCCCTGAAGCCAGTTGTAATGACCTTGAACGTTGCCAGGTCTTGATATCCTACATGATTGTGGCTGCCATCTAACAGGGTGTTAGTAGTGATGGCGCTGGGAAGGGGCCACAGAGTGAAAGGCTGATCGGAGGAGGTTGCTCCAAGACTTGAATGCGGGAGGGAAGAGGCTTCAGCCTGTGGGAGCAGCCAGTGCAGAGGCCCTGCGGGGGAGCTGCTTGTGAGGCAGGACAGGTCCCGCAGAAAGTCCCTCTTCAGAAAACCCTACTCACACACTGACCTAATGATAGCAGTTGTGGGTTAAAAAGCCTCTTGTGGGGCACTTGGGTGGCTCAGTCGGTTAAGTGTCCCCAACTCTTGATTTCAGCTCAGGTCATGATCTCATGGTTCATGAGATCGAGTCCCGTGTCGGGCTCTGCGTTCACAGGGCAGAGCCTGCTTGGGACTTTCTCCCTCTCTTCCTGCTCCTCCCCTGCTCATGCTCTCTCTCCCTCAAAATAAATAAACTTTAAAAAGAGGGGCACCTGGGTGGCTCAGTCATTTGGGCCTCTGACTTCGGCTCGGGTCATGATCTTGCACTCTGTGAGTTTGAGCCCCACATCGGGCTCTGTGCTGACAGCTCAGAGCTTGGAGCCTGCTTCGGATTCTGTGTCTCTTTCTCTCTCTGCCTCTCCGCCTCTCATGCTCTCTCTCGCTCGCTCTCTCTCTCAAAAATAAACATTAAAAAAATTAAAAAAGAAAAAAAAGCCTCTGTTGTAAAACTCGGGGTCGTTTGAGAAGATGCTGTCACCCGGCTGCAGGCCACCTTACTCTCACAGACCCCCAAAAACACTGGCAAGAAGGCGAGGGGGAAGGAAAGTTAGCCTGAAGCACCCTCGCTGCATTTCACATGGAGGGCGGGTCCCAGGGTCACAGGAGTGTAGACCCCTCTGCAGAGAAGAGCCATTTGAGTTGTTTTTGTTTGGTTGGTTTTTAAGAATGGCCAGGGTTCCGTAACTGCCTCTGCATTTTATCTGGGTAATCTTTGTGTGCTGCTGGTTTTCTCTCTTTCCACAGAGTCCCTTTTCCATCACTACTGGCTTTGCCCGGCCCTTGCTTCCCGCCTGGCCTGCTGTCCCCTCCTAACTAGTGGTACTTCCTATGTCCTCTGTGACCCTCAGTCTTGTCTTCACGATGCAGGTCACTTCCCAGCTGAGTGTTCCTCTCGGCCGCACCTCGAATTCCCAGAACCTTTTCCTGATACATGAGGGTCGCTGTCACATACCTCCTGTCCTCGTCTTGCCGTTTTGGCATTGGACCTCACCCTGTAGACTTCTCAGTGACCCATTGTTCCGTGTGCCGAGGATCGGCTTACAAAACCTCCTTCATAGCCCCCCTCACCCTGCCCTGTAGGGAGAGCTGACCTCAGCTCGTGCCTTGCCGACCCTCACGGTGGCCTCTTAGCTGCCCCGTCTATACCATGCTCAGCTGGCTTGCCTTTTGATGGTGTGTCCCCCCCCCACCCAAAAGCAGCAGGCTCCTGGGGAGTGTGGGCCATGTAAAGTCCCCTTTTTCCCCCAAGAGCCTGACACGGCGCCTGCTAAATGACAGGAGGGTATGAAGGGCGCAATACTTAAACTGTACTTTATTCTGCTTGTGCTCCAGTAGGCTTTAGTAAAGCTGTCATGTGCTTTATTCGCAGGACAGAAGATCTCTATCTTTAATGAACATAAAAGTTACGTCCAAGGAGTAACCTGGGACCCCTTGGGTCAGTATGTTGCCACCCTGAGCTGTGACAGGTACGTCAGGATTTGGCAAGTTGTCTTCTCTGCTGGCTTGAAATTTCCTGCAGAGGGATTTTCATCACCATTTACCAATCTGAAGCCCGGTCTAGCTTTGCTTCTTGTTCTTGGTTTCATGTCAAGCATTTGGTTTTACTGTTACTCTTCCACCGTAACGTGAAAGTGGAAACTAATTAGGGCAAGTGCCTTTTATGTAGTACTTAGCAAATCTTTATTGAATGGGTGAATGAATGTAGAGGGAGTTTTGAATTGCATTTGAATTTCACGGGCAACATTTGTTTATTGTAAGTGAGCAAGAGGCAAGGAAAGAGGGAGAGAGAGAATCTTGTGAGGGGCAGAGAGAATCTTGTGAGAGGCAGAAAGAGAGAGAAGCGGGGCTCATTCATAGGCAACGTTTAAAAAAAGTCTTTTATAAATACGACTTCTGTAAGAAGGGGTTGCTAGTGGTTGGGTTAGAATTTTCCCTTCCCCTTCCCTTCCCTCCTCCTTTCTTTCTTTAAAAAAGAAAAAAATTTAACATTTATTTTTGAGAGGCAGAGCATGAGCCGGGGAGGGTCAGAGAATGAGAGAAACACAGAATCTGAAACAGGCTCCAGGCTCTGAGCTGTCAGCACAGAGCCTGACATGGGGCTGAAACCCATGAACTGCGACATTGTGACCTGAGCCAAAGTTGGACGCGTAACCGACTGAGCCACCCAGGCGCCCCTGTTTATTTATTTTTTTAAGTTTGTTTATTTTGAGAGAGAAAGAGAGGGGGAATCTCAAGCAGGTTCTGCGCTAATGTGAGGCTCAAACTCACAACCATGAGATCATTACCTGAGCCGAAATCGAGAGTGAGACGCTTAACTGACTGAGCCATCCAGGTGTCCCTGGGTGTTTCGTGTTTTTTTGTTTTGTTTTTTTTTTAAAGATTTTATTTATAAGTAATCTCTACACCCACCGCAGGGCTTGAACTCACAACCCTGAGATCAAGAGTCTCCTGCCCCACCAACTGAGCCAGCCAGGCATCTTTCTTTCATTTTTTGATTATAGTTTACTACTGCAGTCATTTCAATGACTCCATTTAAGTTAATGTAAAAATAGAATATTTCGTCTTTCCCGAAAGGAGGTTTGTTGTGGTGTTTACTGGCATCATTCATTTAATCGTATTCTTGGAACAAAGAACTAAGAATCTGAGGTGGTGGATGCACTACTACTCATCAGTCAAGGTCATCCTTTTGAGTATTTTTCCAACTTCTTTTAATCATAACGTGTTTGATTTCAGACGGCCCAGCAGTGTGGACGAGTTAGTGTTTTTGAATCGAAGCATCTCCTGTTACGTTCCACGTACATTTATTTTCTGATCTGTATGTTTTATTCAGGCAGTTGGGAGTGAAATGACCTGATTAGCTAGTGGGAATAATACGAATTAGCAAGAAGCAAATTTATCTGTTGGTGTTTTCCTGACTTGCAAATCCCTGAGGGTGAGACCGTTCGATACAAGAGAAATGTCACTGCAGTCCTACAAACTGTCCCCGGGCCAAGTGTCAAGGCCTGAAAAGGCGAGGCCTGATGAGCATCTTACTTGACAAGTTGAAACACTCGATAAAAAGTGAAGTTCTGGCCCGTTTCCTCACTTCATTAGTGACCTCCTCTGGGTGGTTTGCTTCTGTCATAATGAGTTAAGTGGGACAGTCATAAATGGTCTTGGAGGCTGACCTGGTCTAATCGGCCTGCAGTTTTGATGCTAGATTGTTTCTGTGTGGAACACTTCGTTCACTAGAAGACATCAGTCAGAATGTTTTTCTTTCTTTAGGATCCTCAGGGTGTACAGCACCCAGAAGAAACGTGTGGCTTTTAATGTCTCAAAGATGCTGTCTGGAATAGGGGCCGAAGGAGAGGTATGAAGTGTTGACTTTCTGTGTTAGCAGTGCTTCAGGAAGTCACGAGCTCCTCCGTGTCCTACAGCTAAGTCCCTGGTCTCAGGCACCTGACACTTGAACTACCGTGCGCTTCCTCAGGTCCAGCCAAGGCTCAGTTAGTGTGTTGGGCTGGTCTGCATGGAAATGGGGACACCCGGGGGCCAGGGGAGAGCTGCCGATGGTGGGTAGAGGTGTCCAACCCCAGCTCACTGTGGAGTCGCCTGGAAGCATTAAGAGACATGTGTGCCTGCCCCCCACCCCCCAGGCGTGTGTGATCCGCTTGGCTTGAGGTAGGCAGGGCCTCTGGGATTCTGAGGTGTAGGGAGAGTCACGAGCGTCTGACCGAGGGGGACCTGGCACTATGCCGCAGGAAGGTGGCAGCGGGCAGTAGGCCGTCTTGGCAGGTTTAGAGCGAATGCTGCCTGCAGGACCGTGGGGACCCAGCCAGCGGTCCTAGAGGAATCAAGACCATGGAGGCAGTTACTTAGACAAAAGGGAGCAGGTTGGTCACTGGAACCAAAAAGGGATGTGGTGCAAACCTGGGCCTCAAGCAGCTGGCGGGGCCAAGCGGGCCACAAACTGACAAAATGGGGAGCTCGTGTACAGTAAGGAGGGTAATGCCGGGTCTTTGGGTCCTTGAGACTTAAATGCTTCATGTTTATCCAGTGGCAGTGAGTGGGAGCAAAAACCGTTCCACGCAGGTGTTCAAGAAAGGTTTGAAAAGATGGATTACCAGTTTAAGAGCGGACTAGTTTATAAGAGGTGTTCATTAAGTTGGAAATTCTAAGTGGACGCACACATCATCCTGCTTTTCTCCCCGGTCTCATTGTCCAGACACACTGCTCTTGACAGTGCACGGTGTTCTCACGGAGGCTTTTTAAAAAGATAACTGTAGAACCACAAACATGCACGTAGACCTGTATGCACATACGACTTTCTGTAACGCAGGTGGGCAGTTAATCTTTGTGAGCGATCACTCTTGCAGTCTGGAGTGATTTGATTTGTAATATATTTCCCCTGTTACGTGAGTGTAATAAATGACACTATATAAAGACAGGAAAAAAAAGGAACTGGTAAACCGTTATTGTGAATGTAAAGATTTGGATTAAAAAAAAAAAAGATTTGGATTAATGTTTAAACTTGTGTGCCACAGGTCAGAAGTTACCGGATGTTTCACGACGACAGCATGAAGTCATTCTTCCGTAGACTCAGTTTTACCCCTGATGGGTCTTTGCTCCTCACACCAGGTGGGTTTGACAAGCTTCCGATTTGAGGCGTGATGGCAGCGGTGGGTGATTCCAGTTGCCGCTTGTCAGCTCAGTGAATCCTGATTAAAATAGCGACCCCCCAGCTTGTTCAGACATTGAAACCTCCAGGGGAGCTTCAGGAAGCACTGGTCCCCAGGTTCCACCCCCAGAGCCGGTCTGATTGGTCCGGGGTGTGTGTGGTCTAGGTTTTGGAATTTAGAAAATTTCCAAGTAGTTCTGATGTGCAGAGAAGTTGGGGAGCCACTAGGCTAGTGTGACAGACATTTTGCTCTTAGATTTAACTTAAAAAAATGTTAATGTCTTTTCACTAGGCATGTATGTAGAGGTCATAGTGCTAAAGCTAAAAGAGGTTTATTGTTTCTATTCTCGATGAAGCAGTCTATTGTGGCAGGGACAAGTTTGGTTGGAATAACTTGAGTATGACGAAACTGCAGAATCAGCAAGGACAAGACAGGTTCATTGTCTATAGGAAGGCATGATGTTAAGCCCAGCAGCGTCAGCCGGGGCACTGATTGCCAGGGTGTTCTTAGAAGAATGTCTTCTGCTCTCCGTGGCTCGGGTCCCATCTTTTGTATGAAGGCGATCACCTAATGCAGGGCTGGGCCAAACAGGAGGGCACAGGTCAGGTTGGCCACTAAGTATTCCAGCCCGGTTGGGCAGAGGAGGCCTGAGAGGGTGTGAATTGTACATGCATACTTGTGATGCCTTAGGACATCGGGGATCATGTGGGAGTGACATTGGCCTGGGGAGGGGGTGTCTCAGGATCAGCAACAGGTAGGTGGTTGCTAAGTATATTAAAAGTTGCTTACTAAACCCAGTGACAAATCTTTACTAAATGACCACTCTAAAAATATTGTGTTAGAATCAGGTATCAGATGGATGTCTGCTTTTGTCATTATTATTCTTGGTGGTGGTAATACATGCAGGAGGAGGAGAGAATGAAATTACAAAGATTGGAAAGAAGAAACCTTGGTGTTAGGATTATGTTTCTAGAAAATCCAAGAGATTTAAAAATATCAGAATAAAAAAATCTGATAAGGTGGCTGGATACTATCTATGAAATACTTAAAAATCTTCTATACTGGAATATGCACTTAGAAATATAAAAAGAAAAATTATTCCATTCATAATGCAAACCCTACAAAACATGGGAAAAAATTTTAATAAAGGCACAAAGCCTTTATGAAGACTAGAAGATCTTATTGAAGATTGTAAAACAAGTTCTGAATGAATAGAGATCTCAAGTTCTAAAAATTAACATACGCATTGATTTCCAAGTAGGATCCTATTAGAGGCTTTTGGCTTACTTTTAGTTGGACAGCCTGCCAGCTCTGTTAGAATAAATGCTGAAGAATAGATTTAGTTTTTTTTAAGTTTATTATTTTTGAGAGAGAGAGAGAGCATGAGCAGGGGAGGGGCAGAGAGGGAGGGAGAGAGAGAGTCCCCAGGTGACGCCACACAGTCAGCATGGAGCCTGATGAGGGGCTTGAACTTAGAAACTGAGAGATTGTGAACTGAGCCAAAACTAAGAGACGCTTAACCAACTGAACCACCCAGGCGCCCCAAGAATAGATTTAAAAGTATGAAAAATAGGAATAATACTTGAGCAGGCACTTTCCTAAATGTCAGCAGATACTATGGTGCCACTGTTATCAAGTCAATATGGTTATTGGTATAGGAATAAACAGACTAGTAAACCGGAACAGAAAATCCAGAAATAGATCCTGAGATAAGGAAATCTGACATAGTGGGAAGAATGAATTATTGAGTGAATGGTGCTAGAGTGTCCAGCTGTCTGGAAGAACATTGTATTGGACTCTTAACTTACATATGAAAATAAATTCCGGGTGAAGCCAATACTTAAATCTAAAAGGTGAAAACGTAGGAGGACACCCTAGGGCCAGGGAAGACAGACGGAGACAGGAATCCTGGAAGCTCTGGAACGATGGGCCTGTTTGCGTTTGACGGTGAACTTTTGCACGGTGGAGGCCCAGTAAGCGAAATCAGTCGGCAAGTGATGGAACTGGAAAACACCGATTACGAGACAGGAAAGAGAGAGCTTACGTGTGTCACGTTCAGCGGCTCTTCCAAATCGATGAGAGAAAAAGAAAAACCCAGGAAAAAAAAGATGAGTGAAAGAAACAAGAAGGCAGTTTGCAGAGGAGCAAATTCACGTGTTCAGCACCCACAGGGAAAGGTTTGGACCCTCAGTGATAGAGAAATACAAAATAAAGTGACCTACGATTAGGGATTTCTTTATTCTCTTCAGACTAGACAAAAGTGCAAATCTCCCTGGCTGATGGGCATGCAGAATGTGAGTATTGCTGCGGGAACATGAATTGTTACAGCCAGTTTAGAAAACAGTCTGGAAACCGTCAAATACATGTACCTTTCAGCCCATCTGTCCCCACCCCCCACCGTCTTTGACTCCATCTTTAAGAAATGAAAACCTAGTACATAAAGGTATATCTTCCACGATATTTATTGCAAGTATGGCTTCTAGTCGTGAAGAATAATACCGATGAACAAGACGGGTGGATGAATTACGGCATTTTCATACCAGTGAACATGGGGCAGCTAGTGAAGATACATCATCCAAGTTAGCTTTCGCGGGTGGTTGACCGAACAGAGCAACAGAAATGAAGGTATAAACGAGATCCTGTTTTTGTGAACTAGGCTAAAAGCCCCACCCTCTGAATATATACGCGATGGAGTTGTAACTGGGTGTTGGTTGTGCGAGCAAAGAGGAAAGAGGACACAGTGGTTTGTTCAGATGGCGGATGTGGGGCTGGAAGGGTGGGCTGAGTCGAAGAGACTACTTGACGGAGTCTCTGTCCACCCTTCCCCACCCCCCAGCAGAGACGAAACGGTCACATGTGAAATGACGTGTGTGTGTGTGTATCAGGAAAGATACTGCTGTATGGTTGACAGTCATTCTGTGGCCGGGTCTGGCCTCGTTGTAAGGTCATCCCAGGGTGAGTGTGTGGAAGAGCTCAAACATGGGCTCCCCCCAGAGCAAGGTCAGCTGCTTCATGGGTTGGGGGTGCAGTGGAGGTCTGGGTCTCCTGGCCGCATCAGGCTGGTGGGAAAGGCTAGTGGCAGGCCCTGGCTGGCAGCCAAGCTCAAAGCCAGCGGACACAGTGGGGTGATACAGTGAGAGTGCTTCTCCAGCAGGAAGTGACTGGCCTCCCAGACGGAGGCCTGCCCGGTTCTTCCTGCCCGGGCCTGAAGCCCCCCCCCCCCCCCCCCCCCCCCCCGAGCAGGTGGGCCGCTCAGGGGGATGTGACAGGTGGGTAGAGCTGGAATAAGAGCTGAGCCCAGCCTGGGACCGTGTGTATTTGTCCTCAGTCACAAAAACACTGTCCAGGGCACATGGCTATGGGGAGAAATGTTTTACAGGCCGGGGTTGGATGCTCTTGAGTGTGTCTTCTGTCATCTAATAAAACCTCACCTCTCTCTCTCTCTTCCTGCTTCCCCAGCTGGATGTGTGGAGTCTGGAGAAAATGTAACAAATACCACCTATGTTTTCTCCAGGAAGAATCTTAAAAGGTATGCAGTGGAAGAAATCATTGAAATGTTTACCCTTTCTTTTTGTTTCTGGTGAGTAGCGGTACCCTTTTCTGAGAAGGTCATGACCGATCTTTTAGGCCCATCGCTCACCTTCCCTGTCCTGGCAAAGCGACGCTTGCAGTTCGCTGCTGTCCCGTCTACTTTGAGTTGAGGCCGGTGGTGGAAACAGGTACGTTAGAGCCACGCTGGTTGTGTTAGGTCTTCGCCGAGGCAGGTCACCGGGCTGCGGGGGTTGTGATGTGGGCTTTCTCCCGTGGGGGGCACGGCTCTGTGGGTTTGGTGCGGTTGAGTTACCGTGAGGAGCAGGAGCAAAGCCCGAGGTTATCAAAATTGTCCAGTGTTCATCTTGTCTAGAATATGCTGTCTTCGCTTCACTTTTAAAGGAATGAAAGTAATTTTTTTTAATCCAGAGCAGATTGAATGTCGTTCAGTATTCGTTTCCTATGCAGTAAAATGATGTTTTTTTTTAGTTTTTTTTTTTTCCCCTCAAGGTTTTTCTCATTATCAGGGGCTTTAGTCGGATTCTGATGGGCCTTGGTGTAATTTTCTCAGGTTTCTTGTGCTTGGGGTTCATTGAGCTCTTAGATCTATGGGTTTATAGTTTTCATCACCTTTGGGGAATTTCAGCCGTTACAGTGTCAAATGTCTTTTCTGTCATCCCCCTTCCTGCCCACAAGGGGCTCCGCTTACATGTGCATTAGGCCATTTGAGGTTAGTCCCGAGTTTACTATCTGCTTGCTTTCTTCCTTCTCAGTACTTCGTTTTCTGTACTCTGTGTCCCATGTCTCTACTTAACACACTCCATCCTTCCTCCTCTTGAACATGTAGGATAGTTTTTGTAATAACTTTTAATGACTTTGTGTACAAAGGATTTGTTTTGATTTTTTTTTTCCTTCATTGTGGGTCATATTTTCTTTGCATGTCTAGTAATTTTTCATTAGATGCCGGACATTGTGAATTTTACCTCTGTGGATGCTGGGTATATTTTCATAAATATTCTTGAGCTTTGCTCTGGGAGGCAGTGAAGTTACTCGGAGACACCGTGCCGCTTATCCTCATTCAGTGGGACCACGGCAGCATGTGGTCCAGAGCTAATTTCCCCACTGCAGAAGCAGAGCCGCCTGAGTAATCGGTGCCCCGTGAAATAGGTTTCCCACTCTGGGTGGAGGAACACACTCTGTCTGGCTTTGTGTGAGCTTCGGGAATGACTCTCTCTTTCCTGTAGTTCTTGCTCTGGCCTCAGGTGGTTTCCTCACTTGCAAGTGCTGATCAGTGCTCAGCTGGAGACCTGAGAGGGCCTGTAGGTCTGTGCCTGTGAACTCCGGCTGCCCGGGCCTCCCTGCTTCATCCTTTACCTCTCCCTCTCCCGGGCCTGGCAGCTCCAGGCAGCAAGCTGGATGTAGGATTTCGTCCTTGACTTCCCATCCCTCAGAGATCACTGTCCTCAGTGCCTGATGGTCAGAAGTCTTGGAAAACATTATTTTGTAGATTTTGCCTGGTATTCAGTTGCTTCAGGTGGGAGGGTAAGTCAGGTCCCTCTTCCTCCAAGGCTGGAAGCAGCTGTTTTAAGCTTTTTAATCCTTTTATGTGAATGAATGTAATTACCTGGAAGCTTGTATACCTTAATAAAATGTTTCTAGGTTACCCTTATTTTTCGTATCAGAAAGGACTTGTTCTATTCACAAGTTTTTTTGTTTTGTACCCCCACCTTTTTGGACCTTGGGTGCCCCTGAGTCTTGGATCAGGACACGGTGTCCTCATCAGGTCACGTGTGGTTGTCCTTTATTCCCATATAAATTAAAGGACTGTTTTTGTTTTTTTTTTTGTAAAGCACATAGCAAACTAGCCTTCAGTAAAATGATGTCATTTCCGTCTCCTGAGAGAGGGCTTTTGGGAATTTGTTTCCTCTGGCTTCTGTTTTCCGCCCTTTGTCCCTGTTTTCACCCGAGCAGACAGAGCGTCACAGGAGCCGGGCACGGAGCTGGTGCACCTGCCCTACCGCCTGGTGTTTGCTGTGGCTTCTGAAGACTCTGTGCTCTTGTATGACACCCAGCAACCGTTCCCTTTTGGCTACGTGTCTAACATACATTACCACACCCTGAGTGATGTCTCCTGGTGAGTGGCTGGTGGTGAGGGAGGGTGGGCCTGGAGTAGAGCCTTGGGGCAGGGAGCATTCCAGCGCTACAGGTGGCTTTTTTGGCCGGTGTTTACCAATTCTTTTTCTTTTTTTAAAATATTTTTTTTAACTTTTTTTTTTTTTAAGTTTATTTAAAACTATTTTTTTTTCTGGGGTGCCTGGGTGGCTCAGTTAGTTAAGAATCTGACTTTGGCTCAGGTCATGATCTTGTGGTCCGTGAGTTCGAGCCCCACATCGGGCTCTGTGCTAACGGCTCAGAGCCTGGAGCCTGCTTCAGATTCTGTGTCTCCCTCTCTCTGCACGTTCCCCTGCTGGCTCTCAGTCTTTCTCAAAAATAAACACTAAAAAAGATGGTTTTTTTTTAACTTTTTTTCTAAGTTTATTTATTTTGAGAGAGGGAGAGTGAGCACACATGCATGCCCATGCAAATGGGGGCGGGAGACAGAGAATCCCAAGCAGGCTGCAGCGGAGCCCTGATGTGAGCGGGGCTCAAACTCATGAACCTCAAGATCATGACCTGAGCTGAAGTCAGATGCTTAACAGACTGAGCCACCCCGGCACCTCTTACCAATTCTTTTTAAAGGAAAGCCGCTTCTAATTTGCAATAATACTGCTTCCTTTTGTAACAGAAACATCTGAATGATGCCATTCAGTTGCCCCAGGGGTTCCTCTGATTCTCAGACTGAGGGAGGGGGTACCCTTTGGGCTCCCTGCTTGTTGGGGGCTTACCAGGCCCTCTGGGCTTGCAGGAAGCCCGCACCCATGAGCTCCTGGCACCCAGAGCTGCACCCAGGGAGTCACCTTGCGCTCCGCCTCCTACCGGTGGGGTCTTCCGAGCCCCTGGGTTCCTGATTTGTGCCCAGCTCTGCCTGGGCCTGCTCCCCCACCGTCTCTTCCTTGCTCTTTACAGACTTTTTTCTCCTTTTCGTTTTATCTTGGGGGGAAAAAAACCAAAAAAAGGAAAGGTCCTCACACTTTCATCCAGGTGAATTCGATGACAGTCCTGAGATACTGCGGTGCCCGAGAAACGCGATGGGGTTGGGAAACCAACCACCCAAAGCCTATGATTTTGCTTGAACTGCCATGGTGTCACTAGTCATGAGAGCCTGACAAGGGGCCCATAGACTTGGGTTCGGTTTCTAACCTTTTGTCCTGTTTGGGGAACAAAGGTCCAGCGATGGGGCCTTCCTGGCCATTTCTTCCACGGATGGCTACTGTTCGTTTGTGACATTCGAGAAGGATGAACTTGGAACACCTTTGAAAGAGAAGCCGGTTTTAAGCGTGGGAACTCCCGATACAGCAAAGAAAACGAAGAGTCAGCCACACCAGGGGTCTTCGCCAGGCCCCAGGCTGGTAGAGGGGACCCCCAGCAGCCCCTGCACACCCCCGCCTCAGGCAAGACCATCTCCAGCCCCAGCAGCGCCTTCCGAGGAGAAGAAGGCCCTGCAGCCCAGCACGCAGAATCCCAAAGCACCCCCATCCCGGAGGGTCACTCTGAACACGCTGCAGGCCTGGAGCAAGACAACACCCCGGTAAGAACCTCTGACGGAAGAAGAAATCGTCACTGCAGTTTGCCAACAGGAAGCCACCAACCTTTAATGGGGGAAATGCCATAAGTACTTCACACTGCTGCCGGAGACCTTGCTAACCGTGACCTCCGCTGCGTCCCCACTTCTGCCTCTCAGGCCGGCTCCAGACCCCTGTGCGCGGCCTATAGACAGTTGGCCACAGCCTGCCCTCTGGGGCCGTTCCCACTGGCCCTGCCTCGCCCTTTTACCGTAATCTCTAGTTTGCCCCCGGAGGCCAGGGCCCTGAGCACACTCTGCCCTAGGGGCCTCTCTGCCCTTACCTTCCTCCGGGAGCCCCAGCCATCTGCGTCCCTGGTGACACTGGAGTCTCCCTGGATGTCCCTGCAGCCCTTCCTCTGTCATAACATATCACATTCAGTAGCAGGAGTTTGGTTAGGCTTCTGTTTTCCCTGTTAGGTCATCAGCCCCTTAAGGCAGGAAGCGGTTCCCCAGTCATCACCTGTTTTCTCCTGCCCAGAACAGTCATGGGCACTGAGCAGCAGGCGGGAAAATGAAAGGAACATCTTTAGGCAGTTTTTACTGCGTCTGTGGACTGGCTCATGGTAAGCATGTCTGGTCTGATCGTGTCCCCGGGTGATGCTGCAGGTGTCTCTGTCCCTCTTCACGTCACTCTGGCTCCTGAGCCCGCCTGAGTTCCCCGCCGGTGCTGCAGACAGAGCCCTTCTGTTGTGCACAGCAGCTGGGGTCCAGGGGTCCTCCTAGGACTGGAAGTCCCCCGTCTGACCCTGTGGGAGTCCTGGGGAGGGAGCAGATGACAAGCACCACGTGTCTCGCTTCCTCTGCCCTGCCCGAGACTTCACTCGCCAGTCTGTAATCTGGATTACATGTAGCGTTCGGCTCTTCTCGGCTGTCTGAGTTCTGCAGACTAGCAACATTTTTTTGTTTTTCTGTGTTTTTTGGTGGAGGAAGGGAGTGGGAAGGTGTTCTTTCAAATACTCTTATGAAACCTTTCCCCTCTTAATTTCTTGGAGTCGTCTTCTGTTGTAACTTAAAAAAAAACAGTTGTTGAAAAATTAGATTGGATTTTAAACAAGAACTGTTTCAGAGCTTTCCGTAGTAGAAACCATTGTTGGCTAGCCTTATGTATGCGGTGTCCAGTGATGTGTTCAGCATACCACTGCAGATCAACAAAACACGGGTTTTGAAACTTTTAGGTGACTAGCGAGTGACTATCATAAGCCTAATGATTGAACTTAGTACATGAACATAGTCCTTAGTTACTAAGTTGGCACATCGACATTTAATGTCTACATGGTATGATTAGCTGAAAATTTTTAATGTTTCTTTTGGGTAGTTTTGAAATTTGGCATCATCATAAATGATTCTTAGGATACTAATGAACCTTGTACCTCTTTCCTACTTTTTTTAATTAAGGAGGATAAATTTACTACCCTTAAAGACAGAGACTCCACCAAATTCTGTACCAATTAGTATAATCTCCACCCCTTCCACAGAAGAAACTGAACCAGGTAAGTGATACTGTTATTTTAATAGAATTCAAGATATTCTTTCTCTTTTGTTCTTTTGGAAATTAACCACCTAATTTTAAGTCAGTTCTGAGAAAGCAGGGATGTATCTTATTAGACCGTCATTCAGATTCACTGGCTGCCTGTTTATTCTCGGCAGGGAGAGTACCTTTCCACGCAGGCATTCAGGGAGCTGAGTAGGTGGCAGGTTCCGGAGGTGCTGTAGGGTCAGGGTTCTCCACCTGGGCACTATTGACAATCTGGGTCAGATAATTCTGTGTGGGGGGGCTGTCCTGCAAGTGTGGGGTGCTTAGCACCTCTGAATGCCAATACCCATTTCTCCCCCCGCCCCTACCCCAACTTGTGACATTCTCCAGTGTCCCCACACATTGCCCAGGTGAGATCGCCCCCAGTTGAAAACCACCGGATCCTTTCCCTTATGTTCAGATAGGACCCTTGGTATCTTGTCTGGGCACAACATTTATTTTGTGAATATCAGCTCTTAGTTTTAAGCAAATGTTCACTTACTGGCCAACCTGTGCTTGTTAATGTTCTAGGGACGCCCGGGGACCCTCAGGACAGTCCTCTGGAGCCCAAGCGGCCTCGGCTTGGTGAACACAAAGGAAGTTCCCAAGGTCTGGAGCCTTGAGGAGATCTGTCTGCTGTTCGAAGGCTGCCAGGTCTGGGGACCCCCGTGCACAGAGAGGGGGGGCTAGGCCGGGGACACCGGAGACCAGTGGCAATAGGCGGAGCCTGATGGATACTCGTGAATTGTTTACTGTAACAGAAGATACACATGGACCAGTTTTTCTCCAGAACTATGTCTGCACTTGTATTCAAGACACATGCTTACCTCGGAGCAGTGAACGTTTTCATAGACCGGATCTTCTTTTGAGTTTCTGAAACTGGAGCGGTTCAGCCTTGTCTAGTGTGGAACAGGGAGCCCGTCCTTGAAACACAGGGAAAGTGCAGACGCTTTGCGAGCAGACCCTTCCCAAAGCTGGCATGAGAGAGGAGAAAGTTATTTGAGAAGGTTTATTCTGATGTTCCCTTCTGAATAGTTGGTTTTTAGGAGTTAGTTTCCTTTCTGACTGTAAAGGTAATAAAAATGCTTGTGCTGGAAAGCTAGCGAGAATAAAGTAGGAAAAACGGGTCCGAGATGGGACTCTGCCACCCTCTTCCTGCTGGAAGGAACCATGTTGCTATGTTGGCATATTTATTTATTTTTTTTCCCCAGGGAGCGAGTGGAGATTTCCCTTTAGAGTTTGGTATCCAAATAGGTTAACTTTTCAGATTGATTTTTCAGAATAAAAGAACTTTTCCTGAGCAGTTTTTGCCTCTGCCTTTGCTTTCCCCATCTCCGGGTTGAGGGTGTGTTCTCTCCTGCGGGGAGGGAACCAGAGCTGGGGGCTGGGCGCGCACAAGGTGCTGGCCACAGGAGGCAGTCCCTGGGAAACGTGCTCGCGGTGGCTGCTGGTCCTGCGGCAACGGGGTGGAACCCCTGTCTGGAAGCGCCCGCTGCTGCTTCTCACCCAGAGGAGGTGCTACCGTTGAATTTCAGGATGTGTGACACCTGCCACTTTGGCATAGCGGACACCATGAGTTGTGCAAGCAAGGCCTTCCCCCCACCACCCCTGGCGTTCTTCCCAGTCTGGAAGAGACGGAACCCCAGTCAAGTCTGACGGGAAGTGGCCAAGGAGTGGAGGAGTGTGCCCTTTTGAACTCAGGTCAGCAGCAACAAAGGAAAGAATTGGAAAGAGGATCAATTTGTTGCTTAATCCATAACCTAGTTACCCAGAAGAAGAGTCTGCCTCCCGTCTAGATGGGAAAGTGGCACCCAAGGGATGATTCACCGTGGACTGAAGGGGGGGGGAGGTGAATGTGTGCACAGCTATGACGACACAGGTGTGGGTCACACTCAGTATGAAGACACTTTAAGATGTCAAATGGTATCTGTTTTGACCACTGATTCTCAACCTTCACCGCACACTGAAATCACCCAAACAGGTGACAAGGATACCGTCACCTGGGTGCCTGCTCCAGAGCATGTGGCCTGATGGGGCTGGGGGCGTGGTCACGGTTCTTGAAAAGCTGAGTAATTTTGTTTTTAATGTTTATTTTTGAGACAGAGCGTGAGCGGGGGAGAGGCAGAGGAGACACAGAATCCGAAGCAGGCTCCAGGTTCTGAGCCGTCAGCGCAGAGCCCGACGCGGGGCTCGAACTCGTGAGCCATGAGATCATGACCCGAGCCAAAGTTGGACACTCAACCGACTGAGCCACCCAGGCACCCAGAGCTCCAAGTAATTCTGACCGGCCAGCCATGACTAGGAAATCCTAAGAGGAAAGCTTTCCCCGCATATGATCTCTTCTGGTTATTTAAATACATTTCCACGGAAAGCTTTTTCTTGCTTACTCTCTGCCCTCACTGGCACCCCTAATACGGTAGCTCTGCTGTGTGTCTGAAAAGATAACGTGGGAGATGCCATCGGCTCCTCAGAGACAAAAGATCATTTTAAATTTCCTGAGGCTGGGGGCGCCTGGGGCAGGTGGGGGAGCTGGCGGCTCAGGCGGTTAGGGGTCAGGCTCTGCACGGACAGTGTGGAGCCTGCTTGGGATTCTCCCTGTCTGCCGCTCGCTCTCAAAATAAACTTGAAGTTTTTTTTCCCCTGAGGCTAGAGTGAGGGATATTTCGTGGTCATCCATTCCTGTGCAAGGAGGTGCGATGATGGGTCCTGTGTTCTCGGTGAGGGAGCCTGCTTTCCTGGCCTGACTCCGTATTTGTCTACACATCTGTCTCTTGTGCAGCAACAAGGTGGTGGGGGGCAGACCAGGAGCACCGTTAGCCTGAGGTAGTGTTTCGAGGTACGACTCAGTTGTCAGCGCCACCGGATGTAAGTTACAGAATCAGCCGTCAAAGCCCAAGCCGCGTAACCCTGCATCCTGATCTAAAACCGCTTCCATCCGGCTAGTTCCCCGGGGAAGCCTGCTGCAAAAGGAGCCCGGCCTGAAGGGTGGGCGGTAAGAACCGACTCACCACCCGGGATCTGCCGTCGTGTGGGGTGTTTGCTCCTCAGTGTTGCCGGCCATTCCTGGTGCCTCCTCACACCACAGTGGGTGACCGGGCCCGAGCCACTGTGCCAGCGGCCTCCGGGCGGGGTGCCCACCGGGGCAAGGGCGCTCGGGCAGAGAGCGAGCGTGTGCCGCCGGGGGCAGGCACGTCCGTCACGGCCGGTCCTCTTCTTCATTTCTGCCCCTGCGGCCACTTCCGGTGTCCTTGGGGGAGCGCTCACATCTGCTTGTCAATGGTACTGTCGACCCTTCTTAGCAAAACAGTTGTCAGCGTCCGTTTCAACAAGTAGGCTCCAAGTCCTGGGCTCTGCAAACTTCAAGTAGGGAGGCATGGGTGGTGGAGGACGGAGGGTAGAGGACGGGTGGCCCAGCCCTTCCCACCCGCACGTTCCCTTTGTTGCTCTGCTGTAGTCCAGTCGGCTCCCTCACACCTGTTGTGTGCATGTCTCTAAGGGAGGCACAGACCTCGGACAGGTTACTTCGCCACGTTTCTTTACAGCTCAACTGTGCCCACCTTGGCAGGGCAGAGGGTGAAGAGGAAAGGTGGGACAGAGGTGAGAAAAACTGAGGGGCTGGAGGTAAACCAGGTCGACCTTCCCCCGTCGAAGTAACAGGTACCTGTATTCTCAGGTGAGCTCTCATGACCACTGGAGGTCGCTGTCCCCCCGGATCCATCCAGAGGTAGGGCTCCTGGCGACACAGCCCCACCCCCTTCCATGTAGGCCACAGCCCTGCCAGGCTGGGAATCAACTTGGCCACAGTGGCCCCGGACGCTGGCTTCAGTCCCTGGTGGCTGGTCCTAGAGGAGCAGGGCTTAAATTGGGGTGGGAGGGGGATTAAGAAAGTAACATGTGAGTATCCATCTCCATTCATTCACTCACTCATTCACTCATTCATTCAAGAAATGTATGTGGGGGCATCTGGGTGGCTGGTTGGTCGGCCAAGCATCCGACTCTGGATTTCGGCTCAGGTCACGATCTCAGTTTGTGAGTTTGAGACCCGCTTCGGGCTCTGCACAGGCCGTCCAGAGTCTGCCTGTGATTCTCCTTCCCTCTCCCTCTCTCTCTGCCCCTCCCCTGCTCTCTCTCTAATAGATACACTTTAAAAAAAATGCTTATCAAACACCCAGGTACCAGAGGATACATCAGGGAACAAGAGACAACTCCCAGAGCTTACGTCCTGGCTGGGGGAGACGAGCAATAAACAAGTAAATCTACGCTGGAAGAGGACCACGGGAAATGGGAAAGATGGGCGTCAGGGGCGGGTGGAGAGGGTTACAGCTCCAAGAGGAACCGCTCCCCTGAGAGGGTGGCGACAGCTGAGGGGATGGAGAAACAAGCAGAGCAGGGGCCCCAGCTCTTCCAGGAACGAGATCACAGCTCAGGGACTGATGGGCTCAGTGTCCAGGCTGGGTGTTTCGGGGTCCCCTGCACCCTGGCTCCTCCTGAGCGATGGGGGTGCTCGCACTCGGGAGACCGGGCCCGGGCCTAGGGTGACCACTGCACCCTTGTCATCGGGACAGGGAAGGCGGCTGCCACGCTCTGCTGGCAGTGGAAGCTTCCTGAATCGTACATCCGGTCCAGCTCTCGCTCCAGATCAAAGAGCCACGCATCGCACGCCGTTGTCGTGTGCTTCCTGCTTTTAAGCAAATTCTGCAGCGGTTTTAACAGCTAAGTTGTCAGAAGTGGTGGCTGTGGAAGGCGCGTCCTTCATTGTGGCCTCTGCACCTGAAGTTCTTCCTTCCTCAGCACAGACAAGGGCAAATGGGGAGCAACACACTCTCACTCGGATCCCCTACAGAAGCCCTAGGTTTCCTTAAATTTGAGCTTAGAGATGCTGTGAAGAAGTGTTGCCCCTTTTAAAGGGGTGGTAACTGGGGCGCCCGGGTGGCTCAGTCGGTTAAGCGTCCGACTTCAGCTCAGGTCATGATCTCACGGCTTGTGAGTTCGAGCCCCATGTCAGGCTCTGGGCTGACAGCTTGGAGCCTGGATCCTGCTTGGGATTCTGTGTCTCCCTCTCTCTCTGCCCATCCCCTGCTAACACTCTGTCTCTGTCTCTCTCAAAAATAAGCAAACATTAGAAAAACAATAAAGAGGTAGTAACAGATGCTGGTATTGATCCTGTGGGGTCAGGACATCAGCCTTTTTTTTTTTTAAGTTTATTTATTTTGAGTGAGAGAGAGCGTGTGCAAGCAGGAGAGGGGCAAAGAGAAGGAGAGCGAGAATCCCAAGCAGGCCCCACTCTGTCAGCACAGAGTCGGATATGGGGCTTGATCCCACGAACAGTGAGATCATGACCTGAGCCGAAATCAAGTCAGGCGCTCAACCGACTGAGCCACCCAGGTGTCCCTGGCCTCGTTTCTTAATACCCCAGATGACTGATGCCTCCTGTCATAGCACGTTACCTGGGAAAGGTGTCTCAAGTGTAATAACAAGACTTCGAAAACAACTCTGCATCCCTGCCCTCAGTGAGCGCCCCTGGCGGCTCTCAGGGAAAATGTGTGTCTGGGAGGAAGTCAGTGCTGTCCCCGGCCCCTCCAGACCTCCTTTCCCCAGAGGTCCCTCTTCTGTCCCCATGGCCAACTACCTGCCAAGTACAAGGAGCTGGCAGCACGAGGCTTTCCGGCCATTGCACATGTCATCTGTGGGGCTTTACAGACAAAAGAAAACCAACTCAAGTCTAGGCTTTGTCTAGACCCTGGAATCAGCTTCTATCGGTGGGAAGCCAAGCACATGCATTTCAAAAACGCTCGGAGAGATTCCATGGGCAGTCGGCATGAGAACCACCAAGTGGAGGTGTGTGAACTCGAAAGGTAACAGTGAAGGACAAAGTTCTTTGAACTCACCGATTTTATAAAGAAATACATATCCAACTACTCAAGAGGAGGCTGGATCTTGAAGACTTTGCCACCCGGCTCTAGTGTCACTCTGCTTCTACTTAAAAAAGTCATAGGAACGAGGAGACACTATGTTAGGGTAGCCACCTCCAAGCTAGCCACCCACAGGGGTCACCCCCCACCCCTCGTTTGGAACAGGGATTCCATGAATTTGGGTTCCTAACGAATGAGTACTCCAAGAAACCACTGGGGGGCGATATTGCCAGTCCGTGACTCCACTGTCCAATTTATGAACTAATGTATTTTTAATGAGAGGATTTTTAATCCCATTGTTATGGAAGTGGCATATTATCTATTGCAATGCATTTTCATGTTTATTACTTTCTATATAATTGCATGCTATTTTGTCGTTCCAAAGACTTCTACAAATCCACGGCACGTACTGAATCAGAGCCCTCCGCAAAAACCACACATACGAATATCTAGATTTCAAAGGTGTTTTATGTTAAATGTAGCCAAAGGTAAGAGTTTGAAGAAGCTAACCTTAAAAAGGTTTCTTTCTAAACTTTTTAAACCAGAAATACATACACACACACATACATACACACACACACACGTGTGTGTGTGTGTATGTATGTGT
Source organism: Acinonyx jubatus (assembly GCF_027475565.1). NCBI lineage: Eukaryota > Metazoa > Chordata > Mammalia > Carnivora > Felidae > Acinonyx > Acinonyx jubatus. The sequence goes on along the minus strand of NC_069384.1, from coordinate 8,995,065 downwards.
GTGTGTGAGGTCTTGGTGACATTTTTTTACATTAGCAACAAATGTAATATCCACTGTGCCTTATAACCATACAAAGATATATGTACAGAGTTGTTGCAGTATTTTGAAATGAAAAAAAAGATTGGAAATCATCTAAGTGTCTACCGACGGGACAGCCATTAAATTGCAACGCAGCCATAGGGTAGAAGGTTTCGCACTCCTAGCTGGAGTTGCATGTATTGCTGTGGAAAAGGTTCAAGCGCAAAACCAAGGGGAAGAACAGCAGGGGGAGCCTGGCGTGCGCATCCTCTTCCTCCCGGGAGCTGACGGAACTGGAATGTGCGCCGCAGGCGTGCGCAGGCGCGGTGCCGCGATTGGAGGGCGGTCTGGCTCCCGGACCTTAGCCTCAGGAGCCGAGTGGGGTTGGGGCGGTGCCTGTGGTTAGGGCAGTCGAGGCCCTTCTGGTTTTAGAGCTCAGATCAGCATATATTAACGTTTGCCACCTGCTGGTGCGTGGAAAACCAGGAAAGACGTTTGTCCCTGACGGTGGCAGGGGAAGAACTTAGGTCATCGGGAGGCGGGAAGGGCACGGACTTTGGAACCAGAAAGAGATTTTAATTCTGCCGCTACTGCTACACCGCTGTGTGACTTTGCACATTTTGCATCCCCTCCCTAGGCCTCAGGCTCCCCGTCTGTAAAATAAGGGGCCAGCACTTGCCTTATTTGGTGGTTGAAAGGACGGAGTGAGATACAGACCTTCTTCTTCAGCTGAGAACTCCACTTATTCACGGGAGAAATTTAGTGATTCCTCGGGAGGCATTTAATCAGGGTTCAGGGTTCTCCAGCGACACAGAACCAAGAGTATATATTATATATACATATACACGCATACACACACATATATGCATACATACAAACATACACACACACACACACACACACACACACACACACACACGTTTTATTATAAAGCAATTGGCTCACGCAATTATGGAGGCTGGCGAGTCCGAAATCCGCAGGGTGGGCTCTCGGGCTGGCAGCCTGGAGGGTCGGGAAAGCTGACGGCTACAGTTCCATTCCCAAGGCCCTCGGGTGGAGACCCAGGGGAGCTGACAGTGCAGATGAGGTCTGAAGGCGGGTTGCTGCAGAACTTCTTTGTGCTCGGGGAGACTGTTCTTTTTGTTCTAACCGGGCCTTCAACTGATTGGGCGAGGCCCACCCACATTACGGGGGACAATCTGTTCACTGAAAGTTCAGAGTTAGGGGTTACTCTCGTCGAAAACCACACTACAGATTGACACGTAAAGTTAACCATCACAACCACCACCTCAGGCCAACCCTGGGGACTGAGAACGCATGTGGCCTGGCAAACTGACCATCTCCGGTGCGGAGTCTGCATCCCCGCTCCGTGGCGAATTGGACCTCCTGGCCATTTAGTAGGATGACCCCCCTCCATCTGAACGTCCTAATCTACAAAATGAGGACACACGATGATCTGAGGACTCTAACAGAGCAATTCAGGAATTACTGAAGCAGCATTGAAGGGCTGTTCCTTGGAGCAGGGATAACCAGTCGCCTGTGAGTTAACTTGTTGCCGCTGAACCCAGCAGAACACGGGTTCTCAGCAAGCATAGGGTTTGAAGGTCGCAGGTTCTGGGGCCGGCCAGCCTGCTTGAATCCTGGCTCTTCCACTCACTGTGTGGCCAAGGGTTGATCGCTTCACCTCTCTGAGCCTTGTCCTTCTCACCTGTCAAAGGAGATGCCTGATGGACTTGAGTGTGGATTAACTGGGAAGCCATGGGTGGAGGGTACGATGTCCCCATAGTGAGCCTCAAAAACCTATCAGCCGTTATTATTCCTTTCTAGACCTCCATCCCCCTCGCCTCTGAACAAGACCGCTTCTCTGTGGGTGAATGTGCTACAGCAGTTTGGGTCTGAAACCAAAGCTTTAGGACCCCAACTCACATTGCGCATCCTCGTTCACCTTCGAGATGGCAGAAGCTATAAAATTAACATCTCAAACGTCTCTCTTGCCAATGGGGTGCTTTGCCATGAGAAGCAGGTGTCAATAGAACTCACACTACACTGGGGAGGGGTTTCTCTTTCTGGGATGAAGAGATTTGAACTGATCACTGAGAAAGGAGCACCTGCCATGAAGGACAGGCTAGGCCCTGGGGCGCTGTAGGGAAGGGCTCCGGGACTTGGGGACTAGAGGGAAGGGGTCTGGGACTTGGGGTGCTATGGGGCTGGGGGCTGGGTCCTGGGGTGCTGTGGGGCTGGAGGCTGGGCCCTGGGGTGCTGTGGGGGTGGGACTGGGCCCTGGGGTGTTGTAAGGGAGGGGTCTGGGACTTGAGGTGCTTTTGGGGGGGAGGGGCCTGGGTCTTGACAGACACCCATGTGGCTGGAGCTTTGTGGACCAATGGGTAGATAGTGTGTGATGAGGACCATGGAAAGGAGTCTGGATGCATTCATAGTGCAAATGGGGTGCTTTACAATGACCTGATTCCCCTGAGTTCTAGAAAGTCCTCTGCACACCGCGTAGAGAATGGATTGTGGCGGGAACTGTGGTCAGGAGGCTACTGCAATAGTCCAGGCAGGGGTGGTGGGCCTGGACCAGAACGCTGACGCAGGGGGAGCCGAGGGACAGGCCCACTTGAGCATTCTGGAGATAAAGCAAGGAGGTCAAAAGGAAAATACTTCCAGTTGTTAGATTAAGTCCCGGGGATGTAATGTGCAGCGTGGTGACTACAGTTCACGACACTGGGTTGTCTACTTCAAAGTGGCTAAGAGAGCGGATCTTAGAAATTCTCATCCCAAGAAAGCAATATTTGCAACTCTGTGTGACGATGCGTGTTAGCAGAATCCACTGTGGAAACCCTTCCATGATATACACATATATCAGATCCTTATGTTGTGCACCTGGAAGTAATCCAATGCTAGAGGTCAGTTCTAGCTCAACAAAACGGAAGGGAAACTGCATTGACTCGTCTCTGGTTACTATAGCTATTGATGGTAGAAATTCTAGAACTCCATTGTTGGGAAGAGCCTCAGGGCTTTGGATTTCAGAGCCAGAAGCAGCCAGTCTGGTAGGATTGCTCCTATCTGCCTAATTTCCCGTTACCTTTCTTACAGAGGGAGGGCCTGAGGCCTGGGGAGGGTGGGTGCCCATGCTGGGCTCTACGACTTATAGATGCCAAAGTTGCTTCCGGAAAACAAAGCACCAGATCCAGGCTCTTCCCCCCCCCCCCCACCGCCCCAACCCCCCTCCCAGTTCTGCTTATATAATCCACCCTCTTTCTAAAGCAGGGATATCCCGGATCGCTGCTTCGTCTCAGCCTCCCCTGGAACCCTTCCAGTGATGGAGAGCTCACCCCTTTGTGAGGAACCTGCTCCATTTCCACTCAGCCAAGGTAGATCATTCTCCCATCTACGGCCTCAAACCCAGCTCGGGTTCCGTTCTGTGAGCCACAGAGCAGCCCCTTCCCTCTTTCCAGAATTTCAGGTGATTTCAAAATGTCCACCTCCCCCTTTGGGGCCTTCTTTTCCAGGCTACACACACTTCGTGAACAGCGGGACCTCCTAACCTGTAAGTTGCCACCCCCTCCCCCGACTGCCCCTGTTGGGAGGGAGAAGCCGCTTCGGCAGCAGAGGTGAAGACAGCTTTGGCTTCGTAGAGCAGCCTGGCCCGCGTGACAAAGCCAAGTCTGTCTGGTATCGGCTCCAGCTGTGAGTCACCGGCTATCCTTATTTCAAGGGCAGCACTGCGCCTTGAGAGCTCCTGTTCCCTGGCCGATGAAGCAGCTGAAAGAAACATGATCTAGGCATCCAGAGGCCCGTGCAAAATGCAAGACCGAGCTGAGCGTCCTAGGGGAAGCTGATCGAGGGCTTGGCGGGGTGGGTGCTCTCACGTGTCCTCGTCACCACGTGGCATTCACCTTTGTCTTCTGGTTGGTTTCTCGTGTTTCTCTTCTCAGCAGGGTGGGGAATTGTGCAACTGGTTTTATCTTCTGATGCAATGTGGGGTTGTCCTGTCTTACTTAACTAAATGAGCTCACCGAAAACAGAGCCTTGGTTGAGTCATTCCCAAACACTGTTGGTTTCCCTGGACATTCCCTTTTGGTCTGTCTTCAGGGCTCAGCTCTGTGATGCTGGAGGAGTTAGGATTGGCCCTTCTTCACAGGTCTCCATCAGAACTTACAACTTGTGCAGTGTCCCAGTGGAGGACCTGGGGTGAGCCCTGTGGAGCCCAGAATGTTCCGGGGAAGGCATTGAATGCAGTGGATGTCAAGGGGAAGACTGAGCTCACCACTCTCCTGCCTGGTTTGGCCAAAGACCCCACTCCCAGCTGCTGTGATGGACCTTCTGGGCTTCCATTGTCAGAAAGGGGCAGCCCTGGGCCCAGAGAGCTGGACTGGAGTCATGGCCCCACCACTGAGCAGCTGTGGCCTTGGAAATATTACGTGGCCTCCCTGTGCCTTAGACTTCCCTTGGGAAAGGTAAGAGCATGGGTAGCTCCTATCTCCTCAGGTCTGTGAGGGTGGAATGAGACACTGAAGAGCTTTCTGTATAGTAGGCACTATACGAAGTACAGCGAGTGTCAGTGTTTTGCTTTTAAATTTGGAACCACTGAGAGAAAGTCTAAGACTTAGGGAGTATCCAAGATGGCGACACAGGAAGACCCTGAACTCACCTCCTCCCGTAGACACACTGAATCCACACCTACCTATAGGGCAATTCCTCCTGAAGAAAAACTGAGGGCTGACTGAACAGCTTCTGCACAACGGAGGACAGAGGGACCACACAGAACAGCAGCAGAGACGGAGAACGGGAACAATGGGAACCCCAGCCTCTACTCTGAAAGCCACAGTGGGGAGGGACCCCTAAAGGACCTGCCTGCAGATTCGCCCGCCCTGAGACACAGCAAAAAATAGTGGCAGCTTAAGGGGCAATGAGACCAGAAGGAAAGGAGACCCATTCACTAACTCTAGGGTGTCCAACAAGTGGGGGACGGCTGGAACTCCGAGTCAGAGGGGCTTATAAATGCCACTGTTGACATTCCCCCTCCACCTCCATAGCACAGACAGCAGCAGGGTCTGGGCGCCTTAGTCAGCCTGTTGCTTCAGTGAGACCCAGGCCCCCGGTCCACACCAGCTCCAGCTAATCCCCTAGCCGCCCCCCCCCCCCCGTACCTGCCTGAGCTCTAGCCATCCCACCAGTGCAGCCCCAGCATGGTACACTCTGGAACACCACCCCCCAGTGCCTACTTCAGCTCCAGCCATCCCGCCAGGGTGCCCCCTGTACAGAGCACCTGGGGACACGCTGGCCCACACCTGCTTCAGTTTCAGCCATGTCACCACAGTGGCCCCAGCGTGGAGTGCCCCAGGACTCCCGGCTCATGTAGACAGCCGGGCAAAGCCAGAGGGCACATGCAGTCTACACAGGGACTATTTCTATGCAAGGCCGCTCCTTCAAGACTGGAAGGGGTAGTTATTTTGCCCGATTCATGGAAACAAACACAGAAAGTCAAACAAAATGAGGAGACAGAGGAAAATGCCCCAAAGGAAATAAGACAAAACTCCAGAAGATGAACCAAATGAAACAGAGATAAGCAATGTACTTGATAAAGAGTTCAAAGTAACGGTCGTAAAGATGCTCGCTGGACTCGAGAGAGGAGGGGAAGAACCTAGTGAGAACTTCAAAAAATAGATGGAAAATATGAAAAAGAAGCATCAGGGTTTAAGAATATAATAACTGAAATGAAAAAATACACTACAAGAAATCAGTAGTAGATTAGAGAATGCAGAAGAATGGGTCAGTGATCTGGAACACAGAGTAATAGAAAACACCCAAGCTGAACAGCAAAAAAGAAAAAGAATTTTAAATTTAAAAACTGAGTATAGGTGGGGGCACTGGGTGGCTCAGTCGGTTAAGCGTCTGACTTTGGCTCAGGTCATGATCTCGTGGGTTGTGGCTTCAAGCCCCACCTCGGGCTCTGTGCTGACAGCTCAGAGCCTGGAGTCTACTTCAGATTCTATGTTTCCCTCTCTCTCTCTGCCCCTCTACTGCTTGTGCTCTGTCTCGCTCTCAAAAATAAACAAACATTAAAAAAAAAAAAAGACTGAGCATAGTTTAAAGGGACCTCTAGTACATCAAGCACACTAACATTCACACTATAGGGATCCAGGATTGGGTGGGGGGGCGGGGGGAGGTAGGGAGCAGAAAACTTATTTGAAGAATTAATAGCTGAAAATTTCCCTAATTTGGGGAAGAAAACAGACATCCAGATCCAGGAAGTACAGATAGCCTCAGACAAGAACCTAAGGAGGTCAATATCAAGATACATAATAATTAAAATGTCAAAGATTAGGGGCACCTGGGTGGCTCAGTTGAGCATCCAACTTTAGCTTAGGTCATGATCTCATGGTTTGTGGGTTCAAGCCCCATGTCAGGCTCTGTGCTGACAGCTCAGAGCCTGGAGCCTGCTTCGGATCCTCTGTCTCCCTCTCTCTCTGCCTCTCCCCCACTCAAGCTCTGTCTTTCAAAAAATGAAACATTAAAAAAAAATAAAATGTCAAATGTTCAAGATAAGGAGAGAATCTTAAAAGCAGCAAGAAAAAAGCAGCTGGTTACAAATAGGGAAGCCCCCATAAGGCTATAAGTTCAGTTTTCAGCAAAAACTTTGAATATATTATTCTGCTCCCTCTGGCCTATAAAGTTTTTGCAGAAAGGAAAAAATCAACAACCAAGAATACTCTGCCTGGCAAGATTATCATTCAGAACTGAAGGGGAGAGATAAAAAGTTTCCCAAACAAAAATTTAAAGGAGTTCATCACCACTAAACTGACCATACATGAAATGTTAAAGGGACTTCTTTAAATGGAAAAGAAAAGGCCACAGCTAGAAGAAAATTATAAAAGGAAGAAATTTCACAGGTGAAAAGCAAACATGTAGTGGGGCACCTGGGTGGCTCAGTCGGTTAAGCGTCCGACTTTGGCCCAGGTCATGATCTCGTAGTTTGTGGGTTCGAGCCCCGTGTCGGGCTCTGTGCTGACAGCTCAGAGCCTGGAGCCTGCTTTGGATTCTGTGTCTCGCTCTCTCTCTCTGCCACCCCTCCCCTGCTCACGCTCTGTCTCTCTCTGTCTCAAAAATAAATCAAACATTAAAAAAAATTTTTTTAAAGAAAGCAAACATAGTAAAGTTAGTAGGTCAATCAGTTATAAAGCTAGTATGATGGTTAAAAGCAAAGTAGTAAAGCCAATTACGTGTTAGGGGATCCACAAAATAACAAGATGTAAAATACGACATCATATACGTAAAACATGTAGAGGGGGAGAAAATGTGGTGCTTTTAAAATGTGTTGGAACTTAAGGACCACCGACTTACTACAGACTGCCACTTGGGATGTTACATACGAACTTCACGGTAACCACAAATCAAAACCTATAAAAGGTATACGAAAGAAAGAAAAGAATCTAAGCATAATGCTAACGTCATTGATCACAAAGAAAGAGAGCAAGAGAAGAGAAAAAGAGACAAAATACAAAGACAACCGGAAAACAATTAGCAAAATGATAATAAGGACATGCTTCTCAATAATTAAGTGTAAATGGTCTAAATGCTCCAGTTAAAAGACACAGTGTGACAAGACCCATCTGGGGAATTCTGGTCCGAGACGGTGATGCAGGAAAACCCTGAATTCACCTCCTCTGTGGACACACCGAGTCTATACCTATAGATACAGCAATTCCTCTGAAGAAGAACTGGGACTGATTGAACAGTTTCTGCACAAGAGACATAGAGACACAGTAATGCAGGGAACCCACCCCCCCCCCCAGCCCCATCTGTGAACTGCAGTGGGGGAGGGATAGTACAGAGACATCCTGAGCAGATTCGTCTGCCCTCATGCACAGAAAAAATACACTGCAGTTAAAAGGGGCAACTAGAATACAGAGGAACCAGCCCTAGAACCCTGCCAAATGGCAAGGGAGCTGCTGGAACTCTCTCTGGGTCAGAGGGGCTGGTGAGCACCATGGTTTATGTTCCCTCTCCAACTTAATAGCACGGATGGGAGTCCTAGCCAGCCTACCACCTCTGTAAACCTTGGGCCCCCAGCACATCGGCCTTAGCCATCCCACCAAGGTGGTCCCCATGTGTCACAACCTGGGACACCCCAGATCATTCACTACAGTTCTGGCCACTATGCCAAAGTGACATAGGCAAAGTACCCCGGAACACCCTAGGGCCACACTGCTTTGGCTCCAGATGGCTTGCTAGGGCACCCCTGGCACAGAGCACCCAGTGCCTCCTAGCTCATGCCTACTGTGGCTGCAGCCACCACACCAGAATCCCTGCACTGAGTACCCTTGGACCCCACCCTGGTCTGTGCCCCACATAGCTTCAGCCACCCCACCAGGGTGCCTCCTGTGCAGAGCCATTGGGCCACCCTGGCTCAAGCGCATTTCAGCTGGGCCACCCCACCAGGGCAGCCCCAGCAAGGGGTGCCCCAACCCCAGCCCACGCAAGCCACAGCTCTAGCCAACCGGCCAAAGTCACCGGGCACAAGCGCTCTACACAGGGAATAACCACACACAAGACCATCCCTTAAGGTTAAGAAAAGTAGCAGTCCCACCCAATTCACAGAAACAAACACAGAAAGCCAAACAAAATGAGGAGACAGAGGAATATGCTAAAAACGAAAGAACAAGAGGCGCCTGGCTGGCTCAGGCAACAGAGCACGCGACTCTTGATTCCAGGGTTGTGAGTTCAAGCCCCACACTGGGTGTAGAGATTACTTAAAAATAAAATTGATAAAAAATAAAATAAATAAATAATAAAGTATATAATAACAAACAATAAATAACAAAGGACCAAAATAAACAAAATCACTAATGAAGGAGGAAAAAGAACCACCAACACCACAGAAATACAAACTGTGAAAGAATATTATGAAAACCTATATGCCAACAAATTTGACAACTTAGAAGAAATGGATACGTTCCTAGAACTATATCATCTTCCAAAACTAAAGCAGGAGGAAATAGAAAATCTGAACAGACCAATTACCAGCAATAAGATTGAATCAGTTGTCAAAAAACTACCAACAAAGAGGGCACCAGACTGGCTCAGTTGGTAGAGCATGTGTCTCTTACTCTCAGAAGTTCAAGCCCCACACTGGGCACAGAGATTACTTAAAACAAAACAAACAACCCCCCCCCCCAAATTCCCAAAAAAGTCCAGGACCAGATAGCTTCACAGACAAATTCTATCAAATATTTAAAGAAGAGTTAATATACATTCTTCTTAAACTATTCCAAAAATATAAGAAAACTTCCAAATTCATTCTGTGAGGCCAGTATCACCCTGATACCAAAACCAGATCAAGATACCACACACACACACACACACACACACACACACACACACACAAAGGAGAACTACAGGCCACTATCTCCCATGAATATAGATGCAAAAAAATCCTCAATAAAATATTAGCAACTGAAATCAACAATACATTAAAAAATTATATACCATGATCAAGTGGGATTTATTCCCAGGATGCAAGGGTGGTTCAATATTAACAAAACAATCACTGTGATATGCCACACCAATAAAAGAAAGGATAAAAATCATATGATTATTTCAATAGATACAGAAAAAGCATTTGACAAAGTATAAACATCCATTCATGATAAAACCCTCTACAAAGTAGATCTAGAGGGAATATACCTCAACATAATAAAAGCCTTCTATGAAAAACCCATAGTCAACATCATACTCAAATAGTGAAAAATTGAGAGCCTTTCCCCAAGATCTGGAACAAGATAAGGATGTCTGCTCTCACCACATAAAAAAATTTTTTTTTAATGTTTATTTGTGTGTGTGTGTGCGTGTGTGTGTGTGTGTGTGAGAGAGAGAGGGGGGGGGGGAGAGGGGGAGAGGGAGAGAGGGAGAGAGGGAGAGAGGGAGAGAGGGAGAGGCAGAGAGAGGGAGACAGAGGATCCAAAGCAGGCTCTGTGCTGTGAGTGCAGAGCCTGATGCAGGGCTTGAATTCACAAACCGTGAGATCATGACCTGAGCCGAAATAAAGAGTTGGTCACCTAACTGACTAAGCCACCCAGGTACCCCCACTTTCACCACTTTTATTCAACATAGTACTAGATGCTCTAGCCACAGCAGTTAAACAACAAAAAGAAAGAAGAGGCACCCAAATTGGAAAGGAAGAAGTAAAACTCTATTTGGGATGGCATACTATATATAGAAAACCCTAAGACTCCACCAAAAAAACTACTTGAACTGATAAATGTAAAGTCACAGGATACAAAAATCAATGTATGGAAACCTGTTGCATTCCTAAACACCAATAATGAAGCAACAGATAGTGAAATTAAGAAAAAAAAATCCCATTTACAATTACACCAAAAACAATAAAATATCTAGGAATAAAATTAACCAAAGAAGTGAAAAACCTATACTTTGAACACTATAAAACCCTGAGGAAAGAAATTCAAGACTATACAAAGAAATGGGAAGACATTCTATGCTCGTGGGTTGGAAGAACAAATACTGTTAAAATGTCCATTCTACCATAAGCAATCTACAAATTCCTTGCAATCCCTATCAAAATACTAACAGCATTTTTCTTAAAACTAGAACAAATAGTCCTAAAATTTGTATGGAACCACAGAAGGCCCCAAATAGACAATCCACAGAAAGAAGAATAAACCTGGAGGTATCATAATTTCAGATTTCAAGATATATTACAAAGCTGTACTAATCAAAGCAGTATGGTACTGGTACAAAAACAGACACATAGATCAATAGAACAGAGCCCAGAAATAAACCTATTCTTATGTGGTCAATTAATCTATGACAAAGGGGACATGAATATACAATGGGGAAAAGGCAGTCTCTTCAATAAATGGTCCTGGGAAAACTGGAGAGCTACAAGAAAAGAATGAAATCGGACCACTTTCTAACACTCTATAAAAAAATAAACTCAGAATGGATTAAAGACCTAAATGTGAGGCCAGAGACCATAGAACTCCTAGAAGAGAGCACAGGTAGTAGTTTCTCTGACATCAGTTATAGCAACATTTTCTAGATAGGTCTCCCGAGGCAAGGGAAATAAAAACTATTGGGACTACATCAAAATAAAAAGTTTCTGCATGGCAAAGGACACAGTCAACAAAACTAAAAGGCAACCTACTGAATGGGAGAAGATATTTGCAAATTACATATTCAATAAAGAGTTAGCACCCAAAATATATAAAAAACGTATACAACTCAACACCAGAAAGCAAATAATCCAATTAAAAATGACAGAAGACCTAAACAGACATTTCTTCAAAGAAGACATACAGATGGCCAAAAGACACATGAAGAGATGCTCAACATCAGTCATTATCAAGGAAATACAAATCAAAACCACAATGAGATATCACCCCGCACCTGTGAGAATGGTTAGAATAAACCAAGAAGCAACGAGTGTTGGCGAGGATATAGAGAAAAACCCTCATGCGTTGTTGGTGGGAACACGAACTGGTCCAACTACCATGAAAAAGAGTAGGGAGCTTCCTCAAAGAATTAAAAAAAGAACTACTGTATGATTCAATATACTACTGCATATTTATCCAAAAATTACAAAAACACTAATTTGAAGGGATACATACACCCCTATGTTTATTGCAGCATTATTTATAATAGTCAAACTATGGAAGCAGCCCAAGTGTCCATCAACAGATAAATGGATAAAGAAATAGTGGTGTATGTATGTGTGTATATATATATACATACACAGAATATTATTCAGACGATCTTTCCATTTGCAACATGGATGGAGCTAAAAAGTATTATGCTAAGTGAAATAAGTCAGAGAAAGACAAATACAATATGATTTCACTCTTATGTGGAATTTAAGAAACAAAACAAGTGAACAAAGGAAAAGGAGAGAGAGAGGCCAAGAAACAAACAATTATACAGAACAAATTGATGGTTACCAGAGGGGAGGTGGGTGCAGCAATGGGTGAAAGGTGAAAAAAATATGCTAATTCAATGACTCTTACAGCTATAACATCTTTGGAGCTTAATAAAAACAAACAAAACAAAAATAAAACAAAAAGCCTTGCATTTGGGGTTTGGTAACCTTAAGGAACCTTAAAGAACTACCCAAGAGAATCACCTAAAAAAACCCCAACAACAGCCACAACAACCACAACAACAAAAACTTCCCAAACAAAAATTAAGAGAGTTCATCACCACTCCACTGACATTACAAGAAATGTTAAATGGACTTCTTTAAGTGAGAAAAAAAGCCATAATTAGAAGAAAATTATGAATAAAAAATATGTAAAATATGACAACATGTATATGAAATGTGGAAGCGGGAGTAAAAAAAAAATTTTTTTTAGAATGTGTTTAAACTTAAGTGACCATCAACTTAATATAGACTGCTACATATTTAGGATATTACATATACACCTCATGGTAACTAGAAATCAAAAACTTATAACAAATACACAGAAAATAAAGAGAAAAAAAGCCAAGCATAACCTTATAGGAAGTCTTCAATCATAAGAAAAGAGAACAAGAGAAGAAAGGAATAAGAAGAACTACAAGAAAAAACAGAAAACAAAGAACAAAGTGTCAATAAGTACATACATATCAATAATTACTTTATATATAATGGTTTAAATGCTCCAAAAAAAGATATAGCAGAATTGATTTAAAAAAAAAAAAAATAAGACCATGCAGCAGCCTGCAAGGGACTCAACTTAAGGTTTACTGATACATACAGTGGAGGGAAAGTGGAGGAAAAGTGGAGGGAAAGTGGAGGGATAGAAAAAAATTCTGCCTTCAAATGGAAGTGAAAAAAAGAAGCTGGGGTAGCAATACCTATAGTAGACTAATTAGACTTTAAAACAAAGACTGTAACAAGAGGCAAAAAAGGGCATTATGTAATGATAAAGGAATTAATCCATCAAGAGGATATACCAACTGTAAATATCTATGCACCCAACATAGGAGCATCTGAATACATAAAGCAGATATTAACAGACATAAAGGGAGAAAGCGATAGTAATACATCAATAATAGGGGACTTTAACATCCCACTTACATCAGTGGGTAGATCATTCAGACAGAAAATCAATAAGGAAGTAGTGTTCTTGAATGACACATCAGACCAGGTGGACTTAACAGAACATTCCATCCCAAACCAACAGAATACACATTATTTTCAATTGGTTGTGGAACATTTTCCAGGATAGATCACATATGGCCACAAAACAAATCTCAATAAATTGAATAAGACTAAAATCATATCATGCATTTTTTCCAACCACAGCCATATGTAACTAGAAATAAATTACAAGAAAAAACTGAAAAACACAAATGTGTGAAGGCCAATAACAAATGGCTAAATAACCAATGGGTCAACAAAGACATCAAAGAGGAGATGAAAATGAAAACAAATGGTCCAAAATCTTTGAGATGCAACAAAAGTAATTTGAAGAGGAAATTTATGGTGGTATAGGTCTACCTCAAGAAATAAGAAGCTCAGATACTCTAGTCTTACACCTCAAGGAACTAGACAAAGAAGAACAAACAAAGCTCAGGGTTGTAGAAAGAAGGAAATAATAAATATCAGAACAGACATAAATGAAACAGAGACTAAAAAACCAATAGATTAATAACACCAAAAGCTGGTTCATTCACAAGATAAAATTGATAAACCTTTAGACAGACTCACCAAGAAAAAGAGGACGCAAATAAATAAAATGAGAAATGAAAGAGGAAAAGTAACAATCAACACAACAGAAATACAAAGGATTATAACAGACAGCTATGCAAATTTTTTGCCAACAAATTGGACATTCTAGAAGAAATGAATAAATTATTAGACATGTACGATCTTCCAAGACCGAATCCTAAAGAAAGAGCAAATCCAAACAGACAAATTACTAGTAAAAAAATTGAATAATTAATTTAAAAACTCAACAAACAAAAGTCTAGGACCAGATGGATTCACGTTGGTGAATTCTACTAAATATTCAAAGAAGAGTTAATACTTATTCTTCTCAAACTATTCCAAAATATAGAAGAGGAAGGAAGCTTCCAAATGTATTCTACAAGGACAGTATTACCTGGAAACCAAAACCAGACAAAGACACTACCAACAAAACAAAACAATGCCCCCTCCCCTAGCCCTGAAAAACTACAGTCAATATCCCTCATGAATACAGATGCAAAAATCCTCAAGGAAATATCAAACTATATTCATGAATACAGATGCAAAAATCCTCAAGGAAATATCAAACTATATTCAACAACACATTCAAAGGATCATTCACCACAATCAAGTGGGATTTATTCCCAGCATACAAGGATGGCTTAATATTTGCCAAATCTATGTCATACACCACACTAACAAAACAAAGGATAAAATCATATGATCATCTGAATAGATGCAGAAAAGGCATTTGATAAGATTCAACATCTGTTCATAATAAAAACTTTCAATAAAATAAGGTTAGAGGGAACATACCTCAACAAAATAAAGGCTATAAATGACAAATCTACAGCTAACATCACTCAATGGTGGAAAACTGAGAGCTTTTTCTCTAAGATCAGGAACGTGCCAAGAATATTGACTGCCACCACATTTATTCAATACAGTACTGGAAGTCCTAGCCACAGCAATCAGACAAGAAAAAGAAATAAAAGCCAACCAAATTGGTAAGAAAAAGTCAGACTGTCACTTTTTTGCAGATGACATAATATATATAAAAAACCCTAACAACTCCATCAAAAAATTATTAGAAGAATTCAGTAAAGATGTATTATACAAAATTAATACCCAGAAATCAGTAGCATTTCTATACACTAATAACAAAGTAGAAGAAAGAGGAATTAAGAAAACAATTCATTTATAATTGTATCAAAAAGAATAAAATACTTAGGAATAAACTTAGCCAAAGAGGTGAAAGACTTGTGCTTTGAAGACCATAAAATTTTTGAAAGAAACTGAAGGTGACATAAACAAATTGAAAGATATACCATACTCATGGAGTGGAAGAATTCATATTGTTAAAATATCCATATTACCCAAAGCAATCTAGACACACTGCAATTTTTATCTAAATATCAATAGCATTTTTCACAGAACTAGGACAAATAATTGTATGGGATCACAAAAGACCCGAAGTAGTCAACACAATCTTGAGAAAAAAGATGGAGATAACACAATCTCAGATTTCAAGATACACTACAAAACTGTAGTAATCAAAGTAGTATGGTAGTGGCACAAAAATAGACACATAGATTAACAGAACAGAATAGAAAACCCAGAAATAAACCCATGCTTACATGGTCAATAAATCTATGACAAAGGAGAGAAGAAACCTGAGTGTCCATCAATAGATGAATGGACAAGGAAGATGTGGTATACATATACAATAGAATATTACACAGCCATAAAAGGATGACAGTGTGCTATTTTAGACAACTTGGGTGGACTTAGAGACTATTATACTAAGTGAAATAAGTCAGACTGAGAATGACAAATATCATATGATTTCACTCATGTACGGAATCAACAAAAAACCCCACAAATGAATAAACAAACAGAAAGCAGAATCAGATCTATAAATCTGAACAATGAACAAACTGATGGATGCTAGAGGAAAGGGGTTGGGCAAAATGGGTGAACAGGAGTGGGAGATATGGGCTTCTAGTTATGGAATGAGTAAGTTACAGGGATAAAAGTCACAGCATGAGGGATATAGTAAAAAATACTATATGGAGATTGATGGTAGCTACACGTCTGGTGAATGTAGCAAACTGTATAAACTTGTGGAATCACTATGCTGTATACCTGAAACTAATGCAACAATGTGTGTTAGCCATATTAATAAGATCTATGACAATTGAGGCAAAAATATACAATGGGGGAAAGTCTCTTCAATAAATGGTGTTGGATACCAACAAATTGGACACACTAAAATAAATGGGTAAATTTCTAGAAACATATAACCTACAAAAACTGAAACAGGAAGAAAAAGAAAATTTGAATAGACCAAATTACCAGCAATGAAGTTAAATCAGTCATCAAAAAACTCCCAGCAAACAAAGTCCAGGACCAGACAGCTTCACAGACAAATTCCATCAACCATTTACAGAAAAGTTAACTATTCAAAAAAAAAAAAAAAAAGAGGAAGAAAAATTTCCAAATTCATTCTGTGAGGCCAGTATCACCCTGATACCAAAATCAGATAAACACACCACACACACACAGACACACACACACACACACAGACACACACACACACACAGACACACACACACACACACACACACACACACACGGGAACTATAGGCCAATATCTCTTATGAACATAGATGCAAAAATCAACAAAATATTAGCAAACTGAATCCCACAATACATTGAAAAAAATCATGCATCGCAATAAAGTGGAATTTATTCCCAGGATGCAAGGGTGGTTCAGTATTCATAATCAATCACCATGATACCTCACATCAATAAGAGAAAGGATAAAAACCATGATTATTTCAATAGATGCAGAAAAAGCATTTGACAAAGTACAACATCCATTCATGATAAAAATCCTCTACAAAGTAGGTTTAGAGGGAACATACTTCAATGTAATAAAAGCCTTATATCAAAAATCCAGAGGCCAAAATCCGTAAAGAACTTATCAAACTCAACACCCAAAAAACAATCCAGTGAAGAAATGGGCAGAAGACATGAACAGACACTTTTACAAAGAAGACATCCAGATGGCTAACAGACACATGAAAAAATGCTCAACATCACTCATCATCAGGGAAATACAAATCAAAACCACAGTGAGATCCACCTCACACCTGTCAGAATGGATAAAATTAACAATTCTGGAAACAGAATTGGTGAGGATGCAAAGAAAGGGGAACCCTTTTGCACTGCCTGTGGGAAAGCAAACTGGTGCAGCCACTCTGGAAAGCAGTATGGAGGTTCCTCAAAAAATTAAAAATAGTAATTGCACTACTAGGTATTTATCCAAAGGATACCAAAATGTTGATTTGAAAGGGCATGTGCACCCCAATGTTTATAGCAGTACTATCAACAATAGCCAAATTATGGAAAGATCCCAAATGTCCACTGACTGATGAATGGATAAAGAAGATGTGGTGTGTGTGTGTGTGTGTGTGTGTGTGTGTGTGTGTGTGTAATGGAATATTACTCAGTGATCAAAAAGAATGAAATCTTGCCATTTGCAACAACATGGATGGAACCAGAGTGTATTATGCTAAACGAAATAAGTTAGAGAAAGACGTATATCATATGATTTCACTCATATGTGGAATTTGGAAAACATGACAAATGAACATAGGGGAAGGGAAGGAAAAATAAGATAAAAACAGAGAGGGAGGCAAACCATAAGAGACTCTTAAATACAGAGAACAAACTGAGGGTTGCTGGCGGGGAGGTGGGCAGGGGAATGGGCTAAATGGGTGATGGACACTAGAGAGAGCACTTATTGAGATGACCACTGGGTGTTGTATGTAAGTGATGGATCACTGAATTCTACTCCTGAAATCATTATTACACTATATGTTAACTAACTTGGATTTAAATAAAATTTTTTAAAAAAGAAAAAAAAATCCATAGCCAACAGCATTCTCAATGGTCAAAAACGAAGAGCTTTCCCTCTAAGGTCAGGCACAAGAGAAGGATGTCCACCCTCACCACTTTTATTCAACATAAGTACTGGATGCTCTAGCCACAGCGATTAGACAGGAAGAAATAAAAGGCATCCAGGTTGGCAAGGAATAAGTAAAATGTTCACTATTTGCAGATGACCTGATACTATATATAGAAAACCCTCAAGATTCCATGAAAAAGACTACTAGAACTGACTAATGAATTCAGTAAGGTCACAGGATGCAAAATTAATATACAGAGATCTGGTGCATTTTCAACAGTAATAATGAAATAGCAGAAAGAGAAATTAAGAAAACAAACTCATTTACAATTGCACCAAAAATAATAAAATACTTAGGAATAAACCCAACCAAGGAGGTGAAAGACCTGTATTCTGAGAACTATAAAACACTGAAGACAGACATGGAAGGTGACACAAATAAAAAGACACCCCATGCTCATGGACTGGAAGAGCAAATGTTGTTAAAATGTCCATACTATCCGAAGCAATCTGCAGATTAAAACGCAATCACTATCAAAATGCCAATAGCATTTTTCACAGAACTAGAACAAACAGTCCTAAAATATGTATGGAACCACAAAAGAACCCAAATAGCCAAAGCAATCCTGAAAAAGCTAAGCGAAGATGTAGGCATCGTGATTCTGGACCTCAAGCTATGTTACAAAGCTGTAGTCATCAAGACAGTATGGCACTGGCACAAAAACAGACACTCCAGTCAATGGAACAGAGAGCCCAGAAATAAACCTACAATCATACGGTCAGTTGTTCTTTGACAAAGGAGTCAAGAATATGCAATGGGAAAAAGACCATCTCTTCAACAAATGGCGCTGGGAAAACTGGGCAGCAACACGCAAAAGAATGAAAATGGACCGCTTTTTTACGCCATACACGGACATAAACTCAAAGTGTATTTAGGACCTAAATGTGAGACCTGACGCCATAAAAATCCTACAAGGGAGCACAGGCAGTAATTTCTTTGACATTGGCCTTAACAACATTCTTCTAGGTATGTCTCCTGAGGCAAGGGAAACAAAGACAAAAACAAACTGTGGGACTTCATCAAAATAAAAAGCACTTGTGCAGTGAAGGAAACCATTAACGAAATGAAAAAGCAACCTCCTGAATGGGAGAAGATATGTGCAAATGATAGATCTGGTAAGAGGTTAGCATTCAAAATGTATAATTTATACAACTCAACACCAAAGATATTAATAATCCAACTTTAAAAATGGGCAGAGAACCTGAATAGACATTTAAAAAAATTTTTAATGTTTATTTTTGAGAGAGAGAAAGACAGAGTGTTAGTGGGGGAGGGGCAGAGAGAGAGGGAGATACAGAATCTGAAGAGGGCTCCAGGCTCTGAGTTGTCAACACGGAGCCCGGCGCGGGGCTTGAACTCACAAACTGTGAGATCACGACCTGAGCGGAAGTCGGAAACTTAACAGACTGAGCCACCCAGGCGCCTCTGAATAGACGTGTTTCTAAAGAAGACACACAGGTGCCAACGGACACACGAAAAGATGTGCAACATCACTCATCATCAGTTTAATGACAACTGCAGGGTGACAGATGGTAGCTTCGCTTACTGTGATGGGCGCTGTGTAATGTACAGACTTGTTGAATCACTGTACTGTACCAGTTTCAGGTGTATGTGTCAACTCTACTTCAATTAAAGGGGAAAAAAGAATCATCTCAGTTTCTCCTCGAGCTGACCCTTGCCCCTGACCCAGGACTCCCGCCATCACACCGGCATGGTCTCCAGCATCGGCTGGGAGCCCGCCTCTTCCATCGCTCTTCTGGGGTGGATGTTGCCACCAAGCTCACCACCGAGGAGCATTTCCACCAAGCTTCCCCTCCCCCTGCTCCATCTGTCCAGCACCCCCACCACAACCACCAGTCTGTGAGTTCATGGAAAGTAGGGACTGGATTTTCCTTTTTTTTTTTTTAAATTGAGGTAACATACATAGAACATAAAGTTTACCACTGTAATCATCTTTAATTGTACAATTCAGTGGCATTAATTACATTCATTACACTGTGCACGCGTTGCCACCATCCATCTCTAGATTGGTATCGCCCCAAACAGAAACGCAGTACCCATTAAGCATTAACTTCCAATCGCCCCTCCCTCTGCTCCTGGTAGCTTCTAACCCAGGCACCACGCCATCAATATTTTTTAATAATAATAAAAAAAGGACACAAAATCAATGTACAGAAATCAGTTTCATTCTTATACACTAATAATGAAGCAACAGAAAGACAAATAAAGAAACTGATCCCATTCACAATTGCACCAAGAAGCATAAAATACCTAGGAATAAACCTAACCAAAGATGTAAAAGATCTGTATGCTGAAAACTATAGAAAGCTTGTGAAGGAAATTGAAGAAGATACAAAGAAATGGAAAAACATTCCATGCTCATGGATTGGAAGAATAAATATTGTTAAAATGTTAATACTACCCAAAGCTATCTACACATTCAATGCAATCCCAATCAAAATTGCACCAGCATTCTTCTCGAAGCTAAAACAAGCAATCCTAAAATTTGTATGGGACCGCACAAGACCCCAAATAGCCAAAGTCAAGTTGAAGAAGAAAACCAAAGCGGGAGGCATCACACTCCCAGACTTTAGCCTTGACTACAAAGCTGTAATCATCAAGACAGCATGGTATTGGCACAAAAACAGACACATAGACCAATGGAATAGAATAGAAACCCCAGAACTGGACCCACAAAAGTATGGCCAACTCATCTTTGACAAAGCAGGAAAAAATATCCAATGGAAAAAAGACAGTCTCTTTAATAAATGGTGCTGGGAGAACTGGACAGCAACATGCAGAAGGATGAAACTAGACCACTTTCTCACACCATTCACAAAAATAAACTCAAAATGGATAAAGGCCCTGAATGTGAGACAGGAAACCATCAAAACCCTAGAGGAGAAAGCAGGAAAAAACCTCTCTGACCTCAGCCGCAGCAATTTCTTACTTGATACATCCCCAAAGGCAAGGGAATTAAAAGCAAAAATGAACTATTGGGACCTCGTGAAGATAAAAAGCTTCTGCACTGCCAAGGAAACAATCAACAAAACTAAAAGGCAACTGACAGAATGGGAAAAGATATTTGCAAATGACATAGCAGACAAAGGGCTAGTATCCAAAATCTATAAAGAGCTCACCAAACTCCACACCCGAAAAACAAATAATCCAGTGAAGAAATGGGCAGAAAACATGAATAGACACTTCTCTAAAGAAGACATCCAGATGGCCAACAGGCACATGAAAAGATGCTCAACGTCGCTCCTCATCAGGGAAATACAAATCAAAACCACACTCAGATACCACCTCACACTAGTCAGAGTGGCTAAAATGAACAAATCAGGAGACTATAGATGCTGGCGAGGATGTGGAGAAACGAGAACCCTCTTGCACTGTTGGTGGGAATGCAAACTGGTGCAGCCTCTCAGGAAAACAGTGTGGAGGTTCCTCAAAAAATTAAAAATAGACCTACCCTATGACCCAGCAATAGTACTGCTAGGAATGTACCCAAGGGATACAGGAGTGCTGATGCATAGGGGCACTTGTACCCCAATGTTGATAGCAGCACTTTCAACAATAGCCAAATTATGGAAAGAGCCGATGAATGGATAAAGAGATTATGGTTTATATACACAATGGAGTACTACGTGGCAATGAGAAAGAATGAAATACGGCCTTTTGTAGCAACGTGGATGGAACTGGAGAGTGTGATGCTAAGTGAAATAAGTCATACAGAGAAAGACAGATACCATATGTTTTCACTCTTATGTGGGTCCTGAGAAATTTACCGGAAGACCATGGGGGAGGGGAAGGAAAAAAAAGTTAGAGAGGGAGGGAGCCAAACCATAAAAGACTCTTAAAAACTGAGAACAAACTGAGGGTTGATGGGGGGTGGGAGGGCAGGTGATGGGTATTGAGGAGGGCACCTGTTGGGATGAGCACTGGGTGTTGTGTGGAAATCAATTTGACAATAAATTTCATGTTAAGAAATAATAAAAAAGCTAGATACTAAACACATAGCTGTTGAATGAATGAATTACCCATTAAGGGAAGACAGGCACTGTTGTGTGACTATACAAATGGCAGCCGGGAAGGGGTAAATCTTGGCTGAAGATCCACATTCTGTGAAGAGTGAGCTTCATAAGCTGGAAAACATCAAACCCACAAGGAATGCTTGCCTTTCACACTGCTCACAAGCCAGAGAGTTTGTTGAAATCGTTGGAAACATTGGTCGTTTCTCTCTAAAAGTAATTGTGAAAATGGCTTCTTTGATGGTAGCCTCTCACTCATCCACTCACCCCTTCACCTCCCACCCCCGTCCACCAACCCAGCATCCCAACCAACATCCACCCATCTGGCATCATCTACCTACGCTATAGCCACCGTCCCCCCACCTCTTCATCTACCTCTCACCTTACACTCCCCCATCACTTACTGCCGACCTACCTGAGCACCCTTCACCCACCCATGCACCCCTCCACCCCACTTATGAGCCCATCTCTGGTGCTTGGGCACAGCCTCGTGGCCCATAGTGGCTCCCATTATTGGGAGCCCATCCTAGGGTGCAGCCCAGACAGGGAGGTTTCTGAGGCTTCCTTCCAGACCTCACTGATTTGGGGATGCAGGAAAGCCAGGCCCAGCCACAGGTTTGGTTTATTCCAAAGATCAGCCTTTGGATCTGTCTGGACCCCCATGATTCTGTGCTTGAAAACTTTTCACCCACGGAGAGAGATGCAGGGTGTCTTAAAGGGCCCTGGAGCTGCTTCCCATTTTGCCTCTTTTCTCCATGCCCCCCAGGGATAGAATGTTGAGAGCTGGCTGGGACTTAAGTGTTGCTCTCGGAGCCTTATTTACAGAGGAGGAAACTGAGGCCCTAGCATCTCAATGTTCATCTGAGCCAGGGGCTACTGTTCCCAAGCATCCAGCCCGAGACTCAGCACCCTGCCAGGTGACAAGACAGGACTCTGCTGCCCGTAGGCCTTCTCCTTCCCTTCCACCTCACACAGGGGGAGGGTCCCGTGCACACACGCCCTGTGGTTGGGAGCAATCAGTTCTTGTCTCTGTGTCTTAAACACAGGGATGGCAACATCTGTTGAACAAGTCACATTGATGCCATGTGCGCTTTTCAGTTGCACTGGCTTCGGGTATCCCCGGACAGCCCCCTTGTAGAAGTGGCCACATCAAATGGAAGCCAAAACACTGGTTCAGGAGAGAGAGATTTCCAAGAATTAGCCAGGTGGCGTAAGGACCTGACAGGTCCCAGTAAGAGAGAGTGAAACATAGCCATGGGCTCTCCCCGCCCGCAGCTCTCAGCGTATCACTAACACCTTCTAGGCTGTCCTTTCGAGACTGTGTCTGCATCAAAGCATCCTGCAGAATGTTATTCCTCTTGCCAGACAAACTTGAGCTGTTTCCCAAACTTGAAATCACACCTCGGAAGAGATTGCTTTGTCAATTCCCTGGCAAGTACATTTCCCGCTCTGCCACCAACAGATCCCCCATATCCTGCTATGGATTTGGCCTTCCTCAGACTCATTTGGTCCTTTTAGAAAAAAACGTACCTTGGAGATAAAAAGCAGGGAAAAGAGAGGAAATAACAGTGGAAATGCAAAAAACCAAAAGGCGGTGACCAGAATGTTAAAAGTCAATAAAATGCCGTTTGAAAGGTTCTTTTTTATACTCTGTTGTAACAAGTCCAAGGGATTAACGGAGACCCCTGCCTCCCTCCGGCAGTGCTAATGTTCCGTGGAGAGAGTGTTTTGACAAGTGGGCTCCATTTGCAATGACATTCTGAAACTTGAAACACTGCAGCTGATTTCACCGGTTGCCTGGACGTACGTATTTATGAGCCTCAGAACCTGCTTTCTGCCGCATACGTCCACCGTTGGCTCCCATTTCCCAGCCAGGGGATCAGAGGTGGGGTCAACTGTTGGACGGTGGGGATAGCTCTTAGAGCGATGAATTTTCTTTTTCCTTTTTAACAATCACTCTGCAGCAGACTAGCATTCAGGAAGATTAAGGAGCAGGAGAGGGTCCCACGGTTTGCAGAGCTTTGGGGACATCTTTAAAGATGTCTTTACAGCAAATTTTCCAATGTAGGAAGAGGCAGAAGCCACACCTGGAATGCAGTAATACGAGGACAGCTAATATCGTTCTTCTGGACAAATGATAACTGATCAAGTAAATTTCAAAGTGTGGGTTTGAGGGGAGCCTGGGTGGCTCAGTCGGTTAAGTGTCCAACTCTTGATTTCAGCTCAGGTCATGATCTCACAGTTAGTGATATCGAGCCTCATGTCGGGCTTTGAGCTGATAGCGTGGAGCCTGCTTGGGATATTCTCTCTCTCTCTTTCTCTCTCTCTCTCTCTGCCCCTCCCCAGCTCATGCTCTCTCTAAATAAATAAACATTAAAAAAACCTCAAAATGTGGATTTAAAAAAGACACCTCATTGTATATATCAAAGTGAATAGCAGATAGCTGGAAGATTTAATTTTATTTTTTTAATATTTATATTTTAGGCGGGGGGAGAGTGCAAGCAGGGGAGGGACAGAGAGAGGGGGACAGAGGATCTGAAGCAGGCTCTGCTCTGACAGGCTGACAACAGTGAGTCCGATGTGGGGCCTGAACTCACCAACCACAAGATCATGATCTGAGCCGAAGTTGGACACTCAACTGACTGAGCCACCAGGTGCCGGGACAGCTGGAAGATTTAAACATAAAAATCAGCTACTTTATGTATGCTGCCTCATGGTGACAAGGTGATGGAAAATCCGTCTTGAACTGGCTTATGTATCAGGGGAATATATTGGTTCAAGTAACTGAAAAAGACAAGGGGGTGCTAACAGTCACCAAGATCCATCCATCCATCCTTCCTTCCTTCCTCTCTTCTTCCCTTCCATCACTGGACTTTGTTCTCAGTCTGGCCAGTGACGTCAGGTCCATGAAGCCCATCCTGCTCCTCTCTGGCTGCAGTATAAGCCCCGTTGCCTCTCGTGGGCATTGATTGGGTCACGTGCCTATCCCTGGTCAGGCACGAGTCCAAGTAGGCATGGATTCAACTTCACCCAGAGGGCTTGGCTGAGGTGGGGGAACCTGGTTGTGTAAAGGTAGAGTGGGCAGTGTCACCAGAAGAGGAGGATAAAGGTGAGTGGATTCTGGGTGGCAAAAACAAGAGGTGTCTCCTATATGTTAAGATACCTTCAGGGATCCCCCCAGGTGGCTCATGGGCAGAGCGTCTGACTTCAGCTCACGGCAGGATCTCACAGTTTGTGAGCTCGAGCCCTACATTGGGCTCACTTCAGTCAGAGCAGAGCCCACTTTGGATGCTCCGTCTCCCTCTCTCTCTCTCTGCCCCTCCCCTGCTCATGCTCTCTTTCTCAAAAATAAACATTTCGAAGTTAAAAAACAAAGAAGGTAGCTTTAATGCCTTGTATGCCACGTGCCCCCTTGTTTCTCTTCAGAAATGCCATGGTTATTCTCGTGTGTTAATTCTTACAGGCAAGTTTCAAAATAAGTCTTTTCAGATTCTAAGGAAAAGAAAGGTTTTATCAGAGTGAATTAAATTTACAGATGATATCAGGAAAAAGGACATCCTTACCATATGGAGTCATCCTACCCCAAAACAGGAGGTAATTCTCTAGTCACTCAAATTTTCATTAATTTTTCTCAGGAGAGTTAAAAAGAAACTTCTCTCTGAGTCTTATATATTTCTTAAGTTTATTCCTTGAGGTCTTTGTTTTGTTTTTTAATTAACAGTCTTTATTTTCCCCCCAGCAATTTTAGGTTAGCAAAAGAATTGTGACGGAAGTACAGAGTTCTGGTATACCCACTCACTCTCTCCCCTCTGCCTAGATTCCCCCATTATTGACATCTCGCATTTGGGAGGTGCATTTGGTACAACTGATGAACAATATTGATACAGTGTTCTTAACTAAGGTCTACAGATTACATTAGGGTTCACTCTGTATGGTATGTTCTATGGGTTGGCCAATGTATATTGCCAGTTAACAGGATGCCCGGGTGGCTCAGTCAGTTAAGTGTCTGACTTTGACTCAGGTCATGATCTTGTGGTTTGTGAGTTCGAGCCCTGTGTTGGCTACTATGCTGACAGCCAGAGCCTGGAGCCTGCTTCGGATTCTGGGTCTCCCTCTCTTTCCGCCCCTCCCCTGCTCACACTCTGTCTCTCAAAAATAAATAAAAACATTAAAAATTAAAAAAAAATAATGCCATGTAACCACCACTATAGTACCCTATAGAGAAGTTTCACTGCCCTATAAGACCCCTGAGCTCCATCAATTTATCTCTCCTTCCCTCCCCACCAGCCCCTGGTAACCACTGATGGTTTTCCTGTTTCTATCTATGGTTTTGCCTTTTCTAGAATGCCATATACTTGGAATCACACAGCTTCTTCTGGCTTCTTTGGCTTAGCAATAGGCATTTGTGATTTCTCTATGCCCTTCTGTGGCTTAAGAGCTCATTGCTTTTTATCACTGAATAAAGTCCATATGCATGTGAGCAGTTTATTTATCTGTTCTTTGGGATTTTTAAATGCATTTTTACGATGGTTTATAAGTGAAAATTTTCAGTAATGACTTCTAAGTTGCCTTGCCAGTTATGCACGCTGTCTGTTAGCATCAAAGTTGTTTCTAGAGCTTTGTGGTGATGGGGCTGGGATCCTGGAAACTTTGTGGATACATTTATAGAATATGATGACCATTGTAGTGATAATTAACTACTTATTACATTACATAAATATGCTTTCTTTTTAGTAGGTAGAATAAGTTCTCGTCCCTCAGCAACGTAAAGATTTTTTTAAAGATTTTTCTTATTTTTTAAAGTATTGTCTGCACTCAATGTGGGGCTTGAACTCACAACCCTGAGATCAAGAGCTGCATCCTTCTCCTACTGATCTAGCCCCACCTTAGCAACTTAGATGGTTGTAATAAAATACTGTTGTCTATACTGACTGTACTGTGCATTGTATCTCTAGGGCTTATCCACTACTTATAACTTCGTACCTTTAAACAACATCTGTCTGTCCCTCCCTATCCCCAGCCCTCATAACCACCATTTTATATGTTTAATTAAAAAAAATTCCACATATAAGTGATATCACACAGGACTTCTCTGTCTCTGACTTAGCTCACTTAGCATGATGTGTTCAAGGTCCATCCATGTTATTACAAATGGTAGGATGCCCTCCTTTTTCATGGCTGAATAATATTCACACACACACACACACACACACACACACACACCACACCACATTTTTAAAATCCATTCATTCATTGAGAAACACTTAGGTTGTTTCCATATCTTGGCTATTGTAAACAATGCTGCAGTGAACATGCTGGTATGTGGGTCTTGGAATTAGTGTTTTCATTTTCTTTGAATACCCAGAAGTAGAATTTCTGGGTCATATGATAGTTCGAGTTTTAATTTTCTGAGGAATTTCTATACTGTTTTCCACAGTGTTTGCACCAATTTACATTTCTACTACTAGAGCACAACTGTTCTATTTTCTTCACATCCTTACCTGCATTTGTTATTTCTTGTCTTTTTGATGATGGTCTCATCAATAGGCGGGCGGTTATATCTCACTGTGGTTTTGATTTTCATTTCCTTGGTTAATGATGCAGAACCTCTTTTCATGTACCTGTTGACCATTTGGTGCCTTTTTTTTTTTTTTTGGAAAAAAAATGTCTATTTAGTTCTTTTGTCCACTTTTAAAGTGAATTGTTTGTTTCGTTATTGAGTTGTAGGAGTTCTTTATAGGTTTTGGATATCAATCCCTTACCTAATACATGGTTTGCAAAAAGTCTCCCATTCTGTAGGTTGGTTGCCTTTTCATTTTGTTGTTTCTTTTGCTGTGCAGAAGTTTTTAAGTTTGATGTATCCCATTTATTGATTTTTGCTTTTGTTTAGGCTTAATGTCAGGTCCAAAAAATCATTGCCAAGACCAACGTCAAGGAACTTCTTCCCTCCACTTTCTTTTAGGAGTTTCATAGTATCAGGTCCTATTTTTAAGTCTTTGATCCATTTCAGATTGTTTGTGGGCAGTACAAGATATGGGTTCAGGCTTATTGCTCTGCACGTGTTCATGCAGTTTTCGCAACACTATTTGTTGCAGAGAATATCCTCTCCCCACTGGGTGCTCTTGACTCCCTTGTCAAATATTGGTTAATGGAGTAAGCAGGGTTTAATGAGCTCTCCGTATTCTGTTCTATTGGTCTATGTGTCTATTTTTTTGTGTGCCAGTACCACACTATTTTCTTTGCTATAGCTTTGTAGTATAGTTTGTAATCAAGAAGTGTGAAACCTCTAGCTTTGCTCTTTTTCCTGGGGATGATTTTGGCTATGTGGGGTCTTTTATGGTTCCGTGCACATTTTAGGATTTTGTGTGTGTGTGTGTGTGTGAAGATTTCCATTGGTATTTTGAAGGGGATTGTGTTGAATCTATAGAGGGCTTTGGGTAGTATGGACAGTTTAACAATATTAATTCTTCTGATCCATGATCACAGAGGTCTTTCCATGTGTTTGTGTCTATTTCTTTTGGCAAAGTCTTGTAGTTTTCTTTGTATAGATCTTTCACTTTCTTGGTTAAATTTATTTGTGAGTGTTTTGTCTTCAACATTATTGTGATTTAGAGATAGTTTTCTTGTTCAGATTATTCACCCTCAGTGTGTAGAAATGCAACTGATTTCTGTATGTTGATTTTGTATGCTGCAACTTTACTGAAATCATTGATTGGTTCCAACAACTTTTTGCTTGAGTCTTTGAGATTTTCTATATACAGAATCACAGCATCTGCAAGTATAGTGAGTTTTACTTCTTCCTTTTTGATTCGGATGCCTTTTTTTTCTTTGCCTTGCCAAATCGTTGTAGCTAGGACTTCTAGTGCTATATTGATTAGCATTGGTGAGAAACCAATAGTGAGCAAAGTGACTGAATCAGTAATCAAAACCCTCCCAACACAGAAAATCCCAGGACTAGATGATCTAACTGGTGAATTCTACCAGCCATTCAAAAGAGAGTTAATGCAAATCTTTCTCAAACTCTTCCAAAAAATTAAGGAAGAAATACTTCCAAATTCATTCTACAAGGCCAACATTATCAAAGCCAGATAAGGACACTACAAGAAAACCCTAGACCAATATTCCTGACAAATATAGGTATAAAAATGCTCAACAAAATATTAACAAACTGAATGCAAGAACACATAAAAAGGATTATACACCATCGACCCAGTAGGATTCTTCTCTAGGCCATAAGGATAGTTCAACAGATGCAAACCAGTAAATACATCACATTAATAAAATGCAAGATAAAAATCCCACAGTCGTCTGAATGGATGCAGAAAAAGCATTTGATAAAATACAACATCTTTTCATTATGAAAGCCCTGAGCAGATCGGCTATAGCAGGAGTGTAACTTAATAAAGGCCACATATGACAAACTCACACTAACATACTCAATGGATAGAAATGGAAAGCTTTTTCTCAAGATCAGAAGTAAGACAAGGATGTTCACTCTGACATTTCTTCTTTAAATGCTGACTGTGTGTTAGTTTCTGCCAGCAGCGGCACGGAGGGAGACTGAGGCTGGAGGAGGGCAGACTTCCACCTTCCCTGGCTTGCTTTCCTGGGGGCACTGCCTTGCAGGACCCTCACCCTTCCAGAGTGGTTGGTGCTGGGCTGCACCTCCCAAAACAGCCCCCTCGGGCTCCTCGGAGATGCTAGAGGACCGACTCCCGCCCCAGACGTCTGCGCCCCAGCTCTGCAGACCTGTCCTCTGAGCTTTCAGACTCACAGGGGGACAGTGGCCTCCTGCAATTACTTTCTCCGTGTTAACCCGGTGTCCCTGTATTGATTTCCTGTGGCTGCCGCAACAAATCATCACACACATAATGGCTTAAAACAACAGAGATGCTATCTTACAGTTCTGGAGGTCAGAAGTCCAATGCCGGCCTCCCTGGGCTAAATTCAAGGTGTTGGTAGAGTGAGTTTCTTCCGGCGGCTCTGGGGGAGGAGCCATTTCCTTGCCTTTTCCAAGGCCGCCTGCGTTCCTCAGCTCATGGCCCCTCGTTGCTCTGCGAAGCCAGCAGTAATGCCGAGCCAAGACCTTTTCTCACCGCGCTCTCTCCACTTCTCCCTTCTGCCTCCTCCTCCGCTTTGTAAAGACGCTTGTGATTATACTGGGCCCAGCTGCGTACTGCGGGATCCTCTCCCCAGCCTAAAGTAGCTGATGAACCGCCCCAAATCCACCTGTTCCCTTAGCGTTCCTTCCCCCTCGCCAGGAAACCTGATGTGAGCACGGGTTCTGGGCATTAGGAGGTAGACATTGTGGGGACTTTCCTTTTCCTGCCATAGTCCCCTTTACACTTTTCTTGTTGTCCAATGCCCGTCTAGCCAATTCCTTATATTAACTACTGTCCTATAACTAGCACATCCTACCTGACCTTAATATCTTAATACTTCACGGTTATCGCTTGTTACAGGAAAGCGTTTTATTCACCTTCCTATCCCTCTACCTATCATCTATCTCCGTCCACCTACCTAGCTAGCTATTATCTATCTATTCTTTAACCGGCCATCTTTGTTTTTTAACAGAAGCGTGGTTGACACGCAATGTTACATTGATTTCACTTGCGCGCCACGGCGATTCAACATCGCTAGACATTATGCTGTGCTCACCCCAAGTGTGGCTACCATCTGTCCCCACACAACACTATTCCAATGCCATTGATTCTTCCCTGCGCTCTGTCTTTTGTCCCTGTGACGAATTCATTCCATAACTGGAAGACCGTACCTGCTGCTGCCCTTCCCCCATTTTGCCCATCCCCCCCACACCCCTGGCTTCTGGCAACCATCAGCTTGTTCTCTGTATTTGTGGGTCTGTCTCTGCTTTGTTTGTTTTTTTAACCAGCCATGTTACTGAACTAGACCCCTCAGACATTCAACCGTAAAACTGGATAAAAACATAACTTTCCATTTATTTCTTATGGGTTATTTTGTTCAAAAACGTTCAATAAAGGGGGGGGGTGTGCTCTTTATACCTAAAATGTGCATATCTGCTCACACACGTACAGAAAATAAATTCTCACTTTAAAGGAATAGTAACCTGGGGCGCCTGGGTGGCTCAGTGGGTTAAGCGTCCGACTTCAGCTCAGGTCACGATCTCGCGGTCCGTGAGTTCCAGCCCCGCGTCGGGCTCTGGGCTGATGGCTCAGAGCCTGGAGCCTGCTTCCTATTCTGTGTCTCCCTCTCTCTCTGCCCCTCCCCCGTTCAGGCTCTGTCTCTGTCTCAAAAATAAATAAACGTTAAAAAAAAATAAATAAAGGAATAGTAACCTAGTCCTATTTTACCCAAGTATTTTTCAGATTTTTAAAACATTTTTTTTAACCTTAAATTTATTGGCTTTTGAATATTTGATACATTCCTATTGTTCACAATTCAAAGGTACAAAAGGCTATATAGCAAGAAGTTATAATAAATCATCTTCCCACCCTTGTCTCCTTCCACAGAGGCAGCTAAAGTTATCCGTTTCTTGTGTGTCTTTGCAGAGATATTTCATGCAAATATAAACTTAAGGAAATTTTTTCTGACTCTGTTTTTCTCTGCTTCCAAAAAGAAAAGGCCATGACAGCTCATCAAACGTTAAGGGCTCTTTTTGTGATGTTCATTTTGTTTGTTTTTCTTCTTCGACTTATTGAGACCTCTGAGATTTATCTATCTATTTATCTATTTATTTAGAGAGGGCACGCGTGGCGTGGGGAGGGGTAGAGGCAGAGAGAGAGAATCTCCAGCAGGGTCCACGCTCAGCACAGAGCCTGATGCAGGGCTTGATCCCACCAATGGTGAGATCATGACCTGAGCTGAGATCAAGAGGCAGTTGCTTAAGTGACTGAGCCACCCAGGTGCCCAGAGACCTCTGACATCTGTTTTGAATGAACTTATGTTATTCATGGTGCATGTTTATCTTGATGTGACCTATTCGCCAGTATTTTATCATGCATTTATATCAGTATTTTTAACTGAGATGCTGAGATTGGTCTGTTGTTTGGTGTGTGTAGGATATTTTTAACTGGCTTTGTTAGCGGTGTTTGTATGAGTCGGGGTCCAGCCAGCTAGAAGTCACACTAGGTGCGTTGGAGGGATTTTAGTGTAGGTCACTGCTTGGTTTCCACTGGCCCCGCTGAAGAGGTGCAGTGAGGCTACCACAGGGTATGTGGGGGAGAACCCAGACGTCAGAACCAGCTGCTGCTGGAATCTGAACGGCCAAGGGGTCCCGGTCCTGGTATCCCACAGAAGGGACCACAGAAGGGTAGTGTAGACCAGAGACTGTAGGTAAATAATGAGCACCTGAAAGAATCAGGAGGCTTGCCTTCTTTCTCCATGACCTGGACTAGCTTAAATAGTCTTGAAAGCATGTGTTCTTTCAAAGTTTGAAAAAATTGCCATCAACCATCTGAGCATGAGCCCTTTGTGGGGGAATAGCTCATGGACAGCTTTTTTTTTTTTTACAATTTTTACCCAAATTGTTGAGTTAGCCTTTCCATCTTTCCTCAGTCCAGTTTTATTGAGATATACTTCCCCAGAATACCATTAACTGGCATAGAGTTGGCTAAAATATTGTTTTATAATTATTTTCCTATTTAATCTGAATTTTATCTCTTTGTGTTCTCCCATTGTTGTCTTTTAATTTTTTTTAATGTTTATTTAATGTTGAGAGAGAGACAGACACAGAGACACAGCACAAGTGGGGGAGGAGCAGAGCGAGAGGGAGACACAGACTTCGAAGCAGGCGCCAGGCTCTGAGCTGTCAGCATAGAGCCCGATGCAGGGCTGGAACTCACGAACCACCAGATCATGACCTGAGCCTAACTCAGAGGCTCAACTGACTGAGTCACCCAGGCACCCCTCCCATCTCTGTCTTATAAAAAAAAAAAAAAAAAGGGATCGGGGTGCCTAGGTGGCTCAGTCCGTTGAGCATCTGATTTCGGCACAGGTCATGATCTCATGGTCTGTGGGTTCAAGCCCTGTGTCGGGCTCTGTGCAGACAACTCAGAGCCTGGAACCTGCTTCAGATTCTGCGTTTCCCTCTCTCCCTCCCCTTCCCCCACTCACTCTCTGTCTCTCTCAAAAATAAAATAAGCATTAAAAAATTTTTTAAAAAGAAGTGAGCAAGCTACCTTGTGGTCTTTCTACTCTGTTTTTCAAAAAAAACCCTAAATCTTAAATTCATGATCAGTTCTTTTGTTTTTTTCCCCCTTATGTTTTCTTTAAGTTTTATATTAATCTTTCTAATTTTCTTCCTTCTAGAATGCTTGATTAATTTTTGTGTGACGTGTTTAAGGATATGATTATTACTTTTCCTTCAGCTTTGACCTTCTCCCATGGGGGTTGATATATAATATCCTCATTATTGTAATTTCCTAGATAGGCTGAAGTTCTACTTCGATTTCCTCTTTGAAACAAGGAAAAACAGACTTTTTTTTTTTTTAACATTTCTGATAGGCTGGGTATTAATATATTTTTTATTTAACTTTATTATTTTTAGTTTTATTAGCTTGAGAATGTGGTTTCTGCTTCACTTCTTGGAATTTGTTGAGGTTTCTTTGTAATCTAATATACAGTAAAATTGTGTAACTGTTCTATTTTTTTTTTTTTTTTTGAAAAGGCAGTGTATTGTATTTTTTCTTTCTTTTTAGGACACAGAAGTAGGTACATTTGTACAAGATCAGCCTTGTTTATCCTATTATTTGGATCATCTATATCTGTTTGTTTGTTTGTTTTACTTGATGATAGGGACCAAAGGAAGTGAATTAAAATATCTTACTCTCGGGGCGCCTGGGTGGCTCAGTCGGTTAAGCATCTGACTTTGGCTCAGGCCATGATCTCACAGTTTGTGAGTTCGAGCCCTGTGTCGGGCTCTGTGCTGACAGCTCAGAGTCTGGAGCCTGCTTTGGATTCTGTGTCTCCCTCGCTCTCTGCCCCTCCCCCACTCATGCTCTATCTCTGTCTCTCAAAGACAAATATTAAAAAAAAGATTAAAAAAATATCTTACTCTTAATGTGTTTCTGCCATTTTTTTCCCCAGTTCATGAGAGATAGCTTTTCATTGTGGATTATAAAATCCATCATGATGAAGTGACCCTTATGTGCCACTTAATGAGTTTTCCTTGAATTCAAATTTCTGATATTAATATTAGACACCTTCCCCTGCTTCCTTTTACTTGCCATCATCTTACCCATTACATATTCATCAGTCTTCCTATCCTTTCACTTATAATTTTATTTTCAGCTTTTCTGAGTCACTTTGTTTTAATATCAGTATATAGTTAGATTTTATTTTTTTAATTCAGTATGAGATTTTTTAAATCTTTTATTAAGTCCATCTGATTATATTACAATTGATTTACATTTATCTGAAAGCATTTTTTGATGTGTGTGTGTGTGTGTGTGTGTGTGTGTGTATAAGTTTATTTATTTATTTTGAGAGAGAATGAGCAAGGGAGGAGCAAGAAAGAGGGAGAGAGACAGAATCCCAAGCAGGCTTTCCACTGTCAGCCCTGAGCCTGATGTGGGGCTTAAACTCCCAAACCCATGAGATTGTGACCTAAGCTGAAATCAAGAGTCAGACACTCCACCAACTGAGCCACCAGGCACCCTGGATGTGTATATTTTTAATACTTTCTTGCTGTTTCTTCTGTTTCTCTCCTTTTGCTGTGCTGACTTTTTTTTTTCTCCTTTGAATTTAGAAAGTATATAGTCTGGGAATTTACCTTTATAATTTTATATAGTATGAGTAAGCCTATTTTTTTTCACACTATCAACTTCAGTAACACAACTGTCCTTTTTATCTTGTCATATAAAAAAAAAGATGAGACAATTAGCACAGTAGTCCCTCCTTATTTGTGAGGAATAGTTTCCAACATCCCCAGTGGGTACCTGAAACCATAGATAACACTGAACCATATATATATTGGGTTTTTTCCCCTATGCATACATTTACAAATTAGGCACAGTAAGAGATTAGCAACAATAACTAATTGGGGCACCTGAGTGGCTTAGTTGGTTAAGTGTCCGACTCTTGATTTCAGCTCAGGTCATGATCTCATGGTGTATGAGTTCAGGCCCTGCACTGGGCTCTGCACTGACAGTGTGGAGCCTGCTTGGGATTCTCTCTCTCTGCCCCTCCCCTGCTAGCGTGCACTCTCTCTCTTTCAAAATAAATAAACTTAAAAAATAACTACTAATAAAATAGAATAATTGTAACAATATATTGTAAGGAAAGTTATGTGAATGTGGTCTCACTTTCAAAATCTCCTATTGCACTGTCCTTACCCTTCTTGTGATGAAGGGAGATGATAAATGCCTCCGTAATGAGATGAAGTGAGGTGAGTGATGTAGACGTTGTGACATCGCCGTAGGCTGCTGTTAATCTGATGATATGTCAGAAGGGGGATCATCTGCCTCCAGACCCTGGTTGACCATGGGTAACTGAAACCACCATGGGGACTGAAATCCTAGGTAAGGGGAAACTACTGTATTCTTGGATTCTCTTCCCAAATTTTATTTGCTTGTCCTGGAATTTTTGTCCTACTTTATATAATTATCAATTAAAAATAACTAAATAGTCCCTACTTTCCCAGGAATTATAATAATTATATTCTTGTTATTAGAAGTTCTGTATATTTCATAGAGTCAATGCTCAATGCTTTTCTAATCCTATGACTTCCCCACTTCTGAATTATTTCTTTTTATCTCTCGGATTACATCTTTAAGTATTTTTTCAACTTTATTGAGATATAATTGAAGTACAGTAAATTACACATATACAAAGTACACAATTTTATCAGTTTCTGCACACACACACATTTGTGAAACTGTTGCTACAATCAAGGTAACAAAAATTTATAAAAAACACATATAGAACACACATTTACACACACAAGATAACACACATTTCTATATAAGGAAAAGCAGTGCTCAGTGTGGAGGACAGATAACCAAATATCCAATATATACTTAATTTTGTAGACCTAAAAAAAAAAAATAGAATTGAATAGAAAAACAATTAGGAGATATAATAAAAACGAGAGTTTTCTGAAATAAAGAAAGACATAAATTTGTACAGCAAAAGAGTTTTTTATTTTTTGGGACAAAAATAATAAAGAACTATAACCTCTTTATGAAATTATTGAAAGATGAGGTTGAAGGGAATATGGCAGAAATAAAATTGTCTACTAAAAAAAAATTAGTCTAACTTCAGATTTCTCCTTAGCTATTTTATTTTATTCACAGTTTATTTTATTTATTTTGAGAGAGAGAGAGAGAGTGCGTGAGCAGGGGAGGAGCAGAGAGAGAGGGAGAGAGAGAATCCTAGCAGGCCCTGCACTGTGAGCACAGAGCCCTATGCAGGGCTCAATCTCATGAACCATGAGATCATGACCTGAGCTGAAATCAAAAGTTGGACACTCAACTAACTGAATCACCCAGGAACCCCTCTCCTTAGCAATTTTTTTTAAAATTTTTTTTTCAACGTTTATTTATTTTTGGGGGGACAGAGAGAGACAGAGCCTGAACGGGGGAGGGGCAGAGAGAGAGGGAGACACAGAATTGGAAACAGGCTCCAGGCTCTGAGCCATCAGCCCAGAGCCTGACGCGGGGCTCAAACTCACAGACCGCGAGATTGTGACCTGGCTGAAGTCGGATGCTTAACCGACTGCGCCACCTAGGTGCCCCTCTCCTTAGCAATTTTAAATGAAAGGCTAAAATGGTACAATGTCCATTGAAGGTTTTGTTTGAGGAATACTATTTGACCCAATTTTCCATACCCAGCCAAATTATCATTCGTATGACAAGGCAGCAGAAAGATGTTATCAAATGGTCAGGAATTCATGAGCTATATCATTCATATAGACTTCTCTAAAATATACTGGATTGAAGCTAATATCATATCAATGGTGAAAGACTGAGTTGTTTTCCCCAAGATTGGGAATAAGGCATATGCATTTTGAACGCTTCTATTCAATATAGTTTTGAAGGTTACAGACATTGCAATAAGGTAAGTTAAAGAAATAAAAGGCATGAAGATAAGAAGTGACACAGAGTACTTATCCCTGTTTGAATATTCTAGAGTTTTATATGGAGCCATACTGCAGTTATCTGGGTATACAGATGCAGCAGAAGATGTTAAGGGGCATGACTAAACTTTTGGAGATGATGGAAATGTTTGTTGTCTTGATTGCTCAAAAGTAATGTGGGTGGGACTTTCCTGTGTTCCTGAACACTATTTCAATCCTTCCCTTAGCATTTATTCTGAAAGATGGGAGGTTAATAACCTATGTTCTCTGTTGAGATCTTCAGTTGCTTAAGACTTTGGGAGGAAGACCACGGTTGTAGGCAGCTACATTCTGGAAGCTCTTGCCCTGTGGTTTCTCTCTGAATTTGTTGAGTCCGTGGGAAACTGGGTTGATGTCTTATCTTGTTCTGTGCATTTGGAGTTACCTTGGCTTTCAGTTTGTTCCTCTGGTGCAAGAAGTTGAGTAGCAGTTGAGTGGGTGTGATGACGCCTTGCAGCCTGGTTTGTAAGAATTTTGTTGTGGGGACTGTAGTACAATTATTTTTATCCAAGAGCTGCTGCTTGTCTGCAGCTTCCAGAGTATCCCGTTAGGAAAGGAGGGAGTTGACTCTCTAGGGAGTTGACATTTGAACAGAAGCACGAATGAAGGGAAGGAATAAGCCATTTGAAGATTTAGGGGGACAGCATTCTAGGAAAAAGGAACAGCACATAAAGCTCAGAGCTGGGAGAAATCTTGGTGCTCCTTAGCTGAGAGCCTTTTAAGTCTTATGTGCCTACTGATCTGCATCGGGAGCTGTTCTAGTGAGGGCTTTTCTGTCCTTCCCCAGCCCGCACATGCCATTAACTCTTTCAAGCCAGGGGATGTTTTCAGGAGGGGGAGATTCTTTCAGAATTTCCTTCCTTTTCTCTGAAAGCACTCACTGTGCTCACAAGCCAAGTACTCCTGTGTATACTCTTGGTGTGCCATTTCTCATGCATATCTGGACAATGGCCTTTGTTTTTTTGTTTTTGTTTTTAGCTTATTTACTTTTGAGAGAGAGAGAGAGAGAAAGCACAAGTGGGGGGAGGGGCAGAGTGAGAGGGAGAGAGAGAATCCCAAGCAGGCTCCAACCAGCACAGAGCCCAACACAGGGCTTGAACTCATGAACCATGAGATTGTGACCTGAGCTGAAATCAAGAATAGGATTCTTAACTGACTGAACCACCCAGGCGCCCCTTGACAATGGTCTTCGAAGTTGAGAAGGGGTTGGGGCCTTTCATAATTTTAGCCTAAATGGAGTTGTCTTTCTCACGGAACCCAGATATCAATTGTCTCGTGTCCTTTTGCTCCTGAATCCACATGTAATGTGTGCCAGCCCAGGCAAGGAACTTCTTCAATTTCCCTCCAAACATTTGGGCAAACAGTTGTCCAAAAGCATGAGTGATTTTGCAGATTTTACTGAAGG
Source organism: Acinonyx jubatus (assembly GCF_027475565.1). Classification (NCBI taxonomy): domain Eukaryota; kingdom Metazoa; phylum Chordata; class Mammalia; order Carnivora; family Felidae; genus Acinonyx; species Acinonyx jubatus. Next base: position 8,956,799 of record NC_069384.1, on the reverse strand, counting down.
TTTAGTAGGGAGACAGAGGGGGTAGTTATATCTTGTACTTCATCGAAAACAAGAGATCATCATTAAATGGTTTGTTCTTTAGGTCGCGTGGGACCCAAGGAATTTAACAAAAATCCCCTACCCCCCCAAGCAGAGCAGACTAACTCCATTTTGTGCTACACCCACCATCTCATGTATAACCCCCATATGACCTACTTATTGCTTAAGACACTCCCCCACCCTAGTCAAGCCACTGAGCACACCCTTACTGGAAACCGGCTCCTATAGGAATATGGAACCCCTAACCGCCAAAGAACGTAAACCCCGCCTTTTGCCCGCCAAACTTGTGCGCCAATTCTGACCGGAGTGATAGGCTAGTTCAAACAGTTACTATAGGGTAAATTGTAATTCAATTGGCCACCTGCGTGTGGACTGACATGACTATGCAACTTTCTGTGTGTGTTACAATCTCATTGGCCCGTGGCCCCTATAAAATTGCTACACCTCTTAACCTAGGGGTCCAAGTCCCTGCTCCGCTGTGTCCGGGTATACTTGGGCCCAAGCTCGAGCTTGCAAATAAACCCTCATGCATTTGCATCGGTATCGGCTCCTTGGTGGTCTCTCGGATTCGAAATCGGGGGCATTACAGTCGCTCTTGAGCGAGTGCCAACACGTGGTGGTTTGTGTGTGGGTGGTCAGAACAGAGAAGCAGGGCTGCTGCTGTCCCTTGCACCTTGCCGGGCTGCAGCCTCAGGCTGTGAGATCCCCAGCCATGGAGAGCCTCTACTATAACATTTCAACAAAAATTGAGGTGAAATTTACATAACATAAAATTAGTCATTTAAAAAAAAATCACAGTAACATAAAATTAACCATTTCAAAGGGTACAATTCAGTGCCATTTGATCATACTGTTGTATAACTACTGAATCTATGTGGCTCCCAAACATTTAATCACCCCCAAAGAAACCCCGTACCCCTCAAACAATTACTCTCTGTTCTTCTCTCTTACCCTAGTCCCTGAGAACCACCAATCTGACTGGGCTGCTCCAAGAGGAAACACACAGAGCACGATCCATACAAAGGAATATGAATCAGCCATAAAAAGGGAATGAGGTTCTGATACATACCACCACGATGTGGACGAATCCTGAAGATGTTACATAATTGCATATATATATATATATATGCAATCATACAATATGTAACCTTTTGTGTCCCTTTTCTTCACCTAGCTTGTCTTCTTTTTTGCTGTTCATCCACGTTAAAGCATCTGTTCAGAACCTTATTCCTTTTTATGGCTGAGGAGTATTCCATTGTATGGGTACACCCTATTTTGTTTATCCATTCATCTGCTGACGGACATCTGGATTGTTTCCACCTTTGGGCTATAGTGAATAGTGCTGCTGTAGAAACATTCGTGTACAAGCAGTTGAGTATCTGTTTTCAACTCTTCTGGGTGTGCACCTAGGGATAGAGTTTCTGGGCCACCGTTACATTTTAATTAGGATTCTCCACTCCTCAAGATGTGTTGGTGAGCCACTTTCTTGGACTTTCTACAGGACTCCCACCCATCCTCGCACACTTTCTCAATTCTTCAGTCTCACCTCCTGGAAATACTCCCAGAGTTCTGGTCATGGACTCCAAGGTACACGCTGTTAGGGTTTCTTAATCCTGGGCCCTCACACACGGCTCTCGATTTGCAGTTTGGTGTTTCGGGAGTGGAAGAAGGAGGCGCTGAAATGGAGCAAGGGCATCATCGAGAAGGGCTGCTCTGCCGCCGGGACCCGGCCAACGTGGGAGGGCAAGAGCGATCGAGGGGCTGCCACTGGAGCCTCAGCTTCCACAGACTGAGTTACTTCTGGCGGACCAGTGACCCATAAGAGCACCCTGAGGGAGGGAGGGTCAGTGGTAACACCTGTAGCCCTGGGGCTCGAGTGGAGGGGTCTGACCAGAGTGGCCACTCTCACAGAGTGTCACCTTGCCTGAGCAGCGGGATGGAGTTGGGATGCACAGGACAGGCTGAGGACCCAGCTGCCACTCCGGGGGCTCCCAGAGCTTCCTCCGTGTGCCATCCTCCTCTACCCCAGGCTTTACGTTCCAGCACACCACATTGACTGTGGAGTGAATTTGACCCAAACTCCAAAGGCAGCCTCTGGGCTGAGTGAGGCCTCTCCGAAGAATGTTCTTTAGTTGTATAGGCTGCCAGATGGTATAGGACCCCAGTCAATTGTGGTGTTCCAGTTTGCCCCGTTTTGTGCCCCTTTCCCTCCACCCTCAGGAACTTGAACTTGCTGAAGGGATCAGTCATTCACACTGTAGTGTGAGTCAACGCTGCTTTGCTAGGGATCCAAGGAGGAACTCACGCTTCTTGCCTTCCCTCCTTCCAGGGAACTCTAATTAAATCATCATAGACCTATTTTTGACCCAGGCCTATGGCAGTTCTTTCACATACAACAGTGAATGCCATGGACAAGATCTTTGCACTGAAGGATCTGGAGTCTAATGGAGGGGTCAGGGAAAAAATGTATATACAAAATTATAAAACAATTACCCATTCTGAGAAGGGTGGAGGGAGTTAAAGGTATGCTGAGATAGGGCCTAACAGGGATGTTGGGATGTGGATGAGAAGGAACCAATTATTCTTTCTATATGATTTGAGTCCTCCCCCTTCCCCCGGAAGTTTTTTAAACATCTTTTTTTTTTTTTTATGTTCTGAAATTTCATGAGGTTGTATCTTATTTACCTGTGTAAACTTTATTAATTCTAGGGGCACCTAGGTAGTTCAGTCAGTTAAGCATCTGACTTCGGCTCAGGTCATGATCTCTCAGTCCATGGGTTTGAGCCCCGCGTCAGGCTCTGTGCTGACAGCTCATAGCCTGGAGCCTGTTTCGGATTCTGTGTCTCCCTCTCTCTCTCTCTCTCTTCTGCCCCTCCCCCCCCCCACACTCTGTCTCTCTCTCTCTCAAAAATAAACATTTAAAAAATTAAAAAAAAATCTTTATTAATTCTATTTAATACTTGTTAAGCCCTTTCAATTTGGAAATTCATGTCTTCTTTCTTTCAGTTCTGGGAATTTTTTTCATTTTTTTGGATAATTGCTATTCATACATCTCCTTTATTATTTTCAGGAACTCCCATCTGTCAGGTGTTTGACCTCCCACAGGGATCCTCTATGTCTTTCGTCTTCTGGTCTGTGGTTCCCTATTATTTGTATTTTTTAAAGCAATCTCTACACCTAATGTGGGGCTCAAACCCATGACCCCAAGATCAAGAGTCACATGCTCTACCAACTGACTCAGCCAGGTGCCCTTTGATTTGTATTTTAATCTTTGTCATGCTCTGGAGTATTTTTTCTACTTTATGTTTCAATTTGTCTACTTAATTTTTTTTTAATGTATTTATTTTATATAAAACTTTTAAATATTCTATTAAACAATTTTAACTTAAGAGCCTTTCCCATTTTCCAATTCTTTTCATAGCATTCTCTTCTTATGGAAGAAGTAAGACCTTGAATTTCTGTAAACATATAGATTAGAGATTGTATTTATTTATTTACTTATTTATTTCAGAGAGAGAGCAGGGGAGAGGGGCAGAGAGAGAGGGAATCCCAAGCAGATTCCACACTCAGCATGGAGCCCAGCGTGGGGCTCCATCACACAACCCTAGGATCACGACCTGAGCCAAAATCAAGAGTCAAATGTTCAACCGGTTGGGCCACCCAGGCGCCCCTAGAAGGGAGATTTTGAAACATTCTCTTCTCTTCCCTGAAGCATCTATTTCCTCTGGTGTCAGTTTTTCTCTCTTTCGTGCTACAGGCACAGGCTTTCCTCAAATGTCTGACGCTTTTTTGAAGCCTGGGGCAATGCAGAAGCTGGTGGGGAGTGTGGCTTATGCAAGCAGGACTTGTCAAAAGGCAGGCTTGCCTTTAGCCAAATGGAGCAGGAAGCTGGATTTCTGGAGAACTTCTGAAATGCCAGTAGAGGGCTCATGGTGACGGGCAGACACCTGTGCTACTTGCCCTATGACCTTGTCCCCAGAAAGTGTGTTCAGTTGCTCTAGCTGGATCCTCTGTGTGTGTGAGGTGGGGGTGGGGAGAGGCAGTAAAGGGAGTAACCCCCCCCCCCCCAGTTGCAGACCCTCCACTGCACTCCCTGTTGTGCCTTCCACCACTCTGGTTTGATAATTATATTTTCAGGGGTGTGTGGGTGGCTCAGTCCTTTAAGTGTCTGACTTCGGCTCAGGTCACCATCTCGCGGTTCGTGGGTTCAGGCCCCATGTCGGGCTCTGTGCTGTCAGCTCAGAGCCTGGAGCCTGTTTCAGATTCTGTGTCTCCCTCTCTCTCTCTCGCTGTCCCTCCCCTGCTCACACTGTGTGTGTGTCTCTGTCATAAATAAATAAACATTAAAAAAATTAAAAATAAAAAAATTTATATTTTCACATCAGCTTTTTTGTTTTCAAGAATAAAAAAACAAACCAACCCTAACAGTCCTTCTTCTGTTCTCTTTGTTGTGCTTTTTACTATTTTATTATTTACTATTATTTTAATGGGGTCCAAGCAGGGAGAGGCATTTAAACACATAAACTTAGTCTGCTGTCTTGAATTGGAAGTTCCCAACTTAAAAAGATTACTTTGGCTGTCTTATGAGAAGGGAGCATAAGAGTGAATCTGGTTCTAGAACCGTCCAGAATTGTTATGACCCTTCATTAAAAAATGAACTTGTATATCCCTCTTAATATTCTTTGCTCTGAAATCTATTCTATCCGGTAATATTAGAGCCAGTCCATCTTTTTTTCTTTAAATTAGTGTTAACATTGTATATTTTTCTATCCTTTTGCTTTTAACTTATTTTTGTCCTTATTTTTAATTTTTTTTAATGTTTATTTATTTTTGAGACAGAGAGAGACAGAGCATGAACGGGGGAGGGTCAGAGAGAGAGGGAGACACAGAATCTGAAACAGGCTCCAGGCTCTGAGCTGTCAGCACAGAGCCCGACGCGGGGCTCGAACCCACAGACCGTGAGATCATGACCTGAGCCGAAGTCGGTTGCTTAACCGACTGAGCCACCCAGGCGCCCCTGTCCTTATTTTTAAAGTGGATTTCTATGCAGGCATCATACGGCTGAGTCTTGCTTTTTTTTTTTTTAATATTTATTTATTTTGGGGAGAGCACAAGTGTGGGAGAGGCAGAGAGAGAGGGGAACAGCGGATGCAAAGCGGGCTCTGCACCGACAGGCTGACAGCAGAGATCCCAATGTGGGGCTCGATCTCACGGACTGTGAGATCATAACCCGAGTTGAAGTCAGATGCTTAACCAACTGGGCCACCCCGGGTCTTGTTTTTTTATCCAGTTTGACCATCTCTATTTCTGAAATTGAAGCTACTAGTCCCTGTACATTTAATGTGATTATTGATATGGTTAGGCTGACATCAAAAGGACATAATTCTAATTTATGCACCTAATAACAGAGCTTCAAAATACATGAGGTAAAAGCTCATAGAAGGTGTAAGGAGAAGCAGACCGCTCCACAATTTATAGCTGGAGACTCCAACACCTCCCTCTCAATAAGTGGTAGTCCAGGTAGAAAAATCGGGAAGGATATCGAAGAACTGAATAGCACAGGACAGAGAGAAATAGTCGAGGAGGCAACCTGGAGAAGTCTGGAGGGGGTGGGACCCCAATTTGAAGAAGGCTCTTGAGAGGGAGAGAAGAAGAGAGGAAGCAGAACAGGGGAATCGACAAGTAAGTCAGAGGATTTGGATAGAAGGTGCAGGAAGCTCAAATCCTTTTCTTTAAATAGGGATGGAAAGGCTTTGCATTCATTACAAGAATTTCATGCACGGAAGATGAGATGTACAGATGTTTGCGAGCACCAGAATGGCACTTCAGAGCCTCTCCCCAAAGACCCTGGTTTAACCCTGACCCTGACACATTTGGGCTCTCTACTGTCGACTCTCCTGGTGAAACAAGGTTCAGCCTCCACTTGGAAAAAGGGATGGGCTCTGGGGCCACTGAACAAAATGCATCGCCCTACATTTTCTCCTCCTTTTCAGCTTTGGTCAAGTTGAGTTTTCAATAGCAGAGTGGCCCATGATGCCAGGAGACCCTGTTTTCCACACACTGAGGTCCTGGGAAGTTCTGTGCAAATGGATTTTTTTTAAAAAAAAACTTTTTTTAAGTTTATTTATTTTTGAGAGAGAGACAGAGTGCAAGTGGGGGGGAGGGCAGAGAGAGAGAGAGAGAGAGAGAGAGAGACAGAATCCGAAGCAGTCTCCAGGCTCCGAGTTGTTAGCACAGAGCCCAATGCGGGGCTCAAACTCACCAACTGCAAGATCATGACCTGAGCCAAAGTTGAGGCTTAACTGACTGAGCCACCCAGGCGCCCCTGTGCAAATGGATTTTAAAATAAACTAACTCATATGTAAAATATGTGAGAAGAGTTGTATATTTAAAGGGATTCAATGGTGGCTTTTTGTGAATCACAAAGCTGTGTGTTCAACTACAAGTCTCTTCTTGAGGAGCTGCCATGTTCAAGGCCATGGGAATCAAACGGTGACTAGATCAGGAAGGCTCACAGTCTTGTGGGGAAAGGAGGTGAGCACGGGGCAAGTTGTAAAAACCAAAACACAACAAGATGCACATACCCAATGATTAGTATCTACCCGGATAAATGATCATAGAACGAATACAGCTGCGTAACTACCACTCAGGTCTAGAGAGGGAACGTTACCAGCACCCAGAAGTCCCCCAAGTGCCCCCTGCCAATGAACAAAGTAATGATACTGATTTGCCTTCTCCCTCCTGAAAACAAAAGTTGCCGTTGCTTCACTTCCTTGCCAACACTTGATATTGTCGATCTTTTACATTTTAGCCACTCTAGCGGGCACGTGGCAGTATCTCATTGTGGTTTTAATCAGAACCGGATTTTAGGGGCGCCTGGGTGGCTCAGTCGGTTGAGCGTCCGACTTCGGCTCAGGTCATGATCTCACAGTCTGTAAGTTCGAGCCCTGCATCGGGCTCTGTGCTGACGGCTCAGAGCCTGGAGCCTGCTTCGGATTCTGTGTCTCCCTCTCTCTCTGCCCCTTCCCCACTCATGCTCTGTCTCTGTCTCTCAAAAATGAATAAACATTTTTTAAAAATTTATAAAAAAAAAATCAGAACCGGAGTTGATGTTAGAATAACAAAGTCGTGTGATAGTCTCATGCCAGTCATTGCAAAGGGGGATGGTGAATTTCGTAATGAAGTATCTGTGAAGCCGTGAATGGAAAAAGAGGCTCCTTCTCCCGCTGAGAAGGTTGTCTGGGGAGAGGCTGGGGGTCAGGTTCTGTCTAGGCTCAAGGACTCCCAAGTGTAGCACTGGGTCCCCTTATTCCCATAAGCTCCTCCCCAAGGCAGACACCAGCTTCCCTAGACACCTGCTGAAGCCACTAGACCCAAACTCTCCTATGCTGTCCTGGCTGTTAAATCCTGCCTTCTTGCTAATTTACTACGCTGGGTGGGAAATCTATGCAAATGCTTTATTTTGGAAAAATGCTTGGGATGACTGAAAAAGCCCTAGACCTCCCCAGGGCTGGAGGCGGCTGATGCTGCTGGCAGGAGCTGGTGGGCTGCCCTGTGGGACAGAAAGCTTGGGCCGGTCCACCGGTCGCCCAGCCGGGATGGCGGGTGGCAAGCTTTTAAGTCAGAGCCCCTCAGGAGAAAGGAATTAAAGTGTAGAGTGTGCGCCGTGCTGAGCTTTTCTGAGGTGAAGCTGCCAGAGCGAGAGGTGTGAGGACGATGCAGGTGAATCGCCCCCAGGGGCTGGGCCCGCCCCAGATTTATGGGGTGACCTCCACTGGCCTTTCCCAGGCAGGAAATGGGCTGCTGGCTAATGCCTTTCCCCTGCCACACGCACCTGCAAAGGCCAGTTGGTAGTATTTTAAAATAACTTAGTAGAATGAAATTTCTGTGTTTTCATTTGGATAGTTGCCCAGCAATTGGCTTTGTGCTTTTTGATTCAAGAAAGAAATGGCTTCAAATATCCAGGACCTCAGATTTCAATCTCTCCTCCTCTGTCTCCATCTCTGTCTCTGTCTGGCTCCGTCTCTCTCTCGTCTCTCGGTCTCTCTCTGACACACACACACACACACACACACACACACACACACACACACACCCCGCTGTGTCTTGTCCTGGGGGAGAAAGGCATGTAGATACTATAGGACACTGCAGAGGATTTAATCCTCTAAATCTTAGTTCAACCAGGTTTCCTCGTGTGTCTTTCCCCCTTCCCACCCACCGCCCCAGGCTACCTCTGCTTGTTCCTCCCTCTCCAGTGCACAGTGACTGCTAAGCTACTGGGCATTGTTAATTCTAATGTCATTTGTCTAAAACTGACGTTTCTGGCAGAAGAAATGTGTAACGGGTTTGACTTTGCTCTTGGCCTGACTTCGTTTTACAAGGCTGCTCCCGGGGACTCGTTTTCTGTTCCCTCCCTCCTGTCTGTGGATCATGCAAATGGCAGTGCCTGGAAACCTACTGTGGGTACTTATGCCTGGTGCTTCCCTGGCCACCATGAGGAGCTCCTGCTGGGTGGGAATACTGCCTGCAGGCCATTGCAATTCCTTCCCCTGGGGCCTTGAGACGACTCTTCTTGAGAAGTTCAATGTGGAGCCAGGTTCCTGCTGTCTTCAGGAACTGTGCTCCAGGTCTGGGCTGCTGTTCTGGGGTCTCCCAACCCCTACAGATACACATAAGGCCACTGGGGTGCCCGGGGAAGCTCTTAGGCCTTATTTCATTTTAATTTAAGAAAATTTTTCTTAAACGTAGTTATTTTAGTAATCTCTGCACCCAGCGTGGGGCTCGAATCCACAACCCTGAGATCAAGAGTTGCATTCTCTTCTGACTGAGCCAGCCAGGCGCCCCTCGGTTTATTTTAGTAAACTATTACGTAGGTGCAGAAGGAAATTTGAATTTCCGCTTGCACAAACTCTTCTCATGTGAAGGGGCTTTGAGTGTATCTTTAAGTCATCCGAGCAATTTGCTTTCTTTCTTTATTTTTACTTTTATTTTTTTATTTTAGCCCTCGGGACTTTATCACTCCTGGAAATCACAAATATTTTCACATCAAATAACAGTCGTTGCAAATGTCTTAAAATACTATTTATGCTCATTACTGCTTTGGCCTTCCAGTATTTATTGCCGGATATTGTCATTTAGTGCATTTGGAAAGGAGCACAAATATTGCTATGCCACACTTTGTAAATATGTTGACAACCATGTCAATTATCATTAGTTTCCTTTTGAAATCTTACATAGTTATCTTTTTTCTTTCTGTTCAGAAGCATTTGGGGCACCTGGGTGGCTCAGTTGGTTAAGCGTCAGCCTCTTGGTTTCGGCTCAGGTCATGATCTCACGGGTTCATGAGTTTGAGCCCCATGTTGGGTTCTGTGCTGGCAGCCGGGAGCCTGCTTGGGATTTTCTCTCTCTCTCCCTCTTTCTCTGCCCCTCCCCTACTTGCTCTCTCTCTCAGAATAAAGAAATAAATAAACTAAAAGGAAAGTACTAATGTGAGGTGGAGTTCATGGGAACCTATACAGAACCCGGTGAGAGGACCCCCAATGTATTACCTCGGGAGGGATCCATAGGTCTGCCTTAGTGCTTACGCAGGAAGAGCGGGAACTGCGTATTTTCCTTGCAGGCTCTCGCAACCTCTGCACTGGAAACAAGACTGTTCTAGTGCGTTCGCTCTCCACTCAGGCAGCTTGCTGCTTCCACCTGGCAGCCCCCTCAGCTTTCCCTTTGCTTGTCTTAAGCCCAGCTGCCTCCCCTGCCAATGGAGCCAGCCACCGCACCTACATCCCGCGTGAGCGTGAAAGTAGAGGAGTTAATTTAACACAGCTGATCACGCCCTTCTCCTCGGCTTCTAGAACGTTCTCTTCAGTTCTCCTCACTCGCTGGGCATTCCCCTCTGGCTGCTGGCTCCATCCGCCTCATCCTTTCAGCCTCGAAACGTGAATCTCTCTTGGCCTCTTTGATTCCTCATGTGTGTTCACTTGCAACGTGATCCTTTCTAGCTGCTGGCTTGCACGACATTCCTGGGCCGATGGCTCCCAGAGTGACGTCTTCCTGAACTCCGGCTTCGTATATCCAAGACCCACTCCACGTCTCCACTTGAGGCAGCTCAGACCAAACACCTGGAGAACGATTTAGTCTCCCTTCCGGGACCAGAACCTTTTCTTTCCGGAATCCCCTTCATTTTAGAAAATAGCAGCCCCATTTTTCCAGGTGATCCAGGCTCAAATCTTGGCATTACCCTTTATGCCTTCTTTTTTTTTTTTTTTTTTTTTTCCACACTCACAACCAAACCCGCCAGTAAATCCCACTGGCACTGCCTTCCGGTGCATCCCGATTTCTTCCCCTTCCAACCTGCCACCTGGTCCAGACCCACATCTCCTGCCTGGATTGTCGCCATTCATGCCGTTCCCTTTGCTGGGCAGGGAGAAAGCAAGGAGGGACCAAAGCAGGGAGAAGCAGGGTAGCACTGTGGCCAAGCATGGGACTTTGGGGTCGGACACTGACGGGTGAAAATCCTGGCCCTGTCTTCAGTTTATTGCTATAAGGTAATGGACGGTTACCACACAGGTTGTGAGTGAGCCATAGTTCTTAAATTGTTTCCATTTAGGGCGACAGTGGCTGACACGAAAGCAGGCTTCTCTGGGAACTCATGAAAGCACTCAAGGTGTGTCATCCAAGAGGGGACACTCAGGTGCTCTGAGTACAGGAGGGGTGTGGCTCCATCTTAGGAAGTGGCTTCCCAGAGTCAGGGACGGGGACAAAGCGTTCACAGGGTGGAGGTTTCCAGTGTCTGTTCACACAGGGCCCGGGAGGGTCTGGGACACGACGTGGATGACTGGGGATGCACGGGCTGTGGCCTGGGAGGAGCATCGGGAGGCCCTGGGCTGTAAAGGCATCGACGCTGGCCGTCAGTGGGTAACAAGGTGTCCCCAAGGGCTAAAGGCTCCTGCAAATCCAGGGCCTCCCTTAGTGCTGGGGCCCTGAGACCTAAATGCAGGGGAGGGAACCAGAAAACATGGCTGGCTTTAGACCTCTCTGGATCAGAGCCAAGTTTGATTTGATTTAGAGAAGCAAAGAAATGTAGCATTTCTTATCCCATAAGGGTCTTGCTGTAATTTAAATCCATAACAACTGTCTGACTCAAGTTTCCTTTTTATTCTGAAATTTGGGGTTGTGTGTTATACCTCCAAAAGGAGACCACACTGTTGTCAAAGCAGACTTAGTTAAGACCAGCCAGTCCCAAAGATTTGGGCAAAACCAAAAACATGCATCTATGTGACGGCCCTGGTGGTAATGTGGCAAAAGAGGGGCTGGAGCAGGGCCTGGCACTTGTGTTGGGAGTGAAGGAGGAAACTGGGAACTCATCCCTATACCCCGTTACTTCAGGGAGGGAGTCAAGGTCTTGTTCAGATCTACTTCCTGTTTGGGCTGGCCAGGCTATAGGACAGAGCCATCCATGTGTCACTGTCTTGTGTGTCACTTCCTGCTTCCTATGGGGATTCAAATTTGGACCTTGGGGTCTGACATCACATTTCGTCAACCCAGCCAGAGCCAGAAGCTCTGTGGGATGATGATTGTGGAAAGAGCCGTATGTGGTCCTGAAATAATCGCTGAATTATTTGCAAATAATCTGGACACAAAAGTAATGAGACTATGGGTCACGTTGCTACTTGAGTGAACGTATTTGTCCCCTGCTCACCTGTCTTTTAATCCTGGGTCTTTTACTCACTGGTGCTGTGACCCTGGGCAAATACTGGGCAAGCAACTTATCTCTTTATATTTTCATTTCCTCCTTCGTTTCTTTTTTTTTAAAGAATATTTTTAAAGTTTATTGATTTTGAGAGAGAGAGAGAGTGAGTGGAGGAAGGGCAGAGAGACAGAGGTAGAGAGAGAGAGAATCCCTAGCAGGCTCTGTACTGTTAGCACAGAGCCCAATACCAGGCTTGACCCCGTGAACTGTGAGATCCTGACCTGAGTGGAAGTCCAATGCTTAACGGATTTAACTTCCTCCTTTGTAAAATGAGGTTAAGAATAGCGTTTATCTCATTGGACCAGATTAGTAAACAAAAAGAATGAACTGGGCATATAGTAAGTGCTCAATACACTCTAATCACTATTATTATTGGTCTTTCACCTGAGTAGGAGATACGGACATATTTAATTTAGTTGTGACAGAATTCGAGAAAGAGTTTGAAAAAAGAAACCTATTTTTTTTTCTTTAATTTGTACTAAGTCTATTACCTAGAATAACTTCACCAGGCACATTCTAGACCATGACCATCAAGGTAGGACTAACAGAACATCATGCTATTTTTAGACTTTCTTTGCCTTCTTTATTGGTTCAGATTGACTTATTTGTGTAATTTAAACCGTAGGTTAAAATTGCTGGTTTCAACCTGCACGAAATGATGACGTTTCGGGTGTAAATCCCTGGTCTGCAAGGAATGGCAGATCCCAGCCCGCGTAGCTTCTCTGCGGTCGGACAAAAGCTAAAATGGACCGCACCCGTCCTTCCGAACAGACATGGCACTTGTTGCCTGGGGTCTGAAGGTCAGCAAAAAACAGTACGGAGCTGCTCCATCAGTCCCTCATTTTTCATGCTGTTACGAGTCAGCAGTGGTGCAGTTCAGTAGCTCTAACTGGTAAGGCCCAAAGGGACCAGATGGGCTCTCAGTGCTTGTACATTACTGGTGAGAGCTTCCGTCTGGGGGAGACACCAATGGCAGGAGAAGCCCACGGCGGCTGGGATTCCCCGTCACCATCTCCATGGCCTGGTCTGAGGGCCCGGAGGACCTTGTCAGGAGGAAGCATGAAGTTCGTAGAGTATAAACCCACCTCTGGCCTTACTGGATCCGGGGGCCCCAGGCTGCGGCCTGCCTGGCCTCTTGACCCTTGTCCTGGAGCCTCCCCTTCTATCCCCCCTGGTCCTGGGGCAAGGGTTTCACCAGGCCACAGCAACAAGCATGGCCAGTTGGCTCCGGGTCTGTGCTGACCTGTTGTGGCTCTCTTCGCTGCAGGCAGTAATGCTAGAACCCTGGAGCCCTGGTGGCCCTTCTACAAAACCCCTTGAGAATGGAGGAATTCGTGAAAGTGCCACTCTGTGGGTAGGTCTCAGTCTCCACTCTTCCCCCAACAGGGTATTTTCTTTACACGTTCAGAACTTGAGGTTTGGGACAGAGACAAGAGCAGGGCACCATCAGGGCACATCATGGGCAAGGCTGTGGAATGAAAGGACACGGAACAGGACCAAGCTCCCCGGACCAGCTAATGGGACAGCTGTAAGAGTCTGAGTGTGAGTGAGTGAGTGTGTGTGTGTGTGACCACGTGATTTAGATCACAACCAGAAAACATCATCAATGTTCTTAAAGCAGTCAGAGCTCATGTGGCCCTGTCAGCAGTTCTTTCCAGCTAAAGAAGTCAACAGACTCTGGTACCTGCTCTGAAGGCAGCTGGCATCATGCTTCTGTCCCCAGAAAAGCCAGCGGTGATCTGCGGGGCAGTCGGGCTTGAGCCGTGCTCCTAACTGGGCTTCTTGCCAATGCCTCGGGAGCCAAGCGGCCAGGCGCCTTTTGCTCTGTCTTTTTTCTTCTGACTTTTGCTTCCTTACTAGTGGAGGCTACCAGGAGAAAACGACCGTTATCTTTACTTTGTGATTTAAAGCAATCATCTTTTCCCCCAGGGACCCCGTACTTCCTGCCCTGCCTCTGGGCTTAAGCTGGAGTGACTGTTCTTGGTGAATATCCCTCAAGCATCATTTCCATGAATATCAGCCCGGCCCTCCTCTGATTTTCCCATCGTATGTGGGTTGTGGCCACCCTCTGAGGGTCCCCGTTGCTTGGCGATATGGAGTCCTGACAGTAGGTTGTGGTAACAAGACCTTAGCAGACAGAACAGACTGGAAACAGAAACAAATACTGTCCATTTCATTAACAACCACATCCAAGAGGTTTATTCCTGTATCGCGAACAAACCCCACTGACCCAACTCCCAAGTCGCTTTTCATTCAGCTGTTATTAAATCACCCACATAAATACATATAATAAATACAAAAACAGAAAGGATTTTTTTTTTTTAAGTCTTTGGTATTACAGAGCTTTTCTCCCCTCTCCTATTCTCCCTTCCTTCCCTGTGTTCTCAGCCCACTCCCTCATACTCATATTAATTCCTCTGGACAAAAAAGTAGCCCGGAAGTAAACTCTGTGCCGGGACCCTGCATCGGAGCCAGTCTGGGTCCTGGTGCCGCTGTGGACTCGGGGAGGGACGGGCCCCGGGGACTCACACATAGTCGTTCAGTCTGTACCCGCTGAGCGAGGCCGAGGTGGCCGAGGGGGCCCGGTTGTCCTTGAAGGCGGCGGGGGGCCGGTAGGCGGGCGCGGTGGCCGTCGCGGCCCTGGGCTGCGCCTGGTAGGGCCTGGAGGGCCCCTCGTCCTGGCAGGACAGGCAGAGCAGCGTGCCGCCGATGAGCGACAGGGACGAGGAGATGAAGCCGAGGTACAGGGCCTGCCCGATCTCGAACTTCATGCCGCTGGGCAGCAGCGGGTTGTAGAAGTTCTGCACCACGTCGTTGGTGGTCCAGGACACCGCCACCAGGCAGAGCAGGCCGGCCAGGATGAAGAGCGCGCCGCCCAGCGCAGCGAACGTGGTCTTGGCGGGCGTGCCCTTGGCGCAGCGCGTGCACTTCATGCCCACCACGGCGCAGGCGCAGGCCACGCCCGAGAGCAGGCAGGAGATGACCATGAGCGCGCGCGCCGCCTGCAGGTCGCGGGGCAGCGCCAGCAGCGAGCGGTAGATCTGGCACTGGTAGATGCCCGTGCTGTGCCACACGCACTCCATCCACAGCCCCTTCAGGTAGGACACGGCCGTCAGGATGTTGGTGCCCACGTGCGCCGTGCGGCGCCAGTGCGGCAGGATGGTGGTGATCAGCGTGCCCACCAGGCCCAGGAAGCTGAGCAGGAAGCCCAGCAGCTGCACGGCGGTGCTGGCCATGGCCCCGGTGGCCGGCTGCCGGGCTCGCTCAGGCGCCCGCCGGAGTCCTAATGAGGCCGGGAGGCGGGGCAGGGAGAGAAGGGAAATGGGTTAAAGATTATCTTGCTGCGTTTATTTCTGCCCCCGAAACTGAGTTTTCCGTGGGCAGTGGCTATGACAATTAACATATTTTTAAAAACAGTTTCTGACACTTCATCGGGTGCAAGGATAAGCTGCCTGTCCAAGACATTTTCCCTGCAAGGCCAGAAGGGGAAGGGATGACAGCAGAAATCTGGCCCGCCTGCCCTTCCCCAGCGCCCCCCTCTCCGCCCCGCAAGGGCAACCCAGAGCCCCAGTTTCTGATCTATCAGCACCTAGCAAGCCGGCGTGGAAAGTTCTACCTTCTGGCTACCCTTAAACACTTCGGCTGCGTTTGAATCTCATTTCGTGCTGCTTGGTCCGTAATCACTTCCGTTGTTAAACCCACAGGGGGACTGACAAGAGCTAAGGTGTGCGCTACCTGTGCCTGAGAAATTAGCCCCAGACTGCCTGTCAGGATGAAACGTCTCCCGAAAGGGGGTGACTTCCCTGGGCTCTCAGAGAGGGAAAGGTTTAATACCCACAGGCAGGTCTGACGCTTTCTTCCAGAACCCCAGAGCTGGATGTGAACTTCGAGATTGCGCACTGATGTCAGGGGCCAGGGAGTGACCAAGGTCACAGCTCCTTAGGTGCCGGGGGGCCAGGACCACAAACCAGGGCACCTCCCCTCACACCTGTCTGCGGAGCCGTGTGCTTGTCGCTACCTGACTTGCAGAGAGACGGGAATGCGGAGCCATTTCAGAGGTTTCAGAAATTCTAACCATGGCCAAATCCAGAACGCTTCTTGCCCCCGGCACCTATGTAGTGCCAGACGAATAGGGGACACTCGGGAAGTGTTGGAAGGGAGGAAGGAGAGAGGCAGGGAGGCAAGGGAATGGACGCCACGAGGAGAGGAAGGGAGGAGGGAAGGCGGGCAGGTGGGCAGAAAACCCTGGTGAACACCACTGGGTCCTCTCTCCTGCCCGGGGCAGGGTACCAATCCACCCTGTCACCCCCACCTGCTGAGTGACTCGGGGTGTCTGTGTGGGCTCAGCTTCTTTCTCTAACATGAGGAAGCTGGACTCCATGGCCCCAGAGTGTTTCCTGGTTCTGGAAGCTTCTCTGCTGATGACAAGTCACTTCAGCATCCCAAACCAAGGAAGAACTCAGTGGGCAAAACCTACTTCCTTCATCTCAGTTAAGCGCAGGAAGGCTGCAGGGAGCGAAATGTGGGCTGGGAGGGCATCTCCCAGGCGGCACAGAGGCTCACTGCGACTGTCTTTAACCCTGGGTCCCCTTGTGGAGAAACCCCCTACTAAGTTACAGCGCAGGATTTGGTTAGTAACACAAGTGACATTGCCACGGGGGGGCCCGTACCGTCATCTTGTGGGATTTAGAACTACCGGGCTTCGATGTCTCAGCATTGCAGCGGGTATTTCTTAGTTCCGTGCTGCTTAACAGACAAACAAAACTAGGGGACAACGAAACAGCGTGGTGCCCAGCGGGACACGCAGTGGTCAATGTTAGGGTTTTCACAGGCGTTTTAAATGATGCTTTCTTCAGGACGCGGTGGTCTCCACACGCACTTCGCCCTGACAGGCCACCTGAGCCTTGTCATGATGCTGGCTTTCTTTAGACTCTGCTCCAAGGCTTCTTCCCTCCACTTAGCGAGCACCCACTCTGTGCAGGGGCTGGGCTCGGGGTGGGGGGCGCCCGACAATCTCTGCTGTCCAGAGCAGGGCGGGGCCGGCTGTCTTGCAGCCACTGCCGGGGAGGAGATGGCACCCGGGTAGGGGGTCACTCCGATGGATGAGGCAGGGCTGCTGCAGTGAGCCCCCCGCCCCATGTGCTGAGTGCCCCAACACAGCTACCACCAAAAGTGCCCATTTCTGGGCCTGAGGGATGCCGGGCACTTTGCAGAGCACTGACATAACGTTGCCCCATGTGTCCCCGTAGTAACCCGGTCATACAGCGACTGTTCATCCTGTTTTACACATGGGGGAACCGGGTGCAGGGGGTGAAGTTCTCTGCCTGGCCTGGCTGGTCCTTTCCCTGGTTTAATTCCTCCTTCAAATGCTACGCTTCGCAAGTCAATAGGATGGACGTTGGCATGAAGACTGAGGGGTGGTGTCATCAGTGTATTCTGGAGAGTCAACACTTGTCCCACTTGTCCCCAGAGAACATTAGTCTTGATCCTTTTGCAGTGGTTCAGGTGGCCAGGGTGACCCAACAGTTCTGGTTTGCTGGAGACTGAGAGGTTGCCCAGGGCAGGGGACTCGCAGTGTGAAACTGGGACAGTCCCAGGCCAGCCTGGACAGTCGGTTCCTACATGTAGCCTGGAGGCTCCCAACTTCTCCAAGTGGCCTTTGAGATCCTTCCAGTCCTGCATGGAGGTTGTCCCCAGGCTGATGGCCGCTCAGGCTGTCCCTGGTCCTGGCCATTCTGAGGCTTCTCAAAGCTCTTGCTTGTCAAGGTCAATCGTTAAGTACACTGATCCTCAAGAATGTGGCATAAAAGCTAAGCCTGCTTGACCCCGTTAGTCTAGGGAAGTGGACCAGAAGTTTATTGGAGGTCTAAATATTTATGGAGAGCTGTGACTGCTAATTTTAGAAACCATTAGGTTGCTATTTTTAAACTTGTACTAGAAGGATTTGCTAATTTAAGAAGTGAGTGTTAATGAGCCCCCAACTCCCAGACACCAGCTCCCCACCCCTTCCCTGGAGTTACCAGCAGCTGCTACTGGCATTAGGTCATAATTCAGCTTCCCAGCAACCACTGTTCTCCGTGGGGCCATTCAATGGAAAAACAATTTCAAATGAAGGCACCTCCTCGGAAACCACCTAAAACCATCCCTGATGCTCCGGAAGGATCCTGCCCAAGCATGCCTCCCAAGAGGGGCAGTGCATACAGGACCCGCCGGGCCATGTAGAGTTGCAACTGGCTTCACCTGCAGGCCACTTTTTCCTGCAGACGTGTGCGTGCTTGTGGAAGCGTGCGCTAGAGAGATGTGAGTCCAAGACAAACATGGTTCTAAGAATCAAGTTCCAAAAAAGACCTTGACGGCCTGGGTGGGTGAGGCTGAGCGTAACAAGATAATGCATTCCAGGAATAAATGTTGTGTCTTGCATCTGGGTTTGCAAAGCCTCCAAAGCACACTCCTGGGTGGGCAATAGGTGGCTTAGGTGTGTGCTTGAGCAGGATTTAGGATGGTGTTTCCCAGCGAGTGTTTCTTGCCACGCTGTGTTTGCAGGATGTCTCCTGTGAGGATGTAAATGTCAGGTGGGTCTGTCGAAAGCCGGTAACCACAGACCTTCTCACCGCCCTTACTATGCAGGTGTGCACTGTGAACTTCTAGAAAACGCTGCGCGGCATTTCCTAAACTTGCTTGACTAGAAACATCCTCTCCTGACTTTTCCAGGGAACGGCCTGAAGTCAAATCACTTTGGCAAGCAGGCTGAGAGGTTATAAGTCCCTTGAAAGTTTCATGGGGCAGTGATGAGCTAGAATTGCTAAAAGAAAAACCAAAAACCAAAAAACCAATTTGGTTTTCGGGAAGGTGAATGAGCACAGACAGGAAGGCCAGCAGGATGTAGGGTTTGCCCTCAGCAGGGTCTCAGAAGGCCCCGGGGCTATAAAGTAACATGAAAATCCTCGAAGGCCAGCTGTGAAACACACCAGGGCACGCTCGGCCCCTCAAACTGGATCTGGTTTTATGAGCACCAGATCTGAAAGGTGAGGGTTTTTTTCCGTATAAACTTTTATGGTGCTCCTTCCTCTGTTGTCTGTGAGCTACATTCCTTTTTGTTTTTTTAAGGAAATAAATTAAAAAAAAAAAAAGGAGCAGGAACATGGTGTAATCTCTCCATTGCATTCAACCTCCCAGCCCGCCTGGAGTCTAGCTGCATCAGCTTTGGAGCTTTGTCTCCTAATTAGGCGTCAACAGTGGGGGCCAGTGGGGACAGCCTGGCTGGGACAAGGGACAGACACAATGTTTGCCTAGCCCCTGCTCCTGCTTTTTTACTGTCCAGTGTCCCTGGGCACATCCATTCTTCATTTTGTCTGGTCTCCCGAAGACCTTTCTCCTGCCGGATAAGGTGTGAGCTCAGGCCTCCCTGCCTCCCAGGCTGCCTGGAGGGGTGCAGATGTGAGGCCAGTAGGACCTTTGAGTCACACGATGTCCCCATCCTGCAGAAGTCTCACCTTTGGTTACTTTAGCTCTCCTGTGGACACACAGGGCTCGTTGGCCCTTCCCCACCCACACTGCTGAAGGGCATGTCAGACCCGGCGTGGGAGCGGTGCAGCCCGTGGGGAAGGAGGTTCATGAGCCAGGCGTGTGGGAATTTCTTTACCCAGAACCCCCTGGGCTCATGTCTTGGTGAAGAGTTGGAAGATTCGGCCACTCAGCCTCTTTTTAGGTTTGGTCTGCCCTGCAGTGGGAGATATCAAGCCATCTGGGAACGGGCCATCACACACACCTCATCACACACATTACACTGTCCCCAAGGGCTCCTGACATGGGGTTGGACCCACTGTGGAGACAGCATACAACCTTGTTTCCTAGCACTTATCAAGAAAGAGGAAGAGCTGCCTTTAAATGAAAATGGTCCTTGGACCTTGAAAAATGCAGAGTTGTCTCAACCTTGATGTTCAGCAGTTTAAGAAAATGGCTCAAAAAACTGTCTGTTCTTGTTGCCCCAGCTAGCTTGGCTGTGCATTATTGCTTAGATATTTCACAAATGCTACAACTTGGGAACTAAGAATAAACTCAAGGAAGATTTGGATTCACCTTAATGATATAAATGAGCAAAACTAACATGAGAAAAGAAAGACCTTTTATGCTATATCCGAATAATTGGATTGGACTCCAGCGGCAATACTCTAGTATTTCCTAAGCACATGCTGGCTGCCGTGTTCCTTATTAACGTACGAAGCAAATGGATCTCTTTCCTAGAAGCTGGAGGTGCGATTTTAGTACACCTTCTTACACAAATATATAAGAATTATGAGAAAGTGATCAAGTAATACCTTTGAAAAACCATTTCATATTCATTCAGAATGGGCCACACTGTGGGGGTTTTTTGGCTCTAAAAATGAAGTTTCCTTCATTACAGCTCCAAACATTCTATAACTTTCCTTGGGTTCTTTTTCAGACTGGCAGGCATCTGTATTTTAAGTTTATGAGGACTTCTCTGCCATCTACCCATGTTGTAGAACTGCAGTCTTTCTGTGACAGGCAGAGACAGAATAATTGTATGACTAACTTCTTACTACCATGGTGTTTAGGGCTTGCTCATGTCATTCAGGGATATCAGTGTGAAACATCTTTCCCACATCATAGAGAAATGACAATTTATAGATTAAATTTTTCCCCTCTCTTTTGGAGGACTAAAGAAAAACCTATTTTTCCTAATAAGAACTGGTTTGGGGAGAAGCCCGTGTTAATACAAATGAAAACCATGGGTATGTGGTTAGATGCTTGTAGAGACCATTTTCAACTCAGCGAGATTGAGCAATCTATTGATTTAGTGAAAACTCCAAGTTTAAGTAACCACAGTCATAAAAATTCCAAACCATTTCTCAGGAGGCATTATCTCTCTAATTCCAACTCACCAAATTTCATTAGAAGCCATTAAAAATACAGCAGATAGATATTTCTAAATGAAATGATCAGATTTCATTTAATAAAATACATTGGTGCCTTTGCATAGCTGTTTTTCCTGACAAGATAGTTGTCTAGATTTGCTATGTTGTTGTTTTTCCCTTTTCAAGGTATAGGTGGATAAAAACCTGTTAGACAAGAAAAATATGAAAAAGTAAAAAGACACAGGTTCTAAGAATATTGTCCAGAGAGTCAAAGATTAGATGATTCATAGTTAAAATGTTCCATGGGAAAGCTTTATATAATAAAGGATGTTATGGGTTGAATTATATCCCCCCCCCCAGAAGATAATGTTGAAATCCTAATGTCTAGTGCCTCAGAATGTGCCTTTATCTGGAGATAAGGTCGTTGCAGAAATAACTGCAGATAAGCTCATTATAATATAGTTAAGATGAGGTCATACTGGACTAGGGTAAGCTTCTAAACCAATAAGACTGGTGTTCTTATAACAAGATGGCCTTGCGAGCACACAGAAAAACAGGGAGGATGCCATGTGAGGAAGGAGACAGAGATTGCAATGATATGTCTATAAGCCAAGAAATGCCAAGGTTTGCCAGCAACCACCAGAAGCAGGGAGTGGAACAGAGTTTCCCTCACAGTCCTCAGAAGGAACAAGCCCTGCTGACACCCTAGTTTTGGACTTCTGGGCTCTAGAACTGTAAGAATCTGTTGTTTTAAGCCACCCAGTTTGTGATACTTTGTTACAGCAGCCCTAGGAAGCCAGTACAGGGGACTAGCTGAATGGCAATATGCGGAGGTGTAGAAAAAAAAGCACTCGTGTCTGAATAGAAGTGGGTCCTTTCTAGAACGGGTATTGATCACAATCTGGTGGCTTCACATCTGTCATGGAAAACAACAAGGCAGTAGTTAGCTTTGTGCCCCAAAGCATAGAGGACAGAATCTATGGAGAAGGAAGAATTTGGAAGGCTCGTTGTAGTTGTGGAAACTCAAGAGCAAGTGCCAACTACAGTAAGTAACCCATACAGCAATCAGATGACTCAACCTCTCCAGATTGGAAAAGTGTATGAATCCATGGATCCCAGCCTGCCAGACTTTCCCTTGGAAATCCAGTAAAGCTCAGTGGGACCTCCCTTTGGGGCTTAACGTCAAAACAGAAATGAAAACAAGCAACAGGACATTGTCCTAGCTGGACTGGTAACCTCCATGAACAAGATAACTCTTCCATGAAATTTTTAAGCTTGTGAAAATGATTTATCTGGGCAATGAACTGGAAACATTGCAGTGATAAAAAGTGTAGTGTTAAATGAAAACATGAGACTGAGATTTACTAATGTTAAATAAAATACAGTTAAATACAATGTCTAATGCTCATTCTCTATAAATATAGCTTTCTGAACCCAACTTCACAGAAGCTGTTAGTTATTAATGATCAGAATAAAAATAACCACAGCTAAATGTAGTGAGTGGCTTGTGATGTGCCAAACGTGCTAAGCGCTTCTGTTGGCATTAACTTATGTAATCCTTCAAGAAATCTATCATGTGTATGTTGTTGTCCTCATTTACAGGTGGGGAAACTGAAGCTTAGGTTAAGTAACTTGCCCAAGGTCATGCCTGGGCTGTTTCAGGGAGACCTGTGATCATCCAGGTAGGAGATGCCGGCAGTGACAAAAGTGAGTGCTGGAAGTGTTTCACTGATGGGTTAGCTGTGGGGTGTGAGAGACAGGTGTCAAACACAGCCCCAAGGTTTCTGCTTGGGCAGCTGAAGAATGGAGTTTCCACTTATTGAGAAGGTGAAGACAGTGGGAGGTAGAAGACTCTGGGTTTGGAGGGTGATGGGCACAAAAGAGGAGTTTTGTTTTGGACATGTTGAGTTTGGGATAGCTGTCACTGCACAGGTGGGGACACCCATGGTTGGATATAGAGGTGTAGAGTTCAGCGAGGAGACTGGACTGGAGAAGGCCATTTGGGACACAACAGCATAGACTTATGATTGAAAGCCATGAGACTGGATGAGAGCTGTAGACAGAAAAGGGGAGGGCCTTGCCAGTGACTCCAGGAACCTTCCAACAGCAGAGATTGGGTGATCAGGAGGACCCAGTAGCATGGGGCATGGGAGTGACCACAAGGGAAGAGGCAACCCAGAGTGGTGAGTGAAGACAGAGGTCCACATTGGAGAGAGTGAGCCACCATGCCAAGTCCTCAGACAAATCAACTAATATGAGTACTGAGAAGTGATCACTGGATTTAGCAGCATGGAGGAAACTACAGACCCTGGTAGGCACAGTTTTGGTGGAGTGATTGTAATGGGCTCAAGAGAGAATCAGAATGGGGCACATGAGCCCAGAACATTGTTTTAAGAACTTGGACATCAAGTGCCCTCCCAGAGCCCCCCATAAACTTGTTCTTACCATTACAGTCCTCCTCTGGGACCCCAGCCCCTCCTGAGCACTCACTCACTCCACCTCATGTATTAATCCTGGCCAAGAAGTTACTCCACAGGACACTTACATTTTCCCAGATGGCCCCTGAAAACAAATCTCCTGTCCCTGGCCCTAACAAATAACACTTGCATTGGTAAGAATATGACTGGGTCAGCCCTCGGAGGGAGACCAGTGATACCTTCAGGCATGTGTTTTTAAAACACTTAAGAAGTTTAGAATTAATTGGGTCAAGTATGAAATTTCAGATTGCAGAATTCTTCATAAAGGCAAAGGCCTCGCAGGTGAAATAGCGTGTGGTGTTTCTAGCTTAGTCTTCAGACATAATACAAAGGGCCATTTTGTGCTTTTTCTCTGAAGAGTACAGGGCACTATGGGTTACCTTTGCCTGTTCTCAGGACTGGCTACATCATTTGCAGAAGGCAGTGCAAAATGAAAATGTGGGGCCCCTTGTGCAAAAATCATGAAGAATTCCAAGATGGCGACCACAGTGCATCAAACCAGCATGGGCCTCTCCTGAGGGTGGGTTCCTGTGGGTCCTGTTACAGATGGAGCCAGGAACTGGAGGTTGGGATTTTTCCTTATTTAAACCCATGAGTACATCTAGGTGAGATATTGAAAGGAACAGCAGACACTTTTGCAGTGTTCTGAGGAATAAAAAAATATGGTTTCATATATTTATTTTTTCTTTGTTTAAGTGTAGCCCGCTGTAAGTACTTGCCAAGGAGGAGCCTTTCGAAAACAAAGCTATTGCTGGTCTCCTGTGCCCAAGAGTGGCCTCCGATGGAAACAGACCTGTCGTTCTAAATCTGTTTTCACTTCCCTCTTGTTCCAGGGAAGCTGTTGGTGTGCATGGTGTGGGTGTGCACGTCCCAGAGTTGAAGAGGGAACATCTGCCTCTGGGTGGCTTGCTTCTTCTTGGAGACTCTGCTCCAAGCCCCCAAGCTCTGGCAGGGCCCCCAGCCCCTAGCGAGAAGTGGCCGAGGGTTCTGAGTCCCAGCTACTCCTTGTTCCTTCCAGAGTGCTCCTTCCAGGGTCCTCCACATAGGAGGATCTCGGAGACCAAGCGCTGGGTGCCCTCCCCAAGAACGGCCCCCAGTGGAAAATTCCCGGTGCGTTATTGCCGTTGGCAACCCGGGGCCAAGAACTGTGGCCCTGGCAGCCATCTGTCCCGCAAGCAGAGTGAGGAATATGAAGATTAGCTGAAGGGAGGAATGCTTGAGCTTAAAAGCGCCAAGAATCACCCCTGAACTGGCAAGATTGACTGTCTGCATTTTTAAAAAGACATCGGAAGAAGCCTTGAAAACAGGCTTTTAGACTTCTTGTTCTTCTGTAATGGAAGACAGTCTCTGATAGAAGAGAATGAGCCTTTTAAGAACAAAAACTGACATTCAGTTGTATTGATTTTTATCTAAAAAAAAAAAACAAACACCTAACTGGAAAACAAGTATTTATAGTAACATTTTCATGGTACCAGAGGACGAATCTGTGTTTCTTCCTTTTCTTTACAGACTTCTCTGTAGAGGCTTAAAAAGCATTGATCCCATTATATATGCAGGTAAGTAAAACACAGTCAGCTTAAAAGATTTTTGCAAAGCAGATGGTGCCAGATAAGAATGGAGGCTGGCTTCAGGTCTGAGTAATTTTGAGCAATCAGCTCAGCCTTACGTGACTCACCTGGCTATCTACATCATAACAGCTGCTTCCTAGAGCCGTCTAGAAGATGCTAAGATAATATATGTAAAAACCTGTAAGCCCTGTAAGGACGCCCAACATATGCAAGGCCTGTGCTGCTGAAGATTTATCATCATGATGGATGAATCCATTCCCGAGTCCATTGAAGCTGCGACCCCAGCACCCGGGCTGAGCCCAGACCTGGCGCTGAGTCGCTGGAGAATGGAACCACGGGGCTCTTCTCCGGTTTCCCAAGACTTCACAACTAAACCGAGTGATTAAGAGGTTTTGGACCTTGAAAACTGCAGGAATTAAATCTCTTGGTGGGAATGTGCAACCAAAAAAGCCAGTGTCCTGAGTGACTCCACGGTTTGGGGACCCTGTCAGGGCACTAATCCCAGATCCCTTTCTACTTTGCCTGTGGCCCTCCCAGCAGGCCTCGGGAAGACCGCCCATCCCGGGAAGACCATGGCAGCTGTTGGGGGTGTGGGGTTCAAGGTAGTTGAAGGATTAAGTCAGGGGTCAGATTGCATGGAATTTCCCCTGTTTTTCCCTTATTAAGAGAGATCTATAACTTCCCTTCCCCTTCTCCCATGCCAGTGTGTGTGAGCTGGTGGGAGGGGTGAGGGCCGTGGGGAGGATAAGGCTCCCACGGCTGGAAACTGAGTGCCCCGCCTGGCCCTCTTCTCAGGAGAAGCAAGCCTGTCACAGTGCAAAGGGTCAGTGACAGCGAGCTCAAGCTGACACCGCTTTGAAGCACTCAACAGATTTAGCCCTAGACCCGGCAGGCAATGAAAGAGTTCTTCCCAAACACTCAGGGACGGGATCTTGTCCTTTCTGGCTCACTAGGAACCCAGCTGCCCTCACAGTCGGCTGCTGGGCTCCCAGGGGTCCCCGGCCCACTGCAGCTGCCCTTTTGAAGGGGGGACGTTGACTGTGTCACCTGGAGAACCCTTGCCTGCCCATAGCTTTGGTAGGCGGGGGCCTCACAGCCCTGAGACACATGACTGTCAACCCCAAACCCTCCCGGCTCAGAGCCTCACCCCAAACTCACATGTCTTTGCGTCCCATCCACTTCATGGGGTCCCTCGCCAGTGGGGCTGCTCTGGACCCTGGCTGGGGCGCAGCCTGTGTGACACAGGACTCTGCAGGGACGCTGCCACCCTCCTGTCCTCCCTCTCCCTCCAGCTGGAAGCTTCAAAGCCAGAGTATTTGAGAGAAAAGTGCTACCTTGCTCTTTGAGAAGGGCTTGCGTGGGCACGTGTGTCATTGGTTGAATGGTTCACTGCCCCGTGCACGATGTGAGGCAGCTGGGCCAAGGCGGACATTCAGGACCAACCAGAAATGTCATTTCTGTACTTTGGAAAAATGCCCGATACACATAGTCATCTCCCTAAAACACCCTCCGGTCACTCTCTGGGGCTAGTGGTATAAAACCTTGACTGCCAAGCCCGTCACGGAGGGCTGCCCACTGTCAGCCCAGCCTGCCTGCCCACACTCCCTGCACTGGGCCCACTGACGGCACACCCCTCCCCTGTATCCTTACTCACGGCTCCCCGGGGAACGGCCTGATTCCCGCCAAGGATCACCTCCTGTTACCCTGTCCGCCCATCCTGCTCTGGGCCGGTCACCTGGCAGTTGTCCCCACACTGCTTGGGACTTTGATCATATTGAGCAACTCAAGGGTTTCTCAACTTGCAGGCTGCTATGCTCTGGTTGCAAATCACTGAATTTTGACCAAGGTGCAACTGTGTTTGTTTGTTTTTCTCCGGGTACAACGGCAGATACGGGTCATTAGGAGAGTCTGTTGGTAGAGTATGGAGCTGGGTGGGCCATGGGGCACTGCATGGAAGGAGGGACGATGTGCCACGAGTTGGAGATAAGGGACAAGGTGAAATGTGAAGCCAGTGCCAAAAGAAGAAGGTGGCTTTCTTGGGATGTACAGGGAGTTTGCCTGGAGAGCCCAGTAGGGCTGGGCATAGTTCTTAAAGTTAGGACAGCACCCAAGGGTGGCGAGGGAACCACACTGTGCTGGGAATGCCTCCAGCCTCTCCAGGTGTGCTGCTGGTCATTCTCAGGTACAGAATTGCCGAGAACCACCATTTAACTTGATTCCTGTGTCTGTCCCTTTCTCATTGATTCCATCGTGACGGTCCACGGGCAGGGACTTGGGCTTCTGTATTCCTTTAGCAGCACCCCTCAATCTGTGTGGCTTTGGGTGGTGCTTAAGGACAGTGAAATGGGCACCTGGACGGCTCAGTCCAACTCTTGGTTTTGGCTCAGGTCATGATTTCACAGTTGTGAGTTCAAGCCCTATGTTGGACTGTGTGCTGGCAGTGTGGAACCTGCTTGGGATTCTCTCTCCCTCTCTCTCTGCACCTCTGCCCCTACCACCGCTCATGCTCTCTCTCTCTCTCAAAATAAATAAAAACATTAAAAAAAAAAAAAGATGAAGGAACTCAGCCGTGGGCAAATGGCCCTGAGCGTGGACCAGAAACCTAATCCCTATGTCCCTGGCAATGGGACGGTGATGGCAGAGAGGGTGTCCCTTGGAAGTGCTGGGAGCTTGGAGTGGTTTAGAAATGTCTGTTAGATATGACTGATTGAGGATTGACCCACAACCCAAATCCACAAAGCTTTTTAATCTCTTCTCCAAAAGTAACCGTTGTAAACAAAATCTTTAGTTGAGAGGCATTCATAGGTTCAGAGCCTCTTGTGTTTAGTAAATATCATCTATAGTAAAATGCACCTGCATGATCTATAATTTTAGGCAGGGAATTTGGGGGAGTGATTTTTGGACTTTTGTCTTTGGGGGAGATTTGGCAACTGCCTTTGATTTCTTGGTACTGATTGTGTATTTTTGGGAAATTCTGCAAAGAGAGAGAAAATGCAAACCCCAAATTGTTTCAAACGATTATAGTATTTTTATAAATACTACATGTAACTATCAACAGAATGGACATAATGTTATGTTTTATAGACTTTCATTAAACCTTTATTAATCTTTATTTTCTCTGGAACAGTTCATTCCTGTTCTGGGCTGAAGTGTGAAAGCTCCCAGACCCATGGCCCTGGCCTGTGGCTCCTGATGGACGAATGAACCTTTCCTGGGCCAGAGGGCAAAGTTACAGGTTCACTGTATGACTCAATCTGTGTATAAATGTATCGATTCATTTTTTTTCATTCATTAAATATTTATTGAACTCCAGCACATGTCAGCAACAGGGTGCTTGGTGAGCAAGACAGACACTACTCCTGCCCCCTCAGAGTGTGGGGGGTCACAGGCATGCAAAGCCAGCTGCACCAGGGACAGTTGGCAGGCAGGGAGGTTAGGCTTGGGGGCTCCAGCCCTCCTTTCCCACCCACAACCCTCATCCTCATTTCTTCGACGTGCCATCAAAGTCCAGTTTTGGATCCCTTTTTTAAAGCTCTCAGGTGCAAATGACTCATTATGGCTTAACATTTTATCACACCCGGGAGGTATTTTTAAATATAAGGTATAAAGATTTAATAGTGAAATTTCAAACACCAATCAGGATGCAAAGGAGAACTGGGCAAAAGAAGTCTTGAGCATTTTCCTAACATCCCTAAAATCATTCCATTGAGTTAGGGTGACCTCTGTCCTTGTGGATATGATAGAAGCCAGTAGATACTTCACATTAGATGAATGGATGCATGGGTGGATGGATGAATAGATGGATGGATAGATGGATGGATGGATGGGCAGCTGGATGGATGGATGGATGGATGGATGGATGGAAGGATGGATGGATAAGTGGATGGATGATGTATGTATGTATGTATGGATGGATGGATGGATGGATAGGTAGATGGATGGATGGATAGATGGATGGATAGGTGGATGGAGGAATGGATGGATGGATAGATGGATGGATGGGCAGATGGATGATGAATGGATAGATGGAAGGATGGATGGGTAGATGGATGGACAGATGGATGGATAAGTGGATGGATGATGGATGGATGGATAGATGGATGGAGAGATGGATGGATGTATAGATGGATGGATAGATGGATGGAGGGATGGATGGATGATGGATGGAGGGATAGATGGGTGGATGGGCAGATGAATATATCACCTTTATTCTGCTCTCAATTGGTCTTTGAAGCTTGATTCATTTTTTGATTCCTCATAGAGCTGGGCTAAGGTCTGACACACATTAGGAAGTTGGTAAAAAGTTTGTTGAATGAACAATTTAATGAAAGGGAAGCTATATATGCAGTAGGCCTGTGGTTTGGGGTTCAGGCCCCTTTTGGGTCTGCAGTTAGCAGACTCTCAGCTCTCTTCCTGGGGGTAAAGGCCATTGCAAAACTTGACCTTGCTAAATTTATTGGCAGCATATCTAGTCAAAGCCACTAGACTCCAGTGGAAACCATTGTTCTAGGTTTCACGTTAACTTGACAGAGGCCTGACTTTGGTGGATTCCTCTTATCAGTAATTATGATAATAAAATGATGCCAAACACTAACATAGCACCCACTGTGTGCTACATGTGATTTTAAGCACATTACGTATATTTACTAACTTAACCCTCAAAATAGCCCTTTGCTTTACAAGGCACTACTATTAATACCATTTAATGGTTGGAGAAATGGAGGCTTCAAGGAGATAAATGACCTGTCCAATGTCATCCAGCTTTAAGTAGCAGAGGCAAGACTTGAACCCAGGCAGACTGGCCTTAGTATCTGGGCTCATATCCCCATATATATAAATCACATCTCCAAAATGTGCTGGCAGCTGCTGGGCTCCTGTTGCACAAGGAGAGTTTTTGTCACTCTTTCACGGAGAGGGCTCTTGTGGGTGCCCGGTTGCTATGGTCCTGGTTTGGGGTCCTTTTGGGGTCCTGGCATTGACCATGGTGTTATCTACAGAGGAGCAGGCTTGGTGGAGGAAGCTCCTTCCCTGCCTGCTCCTTTTTTTTTTTTTTTTTCTGAGAGAGAGAGAGAGAGAGAGAGAGAGAGAGAGAGAGACAGCGTGAATGGGGGAGGGGCAGAGAGAGAGATGGAGACACAGAATCTGAAGCAGGCTCCAGGGTCTGAGCTGTCGGCACAGAGCCCAACACGGGGCTCGAACTCACACCCCGTGAGATCATGACCTGAACTGAAGTCAGAAGCTCAACCAAGTGAGCTACCCAGGCACCCCCCCCCCACCACCCCTGTTTATGCTTTTATCCTGGAAGACTAGGTAGATCTTAGTTCAAGCTGGGCTTCTCTGATGTTGTCTGAACGTAAATATTTTGGCTAATGCTGGCCACTTGGTGTGAAATGAGAAGTTTCTGAAATTTAAACAACACATCTGTAAGACATGACCTCACTTTTTTTTTTTATCTGGTGCCCATAATTTAGCTGTCAGCAATCTCAGCAACACACATATCAGCATGATCCTGTATGTGCTAATTGGTCTTTCATACTCTGGACACAGGAAGATTTAACCTTTCGGACGAAATAGATACTAGTAACTTCACAGTCAGAGTGCCCAGAGATTACCTGACATGTGACAACCAAAGAATTATGTCTTAAATATTAAGAGATCACCAGAATTGAAATTGGAAACTCAAACAGATATCTGTACATCCATGTTTATAGCAGCATTATTCGCAGTAGCCTAAAGGTGGAAACAATCCAGATGTCCAATGATGGATGCATGGATAAGCAAAATGAGGTCTATCCATGCAGTAGAGTATTATTTATAAGCCTTAGGAAGAAAGGAAATTTGGACACACGCTACCACATGAACCTTGAAGACGTTATGCTGAGTGAAATAAGACAGTCATGAGAGTCAAATATTATGTGATTCTACTTATCTAAGGTCCCTAAAGGAGTCCAATTCATAGAGACGGAAAGTAGAACAGTGGTTCCCGGGGGCAGGGGAGCGGGGATAGGGAGTCAGAGTTTAATGGGGACAGATTTCCTTTTGGGAGGAGGAACAAGTTCTGGAGATGGATGGTGGTGATGGTTGTACAATGCGAATGTATTTAATGCCATAAACTATACAATGAAAAGTGATTAAAATGGTAAGTTTTATGTTACCTGTATTTTACCACAATGAAAGACACACACACACACGCACACGCACACTCACAAATTGTGTGTCTTATATTAGCCATTCTGAGTGGGACCGCCCCATCCATTGTGCTCGCAGTAGTTCTTTAGTTTATGTGCAAGGAGTTTCATTGGAATAAATATTCTCAGACATTAACCCAAACAACACTTTCCTCTTGTCTCTGTTCTAGATAGTGCTGAGAGCCAAATGCCCAAAGCCTGACCCTGGTCCACCTAGGGGGACCAAGGACTATCAGAAGCTTTAAGGCCGTGGAACAGTGGCCTCCCTGCAGTGAGCCCTCCTGGCCTCAAGGGTGCGCTGTGGGAAGTTCCTACTCAGCCAGGTGCCGGCAGCTGGGCCACCGCAGAAGCAGCAGCCACGCAGCCCCATTGTGGGACCTGCGAAGCATCAGCTGGGGCCTGCGAAGACCGCCAGGTCATCCACTTGCCATTCTAGACTCGCCCACCCTGGATTCCTCCTAATTGCTACCCCCTCATGGTGTAGAAAGTCGGCTGATGCTGGTGTCACACCTCCGGGTTTCCTGCGCCTTCTAATTTACCAAGGGCTTGCACACAGACTATCATCTCATCATACAGACGACTCTGTGAGTCATCTGTTATCAAGTCTAGGCATCTTGTCCAGTCCTTACAGCTGATCATAGAAAAATCTGGGCCTCTGACCCAAGCTCAAGTTCCTTCCTCCCTAGGCTGCCCGCCCAGGGTCACCAGCCCTCCCTCAAGCCATCGGAAAAGGCAGCGGTGAGGAGCAAGTGGGTTCTGGGTGGAGGTCTGCAGGCGGGCACTGAGCGCTCCATCAAGATTTGGTGAGTGAACAAGGGTGGGTTCCAGCACGATTTTCAGAAAAGCTTTGCTCTCCAGTTCCATTCCTGGCTTACGTCCATCGCAGCTGAGCGACCAGCATGGCTTTGCTGGGTCCTAGCTTAAAACGCTTTCAGAATATCTCATTTGCCACAGATCAGGCAGCATGTGGATGAGAAAGTCAGGCTCTCAGGACACACTCAGACACCATCAGGCCCTTTACCAAAGGGAGAGGAATACTCTGAATATTCAGTTTGAGAAGTACGGAGCGACGTGTGCTTATGCCCTGATGGACTTGCCTCACAATCTCCTTTCTAGAGTTTGTGCCCTAAAACAAGACACTTTAATCTCCACCTTTAGCTCAAGAATCTCCCTTCTTTGACCAGGGGCCTCTTCCATAAAGAGGTTAACCAGGAAATAAGAAAGAACGCACAAAGCTTGCAAAACCAGAGCAGCGAGGAATGTAATATGTTTCAGAAAGTCAACGAAAATAAGAAAGGAGCCCGATGTCAAACTTAACACCATCATTTTAATTTCCAAGTGCTTTTGGGTTTTTTCATGTTGGTTTCATGGAAATTTATGTTTGCGGAGAGCACTGTATTTGCTACAGGATCTTGCTGTGTTCATTTAGCCCGGTAATAAAAACCATCTGCCCGAAATCCTTTTTGGAACAAGAAAGGGTATAAACAAATAAGCAAAGGGGCATAAATGACCAGGGGAAGGGCTGTTCCAGAAGCAGGGAGTGTGGGTGAGCCTGGAGCAAATGCCACAGGCCAGTGTTTGCAGGCGCTGTTACCTTCGGAAGGTATGTGTAAGGCTATTATGAAAACCCACACAGCTTGCACATAAATATGGTACATTTTGGCAGAATGGGGCAGGATGAACAGGCGCCTTTCTCTTCCTGAGCACCTAATCTGCTTGGGGTTTTGCCACCAGAGTGAGAACAATATTAGGAAGCATTGACCCATGAGACCCTGTAGTGTTGAATACTGCTCCCCTGACCCCAAAACTTATGTCCACCTGGAACCTTATTTGTGACTTTATTTGGAAGCAAGGTCTTTGTAGATGTAATTAAGTTAAGATGAGGTCATAGGGCACCTGGGTGGCTCAGTGAAGCGTCCCAGTCTTGATTTTGGCTCAGGTCATGATCTCATGGTTGTGGGATCGAGCCCCATGTCAGCCTCTGTGTTGAGTATAGAGCCTGCTTGAGATTCTCTCCCTCCCTCTCTCTGCCTCTCCCCTGCTAATGCACACGCTCTCTCTATCTCAAAAAAAAAAAAAAAAAAAAAAAAAAAAAAAGGTCATACTGGATTAGGGTGGGCCCTAAATCTATTGGTTGGTGTCCCTATAAGAGAAGAGAAACACAGGAGAGAAGAGGCCCATGTCAAGACGAGGCAGAGATTGGGGTGATTCCATCACGAACCAAGGAACACCACTGTGTGCCAAGAGACCCCAGAGGCTGAAAGAGCTAAGAAAGGATCCTTCCCTGTAGCTCTTGGCACCTTCAGGGAGCATGGCCCTGATGACACCTGGATTTTGGACTTCTGGTCTCCAGAACTGTGAGAGAATCAAGCTCTGTTGTTTTGGGCCTCCTGGTTTGTGGTGATTTATTATGGCAGTCGCAGAAAATGCGTACAACCCCTACTTCAGGCTGGGAGCTGTTTAGACTGGGAGAGGTGGGGCATATTAGAACCCGGGAGAACTTGGTCAAAGTGTTGGCCCTTAAGTAAGGAGCTGAGAAGCAGGAAGAACTGATCTTGAAAGAATACCTATTGAGCCAGTTTTTTTGGTAGCTGGTCTGTTTTTCTGCTACCTGAGAGGAGATCACTGGATGGCCACTTAGATGCTCCTGGGTCCAAGGATGAAAGAAGCAAGCCCTAGAGAGAGCAGTTGATGAGAGGCTCTGCCCTACCCTCCTGGTCTCAGGGCCAGCTCCACAGAGAGGTGGCACACCGTAGGAGTCCCAGCTGAATTGGGATTCTGTGGGTAGCGAGGGCTGCTCTGCCGGCTGCTCTGGAAGGCAGGGCGTGGAGAAGAAATAGCAAGAAGGACTAGGTTTCTGGCTTGTGATATTCAATATAGGTGTTTATGTTCTCAGAAAGACAGTGTTCGTGAAAGCCAGGCATTGATTGGCAAGAGATAACTTTCAAAATTCCTTTAGCTCCTGTTACCATATAAAGATCTGGGCCTAGAGATTTGATGCCTGAACTTCTTATAATCTAGAAAACTCGGGATATTGCATATAAGTTTCTGCCCCGAGGAACAGGGGAAACTCAGTTCTTTCCAGCCCTCGTGGATAAGGAAGGGGAAGCCTGTGGTCACATATGCTTGCCCCCATCTCCCCCACATTGAACGTTCTGGGGACCCCAAAGAAAATGGGCTTTTCTTCTGCTACTGTTTGAATCCTCGGAGGAGACAACCCCATCCTAACACTGGGGTGGGTGGGTGGGTGCTGGGAGTGCAATGTGGTCACAGGAAGGTGGGATGGATGAGCTTGAGTTCAGGATTCCTGGCTCCCTTTGTCTCTCTGAGGCCTACAGAGGACCCAGGGATCCTCACATGTCCCCAAAGCAGGTATCGCATGTAGCCACGAGTCTGGCTGGGAGTCAATGGCTGCAAAGAGCCCACCTTGGCCAGGGATAGAGTGGGCATCCCACCAGTCACTAGGGGATCTCCAAAGTGGCTTGGTCACACGTGAGAGCCCCCAAGCCTAGTCCTTCAGTTCCTTGTCTTTAGCAAGGACATCAGCTGAATGCCCAGAAGGCAGACCCAGCCCATGCTTCCCTGAGCGGGTAACTATCAGCACGCTCACCAGGACCAATGTGGCTTCCAGGTAGAAGAGGCCAGTGCAGGGACTGGATGGGAGATCTGTCCCGTCCCCATGGGGCCCATGAACTCCCCTGTGTACTAGCTGCCATCTTGGTATGAGCATAGGAAGGAGAGACCCAGCACTCATGAGAGGTAAACTCATGAGAGGTAAACCGGTGAGGGTTTCCCTCATGAAGCCTGCTCCCCTCAAAGTAATTGTTTCAACAGAAAGGGCGGAGGTAATCCTGATAACAAATAAAAGTCCCCTCTGCTACCCAGGGGACAAGGGCTCAGGAGGAAGAGAACTAAAGAAGCTTCATGGCACCCCCACACTTGAATGGTGGAAGTGACTCTGAGCCCTCACCATCTTGGCATGGAAGAATGACTGTCATGTGCTGAACTGTGACCTCCCCTCCCCCATTCTTGTGTTGAGGTCCTAACACCCAGGCCCTCAGAATGTGACTCTATTTGGAGGCAGTGCCTTTATAAAAGTAAAAAAAAGCAAAATGAAGTCATAATGGTGGGCCCTGATCCAATCTGATTGGTGTCCTTATCCGAAAAGGAGAGGAGACACGGAGAGGAGACCATGTGAAGACAGAGGCAGAGACCAGAGTGGAGCAGTCGCACCCCAAGGGACACCAAGACTTGCTGCAATGACCAGGAGCCGGGAGAGGCAGGGAAGCATTCTTCCCTAGAGCCTTCAGAGAGAGCACGGCCCTGCTGACACCTTGATTTTGGACTGTTAGCCTCCAGAACTGTGAGAGAATAAATGTCAGTTGTTTTAAACCACCCAATCGGTGGCACTTTGTTACGGCAGCCCTGGGGAACTAAAACACCGTGGCGTCAAGGTCGAGATTTCTGAAGGGCCAAGTTCAATCCAAGTGGATTTAAAAGCCTTTCTCCTGAGGGCGGATTCCTGCAGATTTAGAACCTGGCGGGGAACTCAGGGTCCAGGAGGCGGCAGGGCATCTCCGGGAAGCATCCCTCGCACCTGCTTCCTGGTTTAAGTCACCTGGTCTGGAGCCCTTAGACCAAATGCCCGTCACCCACGCAGGACTCACTCCTGAGGAGCCAGCTGCGGGGGAGGAGGGAACGGAGCCTGCAGGGCACAAAGGCTTTCTTGCTTCCCGGAAGGAAGCAGTTCTGAGTCTGTTTTCTTTTCTTTCCATCGGACTGATCTTCCCTATCTCCAGTAACTTCCACCTTTCAGCAAACTCCAGCAGGCCCGGCGAGAGCAGTGAAAGTACCTAACTTCAAAGCCTTCACATAAATCATCTTCGAGGCCTGCCCTGACCCCGGGGAAGCCGGAACGAGGCGGAGAAATCACTCCTTATTTCATCGCTGTGTGACGGAGACTTTGTTCCCCCGCACAGGTCACACCTGTCCCCTTAACTGCTGTCACTGGGGTCCCAACCACCTCAAGACACCTGCATGAGCCCCCGTGCAGGGGCTGAGTTATGAGCTGCGCCTCAGATCTGCTACCAGTGACTTCGATCTTATTCCAGGGGTGCGCGGGCTGGGGCGGCCTCGCGAGGGTTGTGGTTTAATTTCCTCTGCCGCTTTCAGGGCAGCCCTGAAGGAAGCCTCTGGAAGTGGTGGTGCTCCCCGGTGGTCAGTCTTTGGTCTCAACACTGGTGGTGACATTGTTGACAAGGAGGGGGTGCCTTTGTGCGCGGGGACAGGTACGAGTGGAGAGAGAAGAAAAAGGGAAATGATAATAATGATGCCTTTTCCCTGGTTCTGGAGGATGAAAAATTGCCCTTTCCTCCTACACAGAATTTTGTTTTGCGTCTCTTGTCTGGGTTTAGTTATGAAAGACCAGTGGGACAATGGAGGGAGAAGCTGTTTGTATGGTGGCAGGTTGGTGGAGGAAAATGAGATGTCCAGGGTCAGATTAGATACGTGGATTTAAGTGCAACAAACAGGCTGGGATGCCCTGCGACTGGAGAAGGTTAAGACTGACAGTGCCGGGGACAGACGTGCACATGAGACCGCCCACAGCAAGGTGGGAACACCCCTCGCTGAACCTTGAGCTCCAAGGAAGAGGACCCAACGATCCTCGGTTCCGGATTGGGACCGGGCTTGCTGGGCCCACCTGTGCAAACGGGGGCTCACAGACCTGAAACTCAACCAGGGCTCTGCTGGCCAAGCCTCCCTCCCTGCCAAAGGGTCACGTCATCTTCTCCTAAGTGGCTCCCTCGGGCAGGGACACCTTTTGTAATTTAGCCACCCAGACAGGGGCCGCCTTCTGTTATCCAGTCATCTGGGTGAGACAGCTTTTTAAAAAATTTATTATTATTATTACTATTATTATTATTATTATTATTATTATTATTATTTTACCAATTGGTCATGTTGGTGGACACGAGCCACCCTGATATGACAGAAGAGCAATGTTTGGTTGCATTTAGGAAATTTCACTGAGGGAAGGGGACACACAGCGATGATACCAACGAAGGCACGCCGCAAGTGACTTAACACACCGGTCGGGGGAGCCACGGAAGCCCACAACTCATGGGAAACCAGCCTTGAGAGTTTTTGTGTGAATGGGGCCATTCTGCCCTCAGCCTTCTCCAATTTTGAATTTATAGGGGAAGTCCGGGGCTATAATTTAGTGAGGAAAATGGGGGCATTGTGTTTTCTCTTTGAAACCACCCAATACTTAAGTGGAAAAACAAGACCCGCTCTTAACAATCGTTGGGCACACATTTAATAACCAGAAAAATCCTTTAATTTCCGGAGAAGGCTCAGAAACCTCTCCTAAGCATGTGCCTACTGTGATACCTGTTTAGGAAATACATGGAAGAGGAAATAGGAAGATGTGCAGGGGTGGGGACAGAGGGGGGAGCCCACGGCGGCTGCAGGCTTCCTCCTCGGAGGATTTTGCCTCCTGTTTTCCGTGGATACCGCTGGGGGGCCGCACAGATGCCTGCCTGGCGTCCTGGGGCCGCAGCCCTATCTCTGGGGCCTCTGCCATTGCCTCACCATCCTTCTCTCCCCGGGGACCTCTCCTCACCTTCTCCTCTTCCTCAAGCCCCCTGCAATAACTTCCTGGGCCTGCCTGAACAGATGGCCACAAACCGGATGGCTTCCAACAGCAGAAGCTAATTCCCCCACACTTCAGGAGGCCAGAAGTCCAAGATCAAGGTGTCAGCAGGTTGAGTCTTCATGGGAGCTCAGAGGGAGAGTCTGCCCAGGCCTCTTTTCCCAGATCCTGCTGGTTGCCCACAATCACTGGCGCCCCCTGGCTTGCAGACACATCACCCCAATCTCTGCTTCTGTCATCATCCCTCTGCGTCTCTGTCTCTTGTCCTCTTCTCAGAAGGACACCAGGCATATTGGATTAAGAGGCCACCTTCCTGGGGTATGATGTCATCCTAACTCTACTAATTACATCTGCCATAGCCCTACTTCCAAATACGGTCACATTCTGAGGTCCTAAGAAGGACACGGATTTGGGGAGGGGACACACTGTTCAACCCAGCACATCCTCATTCTCCACCTACACTGAAGTCCACAGAATTCGGTCCTTGGAATCCCAGGGAATTCATCCATGGAAGCTCCCGGTCTCGCGGTTCATCTCTGACAGCTCCTGTCCCAGAAGAAGCCCTTCTCTTAACATTATGCTGCTACTAAGAAACCCATTCCCCCTCTCCCTCTGTCATTAGGATCAAACTCCTCTACCTGCATTTTCAACATCCTTCCCCACTGCCCCCCGTGCCTCACCCTACTGTCCCTGTGTGCTCCCACTCACCGCATCTCCAGCCCTGCCCTCCTCTGCCCTCCGGCCACCACGCTCTGGTCCGATGGCCCCTGTCCTCCCTCCTGACAGCTAGCCCTCCCCATCCTCACAGTGAGCTTCCGTCGGCTGTGTCGCCACACCGGCACACAGTGGGTCTTAGTTTGTGCTTGGTCCGTTGAGCGGGATTCTCTGACTCTCTCCCAAGCACGTTAGGCTGCACCCACAGCTTCTGTGTCCAGTACCCAGAGGGACGATGTGGAGGTCACTCCTTCCCTGAATCACTCGCTGCCTCTCCCATTCGCTGGTGTCTCTCTCTCACTCACAAGCCGTCGCCCCAGCTAGATTTTAGGCTTTCGAAAGGCTGAGGCCAGGATATATCTGCTTCTGCCCCCACGGCACGATCCAGGGACAGAACACTTAGTAAGTTGTTCCCTTCAAACGTGTATGAATGCAGCCATTTTGCGTTATGGGCCTGGGTTCCTAGAAAGAATTACTCACTAGGGACTGAGTCAGCTGAGGATGTTAACACAGCACGACCAGGGTAAAATCGAGCTGTTTTATATGCATTTTGAGTTTCTCAAGGTGGACCTGAGGTCTGCCTGTGTTAGCATCTGCACGGTTGCTTGTTCAAAGGCAGGTTCCAGGGCCCCGCCCCGGACCTACTGAAGCAGAATTTCAGGAGGCGGGTCTGGGAATTTGTGTTTTTACGTCAGCTCCAGCCCAATCCAGGTGATTCTTGTGCACGGTAAAGTTGAGAATCACAGATCCAGACCCGTAGGTAACAAATGTGGATTTGAAATACACTGGTGGGGTCAAGGACACACGAGTGGCTTATTAGAGCTCACGGAGCCAGCCGGGGCAAAGCCAAAAACGATTTACTGCTTTCTGGGTGACCAGCGGCTCCAAGGACTGCCATGGTCTCCTGGTGCACAGTGATAGCCTCACAGAATCAGGTGGCTGGTGGGGAGAAACTGGGGGGTCTCCTGAGTGACCCCACGGGCAGTGCCGGGCTGCCCCAGCTGCAGACAGAGCCTACGTGTCTTCCCATGCTGGTCTCCCCCGAGGCGGAGAATTAGAGCATGCTGTTCATTTATAATGTTTGCTTTGCTTTTGGAAACACCTCAGGGAAACTCGGGATAGGTTTCCACAGCGGTGTTTGACTTGGCTTCGTTGCAAAGTTCCCCCTTTTTAGTCTATTTATTGCAAGTTAGCACACGGCCCCGTATCCAGGAGTCCGACACCGGGTCTGACAGAAGTCGAGGGCAGCAAATGAAAGGAAATGGTGGGAAGGCTGAATCGTGTCCCCCACCCACCTTCCTGGCTGAGAGCTCAGCTGAGGTCCTACCTGTTACTGCGGCCTAAGGTGCCTCGGGACGGAGTGACGCGTCCAGCCACTGCCTGCCCTACAACAGGGTCTGAAGGATCCTTTTCCAAGATGGAGATATACTCCATCTTTCAACTACCTTTTGTTTTGTTTTGTTTTGTTTTGTTTTGTTTTGTTTTGTTTTAAAACAACTACCTTTCAATAGTAAATTGCTGGTCCTCTTGATGTTTACTTTCAAATTTCAAATAGATGCCATATTACATTTTCATAATAACCTAATGGCCATCACTGTGCCGTCTGTCTCATTTACATCGTTTCATTTAATCCGCATAAAACTCTATGTAGTCGGCCTCATTAGATCCCATTTAATAGTGAGAAAACAGGGGCGCCTGGGTGGCTCAGTCGGTTAAGCGTCGACTTCGGCTCAGGTCGTGATCTCGCGGTTTGTGAGTTTGAGCCCCGCGTCCGGCTCTGTTGCTGACAGCTCGGAGCTGGGAGCCTGCTTCCGATTCTGTGTCTCTCTCTCCCTCTGCCCCTCCCTTGCTCATACTCTGTCTCTCTCTGTCTTTCAATAATAAATAAACATTAAAAAAAATTAATAATGAGAAGACAAATTCAGAGATGTTAAGTGAGTGGCCCAACGTGACCCAGCTCATAAATGGGGACCGGGGCTTGCAACTCAGCAACATGTTTTCTCAGCACC
This sequence comes from Acinonyx jubatus, assembly GCF_027475565.1. Lineage (NCBI taxonomy): Eukaryota > Metazoa > Chordata > Mammalia > Carnivora > Felidae > Acinonyx > Acinonyx jubatus. The sequence goes on along the minus strand of NC_069384.1, from coordinate 8,916,530 downwards.
ATGAGCCCTCTCTGTCTGCTGATGACCTACCCCAGGCTGAACCTTGCCTCTTGCCTGGAAGAAGGCAAAAAACCAAGTCTGGCTGAGGGCTGAAAGACTTGCATTATCCTCCTAGTTTGTGTTAGCAAAATGAAAAGTGAGGAAATGCACTCATTCACACTGACATGTCTGCAGAGAGCTTCTGTTCACATATTTCTTTCCATAAACCTGAGAAGCATGACTGAGAGTCACTAGCGTGAGTGGCAGAAACAGCTTAAGATCCAATCAGAACATAATCAGCACCTTTGGGATATGGCCACTGTCATCTGACCCACGAAGCATCATGCTCAAAGGTGTGGGGGTTGGGTGGAATTTGGGACGTTTGGAATCTGAGACATTCGTCTCTGGGCTGAGACCAGCGAGCTGAACTGGGGACCTACACACTTGGACCCAAGCACCCCCACATTTCCCACTCGAAGATCCCTTTCATGCGGCTTCCCTCCCATATTTCCTGCACCAAGGGCATGGGCGCAGCCCTCCTGCCCTGTACCCAAGGGTGGCCATTGCGGTCCATCGCAACTGCAGGCTCTCTCAGTCTCTCTGAGCAGCAGCCTGGCCTGAATTAGAGGACCCGTGGTTCTCTCAATACAAGGGACACATGGCAGGCTCCCAGCCAGTCCCTGGTCCTGGGTAAGGGTGGCTTTTCATGGAATGAAGAAGATTGAAATGAGAATAGTTTAGGACTTGGTTACTCGGCCGTGAAGGAACACTGGATAGAAAAGAGTTCTCTGAATTTAAAAAGCCCAGTGATTGATGAAGTCCAAAGACCCCAAAAGGGGCTCAACTTTTGTTTTTGTTTTTTTTTTAGTCTGAGAGAGAGAGGGAGAGAGTCTCAAGAGGACTCCACACTCAGCACAGAGCTAGATCCGGGGCTCAATCCCATGACCCTGGGATCATGACCTGAGCCAAAATCAAGAGTTGGGTGCTCGACCCGGGCACCGCTTGGCACCCCTCAGCTATTATTTAAACATGAATTGCATGCCTGGACCTTGTACAGCACGGTTTAGAGAGTCTGGACCAGACAAGCTGGAAGGGCTTAATGGTACTGCTCTGCCTTAAATATGCAGAAAAACACCATCGTTTGATTCTCCTATTGAGCTAAAAGCAGTAAGAATAAACCACCATGAGCCACAGTACTTACTATTGGATCAGCTGCCCATTTTGTGTTCCGTGTTTACACAAGTGAATTCTAGAAGCCACAATAGTTGAAGCTGGTGCTGTTATCCCCAGTTTGCATAGTGGGGAACAACAGATTTGGCGAATTCGGTAACTTGCACAAAATTACAAAGTTAGCAAGTGGTAAGGCCCAGAAATGAACGGGGTCCTTTCTTCTCTACACTGTCTCCCATGAACTATTCTTCTTCTCCCCACTGTAGTCTCACGCGGTATCACATTCTACTGCTCCACTAGCCAGGTCAAGAGCAGTTACGCCATCTTTGTAATATGCTGGGGGGTCAGCCCCGGAATTAGCAGGGTTCCACTCCCAGCCAAGAAAAGAATATTCCAAGGAAATGATACCTTAGATTTTTTTTTTTTTTTTTTTTGCCTTAGTGGATAGACATTACGTGAGAGGGTTACGGTATGTTAAAGATATATTACTGTGACGTCTTGTAAATTTTATAGCCACCGTTTTACACTTCATTGACATTCCTGATCTTATTGTGGTGTTCACTTCAAATAATGTTGCACAGATGAATGTGTAAGAATCAAATGCAAGGTGTACATTATTTGATGATGCACTAAATGATGATATCTTTAGGAATGAATTTTTTCTTGAGTATTGTGGTTTTAATGTTATTCATGATTGCTTTAATAAGTAGAGTTTCTTTGCCTTCATAATTATAATAGTTATAAGAAACATGAGTTGTTTAGTTTTTGTTTATAAAACAAAATACTGAACATTTCTTGACTATTAAAAAATCTATACAATCTCAGAAACATCTGACTTGAATGAATGAAGGAAAAGGTTCTCAGTCTGGGCAACACATTTAAAGGCGTGGGAAGCTTTTAAAATTCTTAATTCTAGAGCAATTAGGTCAGGTCTCTGAGAAGCGTGCTCTGCCTAGTTATAATTTAGAAAATTCTGCAGGTGATTCCAACATGTAGCCAGTGTTGAGAACTACTGGGTCTAGACAATAATGGATTTTTAAATTTATGAAGTTAGAATATCAATGCATTAGTGTAACATAAAGGATAAAGACCTACATTATGCATTAAAATGAATAGTTTTGAATATAATACATGCAACAAGTCCGTAAGTTACAGATACAATTCAATATTCAATAAATATTACTGAAAGAATGAACATCCTACAAAGTTTCATATCGAAAATCCTATTTTGACGAAACAAAGATAATTGTAAGAAGTTATCGGTGAGACAGAAACATTTTTAATTAAACCATAATACGCCATATGTTATGAGCTACACTCCCAGTTTCAAGAAAGTTCAAAACAGGGAAAAATCTGTTCTATAATTGATGAACTACAGTGCCGTGCATATTATTAGTGTCCACTAGATGCCGCTGTAATCTGCTACTTCAGGTTTCAAAGGCAATCTGAAAACCAATGTTCTCCAAGTACCTAAAATTGTAATAATCCACCTCTTTTGAAGACAAAAGACTTAAAAGTCTCATATTCTGAGAAGCTGCTGCTCATTACGTCCCTTGTGTTAAGACCTAACCAAAGTATATCCCTAGGTGTAAAATTATGTAACATGTGAATTGAAAAGTTTGAAAGGCTTGAAAGAAAAAGTGCTATTGCTTCCCTTGGACCCACCCCCCTAGATTTCACATTTCTCTTGTTTTTAGTGGGTTATAGAGAAGAGACAGTAATAGGAAGGCTGGTGTTTGACTTAAATCAAGGAAAAAGTAAAATCTAAAGGACAGAAAACAATGTCTTCTCATGAAGGCGGCAGATCATGGCACCTTGTGCAGATGAGTTACTGCTTGCCACCACCAGACAGGTCGGGGGGAAAGGGGGGAGGAGCCAGGGTCAACGGGGACTGGGCCTCAAGCTTAAACCCAAGCCCAGTGTAAACCCTGGGAATTAAACCAAGGCCTCCACGGATGAAAACCTGGATGAATCCCCCTATTGGGTGAGAATCACTCTCCCAGCAAAATAATAGAGGCTTTGGGTCAAAAGGAAGCTTGCAAAAGCTTCTGGAAAAGTGCATAGAGTACTGCTGCCCAAAGTGTTCCAGATCTCCAATGAGATGAGAACAGAAATTGAGATTCAGCATTTCAAAATACTTTTATAGCAAAATAACAAAGTCATTTTTATGTCTGTGAAATGTAATAGAAAGAAACTGAACTCATATTTTGTATGTATTTTTTATTTCATTTTTCTAGTAATTCAGTATATCTAGTATTCTACCAAAGTACTGGTCCGCAACACATTGGAAAGTATTAAAAAACAGTCTTTCACCCCAAATAGCTTGGGAAGGACTGTAGAAAGCCCACCTGAGCTGTAGCGGGAGGGGGACCCCAGGACAACAACCCTATTAAACTCCTTACTAATTTTCTAGTGGACAACATAGGTCAAAAAGGGCTGAAGAACGGGCACTTTGATTGTGAGACACAGAATGACTGGAGCGGTAAAAAGAAATCCAAAGAACAGAGCACCTCCGGGAGCCGCAGCCCTGAGCCCACGGCCGGCAGCTCACCCTAGAACCCCACGAGCTCTTCGAGGCTCAGAGACTCCTCACCATCACCCTTGAGCTGCCCCCCTTGCCAAATGCACACACACAACAAACTGACCTTGGGGTAAGAGGAACTCGGGGGGCCACAGTGAAAAGAAAACACACAACCACTCAGAATTGCTCAAATCTTACGTATTTAGTTTTGTGAGAGAAGTGCATTAACTCCTTCCTGGCTTGGCCCGGTCCAAACCAGCTGGCTTTGATGGAAACGTGGCTTAGAGCACCATGGCTTTCCACGTATGGATAGCCGAGTTGACAATTTTGCTTCTCTGAAAAAATGCCCTGTTGATGCTATCATACTATCAAAACGTCAACTGTGAATACTCTTTAACCCAGCGGTTTGCCTGCTAGAAATTCACCCTACAGGTACTCTCTTACAGCAAGCAAAGGCAACACTCGTTGATTCTTTGTGCTGGCGAAAAAACTGGATGAAACCAAAATGGCGCTCAACGAGAGTCTAGTTAACCAATGGCACCCCGCATGGTGGAAGAGAGTGCCCTATTAAAAGGCTCAGCGCTCCTCTGTGTAGTCCTGTGGAAAGAGTTCCAAGGCGCAATTTTAAGTACAAGAAGCCAGTTGAGCACAATGGGTACAGTGTGATCATATTCGTGTGAAACAAGAAGCATATGCATTTTGATCATGCAGAGAGCGCTTCTGGAAGCTGCATAAGCATCTGTTCACAATGGTTACCTCTGGGGAGTGAAGCAAAGGCTCTAGACAAAGGAGAAGGAGTTTTGTATCCGCCATCACACGCTTCTGTCTTCTCTTTTAAGTAACAGTATGTATTAATTTAACACGGAACAAGGTGCCCGTCCCAGAGACGCAAGAGCTGCCGGAAATGGCAGCAGGTATCGGTCAGACAAAGGTGTAACGTGAAACGAGGGGTCGCATAAAGTCAGTCATGCTGTAAAGGTCAAGAGGCATCGACAAAAGCAAGAAACGCAACTCCTAGATTGCTCTCACCCTTGGCTGGTGAATAGTTCTAGTAACAGGCAGTCTCAGCCTGGGGGGACCCCATCAAATCCAGGAGAACGTGTGGCAGGGGATCTGAGGCTTCCAGGATCTGAGGCCATCACCAGGTAAAAGAGTCCAGAGACAACGGCCAGAGTGTTGAATTACTGTGTGGACACAGAATGGGCAGAAAGGGGATTGGGGCGAAATGGTACAGGAACCTGGGGGCGAGGTTCGGAGAGCCCCTGGGGACCGGGTGGGGGACTTTGCGATCCGAAGCAGCCTCACAAGCAGTACTGCACACACCTGGGAGAGCCGACCGGGGCGGGGGTGACCGAGCGTCCAGGTGGAAGCCAAAATCAAGCTGATAAAGACGTGAAGAGCAAACCTTCCTGACTTCTGCTCCCCTTCTGTGTCACGGTCTATCCGACACCGTGTTGGGGGGCCTGGCCAGGGGTGGCGGGCAGGGGCAGGCCGGCAGGGGGCCACCACCCGCAGGAGCACCGGTGTGCTTGGAAAGAGACCTAACGCCCTGTTCTATCAGCCAGGTTGGGCAGGGGCAGGGGAACGCCTGCACCATCATAGAAAAACCAAAACACGGCAAGACAGAGAGACAATAGTCTTTTCCACTACCGCCCTTGGGGGGAACAGAGGGGGACCGGGAAGGATTCTTGAATGCGGCCGGGCCCGGAGTGAGGGGTTCCCAGAGCCAGAACAGTGTCTTCTGACACAGGCCGGTGCCCTTAATTGCCGGGCTTCTGTTTTGCTGCAAGCGGGCTGCAAATTGGGAGCCAGAAATAAAGTCTCTGGAGCGGAGGGGAGAGACTGAAGCTGCCCCCAAGGGCCTTTCTTCCTGCTGGGCCCTTCCTTGATTTATTCAGAGCACTCAGCCTTTCCTCTGAGTAAATACTGAACAAATATTTTAAAACCACCGTTTAAGCAGTGTGGAATTATTAGCTCGTCTCCACCCGGCCCCGGGCACGGCCGCTGTGCTAACCGCATCCCCCAAGGCCTGAGGGTGGGGGAACGGCCCTGGGCCCCGTACACTTCCGGTGGCGGCACGGCCATCTTGAGAGGAGGCCACGCTCTGGCTGTGCTCGGACCGGAAGCTGCTGGGGCCGGAAGCTGCTCAGGCCAGAAGCTGCGTGGCCAGTGCCCCAGGCCTCATTTTGGGCTAAGCTAGAGAAGGGTAGATGGGCATGGAGGTGTCTTTCATGGAGGAGGAAAGTAGGAGTGGGGATGCCATGGAACTTTTCAGACCCAGAGAAGAAGGAGAGCTGTGGTAAGGTGACTGAGGTGTTGTCTGAAAGTCTCCATGAAGCAATAAGGAGAAAGGCAGAGGCAATGCTGAAAGGAGGCTGCCCCCACCACGCTGAAAATTTCTCTAACAACGTCGGGAGTCCCGAGGTTCTTCTCTTGAGGAATACAGTAGTCACTGCCTTAGAGGTTTTGGTTTAGAGCGACACCCTAGAAACCAAGTCTGCTTACCAATCTCCTGCACAACCTGCCAAAGGGGCACAGTCGGAGCCCTGCCTGAGACGCGCTTTCACCCTTGGGGCTCACGGGAGCCATCCAGCCTTGGCTAGAGAGGGTGGTATGAACAGCCAGAGCCCGGTAATATCCAGGGCTCAGTTGTCTTCTTGGCCTCCTCAACCTCAAGTGAGCACGGCTCCCTCTCAGCCCCCCAGCATAGAGCTGCTCAGGACATTCTTCCACCAGTCAGACTAGAAATACCGGAAAAGCAAAGAGAGCTGCCCTCAGAGGCAGCCTCGGTATTTTCTTTCCTTTTGGCCGGTTCAATTTTAACTAGAAACTGGAATAATAATTATAATGATACATGTTTACAGGTTTTAACTAATTGATCCCTTGGAGTCCTCTTCTAGGGGGAGAGCATTCTACCCACCTCATACATCAGGAAAACAAGAAGCCATATGGTTGGGCTGGGCTGGGTGGTCGCTGGTGTCAGTAGGAGAGTGGAGATGTTGGCTTCAACAGTTCTTGACTTCTTGGCCTGTGTCCAGATCGCTGGGCCTTGCAGCCCCTAGAAGGGGTAACACATGAGAAATTGACATGGACCAGACCATAAACTATCAGGAGCAGTTGGCGTTCCTTGGGAGGGTGGGTTCCGTGGCCCTGCCTGTGCCTGTTTCTCTTGGAGAGACAGGCTTGGTGAGGAGGAAAGCCCATTTCTTCAGGAGTGTTTTGCCCATCTTTAATTACCAGTTAAAGCAAAAACATTCTGTAGAGAAAACTCCACTTGAAAGAAAACTCCCACGTTACTGTAAAGGTTTCATCTTTCCTTTTGAATTCCAAGATCTGCAGCCATATAATCCAATGTTGGCCTAAAAAAATATTTGTTTATAGAAATACCCACATGAGGTATTGGGGACACCAATACCAGGGCATGGAGGTGGAGCCTGTATGGTAACCCCCAGCCAAATCCCTCAAATCAGCTCTGACCTACTTATTATGAACCGTCTTACCCTGTTTTAGCAAGTGGTGTCTAGATTTTCTCTTGATTCTACCTTCTCTATCTGCCAGCAATAGTTTTCTCAACGAATTAGGCTGAGATGGTGGGTGTAGGTGAGGGAGAAGGGTCATAAAGGTCTTCAATGGTCATGACTATTTCAAGGTCAGGGAGGTGGTAGAAACAGAGGGAGGCGGGTTGGGAATCCTCCAACCCCAACAGATGAAGACACACACACAGAGGCATGCAAGTCAGCAAAGAAATGCAGGCTGGGTTCCCAAAGAGAAATGCTTGTATTTTTTATACAAGTGGAGGGTCAAGTACAATCCTTTCGGAGTATAACAAGGCAGGTTACCAGTCCTGTTGGGAAGCATAGCCTTGCAGCTCAATAGATTTTCCCTCTAAACCCACAATAGGCATTTACTTAGTCTTGATCCCATATCACCTAGTGGTGGTGTCCAATATTTCATGTGGGTGTCCTATTTCCCTAATTCACATGTAGGCTTTTGAGTAGGTGGGACCAGAGTTTTCATAATCAATATTAATTAAAATGATTGATCAAACAGTTTCCCCTTGTGTGTTATCAGCTGAGGGACATAAACTAATTTCAGTTTCATTCCTATTGCTTGATTTCTTTTCATCGTCCCAAGTTTCCTGTTAAGGCCCAACCTTTAAGAGTCTTCCCCAATGCAAAGAGCACATCTGGGAGACATGTGTTTCATTTCTTTGCTTTTTCACAATGGTAATTTTTCGGCTACTACAGGAAGCTCGTGGATTCAGAAGTACAAGGAGCCCCACCAAGGCCTAAGATGATATCCGCTGATGCTATCAGCAGGTCTGAATGCCAACATCTGCTTAAAGAGTGATTGCCCTGAGAGGTTCATTTGGTTGGTCTGTTTGCAGGTGATAACCTCATATTGAAGTAATTTCTCCCCACCAAAGGGTCTAGAATAGGTTCAGTTGTAATCTATTTTATGTAGTTGTGACTGCCTTAAGAAACCTGGAAAGGGTTATTAAGAGTGTGTGTCTAGGCAAATGGATAACTTTTCCAGCTCAACAGTCTGTGAACACCATTAGTAGCCCTTGAAATGGTTCTCTAGGAAGTGTGGGCTGTTAATAACCCTGCCCCGATGCTCCTATGTGAGCTGAACAATGAGATAATGTATAACTTTGCAAGTAGCCTAAAGTGCTCTGAATTGACAGCCTGCTCAGGGAGAGGGAGATGTTGTGACATCCTCTACCCAGAAAACGCTACCAAAGCACCAATGGAAGATGACCAACTTTCTCTTGCTCGTAGATTGATTTGTCACTCTTGTCGATGGGCCAAAGAATGACAAACTGATAGACCATGGTGCCGGGTACCTTTACTGGCTCAGAAAAGGGCTCCTTGTCAGTCCATCAGAGGTGCTAAGACAACTCAGGTGGCAAGGGAGAGAGGATCCTTTCATCAATAGCTATTAATTGACTTTCACTTTGCAGGAACATTTTATATTAAGTGTTTGGCTGTAGAAAGAAAAATATGCCCTCAGGATATTCATACTCTAGCTAGGGAGATAAGGCCCAAGATTGAAAAGCTACCTAAGATACAAGGCAGTGGAATATCTACCCTTAGGGATAATATTCAGTCATTACAGTGAATCAAGTGGATCCAGAAGTACTGAGAGCCAAGTGGAAAAAGGCCATTGGCAGAACAGGAAACTATCTACGTAAAAAGGAAAGCAAAGCACCTATGTGTGTAATGAACATATGTATATATGCAGATGCATAAAGGGGATAGGAAGAGGAGACACCAATGTAGAGACAGAAGTTCCTTCTGGGGAGGGAAGTGAGGTTGGGGGAGGGCGGTGAAAGACACCTTTCATATTTCTACTCCACATACTTCTGTATGGAGTAAATTATTTAGAACAAGAAAATATGTATACATTTCTTATGTAAAAAAAAGGAAAAGAGTGGAAAAATGTAACAAAGCAAGTACATGAGAAACACCAATGGGTGACCCCAAAGGTTAGTGCGGTGGTCTCGTAAGCTCTTCAGCTGCCTCTTCCACCTTCTCCTGGTGTTCAGAACCCAGCTTTGCTCAGGAATGGGTGTGCATGTCTCTGGACACACCTGAAGAAAACCAAATAGTGATGGTTCCCATCCCTCTGCAATGATCTCTTGCGTTTGACCATATGATATAATCAGGGCCAGTGAGATTTAAAGGAATGCCCAGGGGGCTGCTGGTTAAGCTTTGCTCTTAAAGAGAGGAGCAAAGGGGACAAAGCGCTCCTTCCTTCTACTGGATATCGCAGTGTCCGGATTGAGTACTGGCACACAGTACATGCAGTACGACATGCAGCAGCCATCTTGCGCCTTAGGAAGCTACCCCAGGGACCAAGCCAAACACTGAGGATGCTGGTAGAAAGACAGAGAAACTGGAGTCCTTGAAGACGCTCTGGAGCCACTGAATCAAGCTACCCAGAGCTGCCCTGCCTCAGGACTTCTGCTCCAGCGAGAGAACACATTTTTCTTTTGGTTGAAGTGGGACTATCCATTACTTGCAACCCAACTCAGCCTGATGGACTTATCAGTCAGCTGGAGACCTGTCTGGGGCCTCAAGCCCCTTGGGCACCTCTGAGGGGACCTTCGGCCCTCAGCACCACACCTCCCGGACAGTAGAACATACTCCAGAACAGAGAAGGAGTCGTGAACCCTTTGGGCTGGGAGGAGCCTGGGAACTCATCCTGAGACCGGGGGACCCATTCCCCTGGCATGTCAGCGGATGAGGTGAACGTCAGACAAATAGCCCCAAAGTCTGCCCCTGGGGGTTTTGATACAAGTTCCTAACAGAGGCAGGAGCTGCACTCGGAAGGCCAAAAGAGCCATCACAGCCAAAGGCTACTTGGAGGAAACGTTTCCTTTCCTTGGAGCAGAGAGCCCCTCCGGTGCTTCTGGAGGAGTGAGAAAGGAGGACCTGAGCAGATTCCCAAGAGTGGGAATTGAGTGTGGGGTTGGAGGGGTGGCTGCCCAGGGCAGGACCACAGCCTTACGGAGCCCGGGCCAGGCAGCAGTGGACTTGAGCAGGCTGGAGGTGGCTCGCAGCCGCACGCACGGGAGAAGAGGCGAGAAAGGCTGGGAGTCGGCCTCCTGCAGGTGTTCCCAGGACCCCCCACAAATTTCCCCAGAAGTGATGATGGTTTTGATTGGTTTGTAGAGGAGTCTACCTGAATTAAACTCCAGCCCCTAAACTGGTATTGATTTAAAATGTTTTACACTGGGGTAATTCCTTTTAGTGTGTTGAGGCTCCTGAAGGGAGGGCAGGGAAATGAAGTCTTACTTACTGTGGTTGCTTGAGGGGGAGAGAGGGAGGAGAGGGATGATTTCTGGTCCTAAACCTGGTCCTAAGGAGGGGGTGACTGGTTTCTACTTGGGCTCTGAACACTCAACCCTGCATGGAGGTATCTGTTTCTTTTCCTGGTCTCACCTCCAGCTTGACATCAATCACCTTGCTCACTTCTTGGAGCGAAGTCAAGGAAGGCTTACTGTTAAATCACAAACTCTGAGAGGGGGTACAAAACCCAGCCCCCGCTTTCAAACTACTCTGTGGCACTCTAAAGTGACGTGACTGTGCTCCAGAGGCCCCAAACGCTCAGCTCCAACCTCATTAAAAAGATTTCCCCACTTCACACCCAGTAGGATGGCTACTATATATATAATTATACATATAATATATGTAAGAGAAAAAAAAAAAACAAAACGTGTTGGTGAGGTGGTAAAGAAAGTGGAACCCTTGGTCATTGCTGGGGGCGGGGAGGACATAAATGGGTGCAGCCACTATGGACAACAGTATGGAGACTCCTCAAAAAATTAAACATAGAATTACTATCATATGATCCTACGATTTCACTCCTAGATATATATCCCCCAAATTGAAAGCAGGGACTCAAAACAGATACTCGGATTCCCATGTTCACAGCAGCATCAGCCACAATAGCCGAACGGTGGGAACAACTCGGATGCCCACCGATGGCTGAATGGAGAAACAAAATGTGGATATGCATACAACAGAGTGTTATTCAGTCTTTGCAGGGACTGAAGTTCTGATATGTGCTACGACTCAAAAACATTTTGAGTGAACGAAGCCAGACACAAAAGGACCAGTCGTGTGATTCCATGGTTGGGAGGTACCTAGAGGAGTCAAATTCATAGAGACAGAAAGTGGATTAGTGGCTTCCAGGGGCTGGGGAGGGAGGCACAGGGAGTTAGTGTTTAATGGGTACAGAGTTTGTGTTTGGTATAATGAAAAAGTCCAGAGTACTCAACGTTGCTGAATTGTACCTTCAAAACTGGTTAAAATGGTAAATTTGATGTTACATAAATCTTCCCACAATTTTACTTTGTTTGTTTATCTTTTAAGTGTTTATTTATTTATTTTGGAGGGAGGGAGGGAGAGAGAGAGAGAGAGCGAGTGAGCATGAGCAGGGGAGGGGCAGAGAGAGAGGGAGAGACAGAATCCCAAGCGGGCTCTGCACTGTCAGCGCAGAGCCCAATGTGGGGCTTGAACTCACGAACTGTGAGATCACGTCCTGAGCTGAAATCAAGAGTCGGACGTTTAACTGACTGAGCCACGCACACGCCCCAATTTTACAATTTTAAAAATTAAAATAATATTTAGAATTATTAACATTAAATAAGAAATAAATTAATAACGGAAAATACCCTGTTTATACATTGGAGACCACCTGTGTGTTAAATTGGGCTTCCTTCTTGCTTTCTCTTTGTGGCCACTCAGGAATCAAGTTTCTCTCAGCATTTCTCTGAGGGAGTTCGCATATATCACAAATATGCCAGGGGTTAAGAAGCTTGTATCTCCCGCCCTAATCTTTTAAAAATTCAGACCTATTCTTATCCACTCAGATAAAATTGTGGGAGCCTAGCTGTAACCTGCTGTCATCACAGCCCCCGACCCAGTTGTGTAAAAACACGTCTGATGTGCCCAATCATTTTATATTTGTTACTTATTTAAGTTTCCGATGCATCACGCATCACTTTGATGTTTCTGAATAAGAACACAAACTACCATTAGATACTGTCAGTGCTCTGCTTTGGAACAGAAACTTCCCTCTCTCTCCTCTTTCAAGTTTAATCAAAGAGCATCTTGACACAGCCATCTGGAACTTGCTCTTGATTTTCATATTCATCAGAACATACAAACGTCATCCATTTGAACTCATAAAATAAAATTTTGCAAATAAAATACCATGTTCGTTTCAAAAATGGGGGTTGCTATAAGATTTGAATTCCAAAAAGTTTCTGCTGAGGGAGAAAGTTTGAAAAGCACTGTGTTTGCTCAAATCCCACTTGGTTCAATTTGGTAAACATTTATTGAAGTCTCTGTTCAATTATTAGCTGAACTCACAGTAAGTTCATGGGGGAAGCCAAGGAAGAGAGTTAAATTCACATTGCCTGTAAGATAGAAATGCTCTTTACATTTTAAATGGGTGGGGGAAAATCAAAAGAAGAATAATTCATGACACATGAAACCTTATCTGGAACTCAAACTTTAGTGTCCAGAAGTAAAGTTTTACTGGAATACGGTCACACTTATTCACTTTTATCTTCTCGTCACTGGTTTTGTCCTACACTGCAGAATTGACTAGTTCTGCTAAAGACCACCCAGTCCCAAAACCTAAAATGTTTACGATCTAATCCTTTACAGAAGGAGTTTGCCAGCCCCTGGATTAGACAATGGCTATACCAAGTGTAGTCTGAATATCAAGACCTGAGAAGCCCACCAATAATCTTGACGTCCCCAGCACTGGGGAATGTTACCGCCGAGTCACTCAATCTGGGTCAGCGGCTCTCCAGCTTGGGCAGAACCAGTCCCCAGTGGGACATCCAGAAGCGTGTGGGCATAATTTCTGTTGTTACCATAATGGGAATACCATGGGTGTTATGTGGACAGGGACTCGGGATCTGAAACATCCAACGATGCATGGGACAGACCTACCCAAAGCTGTTCTGCCCCAAACATCAATGGCACATCCATTGATAAATAGCGATCCAGATAATCACTGTGACGGTTAATCTTACGTGTTGACTTGACTGGGCCACGGTGATTGGACATTTGGTCAAACGTTATTCTTTTAACCTTGAGTAAAGATTACCTCCATAATGTGGGTGGGCCTCCCCCAGTTAGTTGAAGGCCTTAATAAAACAAAAAAAGGACTGGCCTCCCTGAGCAAGAAGGCTCTTTACCCAATGATAGCCGTTGGACTCAAACTGCAACTCTTCAGAAAGTGGGATGTAGAAATCTGTTCCATCCGTTCCCTCAACTCATTCTGGTCAGCCTTTCCTGCTCCCGGGGAAGGAAACCCGCTGATGTTGACGCCATTGGCCAGAGCGGCTTCTACACTGCTCCCAACCGCTCAGTTCCGTGCTTCCCCATGAGAGAGTTCACAGAGTACAGAGTCCTGAGAGGACGTGTGAACCAATGCAAGAGCCACAGGCATCAGAGACAATGTCTCAGAGACCTGGAGCTGTTGTCACAACTCAGCCCAAACTAGGTGGCTTAAAACTATAGAAGTGCAGGGGCGCTTGGGTGGCTCACTAGGTTAAGCATTTGGCTCGGGTCACGATGTCACGGTTGGGGGAGTTGAACCCCGCGTCAACTGACAGTGCTGTACTGTGCTGACAGTGCAGGGCCTGCTTCGGAGTCTCTCTCTCCCTCTCTCTCTCTGCCCATACCCAGCTTGCTCTCTCTCTCTCTCTCTCTCTCTCTCTCAAAATAAATAAATAAACTAATAAACTTAAAAAAATTTGTTTTGAGAATAAAACCAATAGAAGTATATTCTTTCACAGTACTGGAGGCTGGAAGTCTGAAATCGAGGTGTTGGTGGGGCCACGCCCCCTCTAAAGGCTCTAGGGAAGGGCCTTGATCTCAACTCGATCATGTCTGCAAAGACCCTACTTCCAAAGGAAGCCACACTCCCAGCTATCAGGGGTTAAGGTCTGATCATCTCTTTTGGGGGGGACACAATTCCACCCACCACAGACACGGACTCCATACAGACTCTAAACAATCCGCCAGAAGCCACAAAGACGCCACTTAGAACAACTCCTCCCGAGGCCGGCACAGCCCCACCCTCCAGCCATTCGTGTGCACACAGGTGCCATCCCAGAGGCCCAAGGCAGAGAACAGAAAAGAAGTCATCCGCTTTTATTAGACGTCTGGCGGGAGACCCAATATGTCTCCTAAAACGCTGCCCTCCTGGGGGCCTGGGTGGCTCAGTCGGTGGAGCGTGCGTCTCTCTCTGTCCCTCCCCACTGCTCACCTCTGTCTCTCTCGCCTTCAAAAACAAAGAAACATTAAAAAACAAAACAAAAACCCCAAAACACTGCCCTCCTTTTACCTCTCCCCACGGAGCAGGCTCACGGCTCTGCTGAGCGGCTCTTGTGGGATGCGACAGAGGCTGGGCACTGGAACAGCAGCTCCCTCCAGTTCCTGAGTCCCACGGAGCAGGCGGCCAGAGTGGCAGTGGCTTGGGGGACAGCCAGACTTGCTCGAAAAGCTGTCATTTCAGAAAGGAAGGGGAAAATCCACTTTTTTTTTTTTATAGGCACTGAGTACCAAAGTTTAAAAACTTGCCTATGACCACAAAATGTCTGAAGTGGAGCTAGTCTGTAAAGATCAGCCTCTTCTTAAACCAGCAGCCCCTCCAACGGGCTCCTGGCATCAGCTGGGCTACCTTGGGCTTGCTTGGGAGAAGCCTGGAATCACATGGCCCCGGCTGGTGTGCAGCTCGCAGGGACTTGCAGGGACATGGAGGGAAGAAAGGAGAACAAAGGGAGGCAGTGGGTGGAAACGTTTTCTAAAGGTGGTTTCCTCCCCTCCCGGCTTCCCCGACGATACACAGGAGGCGAGAGTTAAGGGGTTTGCTGAATATCTATTTAGCACAGAAATACAGCCTCAGACATAGCATCTTGTAACTAGAGCCACGCAAACCTCTACTTCTGAATGTTCCCATGGCAAAGACACAAATTTTCACAACATTCCAAGAAAATCCTGAAATTGAGTCCTGTAGATGGCTTGGAATTTTTTGGGCCAAGGAAATAATATTCCACGC
The DNA here is from genome assembly GCF_027475565.1 of Acinonyx jubatus. Lineage (NCBI taxonomy): Eukaryota > Metazoa > Chordata > Mammalia > Carnivora > Felidae > Acinonyx > Acinonyx jubatus. The sequence continues at coordinate 8,901,271 of NC_069384.1, read as the reverse complement.
ATCAGAGGTGCATCTGTGTGGGCAGATGTCTTGGGATCAGCGGAGGGAGGGAGGCCCAAAGCTGGTGGTCACTGCTGGGGTGGGGGCCGGAATGCAGGCAGGAGGGCAAAGCGTCCCCTGTGGCAGAGAAACTGCTGGGGGGGAGGGGCAAGACCAGAGACGGGGAGCAGCAGGGTAAGGACTCAGGAATGCATTTCTCTTCCCCATCCCCACCCCCTACTTCTCAATGGAAATGGAAGCATTGCCATGATTTCCCAACTGAAAATCACGCTGGAGAATGTTTAGTGTTTTATGCATGAAGGCCCGTGGCCATTATCATGCCCTCGGGTGTCAGAATTTTCTATCAACAGCAAAATGTCAGCTAAAAATATCCCTATCAAATCATTATAGGGAGTTTATTCATGTCGTAACTTTAAAAATAAAGGCCTGGGCCTCCAAGCAGAATCTCTGTGCTCCTCATTTTGGATTAAACTGATCCCAAATGGAGAAAATGGCAGGCTCTCTGGCACCTAGGTTTATTATAAAATCCGTCTTCTTTTCATGTCCAATATAATCAAGGCAGCCACACCCCACGCTCAGCCAGCCTGGCCTTCCTTTCCCCAATTCCAGACCCCACTTTATGTGAGAATATATATAATTACCCTGGTGGACTCGGAGCCTGTCTTGAAATAAAGCGTCAGAACCCCAGGGGACCGACTCAAACCCAAATCGTGCACCCTGACTTGGCACCCGTGTCCTTCCTTGTCAGCTCTGGTTAACTTGGGGAGGCACTGAGGGCTCCCCGGGATGGGCGGGGGGGGGGTTGCAAACATTCCTGCCCCAGGCCCCGCAAAGGCCTGAGGAACAGAGACCAGAACTTCCTCCGGCCCCCACCACAGCCCCTTTGGAGACAGAAGGGTAGCCCTGCCCATTCCGGCTGCCCTCATTTTCACAAACGCCATGCAGCAGCCTCTGGAGGCCGCGGTGATATATGGTGCCTTCCAGAGAACAGGATACAGATGCGTGGGGGAGGGTAACCCGAGCACAGTCCAAGAAGATGCTTCTGTCCCCGGAGTTCAACACATAAATTACAAACCACGATTTCAAATTTGAAGGAAAGTATTGACATTCCTCTCTTTCCCGAACTTTGGCCTTTTGTGCTCCAGGTTGAGTTTGAGAGGAGTGTAGCTTTCGCCCAAGATGACTTCTTCCCATCCTGTTTCAGTCATCTGCTGGGTCCTCCACAAACAGTGAGGACGTCTGTCTCTGTGACCAGGTCACAAGCAGCGAGGACCCTGCCTCTGCTGCTCGGACACTGGCCAGCCACGGATCCGTACTGCTCATGCATGGTCTTTCCTGGGAGCAGAAGGAATTCGGGAAGGGAAGGGGGAGTTGGGACGGTGCGCACACAGGCAGGCAGACATCCAAAGCCAGAGACCGACCAGGGCATTTGGTATGGGCTGTCCCCCTCCGCGCCCCACCTCGGTCTGCCCAGCATCACTCCGTGTCCTGAATGGACACTTTCCTCACCTTGTGCCTCTACCCTCCCAACTACAGGGAGCAGGGAATGAGCCTGAGGGCACCCAGGAATCCCACGGACAGACAGCTACAGTCTCCATCACCCTTTGCGTGTGTTGGTCCTTCTGACTGTACAGAGCAGATAGATGGCGTCAAATAATAGCTTGGCTGCCTGTACGTCATGCCACGGCTGTCCCAGGTTTTAGAAAGCACTGATCGTCCTCTTGAGATTTCATTTGGATACGAACGCATGGTGTGTGTGTGTGTGTGTGTGTGTGTGTGCGTGTTTGTGAAAACTGGGACGTCCTTAAGCTAAATTGTTTAGATGATCTGTGTTCACCTAAACTTTTGCAAACAAGGAATTGCACTTAGGACTTAAACCCCATCATAAGATGATTTAGGAAGTATCCCACTTTCGGTGGAAAGTGGATTAGGCACGGTCCTATACGACAGATGCTAGAGCAGTAACAGGACAGAATGGGGAGACACGTGACCTGGGTACCAGGGCCAACTGCCCTCTAGGAGCACAAGGAGCCCTCTTCTAGATGAGTCTGCTGCAGCAGGGCAGGCTGCTGGCCACGTTCATCTGCCCCGAATTTCAACCTGCACAGGGAAATGGGGAGTCAGGTACTCTGAGAAATTAGGCTCTCCTCCCTGCAAACGAGACGTCACATGACCCTGGCGGAGGCCCAGACACCAGGGAAATGGGCAGTGTGGGTGCCATGCGATAGCCAGGCTTATATATCCAGACCCTGCTGGACCTGGGCCCACCAGGGCAAATGCAGCCCCAGCCACTTGTTGTGCAAACGTTACGTGCAGACACATAGCCACCGGTCACTGTCCAGTGTACCAGCAGGTACCTGTTAGGACGGGAAATAGAACCCATGTGGAGATGTCCTGCCCCACCCCATGCCCTCTGCCCCAGGCCATGACATACAGTGGCACCTGCACCAGGGTGAGGGTCCAGAGATGCACCCCTCTCCTCAGGTCATACTGGGCGCATGCTGGGACATGATGCACAGGTGCCAGGTGCTTTCTACTTGGCCCTCCCTCCACTGCTGGGCCACCTTGACTCACACCCATGGAGTCCCGGGCTCTTTGGGAGCCTTCTCCTCTCCTGCCGCCCACGCAGCTGTTCCGTGGACCTTTACACAGCTGAGCAGACCTTCCAGTCACACGCAGGTGCTCTGTGGGACATGCTCGTGGAGAAGAAAGGTAGGGTCGGCCAGACCACTCAAAACTCAATTACACACTGACTCCCTAGTCAAGGCTCAATCCTGTGACCTCACGAGAAATAGGAGACAGAGATCCCACCCTCAAGAACACGTAGTCATGCATGGAGCCAAAACCACAGTGCACAGAATGAGATGTCGGTCTGCTGGAATACGCTGGAGGGGAGCCATGGCGCCGCGTCTTGAGAGACGAAGACTGCAAAGCTAACAGCAGGGAGAGAGAGAAGGTTCTGGAGCTAGGGAGCAGCACCGTGTTCGGGGAGGTGGGGTGAGAGGAGGGTGAGAAGCTCACGGGCAAGACAGGGATGGCAGGTGGCACCAGAGGAGCCAGCATGGGGATGGAGGGATCGGGGAGGTTGGGCTGAGGGGGCTTTGGAAACTGGGCAGAGACTTCGAATGGGGACTCCCTGACCAGGGAAGCGAAGGCTGGGCAGGGCGGCCACACGTGGCATGCCCGGAGTAAGATGCCCTTGGGGCTGCATCAGGTGTTGCCCGTTGAAGTGCCACCGACCACGTCTGACCCATGAGCTACAGCTGTCCTGCCTGTGGAAGGTCAGGCTTTCAGAATGGTGCACTGGGGCCCCTTGCCCGACCCATTACACTTCCACTGTAGGCTCCCAAAGCATGGCCCCTGGGCCAGAGGGAAGCACACCGTGAGGGGAATTTCGGCCCATCTAGGCTCCCCTCTCTGACCTCGTCTCCATCTCTGGGCCGTCCCTTCCACCCAGGCACCCAAAAGCCTCGTATTCTTTCTTTCCTCCCAGAATCATAGATTTCAGAGTTGGAAGGAACTTACAGGAGGATCACCTAGTCCAGGGGTCAGCAAACTTTCAGTGTAATGGGCCAGACAGTGGACGTGTTAGGCTTTGCTGACCAGTCTCTGTCACAACCGCTCAACTCTGCTGTCGTGGTGTGAAAGCAGCCATGACAAAAAGGAAGCAAATGGCGTGGCTGTGTTCCAATAAAACTTTATTTATAAAAACAGGCAGAGGGCCAGACCCGGCCCACGGATCACAGTTTGTCACCACCACCCCCCCCCCCCCCGCAACCTAGTGTTTGAGATTCTTATTTTATAGATGGTAAAGCTGAACCCCGAGAAATGAACTGACTCCACCAAAGACTCAGAGAACTGAAAATCCGATCGGGCCTGTTGGGATGTTTGTGTTTTCCCTGAGGAAGAGAAAATAAAAAACAGTGTCATTGTCAACCAGAGGAACTGTGCGTCCCAAATGAGACGAAAGCAACGCTTTAAAGGGGAAAACGGGAGGGTGCAGGGCACAGCTGGGCCAACACCACGAAGCCTCACTGTCCTTCCTTTTGGACGTGATAAGTTCATATTCTTGGACCACCCCGTCAGCATGTCAGGTTTAAAATATTACACGTGGAATGATGAAAAATTGCCAACATCTCAGCACCGTCTCTTGATTAATGGGTAGTTCCTCAGAGATTGATCAGTTTGTTTGATTTTGTTACTCAGAGTGACTGATGGCTGCTTTAAAAAATACTTAGCTTTAGAGTTACCCTACATGAGATAATTTTCATATGCCTCGTGTAGCCCCGTCTAGAATAATTGGACTTTATTGCCTTCCTTCCATGCATGAACCGAGGTTCCCTGGAGAAGCAGAACAGATTCAGACTTTGTTGCCTTAATATTTCCATGTAGATCAGCTGCTGTATTCATAGAGCGGCTTTGGCCAGATGGCCAGCCAGCCTTGTAGTGACATTTCCCATTTCCCGTCCATTACTCACCAATGGAAAATGATGGGATGTGAATTCCCCATTTGGGGTAATATGTGGTTACAGCCTTGTTGTACCTGCACTGAAGATAAATGACTTATCATGCAATCATTTCTGAACTCTCTGGGGAAAAAACAGGAGAAACAACACGGTGTTTGGCAGGAAGAGGAAGCGTCACTGTTACGGCATTCACTGGGACAGCTAAATTTAATTTCCGATTTTTTTTTTCTGCTATTGCTTATTTTCTGTTGCTTAGAGGGAAAGAAGAGTTTGTTTTTGCTGCTTAAGATATTTAAGGTCAGGTTTGAGAAGGGGTTCTCAGACCCCCCGATGTTGGTCTATCACCAGGATGTCCTTTTTCCAAACACCGGTGTGATACAGAGCTGAGGTGACAAAAATTGCTGGAAAAAAGTCCAGCCAGATCGTGCAGACTTACTCAAACGCACTGAATTCTTGTTCAAAGTTGTTTTCGAATTTTTACTTCTTGAAATATTAGTTATCATCCCTCAGTGTTTGACCCAATACAGTCAATACTGTACCAAGCTCATCCTTGGTTTTCAACTTCCCTGTTTGATGTCACCCTTAGAGGTAAATATTTTTGGCTAACACTCCCTGTAATTATTGTTAAAGACGAGTAAGTAGGAATGATAACATTATTAATAGAGTATGCAGAGTGAGAACAAACACGTCTTCAATCCTTAGCGTGGGCCAGGCAGTGTGGTAAGAGTATCCCCGCATAAGTCATTCAATTGCCTCTGTTGTCCTTTGGGGCAAGTGCCATTACCACCATACTTTTCCAGTAAAGACAAGTGATACAAGAGAGGAAGACTAACCTGCCCAAGTCCTACAGTCTGAGCGAGATTTGAACCCATATATCGGATTTCCAGCTTTTAACCCCTGCACACTGGCGACGCCAAGTGCTAGGGAACGCTTCTTTCTGGAACATTCCGAGTTTTCCCTTCTCAGAAAGAAGGTGACTCAGCTACTTCCCAGTTTCTGCTCTTCCTGCTGGGCTACAGGTCTCTTCCTGTCTGATTCTCACAGGAGGGCAGAGCTAAGGAGCTGGGTGGGGGTCCTCGTGGGACCCTCGAGCCGTCCCATCCGTGCAGGGGGCATTGCTCCCTGCCCTGAAGATGGGTGATTCACCCGGGGCCCCAGGTCGGCTGATGGCAAATCAACTTCCCTCAATGAAATAATCTGCATGTTAGAGGCAGCAGAAGGTGTGGGAAACTGCAGATGTTCTGGAAATGGCTTCCTCCTTCCTCCTCTCCCCCCTCTCCAGCACAGGCAGAGCCTGTTACAGAGGGAGCTACAACCTTGCCATGGCCTTCCATCCACCAAGCCCAAGGAGAACGTAAGCCAGGCTGCGGCTGACAGCATTCGGCCACAGAACTTAGACAAAGAAGGTCACCTGCCCGGGAGTTTACCCCGTTAGTAACTCAAGCCTTTTATAAACTCATTTGTATTCATCCAGACGGCTGTTTTGGCTAGAAAGAAATGCTTTCTCCTCACTAGAATTACCAATAATTTGAGCAGAAAGCTACAGGCAAGACATATTAATCATGTGTGAAAGGATATATCTTTTCATACAAGGGGTTTGCTTCAACCAAAAAAAAACCCCACTTTCCCCGAGCTGTACTTATATTTAATGGCGGTTTCCAACACAGAGAGAATGCACAGCTCGCTTTGTGTCTTTATCTCATCGCCACCTCCTCCCCTGCAGGTGAGACATCAGATTCATACCCCGTTTACATCATCCTTGGTCACTTGTGTGGGGTTCAGAGGAATGAACCACGGTGGAAATTTTTCTCTATTTTCCTTTATCCCTCGTTTATATTTGTTAGTCTAAAATCATAGCATTGCCTGATACAGGAAATAAATGTAGTGAGGGAAATGCTGCGTGCAGAGCAAACTCCTAATGCATAGTTACTCTGCTAACGTGAAGTTGCATGCCTGCTAAATCTGTCTGTCTCCCAAGGATCCAGCCCTATAGATACGTGAGCGGCCGACTCCCAGGGAGGTGGGCTTTAATAGGACTGTTAAAAAGGTTAGCATTTCCGTGATTGGTTTATGCTTCCCCCTCCATTTCAGTTAAAGATTAAGTCTTTGCAGCAGACTGTAGCTCCAAGGCAGGTTTGGGAGGGATGTGGAATACTTTCTTAATTAAAAAAAAAAAAAGAAAAACCCTCATAGATAGAGTTAGTTTATTTTTAACAGCAACAGAAGCACTGTGGGAAGCTGGTTTACAGGTTCCGTTTCATTCACAGACTGTGCTCTGCAAACAAAAAAGCAGCCTTGAGTCTCCCTAATGAAAAAGCGAGCTGGGGGAGCTCTGAAGCAATCTTGCCCCCCTCCCGCCCTGCACGGTGGCCCCTGCTGTTTAGGCTGCTCTGCAGAACTGCTGCCTTCTGTTTGCCCTCAGCTTTGTGCAGCTGTCTTCTGACAAGCTCACTTGCTCCACCTCAAGCAGGCCACCCACCCTTTTACTGAGCACCTATTATGTGCCAGACATTGAGCATAGTTGCCGGGCGGATCAATAACATAAACACTATCCCCATCTTCACAGAGATAGTCTGGTAGAAGAATATGTATTAGGTTAGGGTTGGGTTAACGATACCTATAATTTAGGGAAGCGCATGCGATAATAGAGACACAAGTAATAACGGGAAACGCGTGCAGATCACAGGGACGGTGCAGACAAGGCTGGATTCCGACAGAGGCAGAGGGGCAGAGAGCCCTCCGGCAGGGAGGATGGCCACCAGGGCTAGGAAGGGGCAGCTAGGAAAGGGGCAATATTTCAAACAGTGGGAGGAAGCTGTGTTACCTATGCACCTGGTGGAGGCGAGGAGGAGGCCCGGAGCAGGGAGGCCAGAAGCAAATCTTCCAACAGCCCCGATAAAGAAATAAGAGCTACATCTCTATAAACAAACAGAAAGAGCTCCGAGACAGACTGGTGACTGAGAAAACAAGATGTGAAACAAGTTACATTTAAAAAAAAAAAACACTAAAAACAATATATGTATGTGTGTGTCTGTAAATGCATTTTTTTTTTTGCTTTTAAATGTTTTAAGATTTATTGATTTTTGAGAGAGAGAGAGAGAGAGAGAGAGAGAGCGAGCACCAGCAGGGGAGGGGCAGAGACACAGAATCCGAAGCAGGCTCCAGGCTCTGAGCTGCCAGCACAGAGCTGGACATGGGGCTCGAACCCACGAGCCGTGAGATCATGACCTGAGCCAAAGTCAGACGCTTAACCGACTGAGCCACCCAGGTGCCCCAGTAAATGCATTTTTAAAGGTCTCTATTATACATATACCCCAAACCAATAATAGTCTCTAGGAGGGGCAGGAGGGCATTAAATGGGGGTGAGGGGCAGGGTGCCCTTCAATTTTTTTTTCTGTAATCTTGACTTTTTTTAATTAAGGAGAATATATTCTGTATTACCTATGTAATTAGAATATATATATATTTTTAAATGTAACCAATAATCTATTTACTTTTCATTAGAACACATGGCACTTGAGAATATTACATTATGTCTATGTCTAGGTTTGGTATTTCAAAGTCAAATGGATTCTGGAGAAACGGAATTCCTGGTCCATAAAACCTAAAGTTCACCGGGTCCAACTCCCTTATTTTACAAATGAGGAAATGTGGGTTTCTCATGGTCTTTTCGTTTATAGGTATAGGAGGAAGTACGTAAAATAATTCATGGAGAAGTCATTGTTGCCTTTAGGCTTTCCAGGCAGCTATGAAAACTACATTAAAATATTTGTTTTCAAAAAAATTCATTTGTCCAACCGCAAAAGCCATTTTCTCTGCACAGGGGATCTCTGGTACATGCTTGAACGTAACATACTAGCAACTGGGTCAGGAGTCAAGTTCTGCCCAAGTGCCACCATGTGACCTTGACATAACCTCAGTGTCCCCATCCTAACACTGGGGATTTTCTGAGCCCCCAAGAAATACTATTACTTCACCACAAAGTGGGGGGGAGGGTACTTAAACCTGTGAGGATAGAACGCTAGCCTTAAAATAGGTGCTTCAAGCATTCCTAAAGCCGGGCTCTAACCGAAGTCTTGCAAGATCTCTAATACATAAGCTAGTTTGGTGGAGGTGAAAAAAGGAAAGTAAGGGCTTCTCTGGAGAATATGGTGAGAAAGAGAAATCAGTATTTTGACTAAAGAAAATATTTAAGTTATGATTGGAAATATATTTGCAGAGCAACAAAAAAGGACTTTTTCCCCCTTAAATATTCACAGCTGGCTCTCGGGGACCGTATAAAGTTACTATGCTACCAAATGACTCAACTTGCAACATCTGTAATGGTGATTGACACAATGTATTAAGGGCTATCTAACTCCTGGAGTCACGACACCCCTGTTTGATTAGGGTTTATTTTATTAGCGCCAAGAGACTCACACGTTTAACATCTGTGGTGCTGCTCCTGAAATTCCGAGCCATAAAACAAGGAAATTCAGCATGGTCTGAAATTCCAGAACATAGCAAACAACTCTACAGAAAACACATTCGGGGGCGGGGGGGGGGGGCTGGTCGGTAATCGAGCAGGGCTTAGCTCAGGCGGGACCGCACATCTGGCCGCACCTTCCCTTAGCAAATGTGGGAAGGAGGAACTGGGGGTGCCAGAGTCCAGCTGGGCAGAGAGGGTTGGGGACAGTCAGCCTGGGGAAGGGCCTCTCCTGTTGCCACGCTGTTGAGAGGGAGTTCCTGTGCAGTTCACCTCTTGAGATAGTGCACTACCCGCTTAACCCCGTGTTTCAAGATGCTCATAGTTTATAATCGTGGATTCAGCTTTGTGCTCCGCATAGGAGAGAGTGAAGCACCCTGAGCACCCCCCCCGCCCCGCCGCCCCCCGTCTCCTGGCTATCGCAGAACCTTTAAAAGTGATGGCTAGCCGTATGTTGTACCAGTGTGGGAAAATACTGATGGGCAGACAAAGCCAGAGACAGAGAATAGACAGGATCCTGGGCAGCCAAATAACGCCACAGTAACAAACTGGCAAGACCTGACTTACACCTGCAGCCCAGGGCTAGAGCCGAACGCAGAAAAATAACGAGAGTTCAGTTTACTGGGGTGAAGGGATGCTTTTAAAGAAAAAAAGGCTATTAATGGAAATGAAAAAAATTGTATTATATTAATGGAAGTTACACTAATGGAAATTAATCCTTTTAAAGACATAATCCCTACTTTTTCGGAATACTAGAGTCCCGGGGGAGGTGTGGGGGCTCGGTGTGAAAAAACACAAGGTCAACCTTGAAGAGTTATGAGAGAAGTCCCGGGGGACCCGGGGCAAGATCACAAACTTCAAAGCTCTTTGACAAGTACAGGATGACAAAAACATATGGCTGGCGGGCAGCTTATAGTGCCACATCTTCCAGTGTGGCTGATACCCACGGGCCCTTCAGCTCACTCTTTCTTAGGAATACACAGCGTGCTTTGGGTACAAATGCATTGCAGAGAGGCCGGGGCGGCTGAATCACCATAACACCGTCCCACCAAGATGCCACACAGGCTCCTTCGCAGCCCAGAGCGGTCCTGGCCACGTCTGCCCGACACCCTAGGCCGGAAGCAGCCCCTAACGTGTCTGCCCCGGCCTGGGGGTTCCATTGTCACAACGGCATCCAGCTCTGGGTTCATTCATGCTACAGCCCGTGTCTTCACCCCTCTCCCAACACTTGGCATTTTAATACCGTCCCCCAACCTTAGATGAGCTGGCGGCCTCTTTCCCAGCCACAGCAAGAGGAAACGCAGTCGCCTTCCCCCGATGACGGCAGAATCGAACCCTTGCGAGCCAGGAAGCGTCGCGGCAAGCCCTGCACTGACTGTAGAATTACAGCCACAGGAGTGTGATTTATGCAGGGTGAAAAGGAGCCGTAAAATAATAGGCTTTGTCCACAAACAGGGCAGTGGTTCATTAAATTGCAGCACATCCCTCCAATGGAAAATCACTTATCTCTTTGAAAAAAGTGGTTTCGTAAAGACTGCAGTAACGGAAAAAAGCACATGACACAAAATTAAGTGAGAACAGGTACTGTACAAGACGTATACAAACTATGATCATGAATGTGGAAAAAATATTTTAGAGACTGGAAGAGAATACAAATGTGGAGAGGTGCATGTAGTATGCGTCTGAATATAGATACCTATATAATCGCAAGTCGTATTGCAGAAGGGAATAAACAGGTCCACTGACAGAACAGGAGGTGTGCAAGTGACTCGATGTGCAAGTGACTTAGCTGATTTTCAGGAGTGGTGGGATCATGGGGGATTCTTTTCTTTATTGCCCCAAATTTCTATGACATCTTACATAACATGTAATCGAAAGTTATTATCTGAAAGAACACGTATTTTGGGGTTTTTTTTTTGGCAGACTCTTTCCAAAGTTTGAATGGACATACTGAACTGGGTGATTGCAAGGAGTACACTTTACAGCTAAGTCACCCTGGTAACCTGCCTGGAGGCGGAGCAGGATGGCACCAAGAGAGCCAGACAGGTCCTCCCTCCTCATGGAGAACGGGAGTCCGTTCAAGATTCAAGAATCTTCTCTCAGTGTTTTGCAGGGGAGGGGGAAAGCATAATGGCTGTGCTGTTCTGAGCCTGGGTTCGGCACTTGCACAGACAGAAAAGAAAATCATCAGAAAATCTTGGTAGGGCTTGCAAGTTCAGGTGCGGCTACCTTTGCACAGAGGTAGTGGGACAAGAGCAGGGGTGGGGGGCTGTCTGTGCTGGGAGTCCAGGGCTCAGGTTCTCTCAGCTTCATCTCTGGGGCCAGCCTTGCACTCGTTCTGTCTCTATCCCCAGGGTCCAGTGGGGACTTGCCCACTCCTGGGGACCTGGCCAGTGGAGTCGGTGTCCACAGGGGGGGGATTGAGGACAAGAGCCAAGGCCAGGTGGTCTATTGTCTATCCGTCCTCAGGGCATGCCAGTTCTCTCCTTGTATCAAGAAATCAAACTTACCTAGACTGGACTCATTAAAAAAAAAAACAAAAAACAACTTCACTGCATTACATTTTAATGTTGTGTCCTTGGCATTGACCTTGTGTATTACAGAAGCAGCTCAAGGAAGAATGTTCCTGAATCACTGATGAAGCTGTTAAAGATGCTACTCATTATTTTCTTTGATATCATTTGTCTAAGGATCCCCTGGACGAATTATTTTTTACAATCTACTACGGGTAAAGCTCATATTTCCTGAAGATGACTTTTTGGCTTTTTTTTTTTTTTTCATTTTTGCTTTGGCAGCCAGAAAACTCAACATCAAATCTCATGGTTAGGTTACACTAACCACATTAATGTGGTGTTTTTAAGTTTATTTATTTATCTTAAGAGAGAGAGAGAGAGAGCACGTGCATGTGTAAGCAGGGGAGGGGCAGAGAGAGAGGGAGAGAGAGAATCCCAAGCAGGCTCTGTGCTATCAGCACAGAGCTGGACACGGGGCTCAATCCCATGAACTGTGAGATCATGACCTGAGCCAAAATCAAGAGTCCTGGATGCTTAACCTACTGAGCTACCCAGGCGCCCCTAATGTGTGTTTACGGTATGTTTGCCTCTTCCAACCCATCTGCCATCTTCCTGCATGGTAAAAAAACATTTTCTCTTTTATTCAACAGACTTTCTATTCTATTGTAAACTACCTTAAATACTTTTTAAGCATAGACACTTTGTAAATAAACCCACACAGTACCATATCTTGAGGAAATTGATCATTGGCAGAGGCATGGGTTTGTACATTAAGCAAAGTTGCTAATGCTGCTTAACCAGAAACAAATCCACAGCCAGGACAAATACAGAACACGGGGCTTTCTATCAGACAACTGGGTTGGACAGTTCCCAAGTCAAAACCGTAACGAAGTCTTGGAGATTGTTCTGGATTGAAGGAGATAAATAGTCACAACAACCCTCATGGTGACCTTTAATTGGATCTTGGTTCAAGGGGAAAAACAAACAAACAAACAAACAAAAAACCTCCAGCTATAGAAGAGATTTTGAAGCAATTGGGATAATTTGAACATCTGCTGGATGGTAAGATGATGTTAAAGTAAAGTTAATGTTAATAGATACAATAATGGTATTGTGGATATACAGAAGAACGTCCTTGGGATGATGAAATCTTTCCTGTGAAGTGTCATGATTGTTTTCAGTTTACTTTTATTTTATTTTTTAAATGCTTATCTATTTCTGAGAGAGAGAGCATTCGAGCAGGGGAGGGGCAGACAGAGAGGGGGACAAGAGAATCTGAATCGAGCTCTGTGCTGACAGCAGAGAGCCTGAAGCAGGACTCCACCCCACAAACAGTGAGATCATGACCTGAGCGGAAGTCGAAGTTGGACGCCTAACCAAATGAACCACCCAGGCACCCCCTACAGGTTACTTTTAAATGGATAAGCAACACAAATGTGCGCATTTACACATATATAATACATACATGCAAAGAGAGCCAATATGGCAAAATGCGTAATTGCTAGATCACGGGACTAGTCTCCAGTCGTTCATCGTAGCATTCTTTGCTATTGGCTGTGTGTTTGAAAATCTTCACAGTAGGTTGGGCAGAGTTATACAAAATCCCAACACTTACAGTATAGATCCAAAGATATATTATACCTGATGGCAAATCAGTATATTATACCTGATGGCAAATCAGTTTTGGAACCCCCCCCCCCCCCGGCCAAGGGATACCCCAAGCTTAAACGGTTGGGATAAACGTTAGGGTTCAAGAAACAGAAAAACTTGGCAAGAAAGGGAAAGTGCTACAAGTTTCCTGTCACGTGTGGAGGATGTGTTTGGAGCAGCATGGCAGGAAGGGATAGGATTTCGGAGGGTGGTGGTGCCCAATGGCCACCATAGTTAGGAAAGAGACCACATTCCCTCCATGCTTTGCGCACCAACTCACATGGAGCACCTAAATTTAGCTGCCTCTAAATGGTCCCACAAGACACATGCACTGGAATCAGGGTGCTGTAGCTCCAAATGACGCCACCACTATTAACACCGGTTTATTTCCATAGTTTTCAAGGGCACGTTCAATGTATATACGCCACGTAGCCACCACCAAGACGTTCATGGACCGCCCCCCGTGACTATGGAGATCACCCACACCCGAATATAGACACAAATGAAAGCAGATGGAAGCCCTTATCACTGACCACCAGCACCAACTCCAAGGCTGCCCAAGTCCCAGGCTCCTCCCCCCCGGCTCCACCCACCACACGGCGCATGCTCCTCACCTGTGCCTGACCAGTGACGCTGTGACCCACGCTTCCAGCCGTGAATTCGGAGCCACGCATCCTACACTGCCCCCCTCCAAACTGTTGGCTAGAGAGGCTCTGTTGTTGCTCACATCAATTTAAGGGATGCCGAGAACAAGCTTCGCATCATTTCTTCCCTCATTCGAGAACAGTTAATGAGCACCTATTATGTTCCAGGCACTGTGCCAGATGAGAACTTACATTTGTGAATAAATCAGACAAGGGTCTCGCATTCATGATGTCTAAGGTCTACTGGGAGACACAAACAACGAAACAAGCAAGCAAATACATGTGCGTGTGTATACATGTAAATATACCTAATTAGAAACTGATTTGCTCTTGAAAGGAAACAAACAGGGTGTGGTTGATTGGTAGCAGACCCCGGGCAGCGGGACCCTCTGAAATCCTGTCCCTTTTGCATCACGTACAGGTGGGAGGGGGCAGTGGTTGAGGTAGAGAGTCTCTGAGGAAGCACTGGGGATCAAGTGCCAGAGGAGGGAAGAAGGGAGGCAGCTCCGGGAGAGGCGGGGGAGGGGAGCACAGGTGCAGAGGCCCAGGAGGTGGGCCAGGGTGAGTAGGAGGAGGACTCAAGGCGTGTCTGTGATGACCCGGGGCCAGACCCTGTGGGTGGCAATAAGCAGATCTGGGTTATTCTAAGTGGGTAAGAGGCCACTGAATAATGTTAAGCAGTGCATAGACATAGGGGTGACGTAGGTTTTAAAACCCTGCCCTGTAGCAAGTAGACTGCACGTGGGCAAGAGCAGAAGCTATTGCTGTAGTTTGAGTGACTCCTACATTCCTTAACTAGGACAGTGATTGGGGAGGAAGGGGGAAGTGGATGGAATTGGCAGGCAGGCTTTGCTAATGGGTTGCATGTGAGGGTTGAAAAGGGTGACTTCTAGATTTCTGGTGTAAGCAAATGGCCGTGCCTCCTCCCTTACTTGTTGAGGGTTCACCATGTATCAAATTCTGCACAGTTAGCTTGGCCACATTTTTTTCAAAGATGATTTGAAAGGTCTTGCAATAGAAGTCACAGATACAAGAAAACTATTGAAAAGGTGTGCGTGCATGTGTGTGTGTGTGAGCACAAGAGCCAAGTAACAAAAGGATGGAAATAATCATATCCTAGTCCTCGTTCTGCAAGAACTTATTACAATTGCAAGCAAACAACAACAACAAACTTGACTCTGAGCTTCCCAGCAGCCAAAGCAAAAAGGGGAAGGTGAGTTTTATAGAGTTCATTGTCTAATAACAGGAAGCATGCTGGCTTACGTGGAGAAACAAAACTATCCCCATTCTCTACTTTAAAAGAATCTTTATTGCTACATAGCTTCTCTAAGGGCCAGTGATCAATATGACAAAAAGTTTTGTCAATGAGAATTTAACATAAAATACAAAGAAAGGCCTTCTATATAAAACCTGAAAAAAGCCCAAATGCCCAGGAGAATGGGCCATCAGGGACATTGGTCAAGGTCACAGGTCTTTTTCTTTCTTTGGTTTTAATTTTTTTTATTAAAAAAATTTTTTTAATGAGAGAGAGAGAGCACAGGTGAGGGAAGGGCACAGAGACAGAGGGAGACACAGAATTTGAAGCAGGCTCTATGCTCTGAGCTGTCAGCTCAGTTGTTTAACCTACCGAGCCACCTAGGTGCCCCTCTTTGGTTTTATTTAAAAAAACATTTTTTTTTAATCTTTATTTATTTTTGAGAGACAGAGTGTGAGCGAGGGAGGGGCAGACACGTCATCACAGACACGCCTTGAGTCCTCCTCCTACTCACCCTGGCCCACCTCCTGGGCCTCTGCACCTGTGCTCCCCTCCCCCGCCTCTCCCGGAGCTGCCTCCCTTCTTCCCTCCTCTGGCACTTGATCCCCAGTGCTTCCTCAGAGACTCTCTACCTCAACCACTGCCCCCTCCCACCTGTACGTGATGCAAAAGGGACAGGATTTCAGAGGGTCCCGCTGCCCGGGGTCTGCTACCAATCAACCACACCCTGTTTGTTTCCTTTCAAGAGCAAATCAGTTTCTAATTAGGTATATTTACACGTATATGTATAAACACACAGAGAGAGAGAGAAAGACACAGAATCTGAAGAGGCTCCAAGCTCTGAGCCGTCCGCACAGAGCCTGATGCGGGGCTCGAACTCAGGAACCATGAGATCATGGCCCGAGCCGAAGTCCGATACTTAACGGACTGAGCCACGCAGGTGCCCCTGGTTTTATTTTTAATAGTGCCATTGTGCTGGCTCTCTGGGTATCCACTGACTTCCACGTTTGGTCCTATGTACATCTCTTTTGTGATTCTTTCTGTGTGTGTGTGTGTGTGTGTGTGTGTGTGTGTGTGTGTGTGTACCAGTTGAGAGTGAGTTGCAGGCATTCTAACACATTTTCGTAAACTGCACGATGCCCACCCTCCCTGGCCCTGCCTGGAAAATTCGGACTTCACCTGCCTCCGGAAAAACAAACCTCGCACGACAGTTTCCAGACCTCTCTGATGTCACAGTGACAATAAAGACCCATGAACTCCTCTGTGTCTGTCCTCTGATCAGCCGACCCTCCTGTGACAGACCGCCAGGCAGAGCCCTCTTACATCACAACCCGCCTACCGGGGACCCCGGGTGCTGGAAGCCCCTCAGGGTGGGCCTGAACCAGATTCCACTCCAAGTGTCGCTAAGAACGCCCCGCAGGCTGAAGTGGAGGCACCCAGGAAGTGCCCGGATGGCCACGCCCAGGGGCACCCCCGAACTCACCCCTCCCGGGCGGCTTCACAGCGGCTCATGGCCGCTCGTGGGTCTGTGGCTGGAGCACCGCGCGCCCCTTTCCGTCCTGGGGCGCGGGTAGCCGTGGGGGGCCCCCGGCGCTGGGAGCACAGCGGCCCGCAGGTGGCCGGTGGCCGTGCGCGCGGCGCGGGATGAATAATTGACGCCGCAGCTGGGTGGAATTACCGCGGCAGGTGCCCGCCCTCGCGCAGCCCACGCCGCCCCGTGGCTGCCCCTGCCGCTACCCTGGGGAGTCCTGCCCTCCTCGGAGCTGACCTGTGTGCCAGCACGCGCGAAATGCAGGGCCTTCTGGCTGGGAATACATTTGCATTCTCCATTTCAGGTTCAAATGTGGGTGCATAAAACAGGATTAATTAGCACAGCCTGGCGAGGTTCCTCTCCCGCCCCGGCAGGAGAAGTGTGAAAACCCCGGCAGGCTGCAACACACCCCAGATCCCCCGGGGAGGGGGGAGGGGGGAGGGCGGAGGGACCCATCTGCTGGGGCTGGGGGGGGGTGCCATCTGGGGTGGAAAGAACCCCAACTTCCACGAAGGAGCCAGGAGAGCAACCAGCTGCTCCCGCATTCTCTGCCCTTTGCCGTTCATTTTTTTCCAGCAGACATTTATTGAGCATTTATTATGTGCCAGCTCTGTGTAAGGGGGGAGGGGAGAGGCCTCGGCAGCGCGTGAACGAGTCCCTGCTTTCATGGAGCCTCCATTTGGGTGGGTGGGGAGCAGACAACACAGAAATAACATAGTTGGGGGGGGGGGGATGATAAGAGCAATTGCCCATAAAAGAATATTGGAGTTTTCTAGATGCTCAGGAGATGCAGCCCTGTCGTAGCAATTCTTAGATCCTTACTGTAATTTAGTAAGTGTTATTTGATGATAGTATTTACTAGGCACTTAGCTTGCATTTGGTGCCAGAGTAGGTGCTTTAACACTTTCGCTTTATGCAATCATGACGATGATCTGAGGAAACTGAGTGGATCCCAAGGCCCCGGAGCTAGTGAATCATCCAGCTGGGACTTGAACCCCCATTCTGAAATGCTAAGCTATGATTTATACACATACATAGTTTTATATATTATATAGACTTTACAAATTATATATGTATGGTTTCTCCCTCCTTCCCAAATGTGAGGTGAGACCGAGATAACCTAATATGCACCAAAGCTCTGACAAGGAAAGGGCCACCTCATTGCATCTCCTGCTTTCTTGCCGAGATTTCTAGTTGGTTCCTAAAGCGGCAAAAGAATGCGCGATTATAGGGGCCATTTGCTAGGTGAGTCACACAAATATCCTCCAGCTGCCTGGAGCTGGGGGCCTGTGTCACGGATTCCACCTGTGATGCTAGGCTGCACCTGCTCTGGCTGGGTTTCAGTTTGGGGCCTGAGCGGGTGACACTCGAGAACACAGGAGTGACACCAGCTCCCGGCTCCTGTCAACCAGGTTTCCATTACAAGGGTGCTGCCTGCCAGCCCGGAGGGTGATGGGTTCCCTCCAAGAGCCACTGTTACACACATCATGTCCCGGACAGTCCCCACCCAACACCCCACTCTGCGGCCATCCACCTCAATTTTTGAGGATGGCAATGCCAAGGACAGTGACCTTTCTCTGGCAGAGGGTGCCAGGGAATCAAGGCCCTGAACGTAGAACCAGGGGCATCCTGACCCCATCCGTAGGTAGGTCTGGCTGGAGTCTGTGCACCCTCAGAATCTCACTCGGCCACTGAGCCTAGAACAAAGTTCTCCCAGGCCCCAGAAAGCCATTCCCACCCCCACCACCTGACTGTTTCCGTGGAGGATTGGCGTTGGGATTCGAAAGGGCAGCAGATTCGAGGCTGGGGAGAATTCAGACTTGGCCGTGCATTAGCCACAGGCAGCTAGTGATTCTCTCCCTCTGAAGTACATTCTCAGACCCCCAAAGAGCCACAACGAAATAGTTTCTCTGCGTTTTATCCAAATATGCCGCGGACTTTGGAATGAACTCTTACTCCTCCTTCCTGCTGACCTGACTGCAAATCAGCTTTTGATGGGGTTGGACAGTTTGGAGAGATGGGCAGCGATCATGCTGAAATATGATGACAGGGGCAAGACTGCAAGGGCATCTTCGAGGCAAGACATGTGCACAGAGCAGCCATGTGGAAACAATTAGGACAATAAATTTACTAATTGCTGAGAGTAACTTAATAGCAAAACCACAATGCTCTCTGCTATTAGTCCCAGCTACTGCAACGGGTCCCATTTCGCTTGCTGGAGGCATTGCAAATATCAGGCCAGCCTGTAGGGTTGGGGATAGCCGGCAGAAAAATTTGCATGACTTCTGGTAATTGAAAAGTAAATGACTCTCTAGCCTCAAACCCATTCAAGGAGCCGAGGGGTTTGAGGCATTTTCTTAAACCTTGGAGAGCGAGGCAGGAGTCAGGGTCCCTCTCTCCTGCTGTGTCTCTCTTTACTCTCGTCACCTTCTGTACTTTGTCCATGATTGGGGTTACTCAGGTTTTGGAGGCTTAAGAGTTGATTTTTAACAAGTAGAGATTCAAATGCAGTATTTTATTTTCTTTTTAAATTAAGTAATTGACTTTTGAGAGAGAGAGAGAGAGAGAGCATTTGAGCAGGGGTGAATGAGCAGGGGTGAAGGGAAGAGGGAGGGAGAGAGAGAGAGAGAGAGAGAGAGAGAGAGAGAGAGAGAGAATCTTAAGTGGGTTCTGTGCTCAGTATGGCTCGATCCCACAATTCGATGTGGGGCTCAATCCCATGACCTGAGCCATGACCTGAGAGTTGGACGCTCAACTGACTGAGCCACCCAGGCACCCCTCAAATGCAGTATTTTAAAGAGCGTTGGAGTTTTAAGGTTGAATGGGTAGAAATGACATAATAAGTACATGCAGGGAGTCATTCTTACGTTGGGTAAAGAGCCTTCAATCTTTATTTTTTTTAATATTTATTTATTTTTGAGAGAGAGAGAGAGACAGACAGAGTACAAGCAGGGGAGGGGCAGAAAGACAGGGAGACACAGAACCTGAAGCAGGCTCCAGGCTCTGAGCTGTCAGCACAGAGCCCGACTTGGGGCTCAAACCCATGAACCGCGAGATCATGACCTGAAGTCTGATGCTTAACTGACTGAGCCACCCAGGCGCCCCAAGAGCCTTCAATCTTTAGGTCCCCAAGTCTTTGGGGCTGCTTGTAACAGATGATTCTTCATCAGAAATTAGGCATTGCACCCCAGTATCAGGTATAAACGCAGTATGTTTGGAGCCCAGAAGAATCCTTATCCTTCCAGAAGATCAGAGACAACCATCAAATGTACCACCTTCAAGAGCTCACAGGTGGGCACAGCACTGCAGGTCTGCTAAGTAGATGGGCATCTTGTGTCCACATTTCTCTTAAAGTTGCCCAAGTCTTCAAGGATTTGGATCATTCAATCTCCTTTTTTTTTCGTCTCTGAAATATTCAGAAAAAATAGGCCAAAGTATTCAAAACTACGTTCCTATCTGCCTCTACTATGTGTTTGACTAGATATCAATGGGAAGGTATATTTCAGAAGTTGAGGGTTCCGTTAGTACTTTATTGTGATGTTTTTATCCTTTCAGTGAACAGTTGAACGATTTCCTTCCCGGTTACAATGATCATGGCCTGAAACTTTGAAATTTTAAAGACAGGGTTTCTTGCTGCGGGAGCATCCTCCAGAGAGGTCGGCCAGCCCTGCTGGGAGCCCGAGTGGGGGAGGGGTACCGCGAGCTCTTCTGGGGATGGGAAGTTTTTCCACGAAGCCTTGAGCCCTCCCTCCAGCTGCTAGAGCCAGTGGGGCCAGCCTAAATGGGTTCCCCTGAGCAGCTGCCTTCCAGGAAGTAGAGGTTATAACCTTGGACTGTCTAAAATTTGGAGAGAAATAATATTTCTGAGGCTGTCCATCCTGTGGCCGCTCCGAAGTTTATTCTTGGATGAATCCAGATGTTCCGAGACCTGTATATGGGAGGGCACTGTTTGCATTCTTTGCAGAATTACTTTCACTAAATCGCGTGCTATTCTTGCCTTATTGACTGGCGTCTAAAGAATACTCATTAAGAGCACAAATTCTCAGGCCCCGGGCTAGACTCTGATTCAGCATTTCCAGAGGAGCTCAAGGAACGTGTATCTGCCGATTTTGTGTCAGGACAGTTGCCCCAGACTATTTCTTTCATTCCTTGGAAGAACTTTGCTTGCTTTGAGCCACTGGCTTATTTTTTATCCCTCGCCACTGGTGCTTCTAACTGAGCACGCTCTACCTTTGGGTCGACTGTACGAATCTCAGATTCCAATCCCCTCCCAGCAACAGAGATGAGGCCGTTGCTTTCCTTCCCCTCTGCCGTACTTGCCTCAACTTACTCATCAATCATTTTTGTGATGAGTAATTTTAAACATCATGTAAACATTTATCTTCATTATTAGGAAAAAACTCTTCAAACACACGGGGTGTAACAAGTGTGCCGTAAGGCACCCTCCCGTACCCATCACCAAGCTTCAATAATTTTCAACTTAGAGTTGATCTTTAATGTTTGTGTTTACTCTTATTGGCGTGTTGAGTCTTTGCAAGTCCCCCAGACCCTTTTTCTTCAGAGACGGAGAGTACGTTGTCCCTAACCGCAACAAGTCCGTAGTTCTCATCTGGAGGGGGTGTTGCCTGTTCCAGCCTGAGGACATTTGGCAATATCTGGGGACATTTTTGGTTGTCATAACTGGGTGGAGGGTGGTGCAGCGTTGACATCTAGTGTGTAGAACCGGGGGTGCTGCCCAATGTCTTACAAAACACAGGGCGGCCCCCACAGCAAAGCGTGGTGGGCCCCAAAGGGCAAAGTACCAAGGGGGAGAAATCTCACACTAAATGAAAAGGAGTATTTTCCGAGCTAAAAAGTTGCTAGGGAGCTGAGTTTGAATAAAGCAAAAACTGGCCTTTTCAAGTTGAAAAGTGTTCTAAAAACCATAGGTTTGGTGGTTTATGGTACATTTGGGTACCACATGCCAGAACACCGTAAGAAACTGCTCAGTAGTGGTTGTGTCTGGGGAGGGGAGCTGGGGGACTGGGGCCGGGGTGGGATACTTCCTTTTCACCACATTTCCCTTCGTGTCTTTTATATTTTATAACGTATACGTGTCTTACCTACTTGAGAGAGTACATTTGAATAACATGGAATACCCGACTGTTTTCAAAGGGTCGGAAAACCCAAAATTCTTATTAAGAAAAGAAAAGCTTTTAAAATGGTTGTGTAAGGAGACCAGAAAGAACCTTCCAAAGGGCTTTCCAGAGCACCGTGAGCCTGTCAGACACCGACTGGGGCTCACAGAGCGCGGGGGCCATTAAGGGAATCAGAAACACGTGGAGGGGCGGCCGTCTAGTCCCGGCATGATGGATCAATTGTGGGAGAGTGAAGTTAAATGAGATGGTCCCCATGCCAAGCCTCTGACGCTAATGAGCCCTCAACTCGGGTAGCGGGTCTCCCCGGGCCAGGCAGCGAGGCGTGGGGGTGACGTGCAGCCTAACCAGTCACAGTGTGGGGAGGGGGGAGCAACCCCCAGCCCTGACATTGAGTCCTTGCCCCGACGGCTAGTAGCCATGAACCCCAGGGAAGTCACGTGCCCTCCGCCTGATCTTCCAGAGGAGATAGCTACGATGGGCTGTAAATGGTAACAGAAGAGCAGTGAGCCCCTGGCTTCTTTCCAAGTTCTCTTCCAATTCTTCAACAGGTCCAGGGAAGAGGCTGCTGTGCTGGGGGCTCGAAGGCCCCCCCGACCTCTGTGTTCTCCTCATCCTCTATGCTCCCCCTGGCCTCTCAACTCCAGCTCTCAGGACCTTCTGTTAGTCCCTCATAGTTGCCAGGCTGCCCTCCACCACAGGGCCTTTGAACATGCGGTTCCTTCTACCAGGCCCGCTCTTCCTTCCTCTCTGTCCTAGTTAATGTTTGCTAATCTTCTCCAGAGAGCATTCACCGACTCCCCTAGGAGGTCAAGTCCCTTCCTCACAGGCTGTCTGGTCCTGGGACCTCTCTCTCCTAGCACTTGAAGGGATGCATCTTCATATTGTGTGTGCAACTATGTGATAAATGTCTGTCTTTCTGCAGGTCTGTAAGCTCTGTGGGAGCAGGGTCTGAGACCGGTGTGTGTGCCTGATTCCAGAGCAGCATCTGGTGCATACTTGGAATTCGACAAGTTATCTGTTGACCAAGTGACAAAATGAGTTAACAGAAATGGCCCTGCCCCAGAATTGTGTGCCACTAAAAACGTGTAAAGTCACTCCTGGAAGAGCAGACGAGGTGGGAGGAGAGGAGGGGCCTCCAAGATGTGGAAGAAGTGGGCCTGGGCAGCGTAGGACCTTCTGTGACGTTGCCAGGGGTGGGGTCGGTGTGTGGCCGGGTCTGGCCTCTGCCAGAGGACACGCCCGGATGGGTACCCTGACCACACCTTAGCTTCTTCCGTTTGTCCCCTCTCCCAGCTGGTCCCGATGGAGCAAGACAGACCTCACCGATGCTCCAGTTATGAATTGATTACCTCCTGAGGCTGGTCAGCCGGTGGTGGGGGCTCAGGAGTCGGGGAGCTAGGAGATCCTCCCGGATGATAGGGGAAAACAAAAACAAACCCTTCCAGGTTGACACCTGAGAGGGGCGAGGGATTCTCCTCTCTACAAAAGCAAGGCCCACCCTGACTATAGTGACCCCAGACTGCATTGGATGCCCCCTCCTGGGCTCCCATAATGCCCTGGACCCATTCCAGTTGCTAAGCAATGGCAATTGTGCCCTTGTTATGTCTGGTACCGAACCAGGCTGTGGGCCCCCAAGAGCAAGACCGTGGGCTTTTTTCTTCCTTTTAATCCCTAAGCCGTGCACAATGCCTCAATTATCAAGGTGCTTCATAAATGTCTCTGGAATGGGATTCCCACTTGATCATGTGTCACCAGGCCTAGATGATTAATTCTTGGAATCTTTTTTTTAACTTGTCCATCTTGCCACAGTTTCTGTCAGCAAGAGCAGAAATGGAGGCCAGAAGAAAGGGTGTTTGCTTCAAGCCAGATTTTTATATTCCTTCAGGTGTTCATTACACACACACACACACACACACACACACACACACACACACAATATCTCTCAGCTACCAAGAATTCTTGTTGAAGCCAAAAGTGGTAGAGGTGTAAGAAAATGCTGCAAAATGAGAAAGATATATTTGGTGTTGAAAAGTGAATTGATGAGTAGAAGTAATGTGTGGGCTCCTGGGTAAGACGAGCCGCCCTGGAGAGGCAGAGGCCCCGGCTGGAGCCGGAGAGCCCGCTGGCAGGTGTGCGGGCCTCCCCAGGAGACCCCCACAGAGACCCTGGAGGACATTTTTCTTTCATTCTCTTTCTACAGAGACCGACTCCTCCAGAATGTTTCCCAGAGGAAGGGCAGGTGGCGTGGGCGTGGGCAGTGGGGGGACTGGGGGGAGGCCGTTCCCCAAGACTCCAGCCAACCTCACGACTGCTTGTCGGCACACAGTGGGTGGGGCCGTAGGCTCTCGCCATCGCCGGAGGGAGTCACCTGCCCCAGGTAAGCATGCTGAAGCCACGGTTGGACTCCACTCAGTGAGCTCTCTCTCCCCTTTTGGGTCTTTCGTCAAGTGTCACCCCAGGGAGTTCGCTGGCCGGCTTCCCACCTACCACCCTTCCCTGGCCTCATGGCACGCACATACTCCCTTCCTCCCCCTGCTTCACTTTGCCCTGAGCATGGCTCTCTGACGCCCGTGCGCGTTTCTCATTCACTAGCATCCCTCTCTCCCCCGGACCATAAGCTACAATAAGACCCCCGCCTGCACGGCTCACTGCTCTGTCCCCAGCATCCAGAACGCCGCCTGGCCTGTAGATGGTGAGCGGCTGAAAGAATGAACGAGCTTTGTCATGGAAGGCTGGCTTTTGGGACTCTGATTCATTTAAAGACACTGCCTTTCTAAATTCCCCAAGCACCAGATGGTCCCAACCTCTATGTAAATTTCAGTGACTTAAAGGTAATTTTCTTTTGAAGATGTATTGAGTGTTTTACAGGTGACCTTGAGAGAGAGGAGACATGCTGCCTTTGCATCGGGAGGCTTGGCCACTGTCACCCCAACAGCAGCTTAGTGCCTCTTACTGGGACCCGAAAGGTAGAAGAAACGCTCTCTTCACTGGGTGGAAAGTAGATAGAGACGTTTATAAACCTGGTTTTGCGGTTAGACTACTCAAAGCACCTCGAGGCAGAACTTTAATCATTGCCAGTTGAGGGCACCCTCAACTCACCCTAAGGTGAGTTTGCTAAGAGTCATCCTGTCCAGAGAGAGCAAAGAAGGGGTAGCCTCACCTCCCCCTTGCTGGGGCTTCTCAAGTGGTCTCTGGAAAGCTGGGTCCCTGGCATTAGGTGCCTAGTGCTTGTCCCATTTCCAGTCTCTTCTCCAACATCGGCCTGGATCATCTGCTCCCACCTGGTTCTTGCCACCTCCCTTCTATAGGACTCGGTCCTTATCTGGCCTTCTCCCGTTCTGGGTGACCTGTTCAGAGGTCCCGGCCCCGCTCTCTCTGCTTGTTGTTTCCTTATGCCAACAACAGCCACCGTGCTGGTGGGACATGCAATATGCCACCAGCCACGTTCCCTGCAGAGACTGGGTGGGCTGACAGGTGTCCCCTGTGATGAGACAACAGCAGTTTGGAGTTGCTGCCCTGACATTTTATAGCAGGACGGCCCTGCTCACACTCTTGAGTCTGGATGTATCGGTAAGGGCCTGAGCTTAGGATTTCTGCCCCAAGTTCCCACTTTGCTTTCTCCGGGGCACCTTTTTTTTTTTTAAATATAATTTATTGTCAAATTGGCTTCCATACAACACCCCGTGCTCATCCCAACAGGTGCCCTCCTCAATGCCCATCCCCCACTTTCCCCTCTCCCCCACCCCCCATCAACCCTCAGTTTGTTCTCTGTATTTAAGAGTCTCTTAAGGTTTGCCTCCCTCCCTCTCTGTAACTTTTTCCCCCTTCCCCTCCCCCATGGTCTTCTGTTAAGTTTCTCAAGATTCACATATGAGTGAAAACATATATCTGTCCTTCTCTGACTGATTTATTTCACTTAGCATATTACCCTCTGGTTCCATCCACGTTGCTGCAAATGGCATGATTTCATTCTTTCTCATCGTCCCGGGGCAGCTTTTGAAACAGCTTATCTGGGGCGCCAGGGTGGCTCAGTCGGTTAAGCAACCGACTCTTGATTTTGGCTCAGGTTGTGATCTCATGGTTCGTGAGTTCAAGTCCCGAGTTGGTCTCTGAGCTGAGAGCACGGAGCCTGCTTGGGAGTCTCTCTCGCTGCCCCTCCCCTGCTTGTGCTGTCTCTCTGTGCTCTCTCTCTCTCAAAATAAATAAACATTAAAAAAATAAAATAAAATAACCACTTAGAGTTTCGCCCATGAATATTTGTGACCTCTGCCCCAATCACCTGACAAGTAATAAGCGTTTGCTACCCTGCTGTCTACTATCCTCCCCACCTGGGACCTGGGACAGAGGACCCCCCCCCCTTCCCCTGGCTCACTGCGAACCTTCTCCCCGCCTCCATTTCTGGGATGTGTCAGTAATAAATCTTGTGACTTTACTTCCTTTGTGTGGGTGTATGGACATTGCCCTTCAATCAGAAAAGGACCCCATGGTTTTCACTTCCCCACAGTGGGAGCTTAGATGCTGAGGGGGCTTCCTGCTGACCCTGGGTCATAATCTGCACATTCTTAATTTAATTCGCCAGCTCCAGCCCCCCCCCCCCCCCAACACACACCAAACTCATGTCCTCCGGAACCTCAGGATGTGACCTTGTTTAGAAACAGGGTCTTTGCAGACATAAACAGTTAAGATGAGGTCATACTGGAGCAGGGTGGGCCCCGAATCTAATATGACCAGTGTCCCTGGACGGAGGCTCTTTAGAGATGCAGGCACACACCGAGGCAGAGGGAGAAGGGTCTTTGAATCGAAGTGATGCATTCGTGAGCCAAAGCTGAGGGTTGCTGGGGACCACCAGAAGCTGCACAAGAGGCACGGAATGGACTCTTCTCGGAGCCTCCAGAAGGAACCAGCCCTGGTTTAGCATCCAGAACCGTGAGAAAATAGCTCTCTGTTGTTTAAGACCACGCGTCTACGGCACTTTATTTGGTGGCCCCCGGAAACTGACCCAGAGACACGACAGGCTGGCCCCTGGCTGACCTCCCCTGGGCCTTTCCACGGGGAGGAAGACGTGGCCCCGGGGAGATGTCCGGGCAGACACCTTTGGGGACAGGCTTTGTCCCTTGAACCTCATCCTCTCACCACAGCTGGCCCACCCCTACTTAGCACGCTGCTCTCCAGCCTCCCAGTTTCCTGGGCGGTCTGCCCTCGTCGGCCCACAAACCAGCTTCGGGCAGGGTCCTGGGGACAGAGACACCGTGAACGCTGTCGGGTCGTGGCCAGCACGTTATTTGGAGAGGAAACGGGTCCCAGCAGTCAAGGGGGCTGCTTTCCTGATCTGGGTCCGAGACAACCTGGGAGGGAGGGGGAGCCCCTGAACAAGCCACGTCCTGGTGACCCCTCCTGGAGACCCCCCGATGCGCCTTGTCTCACACGGGGGGACAAGCATCACATGGGAAGAAAAAACGATGCCAAGCGAAATTCTCACTCACTGTTGAGATCTCGGAAACAGACGGCCACTCAGCTCAACCGTTTCTGTCCCGTCGGCCGAGCGTGAGCCTTGCCAGTCCTGCCACCGGGGCCACGGACGAGCCATCCCTCTCGGCGGTCATTTTCAAAGGATTGCTGAGGCGGGGCGGGTGGGAGGCCGTCGGGAGGGTGCTTATCTCACGCGGGATCTCTCCCGTTCGCTAACAGTGAAAAACGGGAGAAGCAGTAAAGTTACTCCATCCGTCAGTCATCCACTCTGAACCAGTCGCAATGCCGGACTGTTCTTCAGAGCTGGCACCGAGTCACGAGGCCTTTCCGTGAGCAGCCCACCGGCATGAGCCAAACGCAGGAAAACCAGAAGGTACGTCTGAAATGCACGCAGAAGAAAAATCCTCCCAAGTCATAAGAAAGATCTGGAGACCGGTAGTTGCTTTCCTCAGCAGCAAAGCATCCACCGTTGCTCTTTAAAAAACAATAAAGAATGGTTCTGGCAACCTCAGAGGTGCGTGTGCTTTTCCTGCCTGTGTTAACGGACTAGCGGGCTTTCTGCGGTCCCTGCCCTCGCCCCATGGGGAGGAGGGAGCCAGTGGTCGTGTTGAGTGGGTGAACCCGTGGGCACCAGGCTGCATTCGTGGCCAAGCCGAGCTGACCGGCTGCGAGCCTCATTATCCTAAAAGGGTTTGCTGTTGACAGTTGTTGCAGATTATTGCCCAGAGTGCTCTGACTTCAGCCGTCTCGGGGTGGCCATGGATGAATTAGATTAAGGCTCACCAGAGCCAACGAACCAACCCTGCTTTGGGCCACGCCGGTTTTTACTGACTTACGGAGTAAACGAAATGTGAGCCCCTATCACACAACAAGACAGAAACACAAAGACCCACGGGCTGGAAAGGACGCCTGTATTTGCCGAAATGGATATATCGGAATGCCTGCCTGGAACAGCGCGGTCTCGGCTCTGAGACCTTGACCTCGCCAGTGGAAGGAAGCCTTGCACGTGCGCCTTTCCTGCTCTGAGCTTTGGGATTTCTGACGGATTCTGGCTGCTGCTCATGGGCTGTTTCCCGGGCATGTTACCTGCCTGGGCTTTGGGGGTGCAGAGACCCCCTCTTTGCCCCGGTCTCTACCTACAACGACTCAGCCATCCTGCCCCCCGCCCCCGGGGGGGCTGCTGAGGTAAAACACGCCCAGCCCTGGGCACTCGACACGCAGGAGCTATTCCAGCATGGGCAGGACGTGCCCAGACTCTTCCAAAGGCTGCTAAGCTGTGACAGAGACTCTGTGCCTCCAGGCTGCTGTGGCCTCAGAGGACCCCGTCCATCCAAAGGACTCCCTCTGAGCCGACCCAAGGAACTGGTAGAGCCTGTGGTGGTGTTACTGCTTCCTTCACTGGACTCCTGGCTCAGGGGCGAGAGGAAGGTGAAGGTGAGATCTGAGACTGAGAAGCGGTACTCTGGTGTTTTAACCCCTGCATTACCGTGTTTCCAGCAGCAAAGGCCTGCGGATGTCCCACCTCTCCAACTACTTTGTAAGCCCCTCGAGGGCTTGGAGGGGGGGAGGCACATTTTTTCCCCACGGGATGTATTACCACCGAGGAGGCACTTAATAAACACCGATTATGTTCTGCCTTTACCTCCGCAGCATCGAGGGGCCTGAGGCTGCCTGGGAAGGATCTGTGAAATCTGACGTGTCTCCCCAAGACCCCTCCAATTCCGAAGCCTCCCCCAAATCACAGCCACAAATGCCTTTCTCCAGGCTCCTAGATGTTGACAGAATGGTTTCCTCATTGGCTGGCCATCCCAGCACACTGTGGGCCTCCTGAGAGCGAGGGTCGGCGTCTCTGACATCCCGAGGGTCCCCCGGGGCATCCAGGGGGCTGGCAGGCCCCGAGCCACTGGTGGATACTTGTCAAATGAACGAAGAAATACCTCTGCCACTGCCTAACTCTGAGGGCCCTAACCATGCCGATTTCTAGAATACCCGTAAGAACGCTGCCTGACGGGAGAGCGCCTCTTTTCCAGTATTTGGAATGTATTAGGAGGGGTTTCAAATAAATTGCCAAGATACATCAGGCTAAAACCGCCTTGGCTTTGCCAGAAATCACTGGAGAATACGAGCCAGAGGAGGGGGCCGTGGGCTGATGACCCTCGCGAGCCCTCAGTGCAGGAATCCGTCCCGTGGAAAGTAGGATTTGGCTCCCTGCACCCTGCCTGGGGGTGAATGATTAGGCTTCAAAACAGAACTTATCAACGATTTAGTCTCATTAAGTTGTAAGAAAACAGGCAACGTGTTCCAAGGTCATAAGTTTTCTGCAACGTTCAAACGTTTGCAATGGTTTATAAAACCAAAGGAGTGCCGGGCCCACTGGGGCTCGCGGGGGTGATGGATATATGTGCAGTTTGCGAAGAACTTTTCCAGGCCGTCTGAAAAGCCAGCTCATTACAACTCCATGGGCTACGGGCAGTTTCTGTTTCCTAAGTGAAGGCTGATCCGCAGTGTGTGTGTGACGGTCTCCAAAGACTTGCAGGTCCCACCTGGCGTTTTTCGCTTCAACAGAAACGTCCAAGACTGCAGGTTCAACGCACAGGCAGTCTTCCTCCGCTTCTCTGTAGGTCAGCGTGCGTGCGTGCGGGTGCACACACCTCCAGGGCGCTCCACAAACAGCCCCAAATCTCGGCGTTACAACAGGCCGCTTTGCACGAGTCCCAGCTGTCTGGTCGGTGTGAGTGATTTCATTGCATCGCTTCCTGATGCTGAGTGTGGCCGCCATGTTTATGGGCTGGCAGATGACAGTGGCAGGAACGACTGCCCCTCGGGGGACCCTTGGTCTTCCAGTTTACATTCCCAGAGCACAAGGACTTGTCTGCTTCTCTGGAGTCCTCAACTGATCCAGCGTGTCCTCCAGCGTTTTCTGGTCAAGCTGGCCTCCATCACGGGTGGGGAAAGTCTCCCGTTTGTATAGGACTTGACCAGGGTTGGAGATGATCAAGGGCGGAAGTCTACGGAAGGTGGCCACGGACACTGCAGGCCACTCGATCAAGTCCCATTGCTTGGGTCTCGCGGCCAATGGGCCACGAATGTGGTAGAAAGACTGTAGTTATCGAGTCCAGCAGCAGATGCGATTTGGAAGGCTAGCTCTAACCCTCCAGGAGTGTGACTTTGGGAAATTCCCTATCTGGACTCTGAGCGGTCTTATCTTCCGTGTGAGGGTGGCATTAAATGGGATGACCCATGTCAAAGCACTTACAACAGGACAGCATCACACGACTGAGATGTATCGGTTGTGAATTCTCCTTACACAGAGCTGTCTTCCTGAAGAAAGTGTCAGTGAAGGGGACCATTATCCCCATTGGCTTACATCAATTTTGGCCAAACATCTCTTGAGTGTCTGATTGCTGAAGAGGGTCCTACTGTATGTGTGTGTGTGAGGTTTTCCCTCACTCTGGGGAAGTTAATTATCCCCAACACATCACTCACATGCATTTGGGGAGGTAGCTATTTAAGGGACTCAGACATAAATACATCTATCTGAAAGTGAGGCATTCTCAAAATTCAAGAATATTCCTCCGTAATGACCGGTCTAGTAGCTGTGGATTTTTCTGTATAGGATCTGTAAACAGATATTTGTCTTTGGAATGACTGCTGTGGACAAGCCAAGACCATGATCACGGCACCCTGGAGTGTAAGCCCCCTGAACTCAGAACTCGGTCTCTCTGTTTTGTGAAGTCATACTTCACTGGGACATAAGTCTCTTTCTTTCTCCTCACTGTGCTCTCACGTTCTCTGCCAGCTGGACCAACTCAGCACCTTGGAGTCAAACCTTGCAGCCCGCCTGTGTTGAAGCCCCACACTGGTTACCCCTGAGGACATCACCCGTGGGGCTGACACAGCCTGGGGAGAGGTATTCTCCAGGAGGTCAAGGACTGTCAGGGCCCTCCACTGAGCCACACCACAGATATGCTCCCCCAAGGCACCAGATGTCTTGGGGCCAAAGGAAAGGCCTGGGTGATGCAGTGGGGGTAAAAATGGGAAAACGTGCATTCTTGTTATGGTTCAGACACACAGGAAACATTGCAAACTTGCTTTATTTTTTTTTCCCCCAAAACGAATCTGATCTCCCTTTACAAGTCCCTATTCACTGGGCTGAAGGGGGGAAAATGCATTTATTCTGGTTGAAAACCTAGTTCCATCCCTAACCCAGGGCTTCTCAAGCTGCATGTGGTAAAGAACTCTCTTGGTTGTTGTTTTTAATTTCCACCTAGTTGCAGATACTTCCATACAATCCAATAGAAATGACTTACTAAAAATAAACTTTAAGGACACACAAAGCACAAGCCATTTTTTTAATGATTGTTTCAATAAACATGAAATCATTCCTACCTCAACAATAACTTCTGAATGTCTACCCTCAAGATGTTTATAATTATGTCATCCTATGGTGGCAACAGTTTGGGGAGCCTCCCCAGTGCTCAGACCCACTCAAGTGGCACCGATTTAAACAGTCTCCAGAGGCTTAACTTGACCCGTCTGATTCCATCCTCACTCTGTTGCCCCTTCGGAGGTGATATCTGGGTGTTTAGAGGTAGGAGGATGGCTTATGTGCCCTGGAGGCGTCGGGGGAAGCCATCTGGTAGTGATGCAGGTCTATGGGAGGGGCTGGCTGTTTCTCACTGGCATGGAGTTGGCCAGCTGAAGTCCAAGGCTCAGGAACCATCTTGACTAGTAAGGACCAGGTGGCCCCGTCCCACAGTTTGAGATAGGGATTCTGCCATGGCTTCCACCTACCTCTGGACATTTCTCTGATACAGGTAGCATGGTGCCCACCATCCCGAGCCACTTGGCGAACCCTTCACCATCCAGCTGAGTCATCAAGTGGCCTCGGTCTAGTGCTACCAGACTCTCTCTGCCAGTCAAATCTCCTCCATCTTCTTGGTTTCTCTGGAGCCTTCTATGTTGGTGAGGAACTACCCAGCAGAGCGATGTCCTCTAAACAGAGAGTTCACAGACCCCCTCCACCCTCTGTATTTTCTTCAACTTAGTGAACGCATGTCTCTCTCTCTGGGTCTCTGCCAGGAGAGATGATTTGGGACCCAAACATCTCACTACTAACTCCTCCTGCTGCCAGCCGCCTGCGTCCCACAATCCTCCAGGGCTCAAAGGAGCTGGCATCATTCCCTCCTTCCTTCTGAACATAAAACTCTATGGCTTAGTCTTCCACACCTGGCTCTCGGTATGCCAGGGGGATAGAGAAGAGTCGAGGACATCCCTTATCTCAAAAACACCTGACTTCCAAGTTTATTGTTTGGCTGCAAAATCCTATTTTGAAAGGCAGAAGCTAAATGTCATTTTTTCATTTTCTTTGCATTCTTTCCCTGATACTCTTAAATCTCTCCATGCATGAAAGTGCCATTATTATTATCTCAGTCATTATTATCATCTGTGAGAGGTGACATACCGCCTAGCTAATGTATTTCGCTGGGTAATTTCTCTGATTAATCCACTCACATCAATTTTTCATGCAGGAAACAGAAACTCTGAAGGAATAGGGCTAGGATGGATAATGTTTGAGGGGGGTGGGAAATCTGGGACAAGGGGGCTTCCCATGGGACCTGCAGTGTGCTGCACTCTTAACAGACATGGGTCACCAGGAAGACCCAAGAACAGGAATTAGGCTGCAGCAAAGAGGTGGGACGCGAGGGGAAATAAGAAAAGCACAAGGATAACCTTTACCCCCTTCATGATTCTGCTCTGGTTCATCCTTCAGCTAAATACTAAACTTTTCCCCCACGTTCTGGCTCTAAAAACATAACAATACCTCTTCTGGAGTATTCCTGAGGAAAAGGATCCATTTACTGTAAAGCCCCACCAATCTTCCACAGTGGATAGCTTCCAGCCCATGTGTCATCTTGTATTTATGATTTACTCGTCAGCTTTGCTTTAAAAAATAATTTTTAGTAACTCAAAAGAAATACTTTCTCTCCTATCTTTAAAATACTCAAACGGCCCCCTACCCACTCCTTGCTCTTTTTTCATGAGCAAATTACATCTGGCCTCTTTCCCACCTGGGAAGTAGACGGTGATCACGAGGGATGGAGAGGTGGCTTGTGCTTGGCTTGTCTATCTGTCAAGCAGGGCAGTTTTGTGGTGAGCCCACTGGCCTGGGAATTCTAATAACCCTGACTTCATGGGTAATTTGGGGTAAGTTATTCATTCTGTTCTTCATTTAGCTCCTCTGCAAAATGGGACAAATAATAACACAGCATGATCTTGAAGCCATAACAAGATGATGGGAATGAAAGCGGTCACCTTCATCTAACCATGAGCTTGGGTGCCGCACAAATGGAGGAATGAAAAGTTATCATTCTTCGGGGGAGTCACATTTCGTGACGAGCTCCATGTTTTACTCGCTCATTTTTTTGTTTTTGTTTTTTTTTTTTTTTTAATAAAATAAGTGAAGAAATAAACATTGCTGCCTAGGATCCATGGGGTACCTTCTCTGCTACTTGTTCGAACAAGAAAAATGCCATGCTGTTTTGAAAAGTTGATCACACAGGACTTTGAAGGATTGCATCTGGGCCCAGTTGCAGGAACAATGGGAAAAAAATATTGTGGCCAGAGTATCTCCATGCATTATTTGGGTTTTAAATCCTAAATCACTACCTACGATGCATGGTCTGGTTTAGGCTACCCAACTAGATATGTTGGCCTGGCTCCTCGCTCTAGAGCACTCTCTTAATAACCCAACATAAAAAAGCAGGGCCTTTTTCAAAGTTGCAAGTCAATGTGCTGTAAACATGGGTCTGAGGTTGGAATATTGAATTCCATGAATATCAACAATCTGTCTTACCCCATTAATCAGAGGTTTGCAATCTCTACAGTCTTATGAGCCATGGGGCCGTCACTGATAATTCTCTGTCAAAGAGAAATGTAATCATCTAGACATGTACTTGAAGAGGAATTTTTCCCCTTGTTGATTTTATGTAGGAAATAATTATTAGAAAATGTTGGCTGACTTGGTGGCTTAGAGGTTTGTGGGAGGGTAGGCCTTATGTTGGGGATGGCAGAGACATGGGTGAGACAGAGGGCCCTTTGACAGGGCTCTGCAAACACAAAGACGTTCAATAATTTGCTAGGCTGGGTCTCCCTCTGCGTGGTCTCCTCTGGGACCCATTCCCAGCAGTGAAACTGATAATCCCCAAATCCACTCCCCCAGATGTTATTGCACCATATTTGAATTGTTATCGAGAGAGAGAGAGAGAGAGAGAGAGAGAGAGAGAGAGATGTTGGTTCAATTCTGATCCCCCAAACTCTAAGGAACTATACTCCTTCCTTGGTAGGAAAGTATGTTTGATGATGCTTAGGGCCGTGTTTTTTGAGTCTGGCCGCCACGGCTCCCCAGCTGGCTTCACCCCGTCCCGGGGAGTCCTTGCCAATGCCAAAGGTGATGCCGGTTGGGAAAGGACACCAAGGGCCAGGGCCGTGTTTCAGTCCCCTGAGGCCAGCACAATTACCCTTCTGCTGTGTTCATACATAGGTCTTCCATTCTGCACCCACGCTGTGCGTCAGGAAGGACCCCTGGTTCTCTAAGTTGGGTGTGCTCGCTGTGTACTGGGCTTTAACACGTGTGCAAGAATAGGCACCAGGGAACTTCCACCTATATCTCAGCCAAGCAGAGCTAGAAACTAGGGACACAATTTTCTCAAATTTGGACAGGGGAACCTTTGGGGGGAGGAAACACTAGCACCTCCGATCTGAGACCCTAAGCCTGCAGGAGTGACAGATAAACCCATTCCCGGTGTCTAGGACACATGTGGTTTCACCCCTACACTTCCTTGGCTGTCACTGAGGAAAGAGGCTGGGGTTGCTTGG
This sequence comes from Acinonyx jubatus, assembly GCF_027475565.1. Lineage (NCBI taxonomy): Eukaryota > Metazoa > Chordata > Mammalia > Carnivora > Felidae > Acinonyx > Acinonyx jubatus. Next base: position 8,866,262 of record NC_069384.1, on the reverse strand, counting down.
GGTTTAGTCACTTCAGTTAGGTCCCTCCAGAAAAGGATAGATGTGGTTCTAAGGTCGCTTCCAGGGTGTTTCACTGAAGACCTTAGGTGATATGTGTCGCCGTGATAGGCAAAGTCATTTCTCACCAAAGTTGCCCATGTCCTGACCCCCACAACCTGTGAATGTGTTACGGGCCATGGCAAGGGCCAGTTAAGGTCGCAGATGGAATTAAGACTGCTGACCAGCCGGCCTTGTGATAAGAAGATTGTCATGGGTTATCTGGGTGGGCCCAATGTCATTACAAGGGCCCCTAAACGTGGGAGACAGACGCAGGGTCATGTCTGAGGGGTATGATGTGAAAAAAGGCTGGACTGCCATGGCTGAATTTGATGATGGAAACTTCTTGAACACGAGAGCCACTGGTTCTTCAGAACCAATCCTGCAATCTTCTTAGAATCCTATGGTTTCCATCCTCACCCCACCCCACCCCCCATCGCCTTTTCCTCTGCTTCTTTTAATACGTAACCTTGTCTTGCTGGAAAGATCCATAAAGTTTCAGAATTCCTCTCCTGCTGGTGTGCCATTCAGCTGGTTCTGGGGGAGGCATCTGCCCATTTCTGTGCTGTAAATGCTTCTACTAGGGCTGACGTCAAGCTACCAATGTCACTGAATGCACAGATGGGAAGAGATGCTCATGGTCTGGACTGGGCAGCCTCCAGCACCCCTTAAAGCCTGTCTGAAACCCCCCACCCTTCGAGAGGGAAGTGCAGAGCCCCAGACCTTCAGAAAGCACAGCACATTTGCAACAATTTGGCCTTTACCATAAGCAGTGATGTGGAGTCTTTCGAAGCAATTATGTTTTGTTTTACAGATTGTCCTGTAACTAAATTCCCTCATTCCCCTCCTGCAGCTGCTCAGAACCAATGGAAAATCCCAAAGAGCCAAAAGGCAGAGTCACAAGCAGCCGTGAGCTGATTAAAGACACTGGTTGCCGGTGGTCAAGACCAGTTTTGATTCCAGAACGTGCTTTCCATAATTCTTTTTTCCTTTTTATTCTTCAGTTTCCTTTGATTCCATAAGGTTACTTGAAAACCATCAAAACCTAAAGTCATCAGTACTCAGAAAAGCATTGAGATCTGTGATCAGATCAATGTGTCTCGTTTTCTATTTTATGTCCATCATACCTAAGTGACGTAGTAAGTCATATTTCCATCATTGATGGTACTAGACCTATCAGTAAATTGGTATGAAATGATTAAATCATTTTGTTGGAGGAAGTTTAACACACACATATAGGAGATATCCTATGTACTTAATAATATCACTGTTGAAGGGCCACCTGAGTGGCTCAGTCGGTTAAACATCCGACTTCGGCTCAGGTCATGATCCCACAGCTCGTGGGTTCAAGCCCCGCGTCAGGCTCTGTGCTGACAGCTCGGAACCTGGAGCCTGCTTTGAATTCTGTGTCTCCCTCTCACTCTTTCCCTCCCCTGCTCACTCTCTCTCTCTCTCTCTCTCTCTCTCTCTAAAAAATAAATAATAAACATTTAACAAATTAAAAAAACAAAATAATATCACTATTGAATTGCAATCGGTATATGAGAAAGATACCTCATGGATTTGCTAGAGAGAGGAAGTAAGATAATATTTGTAAAGCACCAGATGCACAGTAGGTGCTTTAGAAGTGCTTGCGAAACAAATGTAAACAAAAAAATATGATTTTTTTTTTTTAAATTGAGAACTTAAGAAGACTGTGACTTAGGAGAACTTAGTCAGATATCACCCGGCCCTTTAAAGGCAAATCATAGCGTAACCAAATAATTTTTGCCCTGTGTTTTTTTATCAAGGCTTTTTTTTTTTTCGTTTTTGTGCTGGACACTAGCAGTGACTCTGTCGTCCATGGGGGCTCCTGGGACCACATGGTCACCCTATCCCGCCCGCGTAAGCTTTCCCTGTTACGGTGTATGAGATGCTGTATACAGTTGCCCTCTCTGCATGCCTTAGTCGGCCTGGGCTCCAACCCTTCCAAATGCCATGTGCGAGAGCATCTTCTTGTTCACACAATGATGCAGCACAAGCCCACATGAGGTGGCCCACCTACCCTGGGCTCCTTGTTCCCCTCCAAATTAATTCCAAGGCCCAGGTGAGGGCCTGGCCTCAGCAGGGCCTGCTCCTTGGGTTCAGGATTATAAATCAGGGGACTCACGGCGATGGGCAGAGAGGCCGGAAGACATCTGTCTGCCAGCGGGGAAGGGAGAGGTACTTGCAGCCACGGAGCTGACTACAAACTCTTAAGCTTCCGGGGGCGTGTAGGTTGGGATAAAAGGAGAAGGAGAATATTAAAGACGCCGGAGCTACATTTCCCAGAGAACTTCTTCATCCCATTGTGAATTGATCTGCAGCCCTGGGTTTCATCAGCCACATGATACCCGAGAATCAGCCGGGAAAGACGGCCCGACATGGAGTACTCACCAGCAATTAGGAGCCTGGTCCGGGAGGACTGCCTGGCCCGGGAGGCCTGCCTGGCCCCAGGTTGGGGGGGGGGGGGGGGGGGCGGAGGTTGCCCATTCACACAGACGAGCTCAGAAAAAGCTCTTGCCTAGAAATTGAATCCAGTTTCTTTTTCCTGTGTTTGTTTTGCAATCCACGCTTGGAAGGGAGAGTTGATGTAGGAAAGCAATAATTCTCCAAGGCACACCGCTTCAATTAAGAGATAGAGAAGCCCAGAGGGGCCCCGGAGCCTCAAAAGGAGCCAACCACAGATTAATGGATGTTAAAGAATGTTGCATTCAAAGCCGGAATTGCTGATTTATGTCTATTCACATATTCTGGAGCATGTCGCTCACAGCATTCCTTAATCATAGCACGATTACACGACTACTTTCATTCGGGGGTGCGGGGGAGGGGTCTGTTTACTTGGTTCAGCTGCAGTAAGCTTTTTACTACAATGCATTTTTGTAAACCGAGATCAGCTTCCCCGCCTCTAGTCCCCTCTGGGTCTCCTTCCCTGGTCCCACATAGCTCCTCCTTGGCTATTCTTAATATGCAAACCATTTTCGTCTCTGAGCCTGAAATTGTCCAGGCTCCACGCGTCTCAGTCCCAGGTGTATTTTACCCAGGGTGGTTTGAGGAAGTCAGCTGAGCCGTTTCCCTTCTGGAAGGGAGAAGGAAGTCCATGCATTCCCTAGGATGAGCCGAAGCCGTGCGTTTTTGTTTTTGTTTTTGTTTTTCCATTCATTTGTTCCACTCAGAGGACATTTCCTTAGCACCTACTATGTGGCAGCTCAATGCTGGCCAGGGAGATCCGGGTAGAAATACGATTTCCCCCCTTTCACGGGAGCTCACAGTTCATCTGGGGAGACAGCTGAGAAAATCAGAGACCTTGAGGAAAGGCAAGTAGGAAATGCCTCCAGGAAGCATTTCCAGGACTGCAGACCCTGGAGCTGGACACCGAAGGCCAAGTGCAGAGGCAGGGGCGAGGTGAGCAGGCCTGGATGTGTGAGGGGACTGGGCTTCCCAAGGAACTGCAGGAAGCCCAGTCTGGGTGGGGCATGGGGGTGGAGTGCAGCTGGCGAGCCAGACGGAGGGTCCTGAATGCCATGGGTACGACATGGGATGTGCTGCTCTGACCTCCCGCAAGAAAGGCCTCACTGTGATACAGGTGTGCTGTTTCGAAGGGACACATGCACCCCCATGTTCATAGCAGCCCTATCGACAATAGCCAAAGTATGGAAAGAGCCCAAAGGTCCATCAGTGGATGAACGGATAAAGAAGACGTGGTATATATATACAATGGAATATTACTCGGCAATCAAAAAGAATGAAATCTTGCCATTTGCAACTACGTGGATGGAACTGGAGGGTATTATGCTAAGTGAAATTAGTCAGAGAAAGACAAAAATCACATGACTTCACTCATATGAGGACTTTAAGTGACAAAACAGATGAACATAAGGGAAGGGAAACAAAAATAATCTAAAAACAGGGAGGGGGACAAAACAGAAGAGACTCATAAATATGGAGAACAAACTGAGGGTTACGGGAGGGTTGTGGGAGGGGGGATGGGCTAAATGGGGAAGGGACACTAAGGAATCTACTCCTGAAATCATTGTTGCACTATATGCTAACTAATTTGGACGTAAATTTAAAAAAATAAAAAATAAACTTAAAAAAAATAAGGCCTCACTGTGGTGCAGCCACTGTGGAAAACTGTATGGATTTTCCTTCAGAAATTAAAAATAGATATACTATATGATCCGGCAATTCTGCTTCTGGGTATTTATCTGAAGCAAATGAAAACGCTAATTCAAAGAGACACCTGCCCCCCATGTTCATCACAGCATTGTTTATTATGGTTGAGCTATGGAAGCAACCTAAGAGTCTATCGATAGATGAATGGATAGCGAAAATGTGGGGCGCTGGGGTGGCTCAGTCAGTTGAGCGTCCAACTTTGGCTCAGGTCATGATCTCACGGTTTGTGAGTTCGAGCCCTGCATCAGGCTCTGTGCTGACAGCTCAGAGCCTGGAGCCTGTTTCGGATTCTGAGTCTCCCTCTCTGTCTGCCCCTCTGCTGCTCATTCTCTGTCTGTCTGTCTGTCTCTCTTTCTCTCTCTCTCAAAAATAAATAAACATTTAAAACACTAAAAAAAAAGATGTGGTGTATACGTGCAATGGAGTATTACTCAGTCATGAAAAAGAATGAAATCTTGTCATTTGCAACAACATGGATAGACCTTGAAGGTATTATGCTAAGTGAAATCAGTCAGACAGAGAAAGAAAAATACTATTTTATTTCACTTACATTTGGAATCTAAAAAACAAGAGCAACTAAAGACAAAAATGAAACAGAAATAGATTCATAGAAAACAAACTTGGCTGCCAGATGGGAGAGGGTGTGGAGCGACGGGTGAAATAACTGAAGGGGATCAAGAGGTACAAACTTCCAGTCATAAAATAAATAAATCATGGGGATGTAAGGTGCAGCATAGGGGAAAATAGCCAATAATATTGTAGTAACTTCAATACTGATGGTATTGAAGTCACCATCAGTAACTGATGGTTGGGTGATGACAACGCAAAACTTGAAATCCTCGTACAGAAAACAGTGAGGGAAACTCATCTTTCTCGACCCCCTCCCTCTTCTCAGAAACACACCCTTCCAATTATTCCTTTAAAAATTCACCCTGGGGCTGGGTCACTGTGAGGCTACCGGACAAGCCATTTTATGGAATTGACTGCCACTTGAATCCAATAACCAATCAACTTAATCAACCGCTTTGACTTTTTCTTTTGTTTATTTCTGAATTAAGTGATCCTACTGAATTCACTGGTGCTCTGGTGTCTTTTACTCCTGGAGTTATACCGGTATGCTAAAGCCATTTACGCCAGTAAACTACAAATAATATGGCATTTACAATGGAAGAACAGTGAATTATTGTATCTCAAAGGGTCCAGGTAATAAGCCAACTTTAAAAATTGGTAACTGGAGGGAAGGTATTAGGCTCTACAGTCAGGGTTACCAAACAGCTTTGATTTTGAGAGAAAACCCTTCATTATGAAAGGATGCTAGCTAGGAATGATCAAGTCAATGATCAAATTAGGAAACCACCACTTTGTAACCTTAAATGAAATAAGTGATTTGTCAAGGATCATCAGTGGATGCTGGAAGGTGATGGGGAATCTCATAACCCACGAATGACTTGCTCATCAAAAGAGTAAAAAAAGATGGCTTTGTAATGGATAGAGAGACCCATGGGCGCCCTCGTAAGCAAGCCATCAAGCTTCAAGCCGCTGAGAGTGGGATAACCCGGCACCGCCATGACGCGATAAGAAAGGCACAACATCAGTGGTGAAGGGTTCTGGGCAAAAAATGTGTAGCCTGGAATTCCCCAATCCTTGAGAAGTAAATGCCAGCGAGCAGGAAATAACCAGAGAGTGCGTTGCCAGCCAAGACAATGGAGGCAGTGCAGGCTATGGGGGAATATATCCATATTTTTCAGAGATGCTTAGTAACTACATCCCTGTAGTAATGTCTGTAATTTATTTTAGATTCCAACAAAAACCCACATTGCTGCAACTAGGACAAAATGTTAATAATTGTTACATCTGGATGGTGAGTACACAGGTGTTCATGATACTTTTGTTCTTGTTTTCTGTGTGCTGGAAGTTTCACAACATAAAGTGAAAGAGGGAGGTGCTGGAAGACAAAACATTTTAAAGAAAAGCTCCTAGAGAAAACACCTACTTTTTACCAAGCGTTTTAATGGCGCTGCGTAGAAAGCCACATATTCTCAGGGGGTTTGTGAAACTAAGATTCCTGGCCCCGTTTAGAAACAATTCAAGTTGGAAAAAATAAGCCATTCAGAGAATAGCAATGCACAGCACATTCTCTGTAACACCCTTACTGAAGTATATTAGCACAAGTAACTCTCAAGTGTGGTTAAACTCTATAAGGGAGTACAATGAAAGTACTTTTAAACCTCCTCTTCCATGCTTTATAACACAGAACTTGTTGCATGTATCGCAAAGGTTTGACAAGCGTTGTTTCTCCCTTGGGTTCTTTGTGCACGACATGGTCAATTGTGTCCAGTGGTACACAAGAGCCCGAGAAAAATGTGTCCTTCAATGTCTAGAAGCAAGCAGTACCCACTGTCCTTTTTTAAGTTTATTTATTTTGAGAGATAGCACGTGTGCCTGAGCAGGGGAGGGGCAGAGAGAGAGAGAGAAAGAGAGAGAGGGAATCCCAAGCAGGCTCCGCACTATCAAGGCAGAGCCCGATGCCAGATTTGAACTCACTGACCTGTGAGATCATGACCTGAGCCAAAAATCAAGAGTTGGACGCTTAACCAACTGAGCCATCCAGGTGCCCCAAGCCAGTAGCCACTCTTACTCCCTAGCTAAGGCTGTGGAACCAAGGTTCAGAGGAAGCCTCAGGCTTGGGGGGTTTCCAGGGGTGGAAGAAGGAGACGCCTGCAAAGGAGTGAACTTCCAACCCGACCACCAACGGAAGAGATGGAGATTCTTGGAATGGCAGGCCGTTCGGAGCCCGAGAAGACACCGTTACCCGCCCTGATTGATGGAGAAGGACGCTGCCAAATTCTACTCTCCAGACTGGAAATTCCAGGATAGCGCTGGTACCTGTGAGTGACACTTTCTTGGACCGTCACCAGGAGTTATAGAGTGCTCTCCCCACCCCTACGAGTCTAAGGTATGAAGGGTGAAGGTCGACACCAAGAAAATTTAAATTATCACGAAAGCATCGCTATGGAGTTAACCGGGAAGGATCTGCAGAAGACGGTGTCTGGCGGGGTCGTCTCAGGTCCATTTCTTAAGGGCTCCCTCCTCCCTCAATGAAACCAGATCCAGCCACAGGACTGCCAAGTTCGGCCTGCGCTGAAGCACAACGGGCTTTGTTTTACAAGCGTCTCTTTATGATTCTGTAATCGGCAGCGTACAGGGGAACCTTTTGCAATTCTGGTGCCGATGCTTTCGGGCTTGTTATCCCAGGCTTTTATTGCCCTTGGTTGGGTTTGTTTGGTTTGGTTTGGGGGTCGCCACGTAATTCCAGCCCTGGCGTCATCCGCATCTGCACAGGGGGCTTGTGTGGGGTGCGCGCAAGTGAAGCGGACTCCCTCCGGAAACAGCAGGGGGCACCCCGAGCGTGCACCTCGCAGCATCCGAATTCACTGGATGTGGCCCCATCGGACATGCGCCGTGGGTGACCTGCCCTCTGCAGAGGTTGGCTTTGGCGCTGTTTCTCCAGCCGCGGAGCTCTGCACCCCTCCCCAGGGATTGCAGAGGAGACCTTGGTCTTCCTAGAACCTCATTCAGTCAGCGGATACACAAGAAATTTATTGCCACACCTCAACCATTACATAGTAATAAATGGAAGCTTGTATCACTCCTTATCAGCCCAAGAATTTTCAAGGCTGGTTAAATGCCTTTTTCTATACGAATGGTGTTTGCTTTTTTTTTTTTTTTTTTTTAAGTTTACTTATTTATTTTTGAGGTGGGGGGGGGGGGAGGCAGAGAAAGAGGGAGAGAGAAAATCCCAGGCAGGCTCTGCACACTCAGCCCAGAGCCTGATGCGGGGCTCCAACTCACAAACGGAGAGATCATGACCTGAACCAAAATCAAGAGTCCCATGCTTAACCCACTGAGCCACCCAGGTGCCCCTGGCATTTGCTTTTTCAGCACATGTTTTGGAAGACTCTGGTCAACACAGAGGGCTCCAAAGTCAAGAACTTTGACTCAGATCTTGACTTGGCTACTCGTTAACTGTGTGACCTAGCAAGCAACTGAATATAAGCGTCAGTTGCCTGGTCTGTAAAATGGGTCTAACAATGATCCTAACTTCTTCTTTGAGAGGACTGAATGAGGTGATGTGTTAGCTCAGTTCCTGGCACGTAGTTGGGGCACCCTGAGTGATGGCTGTCGTCATTTCCAGTCCTGCTGCTCCCACTCCATGCCACACTGAGCAAGAGATTTGCCAAATGACACTTGGAGGGTATGTCAAACTGTGTCTACTGTGCATATGCAGGGAATACACGCTCTAGGAATTGGAGGAAAGTTATAGTACTAGATATCAACACTATAGGGACTGCAATTCGAAAATTCTCTGAACAAAGGTGTACATTATAAAGAGTTACAGAGTCTTGGGATTCATTTAAGTCTGGGGGTTATTTAGAAGCTTAAACACATGGTTTTGAAATCTTGCAATTGACATGAAGGATTTTCTCTATGCAAATCATCCCCATCTAATCTAATAGCACCACCGATAAAACCTTTGGAAGCAGAAGCCCATTACTAGATGGTGAAAGTTTCTTAATGGTTAAGTTCCTTAATTTATTTACTGTCTAGCCAGCTATTAATTTTTTTATATCAAGAAAACCCTATGGATGAATAAAAAAAATCACTGGAATTACATGAATGTATCAAGGTCATAAGACACAAAGTCAATATAAAAAATCAGTCTTATTACTATATACCTATAATATAAACTTGAAAACTGAAATTTAAAAAATCAGTGCCATTTACAAGGGCATCCAAAACTTCAAATACTTAGGAATAAATCTACTGAAAGATGTGTAAGACGTTACATAAAGACTACAAAACATTTCTAGGGGCGCCTGGGTGGCTCAGTCGGCTGAGCGTCTGACTTCAGCTCAGGTCATGATCTCACAGTTTGTGAGTTCGAGCCCTGCATCGGGCTCTGGGCTGACCGCTCAGAGCCTGGAGCCTGCTTCGGATTCTGTGTCTCCCTCCCTCTCTGCCCCTCTCCTGCTTATGCTCTCTTTCTCTCTTTCTCAAAAATAAATAAACAAAATTTTAAAAAACCTACAAAACATTTCTGAGATAAGGGAAAAAGACCTAAATAAATGGATATATCATATTTATTGACTGGAAGACTCAAAACTGTGAAGATACCCCTTTTCCCTAAACTTATGTATTGGTTCAACACAATCTCTATAAAAATTTGAGCAGGCTTTTCTTGAAGGAACAAATGAGGTGATTCCAAAAGGATCTAGAATATCCAAAATTATTTTGAAAAAAAAATAACAATTTGGAGGACTTACACTATGTGATCTTTAGGTATATCATAAAGCTACAATATTTAAGACAGCAGGGTGTTGGCATAAAGATATGCATATAGATCAATTGAATAAAATAGGCAGTCAATCAATGGACCGACATACAGACAGACCATTGATTTTCCACAAAGATGCCAAAGTCATGGAGAAAGAAAAGTCTTTGTAATAAATGTTGATAGAACTGGATATGGCGTATTTATACAATGGAATACTATTCACCACTAAAAAAAATTTAAAAAACAAAAGAATAGACTGTTGATATACCCAACCACATGGACGATTTTCAAATACAATATGTTAAGCAAAAGAAGCCAAACTCAAAAGAATACATACAGTCTGATTCCATTCATAGGAAGTTCAAATAAAGACAAAATTAATCTATATATATAAGCCTATATATAAGTCAGAAGGTGATGAAGGGGAAAAGAGACCGACCGGGGAGAGAATTTCTGGTGTGATAAAAAAATGTTCTGTATCTTGTTTTGAGTGGTAACTACCAAAGTGTATACAAACCAAACACCTAATATTTGTACAGTTCATTTATGTTAATTATGCCTAAATAACATCTTTAAAAATAGGAAATGAAAAATTCTTAGGAGACGAAATGTTTAATGAGTGAACTGCTCTCATGTCTCTACTTTTTCCTACATGCTTTTGCAAAGAATAGATGTATTGTGATGGCATTGATCATATTGTGTGACTTCTTAAATTGTAGCCCTATTTGAAATTTTTGGAATTCCTTTCGTGTGAAACTATTTGGAGTAATGAAAACACAATAGAAACTTTATAGTGTTTGTGGTGAAATAGTTTCTAACATAAAGAAACTATCTTTTCCACATAACCCAAGTGACAAGACTTTGATTGGATTGTTTTACCAACCAGCTACATTTCTAGAGGACTCGGGGATAAAACCCTATAACTTTACTGACCCGGTTCCCGATGCTATGCTCTCTTCCCCTTGACCCCTCCCTCACTCCCACATCTTTAGTTACTGTTGAGATCTTTTTCGGAAATGAAATCATATTGAGCAAGAAAAGTCAAACTGAAAAGCAGACAGCCCTGTCTCTCCCTGAGAATGAAAATACTAGAACACATCACCATGTTATCTTCTTGCAGAATTCTCTATACCATATTCTTTTTTATAGAATTGAAGTTTCTACTTTTGCAAATGAACTCAGATTACCAACGTTGGTCAATGTTGTTTGTTTTTTGTCTCATTTGCCGTTAGGCAATGTTCAGGGTCCATTCTTGGCTTCCCCTTGGATTTATCAACTTGAATTGATCCTGATGTTTAGTGGGGTCAAACTGTAATAATCAGCCAGGAATAACGGACTGCACGAATGGAGCCCATGCTGCATGCCAGGTACTGACACTACCATTTATCTCCACAACTGCCCTATACGATAGGACTGTCGTTATCCCCATTTTACAGAGGAGAAAACTAAGGCTCAGAAAGGCTATGTCCTTTACATCTAGTAAGTGGCAGAGCTAGGGTCTGAATCCAGGTGGTTTGCCCTCGGAGTTTTTGGTTACCATTTCTTGCAACTTCACTAATGTTTTAGCAAATTTGGCCACCAACTCTTACCACCAACAGGTGGTCCTGCCCTGTGTGGTATTTGATGATGGAGACAGTCTCGGGAGTGGGTATGTTGTCCACAGGAGGCACAAATGACATTTGTCAGCATAGAGAGACACTCCCAAATGCAATTCTCGTGATATCATAGGTGTTTATGGTCGTGAACCTTACAATATCGCAGCCTATACTTGTGATCCATACTTGGTTTCACTTACTCCCTAGAGGAAGGAGCCATCTTGCTTTGGGAGCATACAAAACATCACCCGCCCTTCTGGCGAGATGAGCTCTTAGACCCTGACAACAAGCTTCTCCGGAATTCCTCAGTGGAGAACGCAATGACATTTCTTCAGTGGCTCTCCGGGAGACCCCCACACAGTCCATAAATGCAGTAGAGTTTATCTTTCCTTTGGAAACTAATCTTGCCTTCATCTACATGAAGATAAAGTCTGCGGATCCTAAAATTGCTATCGCATTCCCACGTACTTAACAATTGAAAAGCAATCGAACCATCTCTTCCTACCAAAGTAAGGTGAGAATAGGAGTATGTTTTGCTGACATCTTCTAGAGTCTAGATAAATAGATCTGGCTAGATTGCAGGCAATCAGAGTCGCTTAATTAAAAAGCTGGTGAATTAATCATGGACCACCCAGCCTGCTCTTTAAGAAGCAGAGAAGTCTCTCATTGTTTCCTTCCTTCCATCTTTCTTTCCTTGGTTGACCTCCTTGCCCATCCTCTTCGCAGCTAACTTGCCTGCTCTAATTACTGTAACCTTCCACGGTCCACATAGACTCCAAATTCAAGATAAAACTGAGCAGAGAAGTAATTTACAAACCAGAAGTTCAACTCACCGTGTTGGTGTGCCGCCCACCCCGTCCGGTGCCGCGTCTGAATGCTCTTCAGGGCTCCCCTTGAACATCTTACTGAGCCTTTTGTTCAGGTGCCCCCCTGGCTCCTGACTTTTGCCTGGCTGGGTCGTGTGCGCTCTTTCCGTATCTACCCCCAGCTTGACCTTTCCACCAATCTGAGCCCTCCCCACCCCCGGTCCTCCCGTTGGACCTTATTTGCTCATCCCCCCCACCCCAAGGCTGTTGGACTCTCAGCTGGCGTCCAGCCTGCTGCTGCACGAGATGTCTCTGAGACCCCCCCGGCTGTCCAGGCATGTGGCATACCTAGTTTCAGCGATCAACCCTGCCCTTTCGAGTACCTGCCATCCCAACTCTGTCCACTCTAAAAAGGGGCCAGTGTCTCTCTCAGGCCCGGCCTAAAGAGTCACTATTCTCTTAACAAAAGGCCAATCAAATACTAAGATGGTTTCACTGACGTGTCTCTCGGCTCAAATGACCTGTTTTCTTAGGCCTCATTGTTGCTGGTCACGCCGGTGCCTCTTGGTGTTCAAATTCAGAAGAAAGCCCAGACTGCGAGTGGCATTAGGAAACAGGAAGATACCTGAAGGAAAAGCAAGAGTGTGAAGAAAGCAGGCAGCGAGGCCCTGAGGCGAGGGAAGAACACAGGGACGAGGCGGCCGGTGGGTGAAGCCCACCCAGGAAGTGAGGGGAAATCCACGCAGGAAGTGACTTCTTAAGGAGAGGTGAAGTCTGAGGAAAGACAACAAGATCATCACCAAAATAAAAATGAAACCTGAAGATCAGGATTAAAACTGTTTTGTTGTCTGGGTAAGGGGGAGGGAGAAGAAACCTTTCCAAGCACATGCTCTTCCATTTTCCCACATGAACCTCATCCTAATGACCAAAACCAGGCAGGCAATATGGTCTTGGTTGTTCAGCTGAAGTCCGGGGTCTAGAAAGGTTGAGCATTAGCCCCTTGGGAGGCCCCGTGTTATTCTAGAGCTGGACCTAAAACTTGGTGTGCTCATCCTTGTTCATTGTTCATCCCTATCTTGCAAAGTCTGTCCTCCGAGTCAAGTCCAGTCAACAGTGTAATGAGTACCGGTACCTCTAGTGTGTAAGACTTGTCCTGGGCCCCAGGGTGATTCAGCACGGTGGGCCAGGAAGCAAATCCATGTGGGAGGTGAGCCGGCTTGGGCTGGAGTCCCAGCTCTGCTACTCACGAACTGTGTGCCCTTGCGTGAACGCCATATGCCCTCTGAGTTTCTGTTTTGGTCTTTAAAAGGAAGTTGGAAATACTTGCAGGTTTAAGTAAAGGAATAGATATAAAGAGGCTAGCACAGTGCCTTGCACTCTGATTATAAATGGTGCCATATCCTTCCCGCTTCCTGCATTTATGCCTCTGACGTGTGTTTTCCAATACCACTGAGCAATTCTCTCTCAACGGACACAGACCCGGTGTCCTACAACTTAACTACATTCTGACAGTATCTACTTGGAGATAACGTCAGATACCACAGGTAAAGGGCTCAATCCCACAAGACTGTTCCCACCCCCTGCAGACACCAGTCACAAACCCACGTCGTTACCTGTGCTTCTGACTGGCTATCAGAGCTTCCCACAACTTCCTTCCTGAGTTTGATTGGTTTACCAGAGCAGCTCACCAAACACGGGAAAACATTTGCTTATGTTTGCATAACGGACATGCACATCTCTATGATGGCCATGGGTAGGTAGAGCGGTCGGCTAGTTTCATAACAAAGTACCACAGACTGGGTGGTGTAAACAACAGGAATTTATTTTCTCACAATTCTGAAGGCCAAAGTTTCAAGATCAAAGAGTCCCCAAGATTAGTTCCTTCGGTGGCTTCCTGACTTTCTGGCATGGTTCCTTATGCATGGTCTAACCCTACACTTTCCAGACTGTGTTCAGAGGTACACCCATCCCAAAGATGGCCTGCAGGAAGGGATCCCATGGGCAGAGTTTACAAAACACTGTATACTCTAGCCTGCCCATTAAAGGTTCTGATAAGTCCTTCAGTAAAACAGGCCCTGCATAATTCTGCTTAACCTCGCCTTTCCTAAACCATTTCAACACAGAACTTTTTTATTCGGTGCTACAGCACACTTGCAAAGCACTCCTCTTACGAAGGTTAATTTTATGCGTCAACTTGGCTGGGCCACAGTGCCCAGATATTTGGTGCAATGTTATCCTGGATATTTCTGTGAGGATACTTTGGGGTGAGATTTACATGTAAATTGGTGGACTTTGAAAGTAAAGCAGATTACTGACTCATGATGCGGGTGGGCCTCACCCAATCAGTCAAAGGCCTGGATAGAAAAAAACACTGACCTCTCCCCAGCACGATGGCCGTCAGACTTCATCAGCAACACCAGCTCCTCCTGGGTCTCCAACCTGCTGGAGATTTTAACTTACCAGCCTCCATAATCGTGTAAGGCAAGTTCTTAAAATTATCTATCTATCTATCTACCTACCTATCTCTTTCTCTATCTGTCTATGCACTAGTCAGGATTCTCCGGAAGAATCGAACCAATAGGGTATATATGGATATATAGAAGGAGATTTGTTATAGGAACTGGCTCACGAAATTATGGAGAATGAGAAAGCCCAAGATCTGTCCCTGGCAAGCTGGAGGTCCGGGAAAGCCAATGGTGTAGTTCCAGCTGGAAAACCTGAGAAGCAGGGTGACTGACGGTATAAATATGATTATGTGTCCAAAGGTCTGAGAACCAGGAGGGCCAGTGTCCAAGGGCAGGAGAAAATGCACGTCCCAGCTTCAGCAGAAAGCAAAGTTGCCCTTCCTCTGCTTGTCTGTTCTATCAACAGATGGGATGGCGCCTACCCACACTGGTGAGGGCCATCATTAGTCTTTACTCTGGCTACCAACTCAAATGCTGATCTCTGCCCAGAAACACCCAGAATAATGTTTTACCGGCTATCTGAGCATCCCTTAGCCCGGTCAAGCTGACATGAAATTAACTGTCACAATATATGAGTACACATGCTATTGTTTCTGTTTCTCTGCAGAGCCCTGACTAATGTGCCCTTTGCCAGCAGGACACAGGACACAACTGGGGAACATCAGTGCGACGTCTGTGGTCTCAGTTGGACGAATGATCCCACACTTAACGCAGGCGGGCTGTCATGGAACAGAAAGGCTCACAGACCAAGGTAAGATGCTCCAATCCCACGATTTGTTAAATTGATTCAAAACACACAGCAAGAAGCAAGGGGAGAGATCTGGGCTTGGCTGACTCGCTTAGGATCGGTGCCTGTGGGACGGCATGCCCACATGCCTGACTCCTGGGCTACGCAATGTTCACACGTCCTGTCTGCCTGTTGTGTCCACCTTCCCCGCGGATAGGGGGGAGGGGGACTTCTGGGACCAACCTAATAAAAAACGTCCCCCAAAAAAGACGCTATGCCAAGATCGTTCTTCTTGCATATATTTGTTGCTTTGAGTAAATGCCCTTGACTAGAGTTGCAGACAAAGCAAGCGGTTTTTATTTCACGAAGGTTAGAGCCTGCTTTGTTTTCAATCCGTTCCAGAAGCGGTAAACACGAAAATGTGCATCGTCTTTGAGCAGAGTGAAGACACTTGAGAAGGTGGCGTGTTTTGATCAGAACAATGGGTTGTACGGGGTCAAGGAAAGGCAGGGGTAGCAGAACATGCATCCTGGCATCTGGGTTCTGCCAACGACTCGCGACAGACTGGCAGAGTGGATGCAAAGGTGTGAGAGGAAAGAGAAGGAGGCAGTGCAATAAATTTAAAGGGAGAGACAGATGCATATGTAAGTCATAAAAGTTGGAAAGGAGAAATAAAAGATAAGAAGTGAGAAATGGGAAAGCTGAGAGGTGTTATCTGAATGAATAAATCGAATGAAGGCGAATATTTCACAACAGGATTAGGTAGAAAAATGCAACTTTCCCCCTTTACCCAAAAGAGGCAAGAACTCGCCAAGAAAATCTGTTCTGCTTGAGAATGGCCATTTTTTAGCAATGAGAGTCAGACACTTTGTGGACGGGAACCTGATAAATGTGCCCGTATCTCAGTGGTCAGGAGGGAGGAGGGAAAACAGATACCAAGTAGGCACTGACTCCCCAGAGGAGACAGGAGAAAGTGGAGAAGAGAGTCAGGCCAGCACGGGGGGCTGAGAAGGCGAATGTCCGAGGTCAGATTCGGTCTGCTGATCTCTGTCCCATCTCCACACAAGGACTGGCTCCCACGGGCAGCTCATCAGCCCACCAGTGTGCCTCACTGTTGATCCAACGGGCACTGCTTCGCCCCTGACCAAGAATTTGACCCAGGTTCCACCTACGACAAACCAGCTGTAGGGAAAGGGTCTTAAATCTCCAGGAACGGAGGCTTCTCTTCACAGAACATTCCATCACCTTGAAAATTAAACTTGGTAATGGCTTAGCAAGACCTGCGGCTCAGGTTTCCCGCCCCCAGCCCCCCTTAATGTCAAGAGTGACAGTAGAGCGCCGGGCCGACGACTTGAATGAGTGGTCAGGTCTTCAGCAGCAGCTAGAAGGATACAAGGGCATCCTGTAACTATGTCCAGAGATCCCCAAACCTGCTCGGTCCTCATGGGACCACCCCGCACAGTTCCTTCCTAGCCCTCCTGTGCTGTGTGGGAGCTAAAAGAGTCTCGGCTAGGTTTCCCTTCCTGTCAAACCTGTGAAGAAAGTTGGGGGCGGGGGGATGCTGGGCTGGAAGGAGGTCGGGGGAAAGCCCTACCTACCACATGTGAAACTCAAGGAAAGCCGTCTCACGGGTCCTGAATGAACTGTGGGGGCCTGCCTGGTGACTCTTCACAGCAGCCCAGGTACAATCTAGCTGTTTCTGCAGACAAATCGCTCCAGTCAGGGATGTGGTAGCAAGCTTCTCAGAGACATGGAGCCCCAACTAGACATTAAGCCACAGGGCCACCCAACCCCTGCCACCCCCCTGTACAAGTCCAATAACACCTGGGTTTTGCCATTCCTTCACCTTCTCCCACCAAAGAAACTCTACCTCCCCCTGCCTAGAAGGGCCAATATGGTGGCCACAGGCTGGACCTTGCCATTTGGGAGGTTTGAGGTGAGAATCCTTGCTTGTCTCTTCTAGCTTCTGCTGTGTACGGGCAACCCTTGGGATTGCTTGGTGATGACAGCATTCTGGTCTCTGCCTTCATACTCAACGTGGCATTCTCTCTGTGTCTGTGTCCAGATTGTCCTTCTCCGATAAGCACAGGAGTCATACTGGATTTAGGACCCACTCTAATCCCCGATGATCTTATCTTAATTGATTGCAATCTGCAAAGACCCTATTTCTAAATCAGGCCACAATCTGAGGTTATAAGTGGACATGAATTATGCGGAGATACTGGTCAACCCAGTACGGTAACTTACGGATAAAGAATGCCAGGACTTTTGGCTTCGTAGGTATAGCCAACTTTAACTACAGTATCCCATTTTCCTCCCAAAAGCACTCTGAAATGACCATGGGTCTCCTTTTCCCATTCTATAAACCTGGTCTAATACAGGCAGGGCTCAGCTTTCAAATAACAGAGTTTTCCAGAGCCACTATAAGCAAGGACGTGTGCTGCTGATAACTGTTGGCCAGGCCAGCCCCCTCAGGATGAGGGGGTGTATTAACACAACGCTGGCTCCCTCTGCCCATCACCCACTCCTCCTTCCCGATTGGAATGTGGGAAAGAAGTCAGACATGATTAGTGAGAGGCCTTGCTCCTTGGTTTACTCTTAGGAGTGAGCTGTACCTCCGGGGGTGGAGGTGGGGGGGCCTCCATTGGGGGGGTCACGCCCAGATCCACCACACCCCTGCCTAAATTTGGTCTTCAGACTTAGGGAACTTATTCGCCCATAGATAGAAGCCATATCTTCCCACCTAGACTTTATCCGTTGTAAAGGTGATCTTTGGGATGTCATTTCTCAGTTGGTTCAGAATGCACATGCTGTGTATCAGGCACCCTAGACAGAGACGTGCAGGGCTCACTCTCAGCATCAACTAAGCTCACAGCACTTCACGCACCATCCATTCACGTCAGCCTCATTCCCCACATGCCAAAAAATATATACATGAGGCTGAAAAGGAGAGTGCCCAACCCAAGGCAAGCTTGAACTTTCCATAAAAGGCCAAGGAGGGAACTGATTTCTCTTCCGGTATTATTTCCCCCACAATAGCTGGTATGCATTCCAAATAAGGCAACAAAGGCGCCTGGCCAAGTTGCCGAAAGGAGTTTTAAGTGAAAATCTTCCAAACACCAAAATCTCAAAGGA
The DNA here is from genome assembly GCF_027475565.1 of Acinonyx jubatus. Taxonomy (NCBI): domain Eukaryota; kingdom Metazoa; phylum Chordata; class Mammalia; order Carnivora; family Felidae; genus Acinonyx; species Acinonyx jubatus. The sequence continues at coordinate 8,847,969 of NC_069384.1, read as the reverse complement.
CAGGAAGTAGCCGGCCACCCCCTTGGCCACGGTTCATCGTAACAGAACCTGTTTCTATAGAACAGGCTTCCACGATTATCTATTTGCAGAAATGTACAAACACAGCCAGCCTACTCTGTGCCCGTGGAAAGACCTGGATCAATACAAGTAACAGAAGAATGAAGAAAAGAGAAAAGGAAAGATTTTATCAAGCTTATTTACTTTAAAGGTACCTTAAAGACCTGCACAAACACACCTGCTTCTTCAGTGCAGGGGGGTGGAGGGGGGAACAGAGCAAACATGTAGAGAAAGAGACACTGTGGCCACAAAGCCAGTCTCCGCAGGAGGCGCTAGCGTCTCAGCCAGTGAGGCTTTAAATCCAGATCGACCTTCAGATCAAAGGATTCAGAAATGAAGGGACGCCTGGGTGGCTCAGTCCGTTAAGCGTTCAGCTCTTGGTTTCGACCCAGGTCACGATCTCACCGTTCATGAGACGGAGCCCCATGCCGGGCTCTGCGCTGACAGCCTGGAGCCTGCTTGGGATTGGGGAGCCTGAGGCTCCGTTGGTTAAGCATCATCCTTCTTCGGCTCAGGTCTTGATCTCACGGTTCGTGAGTTCAAGCCCTGCGTCGGGCTCTCTGCTGTCAGCACGGAGCCCGCTTCAGATCCTCTGTCCCTCTCTCTCTCTCCCCCTCCCCTGCTCGTGTTCTCTCTCTCTCTCTCTCAAAAATAAATAAATATTTTCAAAAATGAACCTAGGGTCACTGTATGAGTGCAGTTCAGAATTAACCCTACCTCACTCTGGGGACAGTGGTAGGTTGGAGAGTGTTTGCTGGGCGTGTTTCACAACTGGACCTCCAGGGGGGAAACAACCCTGAGTTGTGGCATCCGCCCATCTCTGTGGTGTAAATACTCCCGCAGTAGCTGATTTCAAGCTACTTGACCCATATGACTCACTGAAGGGGGCTGGGAAAGATGTGGAGTAGCATGTTGCTGTTTTAATACTGTTTCCACTCCCCCACGGCTGAGCATAGGTAATAGTCAATTGACCCCTGAGCAACCTGGGGTTCCTGGGCACCGACCCCTGTGCAGTCAAAAAGCCGCAGTAACTTTTGACTCCCCCCAAAACCTAACTACTAATAGCCTCTGTTGACCAAAGCCTCACCGATAATGTAAAGAGATGATTAGCATGTATTTTGTGTGTTATATGTATTATATACTGTGTTCTTACAATAATACCTAACTTTTCCTTAATTTTTAATTTTTTTTTTTGTTTTTGGGGTGTTTTTTTTTTTTGGTATTTCTAGGCTGCGTGATTTGTAACTTTTTTTAGTCAAAAAAATTTTTTTTTAATTTTATTAAAAAAAAATTTTTTTTTAAATGTTTATCCATCCTTGAGACAGAGAGAGACAGAGCATGAGCAGAGAAGGAGTAAAGACAGAGGGAGACACAGAATCCGAAGCAGGCTTCAGGCTCCGAGCTGTCAGCACAGAGCCCGACGTGGGGCTCGAACTCCATGATCGTGAGATCGTGACCTGAGCCGAAGTCAGACGCTCAACCAACTGAGCCACCCAGGCGCCCCTCTTTTTTTTTTTTTTAATAACTTACATCCAAATTAGTTAGCATCTAGTGCAACAATGATTTCAGGAGAAGATTCCTTAGTGTCCCTTCCCCATTTAGCCCATCCCCCTCCCACAACCCCTCCTGTAACCCTCAGTTTGTTCTCCGTATTTATGAGTCTCTTCTGTTTTGTCCCCCTCCCTGTTTTCATATTATTTTTGTTTCCCTTCCCTTATGTTCATCTGTTTTGTCTCTTAAAGTCCTCATATGAGTGAATTCATATGATTTTTGTCTTTCTCTGACTAATTTCACTTAGCATAATACTCTCCAATTCCATCCACAGAGTTGCAAATGGCAAGATTTCATTCTTTTTGATTGCCGAGTAATACTCCACTGTATATATACACCATATCTTCTTTATCCGTTCATCAGTCAATGGACATTGGGTTCTTTCCATACTTTGGCTATTGTCAATAGTGTTGCTATAAACATTGGGGTGCATGTGCCCCTTCAAAACAGCATACCTGTATCCCTTGGATAAATACTTATTGGTGCAATTGCTGGGTCGTAAGGATGTTCTATTTTTAGTTTTTTGAGGAGCCTCCATACTATTTTCCAGAGTGGCTGCACCAGCTTGCATTCCCAGCGCCCCTATAACTTTTTAAAAAATTGTCACAAATCTCCACAAAATTCCAAAATATTTACTGAAAAAAATCCGTGTATAAGTAGACCCACACAGTTCAAACCCGTGTTCTCGAGGGCCAGCTGTAAAATGTCCGGAAATAATTAGGAAGTGATGGGTTTGAGGATTTATTCCTTTGTTTGAAATAGAATTTATTTAATTGTCAGTTGATGTATTTTAATTTTTAATAATGACGTTCAACAATGAGCTCACTAAATTTCCGAAAATTTAAAAATTGGCTCGAGTTAGAATAAGCCACTCCAGCATATCACTGCCTGGGAAGCGTTTTAAAAATGCCAAAGACCTGTCTCTCTCCTGCCACCACACGATTGCCAGAGGCCTCCAGAGTGGGGACCCCACATGCATATTTTAAAAAGCTCACCAGGGTGGTTCTAATGGATATCCTCAGGTGAGACACTGATGTGGCTCACCTTCCATTTTACAGAAAGGGAAACTGAGGTTCAGAAGCTTATATGTCCTGCCTGTTGGTTACAGTTTGGCCAAGCTGGGGAATGACTATTAATTCCTTCTGTTTCTTCCCCCGCTCTTCTCACCCTGGTCATGGGTGACTTTGCGTCTAGTTTTGAAATATCAAGGCCCTGGGCTCCTGGATGGCTCAGTCAGTTACGCGTCCAACTTTCGAGCTCAGCTCAGGTCATGATCTTACGGTTCATGAATTCAAGTCCCGCGTCGGGCTCTGTGCTGGCAGTGTGGGACCCTGCTTGGGATCCTCTCTCCTCTCTCTCTCTGCCCCTCCCCTGCTCATGCACTCTCTAAACAAACAAACAAATAAACATTAAAAAAAAAAAAAGAAATATCAAGGCTTGTATTAGGATCCATATAGCAAGACCTCATTCCTTGTTAACTATTTTAACAATAACTGAAGTAAAGTTTACCGTTAGGCCATCTATGCAACTGCCAGGGTCTAACAAGGAAACGAGAGGTAAGCAAGGTTAAAAGGAGACTTCAATATTCTCAAGAATCTTTTAAAACCAGCTTTGTATCTCTTTTTTTTTACAAACCACCTATATATTAGTGACGAATGGCTCTTATCTCCTCACAGAGCTCTGACTGACCAGCATTGTTTAGAAGTTTCAATTATTAAATGCTTAGTTTAAGTTATTCCTTTTACTTTAAAAAAGAAGTTACTCTGGTTAGCAAGATGATGTGTGATTTTCACTTGCTGGGATTTACCCCTATATTTTTTTTCTAAATTTTCTTCAGCAGGCATCACATTGTAATGCTGGCATATACCAGCATTTAGAATGTTTTTAGGGGAGCCTGGGTGGCTCAGTTGGTCAAAAGTCTGACTTCAGCTCAGGTCATGATCTCATGGTTCCTGAGTTCGAGCCCCGCATTGGGGTCTTGGCTGTCAGCATGGAGCCTGCTTAAGATTCTCTCTCTTTCCCTCTCTCTCTGCCTCTCCCCTGCTCGCACTTTGTCTCTCTCTCAAAATAAATAAATACACTTAAAACAATGTTTTTATAATTGAGGAGAAGTTGATATGATTTTAAAAAACCAACAAAATCAATTCTATTTCTACACCTGGGACTTTCCACAAACCCAGTCTGGCTTCTTCCTGAGTATTCTAAAGAGAGCCATGGAACCTTCTGCTGCAGTTCTGTCTCCTTCAAACTTTCCTTTTTTGGATTTTTTTCCCTTATTCTTCCCCCTGGAAGTTGAGGGTAAAGTCCTTTGGGTTCCGCACCCACTCTGAGGATGCGGGGCCCCCACGGGCCAGGATGTCTTCTCCTGAGTGTCCTGCTCAACTGCTCACGGCCAAGACCTCAGCCTCCAGCCCTCGAGTGACGGAGCAGTTACCCCGCAGCAGGTCTTGAACAAGTTCTCTGCTGCTGTTAGTTGAGAGAACGTTCCAGGACGAATTGTGAACTCACCCCCCAAAGATATGACATCTGAGTTTCAGTGGAAGCCGGTACAGTTAAGCCGTGTACAAATATGAACACGCCTAAGCTAAGAATGAGGCCTGCTGATTCTAGCAGCTTCTCTGTCCTCTGCCTGGGTGACCGAGCATCAGCGGGAGCTTCTCCTCTCTGTCCTGAAGACGGGCCACTGGGGACCCCACGGAGTGCCCTCATTCACCCCACAGTTAGGAGAGCATCCTGTCTCCGCAGAGCCAACGGGAAACCCAGGAGACCCTAAGTCCGGAAGGGGATAAACTTTTCACCAGCACCTGGCTTCCTGAACAGTCTTCACGCTTGGGCTCCTCCCACAGCATCTTGAGAGCGTGTCCCGGCCTCGTCCCATCCCTGTAGAGGACGGGGTCGGTAAGGAGGTGATGACAGGGCCGGGAAGCTGCACTGCGGGTGCTGGGCTGGGCTGGAGGCACCTGCCAAGGGGAGGCTTGCACTGCTCCCCTCAGCCCAAGGGCACCCTCGGGAGGGGTGGGAGTGGGGGGTGGGCAGGGGGCGGGGCTTCAGGCTTTGATGCAAGAAGACTTGAAAGCAAATTTCCCCCATTCCAGGCAGCTTCTGACTGCCGCACCCCTGCAGATCTTCACCCCTGTTCCTAAGCCCATGCTCCCTAATCCCAGTTCTAACCCAGGCTCCTGACACTCGATGCTCCCATGAGGCCACATCCAGTGGCGGGTTTCCACCTGCCCAACCCTGGGGGGTAGAGGCTCCCGCCTAAGGCCCTGGGGAAAGCTGCCTCAGCGTCCCCTCCCCTGCCCCTATCGAATGTGTGTTTGGAGGAGTCCCGGGTCCTTCTGGCACCTCAGTGGCCTCGCTGGCCAGCAGGGGTCACCACGTGCCCCCTGGCTTAGTGTGGGCATTCAAGGAGCCGCTATGCACGAAGGACTCCGCAAATGGCTGGGGTCTCGCCAATGCCGGACACAGTCCCCAAGTCTCCGTTCCTGCGGACCTCTTCCCCGAGTCCTTATGCTGGCACTGCCATCATGTCCCCATGGTCTCTGTATTAGCAGGACGGCTGCCAGATAAAATACAGGGCATCCGGTTAAATTTGCATTTCAAATAGACAACCACTGATTGTTGGTGTCAGTATGTCCCAGGCAATGTTCTCATTTGCTAAGTCTGGCAACCCTCGTCTAGTGAGAGTACATGTTTCTTGGGCTGGGCCCCAAGCTTGTTTCATTTGCGTCCCCAGCCTGGCACAGGGCCCGGCACAGGAGTGAGGAGCCGGTAGACGGTGGTTCTCCACAGGGGCGGTGCTGCCCCCTAAGGGCTGTTTTGGAGATCGGAGAGGGCGTTTTTTTGGAGCCATGGGGGCAGAAGGAGGAGGGGCCTCCTGGTAGCAAAGGGACAGCGGCAGGGACCAGGCAGGCACAGAACAGCCGCCCTCATCAGAAAATTGCCCTTTGTCCCACGCACCTTTCCTGGACGTGAAAACCTGCTCGTGAGGGTCTGAGCCTAGAAACTAACTCCTATGCGCGCAAGGGGAATTTTGCACTGTGTTTTCCAGGAATGCAACCACGGGGTAAATCGAGGAAAGACTGCATTTTGCTTGGCTCGGAACCGGGAGCTCTTCGCTGTGTCAGGAATCATTACATCAGCGTTTTAAGAAGGTCACAGCTCGGGCAGTCCGGTTCTCACGGCTGCCCTCGGCGGAAGGACAGGCTTTCTTCCCCTCCCCCCACTTCCCTGCTCTTTGCTTCTACTCTCCGGTCTCCCCCTCCCCCCCCCCCACTTCCCTCCTCTCGCTCTGTTCCTGTTTGCCTCCCTCTTCCTCCCCTTCCCCGGACAGAAGCCCTTTGGTGCACCCCGATGGTGTGAAGGACTCGGTTAGTGTTTTATTATGAGACTGGAGTATGACACCAGAATGCTCTTAACATCACCCCCATCACGGGAGGCTCATCAGCTCATAGGTGTGGCTAGCCCAGAGCCCTTAGCTCTTTGCCTAAGGGGCCTCCTCCTGACCCGGGCAGGGGGTAAAAACCCTCAGCTGAATGTGGGCAGGGCCGCTCCCCTCAGAGGGACGCTGAGGTTCCAGATTGGACAAAGAGGAGCCTCTTTGGGGATGGTCTGCGACTGACCTGGCCCGAGGCATTGGCATCAGGAGCCCCAGGTGGCCGAGGTTAGAGGCCACACATCCGTAGGGTTTCTGCCGGAGACATAGCAGCTCTGAGGCTTCTCTGGCGCCAGGTGTCCCCGAGGCAGCCCTGGTGCCCTTCTTATGCTAACATCCACCTCCGTCCCCCAGATACCCAGGTAAAACTGACAACCACAAGCCAGGGCTGGAGTTTCCTGCAAACAGTCCAGCCGGGGAGTCTGCAGAAGGGACATCACCTGCCATATTTCCCCTTCTCTTTGCTCCTCGGATAATCTCACAGCCCAGAAAATGCCTCGTCTCTTTCCTTTACAGGAATGCCCCCTTTTTATTGCCTGCAACAGGGATCAGCAAACATTTTCTGTAAAGAGCCAGGTGGTAAACATTTCGGGCTTTGCAGGCTATTCAGGGGTCTCTACCACAGCTGCTTCATATATATAAGTGGATGGGTGTGGTTCTGTTCCAATAAAACTTTATTGATAAAAACATGCCTTGTGGCCAGATTTGGCCCTCAAGTCATTGTTTGCCAACCCCTGGCCTGTGAGGTTACGGAATCTAAAAGGTCAGAAGCTTTCCTGTTGGAATCCCTGAGCAAAGCAAGGTGGACTCCCTTTCCACTTTTCTAGAAGGGTCTCTTGGGCTCTTCCTAACGTGTGCACCCCACGGGGGGCAGACAGCGTTTCAACTGCCCCACAGTGGCCTCCGAGTCTTGGCTGCCGACAAGACTGGCTGTTCCTCACGCCCTACCAGTTCTTTAGAGCACCCTGCTGCTTGTTAAAAACCCAGAACCTCCCGAAGGAATGCACCCCCGCTCTAATGTGCCCTTTGTAAACTCTCAGAACTGGCCCTGTTTTGAGAATGTTTTATTGCCACCTCTTGCTGAGAGAATGCCAAGGCTGTAAAGATGAAGAGACGGGAGATTCTGCTCATCTGCTTCATAGGAAAGAACAATCGATTTCTCAGCTCATGAGCTCTTGTGCCCTCCTCCATTCTGGTGCTTCTGCAGTGGCCCAGTAGGACCAGTGACAGAAATGTCTATCGTGGGGAAGGAAACAGGGCATCTGTGGATCTTGTTATGACAGAGGCAATTCCAAAGGCAAAGGGTCCGTGGGGCTTTATTAATGGATTTTCTGACGGTTAGACAAAACAGCAGTGTTTTCAAGCCAAAGAAACAGAGTGTCTTCTGAGATGATAGATTACATTTTCAAGAGCGAGCATTTAGATCTCCCTCCAATTTTTTCAATGGACAAAGGTATGAAGTTAATGCTTTTCCCTCAGAGCAGAGAGTCGTCAGGATAGCATTTTAAAACTCCCTCACGTGGCTGAGAGAGAGACTTTTCTGAGTTGAAGAGTGTATTCAACATTCACCAAACACAGTGGGTTTCCTGAATAGGTGACCTACAGCCTTGAAGGCGAATGTGGGAAGTCTGTAAACGATGCTTTCTGACGGGACTCTGAAAAGATACACAATAGGAGAAGGATCTGGGAAGGGGAGGAGGGAGGCAAGAGTGTTCACTCCGGACCTTCCTGTATTCTTTTCGTTTTTGACCCACGTGAATGTACTATTAAGACAAATAATTTTTATTTTTTTTTTAACGTTTATTTTTGAGACAGAGAGGGACAGAGCATGAACGGGGGAAGGTCAGAGAGAGGGAGACACAGAATCCGAAACAGGCTCCAGGCTCTGAGCGCTCAGCACAGAGCCCGACGCGGGGCTCGAATTCACGGACCGCGAGATCATGACCTGAGCCGAAGTCGGCCACTTAACCGACTGAGCCACCCAGGCGCCCCAAGACAAATAATTTTTTAAAACTTCAGTGTTTATTTATTTTTGAGAGAGAGAGAGACAGATTGCAAGTGGGGAGGGGCAGAGAGAGAGGGAGACACAGAATCCAAAGCAGGCTCCAGGCTCTGAGCTGTCAGCACGGAGCCTGTTGCGGGGCTTGAACCCACGAACCGTGAGATCATGACCTGAGCAAGCCAGATGCTTAACTGACTGCGCCACCCAGGCACCCCTCCAACCCAGTTGGTTCCTTGGCCACATGCTTCATTTTCCTCCCCTGTCCTGGCCAAGGGGAGACTCCCTCCTATAAATACCCAGCAGCCTGGCTGGGGCTCAGGGGGAAGAGCAGCGCCCCCTGGCAGATGAGGTGGGTCACTGTTCTTGTAAACGGTAACATGGCATTTTCAAGAACATTCAAGTTTACGGATTCATTTTCTTTGATGAGTTCAATAGCACATCCAGAGGAGCATCCAGTAGTTTCAACAGAGACATGTGGCATCACGGGGACCTTAGAGCCATCTGGCCTTAGGTGAGGAACTTGGAGTCTCCAAGCCTCACTGTCCTCGTCCATAAAATGAGGAAAGATCACCAGCCCCGTGGAATTGTGACTCTTCTAAACGTATTAAAGGCCCTTGGTAAAGTGACCCGTTCTCAGCAACAGAGCCAACACCAACAGCCATCCTGGGAGGGAAGACCCCCACGGACTAGGCAGACCACTGTCACCCACCAACGTCTCCTGACTCCTGGGCCCTCCTGCTAGTGTGGCCAACGAGCGGCTCACTCTCTCTACTTCTTCTTACTCCCCAGGCCATCACAGCCTGGGGAACAAACCTCCTTCTCCCTCTGGCCCCCCATGACAGCATTTCACCTCTAGGGTGTCAGTTGCACCTTGGACTGTTTCTCCTGGGGAACCGCCCCTGTCTATACGTGCAAGCTTGGCTGCTGGTCAGAGTGCCCTCCTGGACCAAGAGCTGGCCACAGGATGGCTCAGAGCTGGCCCCTCACAGTCTCTCTCCAGGAAATCTGAAGTTTGGGTGGTGGGGCTCCGAGATGGAAAATGGTCCCCTTCCCCTACCCTTTCCCTTTCCACCGGCTCCACTCTGTTCCAGGCACTCGCAAAAGCTTTTCACCCCCAAACGCAACTCCAGACCCTTTCTCTGAGAAAGCCCCCTTCTTTGTGAGGAAGGCTCCCGCCCTCTGTCCTCATGAAGCCCGCAGGCTGCCTTCTTGGGGTGCTGATTCTGACTCCCCAGGTGGGAGGATGCCCCCACCGCACTGTGAAACACTTGCCACCTTGCATTTCTTCCTGTGAACGTGCACATCTGTCCCCAACCTCACTCCCTGCTCCGGGAGGGCTGGGACTCTGTTTCACTTATGTTCGTACCCCAGCCTCTAGGACATTGGCGTGTGGGCCCCGAAAACCATGTTTTGAATGAGGTGGCCCATTCACTCACAGGAGGGCATTGCAGAGCAAACACCACCAAGACCCCACAGCCTGGCCAGCGTGGCTTCCAGACCCAGGCAGGAAATCTCTGTGTGGTTGTGACAAAGACAGCCGGTCCCAGGGAACAGAGACTGAGCTGTGCAAGGTTGGTGGTTCCAGCTGGTATACATTGGAGAGTGAATAGGGTGAGTGCTGGGGGCCAGAAACCCCCCTGGAAAGAAGCATCTCCTGCGGGGAAGCTGGGCACCCCTCACTCCTACTGACACACGGAGCCAGATGATAAATGAAGCAGGGATCCTGGGCACCCATCCCCTAGACATGCCCTCCAACCCATCCTTCACACGGGTCTTACGGGGCCGAGGGGGCAGGTATATGGAAACCCAGGGAGCTGTTGGGAGCACTAAGGGCCAGAGAAGCAAGCTAGCACCTCGAAGAGCCCAGGGGCCCAGGGGAGGCAGCTTCCGAACTTGCCCCCAGGACTTGACTCTTGGACGCGGGAGCTGACTTCTCGGCTGCCTCCCAGACCTCAGAGGCCCCACCCTCACCTCCCCAGAGCCAGGAGGGGCCCGGGGGCTGTGTGGGCTCCCAGGCCTGCCCACACCTCCATGCCCAGGGGCCTGCAGAGCCCAGGCCGATCTCCAGATGATTCCGGCAGAAACTCAACCACAGCCAAGTGGTGCTTAGGAAACAGAAGGGCTTTTGACCTAATTATTCCCAATTGGTTGTCTCCATCGATCACATTCTCTTGATAATTGCCCAGCTCCTCACTTCCAGGTGGGGGTGCACTTCTCGCGTGGGATAAATGGGGTGTGACGCTGAGAAACGTGCAGGCCCTTGCTTTCCACACACTGGGCCTTTGTGGAGGAGTGTTTTGTTTACTGCCATTAAAATGAAAGGAACACAATCAGGGAGCGTGTGGGGGCCATGGAGGGGCAGGGGTGGCTCCTTAGGGAGAGAAGGGGCTGGTGTAAGCTGATCTGGGGCCTGGTCCCCAGCGGGACCACCGCCATCTGGCCCAGACCCCACTCACTCGGTCACTCACTCGGTGTTTGCAAACCCTGATCTTGTGCAAATCCCTGGTCTAGGTTTCCTCCCTGACTGCACATCAGGACCTCAGCCTCCTTGGCTTGGCACTCAAGGCTCCCCAATGCTGCTCCTGCCCTCCTTGTCTACCTCATCTCCTTCCGGCCCCCCAGACAGACCAACAACTTGCTCTGTCCAGGCTCAGCCACTCTATCCGGGAAGGATATCGTGAATCGCTATGTTGGCCCCTTTGCAGAGGCCTGTGTGTCTCACCTGCCCCAGCCTTCCCCCTACCCTCAGTCTGCTCATGCTCTTGCCAGCTCTGTGCAGCCTGCGGGGCTCACCTCCGCTCTCACCTCTTCTGGGGATCCTTGCCCAGCCCCCTCCAGCTTCGCTAAACCCTCCCCTGCAAACTCCCAGTGCTGGCCCTCTGTCCCTCATGGGTCTGTAGTTCATGGTGGCCCCTCCTCTGTGTATCCTGGCTCCCCAGCTGGCCTGTGAACTCCCGGGGGCTCCCCGGTGTGGTCTAGGCCCCAACACTAGAGTGCCATCAGTGACACACAGAAGTCAACACACACGCCTGTTGGTCGATAAAATAACGGGGCCACAGGAACGTTCCGATGGCATTTAGCCACTGGAATCCCCTCCCTTTAAAGAGCAGAGGCAGGTCTGCCATGTTCTCCCTCCCAGGTCTTCCTCCCTAACTGCAAGGACCCCCCCCCCCCCCCCCACCTTGTGACTCCGATATCGTGGAGACTAACTTCAGGCTTCAGGCTTCAGCCAACAGGAGCCTCCCTGGTGTCCAGTTCCCTTGTGCCAACAATCACACAGACAGGAACTGAAAGTCAGGTATACGCTCTATGGGCCAGGACTTATGGTGATGTCTTCATCGAACACAAAGAAGGACTTCCAAAGTGACCTCTCCTTTTTCCCACTTTCCCCCGGAAGTCACCGGAAATGGAGCTGATTGGGCATCCTGGCCATGACCGTCGCTGCTGTCGAGGTCTCCCAAATGTCCGTTCCCCACCCCTAGTATGAGTTGCTGAGCCTCGCGGAACCTCGTAACTTCTGTGGCATAACACCTCTGTTCCCCTAAATCTGTAGTTCTCAACCAGGGGTGATTTAGCAAAGCCCCTGCCTCCACCAGGGGACGTTTAGCAATCTGGAAACACTTTTGATTGTCACAACTGGGGAGAGGGGTGTTGCTGGCACCGAGTGGGTAGAAGCCAGGGTTGCTGATAACATCCTACAGTGCACAGGCTTGACCCCCCCCCCCCCGCCGCCACCACCCCCGCAACAGAGAACCATCCAGCCCCAAGCCTCCGTAGCACCGAGGGTGACCACCCCGCTAGGCTGCTGTGCTCCATTTAGGAAACGTATCACAAAGTGCATCCTCTAGATGATCTGTCTCTTTTGATTCCAACCGTGAGTTGACATTTGCCATTTAACCTTCCGAGGGAAAGAAGCCACCGGCACCATCCCAGAGAAACCGAGGAATGAAGGACTAGAGGGGGCTTCTAACCGGGAGACAAGGCAAAGGGCGTGTGGCACCCCCAGTAGATGAACGCTAGGGGGAATGCCGGAGGTCCCCGTGTTTCTGGGAGCCCCCCCTCGGGCCCTGAAATTCAGAGCACTCCATCAAGCAGCTCTCCTGAGGGCTCCGGAGGAAAGGGTGATGAGAGACACATAAAGAGAGCACTTTTGTTTCTAAACTGACGGGGAAGGGCAGAGGATTTTTCTCAACGCCTGAAAAATGTGCCCATCAACGGGACAAAATAATGCAGGTGACTCAGTTTTCATGTGCGCTGAATACTCGGTTTTCCCAATGAAATGTGAAGGCTTATTTGTTTAGTGGAAATTCTCAAAGAATGGTTCTGCCTGTTGCAGCAGGTAGGACGTGTAGTTTCATTGTGCCAGAGTTTTTCAACACAGGATTTCTCTGTTTGACAATATTTGAACAGATGGGGTGTGTGGCAAGCGCCTGTGACAGCAAGATGCCTGAGCGGCTTCCAGCCTGAGACCCGGATCCAAATGTCTCCCATTGTCGGCCGATGTTTGTAGAAATTGGAGCACCCCAAGCTCTCACCTCCTGTATTACTTATACCCAACTGGTCTCGTTTTTGCCAGCGTTTTCCCCCTACGGCTTATTGATTGTATCAGTGAGGATTGCTTTCAGCTGCAAGTAATGGGCAAACCCATCGAAGACAGGCTTACGATGTCAAGATGATCGATGAGGGCACGTGATAAGAAATGAGAAGTTGAAAGTTCCTGTTGTTCTGGTGTGGCTCAGTGAGGTCACAGAGGACTCTTTCTCTGCTTAGGTATTTCTGACAAGTTAGATTTTCATCCTTAAACTCGTCATCTCACAGTCATAAGATGATCCAGCTGTAGATATGACAGCATCTCCGAAAGGAAAGAAACGGTGATCAATGCCTACAGTGACCAACCAGCCCCCTTTGTCCAGGACTGAAAGGTGGGAGGCCTCCCTTGGATGCCTCAGGCAGATCCGGACAAGTTGGTCACCCTCTGGCCCCCTGTTATTAGGGAAGGATATCTCCTCCGGGAGCAATTTCCTCTTACATCTTTTGGACCAGACCTAGGACACATGCTCAACACTGGGCCAGTGCCTAGAAAGAGGCCAGGGATCTGCTGTCATGATTCCCCCCTTGGGGCTGGAGAGGAAGGCCTCCCCTGGGCTTGCCCAACACTTGAACAGAGTTGGGGGTTTTATTCCCCAGGATGGAACATCTGCCAGAGTGTTCATGAAAAAATGCAATTTTCTAATTAACCAACAGAGCAGAGTCTTAAAGACCATTCATTCATTCATTCATTCATTCATTCAAATATTCATTTATTGAACAAGTATGTGTCGAACCCTACTGGCCTGGGTGCTGGGAACAGCCTCTTCTCTCCCGAAGCCTCCAACCAAGTGAAGAGGCATCTGCACTGGACTTGAAAGGTCAGGTGTGATGAGTAGGTGCAAGAGTTAGAATTCTGGGGCCCGTGTAACAGGGAAGCTAACCAGCCAGGGAGGAGGTGACTAGGAAGTGGAGACCTCCAGGGTGGACGGAATTTGCTAGGAGATGGGGAGGAGAGAGAGGCAGAAAAGGAAGAATAAAGGGAAGGAGGACCCCACTTCGCAGGGGTGGGCCATCTCCCTGCTCTGTGGGGGGGGCTGGGAGGTGGAGGTGGGTGGTTTATGCTGGGGGTGCCTGGAGGGCATCGGAGGGAGGCACGAAGGGCACCAGAGAGGGTCCGGGTTAGGTAACTATGTCCTAGGGCCCTGGTGTGGTCTCCTCCACCCACAGCCAGAAGGGTTTCATTGCTTCCTCCCATGCAGTAGCCTCCACAGCAAGCCTCCCTCCTCCTCGGGCCTGAGCTCTGGCCCAGCCCGCACTCCCCGCCTCAGGGGAGAGACTTCCGGAGCAGATGGCTCCCGCCCTCTCTTCCTCTGGAGAACCTGCATCCGGACACCTTCACAGAGAGCTTCTAGGACTTTCACGCACATACATCCCCTGAGGCTGGGGCACTACTCACTAGCTCCCAGGGACACTGATGCCTCGGGTCCAGAGGCTGCAATTTTGTAGCAAGGCCTTGGTCTGATTCTGGAAGCTCAGTACTGCTCACATCCTGCCCAACCCTGACCATTACAGCCATCGCCAAGTCCTCTGCTCTCCTCTCTCTCCTGTCTTAACTCCTGTGTCCTCAATTGCTTTAAAATTTGAGATGGGACTCTCCTTGAACACCAACCACCATAAGAAATCCCCTTATATTAAAGTTCTCATTCGTCGAACTACTGAGTCCTTCCTATGGCCGTTGAGTCATTGGGACTATGGGCCACCCGCACAGGGCCTCTGTGGTTGGGAGCAATTCAGGGAACGTTGAAACAGTCCATCTAATTACCGAAGCCTTTCTACATTCTGGGTGTTCTTCCGGGAGCCGGGGATAAAGCAAAAGATCAAAATATCTGTTCTCATGGAGCTTACATTCTGCTGAAGGAGACAGTCTCAAAAGAGAAAGAACGGTATGTGCTAAGGGAAAAATATAAGGCTGGGAAGTTGAAATTATGTGTGTGGCAGCCAGGAAAGGCTCAGCAAATAACGTAGACTTTACTGTCAACTCGTGTAGTAGCGGGGGGATTTGTCACACGGGTCACAGCGCAAACACACTTTGTGGGCCTGTGAAACCCCCACGTCTCTCCCTGTCAGGCCTCTTCCCCAGGGCAGTACAGCTGGGCCATCTGCCTGCCCCGGAGGGATGGTCCCACAGGGAGGTCAGCCCTGCAACGTTTCCCTGGAACCCCAAGGAAGACAGTGGTCTCCATTAAAAAAAAATTTTTTTTTAACATTTATTCATTTTTTTGAGAGACAGGGTGCAAGCAGGGAAGGGGCAGAGAGAGAGGGAGACACAGAATCCGAAGCAGGCTCCAGGCTCCGAGCTGTCAGCACAGAGCCCAACACGGGGCTCGAACTCACAGACCATGAGATCATGACCTGAGTCAAAGTCAGACGCTTAACCGACTGAGCCACCCAGGCACCCCCCGAAGTTGTACTTATAAGAAGGGCTTTCACACACTCTTATATGAACTTCAAAACAATCTTTTAAGAGTACACATCCTCCCACTATGGCTTACTAGATGTCTGACCTTGGTGTATGCATTAACTTCTCAGTCCTCAGTGTTTTCATCAGTGAGATGGAGGTTATCATACTTATTTCACAAGGTGGTTGTGGAAGTTAAATAACTTAATACAAATAAAGTTTGCATGGAAACCTTGCAAACAGAGATGAATACAAAGAGCTTTCCTGGCACATAGGACGTACTCAGTAATTGTGAGCTTTTGCTGCTTGTAGTAACTTTATTTGTTTATCACTTCAGTAATCATTCCAAACCTTTGCAACATTCGGTGACCACCCCACTAACCATTCTCAGCATCTAATTTTATCTCTTTTTTAATTTTTTAAAAATGTTTTATTTATTTATCTTTAGGAGAGAGAGTTGGGAGGGGGGTGCTGTTCGGGAGGGACAGAGAGAGCAAGGGAGGGAGACAGAGAATCCGAAGCAGGCTCCGTGCTGTCAGCGCAAAGCCCGACTTGAGGCTTGAACCCATGAACTGTGTGACATCATAACCTGAGCTAAAATCAGGCACTCACACGCCTAAGCCGCCCAGGTGCCCCATCTTCTTTTTCAAATGAGAAAAACAGACGTACTTAACTCTCCACGCCGACCCAACACTGCCCTGCGGCCCAGGGCCAGAGGCTGGTTCCGACCCCCAGTTCTTATCTTGGCTTCGGCACATGGAAGCTGTGTGTGGAGCTGAGAGAAAACGACAAGTCCCTTCTCTGCGCCAGCAGGGTCAGTGAGAATGCTTGCCTCCTACAACTGCAAGAATTAGGAATAAAGCCTTCAGACCATTTTGTTGCCCGAAGTCAATGCTCTAAAAATGTAAACTATTATTTTTATTGTGCACCAGCCAGTGATTCCGAGCCTGTTTTTTTAAATCCCCATCCCCTCTTTTCCTCACCACCTGCACCCCCTCCCCTGCTAACCATCAGTCTGTTCTCTAGAGTTAAGAGTCTGTTTCTTGGTTTGTCTCTCTCTTTTTGTTTCCTTTGCTTATTTGTCTTGTTTCTTAAATTTTGCATGAGAGTGAGATCATGGTATTTGTCTTTCTCTGACTGACTTATTTCACTTAGCATTATACTCACTAGCTCCACCCACGTCATTGTAAATGGCAAGATTTCATTCTTTTTTTATGGCTGAACAATATTCCATTGTATATATATATATATCTCACATTTTCTTTATATATATCACATCATATATATATATATATCACATCATATACACACACATCTTTATATATATATATATGTATCACATCATCTCTCCATATATATACCACATCATATATACATATATATATATATATATATCACACCTTCCATATATATACACATACACACACACATATATGTACCACATCTTCTTTGTGTGTGTCTGTGTGTGTGTATGATGTGGTATATACACACACACACACACACACACACACACACACACATATATATATAATGGAATATTGTTCAGCCATGAAAAAGAATGAAATCTTGCCATTCGAAATCTTACCACATCTTCCGGTGTGTGTGTGTGTATATAGATAGATAGATAGATAGATAGATCTCACATCTTCTTCATCCATCTATCTGTCGATAGACTCTTGGGCTGCTTCCAGAACTTGGAATAATGCTGCAATAAACATACGGTGCATGTATATTTGTGGCCATTTTAAAACAGGGCTGTACTTTTTTCCACTCCTCCCTTTGTTGGGGTGGGGTAAGGGGGAAAGGAGCTTCTTCTGCTTGACTCTGGGTGAGCTCTCTGACTGCCTCGACCACCAGGATCCGGAGTGAGTGTAACTTCTGAGGCTGAGTCATAAGAGGTCATGACCTTCTTCCTCGCTCACAGGGAGCACTTGCTCTTGGAGCCCTGAGTTATCTGCAAGGCCGACCACCCAGAGACACGCCATGTTGGGGTGCTCCAGTCTATAGTCTAGCTATCCCTGCCAGGGTGCCAGACATCATAGTCCCTCCAGACTAGCCCACTGGCTAGGTGAGTGCCACCCAGGACCTCCATCCAAGAACACCGTGTACAACAGAAGTTGCCCAGCCAAGCTCTATCTGAACCTGTGACTCACCAAACTGGGCACTGTAATGAAATGATGATTGTTTTAGGCTGCATAGTGTTGAGGTACTTTGTTACACAGCGATGGATAACTGGTACACTAAAGTACAATTACTTCCATTGCAGTATTGTTGCTATTATCACCAGTATCAGAATTAAAAGACTGACAGGCGGGCACTAGTGTGCCTTCCCAACCGAGCAGGAACCAAAAGGGTAGTTAGAAGGTTCGAGCACGTGATCTCTGAGCGTAACCAATTTTCTGGGTTGGGCGTCCTTCCGACCGTCCGGCCTGACCTCTCTGTTGGGTTTTGCGCAAACCATGTCTGGCTGGTAAACTGCCCTTTGGGAAACCGCAGGAATAGTCCTGTCAACCGTTTCTTCAGGGCTCAACCCCGGGGAGATGACTCATCTTATACGATCTGGCCCAAAGAAAGGCATCCCACTCTGGGTCTAGTAAACGCCACCATGCTGATGGTCACCATTAAAAACGTTGCAAACCGAGTCAAGTCTTTTACAAAACAAGGACAGCACAGGAGATTTGCAAGGACCTCCCTCTGAAAACCAGAAAGAATAGACTCTCACCTGGGAGGAGGACTTGCTTTCTTCACCTCCGGCTCTTATCCCTGTCTTAGTGGGATGTCCCCGAAACGGACACAGACTGGGCCATCGTGCCAGAAACATTGTGTCACCTACCTTTCATGTGGCTGTTGTTGTTGCTGTCCAACTATGATATGTGACTCCTTTTTAGCACTGTTATTTTTTGTTTGAATGCTTTAAAAATCTTTCAAGTCTGTGGATCTGCTGATGTACGGTGCCTTCGCTGCGATGGGTCAAAACCAAGAGAACTGTGTGGATAAACTTTCTCGTACAAGTAGAAAATTACTTAATTTCACACAAGAAATGGATGGATGCTGAAGCAGAAATGGACTGTCCGTGGACGTTCCTCAAGCGCTAGCAGCAAAAAAAAATGGTGCCTCGAGTGCTTAGTGTTTGATGTCATTCACAGTTTCGAAAAACTCTACAGTGTAGAAAGGTTTGAAAAAAGAAAAACAACACTGCAAACTGCAAGCCAGACCAAATACCAAGCTAACAAGCACTCTCCCCACCCCCCACCCCCCCACACACACTTTTTGAATTAAGATTATATAAAATCTACACTCTTGGTTTCCCCTGAATATAGCAGCAGAGCCTTGGCAGATCTGATCTCTGTAAGACATCAGCCAAGGAGGAAAGACGCTGACGACCTTCCGTTCCTTCTATCCGTCAAAGTGAAGGAAACAAACACAGTGCTTTTAATCAATATTTATGTAACACTCACCCAAAGCTGGACTTGCTGAAGTAAAATATAACCTTTCTCTCTTTAAACACCTTTTACTTGTTATTCAAATAGGAAGTTATTCTTCCAGAATTAGCTATGTCTGTCAACCCAGCATTCCTGAATGCCACATATAAAGCTCTTACCATATCCCACCTTCTCAATAACTTTCTCTTTAGCTTAGCTTTTATTTATTTTTGACAACTCCCTGGGGTTGCCTGACAGGAGAAATCTTTAGGACTGGGGTAATATGGTTTTTACATTCAGGACTACATTATTTTTTTTTTTATTAGTGTTTTCAACTCGGAACAAGACAGTGGGACAAACCCACGCCAAATGCAGTCCATTTTTTATTAATGGTTCCACAGACCAACATTTATTTTAAGCCTTAATGCTCCAACTTTCTTGTCTCCTTCATTGGTTTAAGAGGTGCCGGTGTGTTCTCAAATGTGTTTTTGTTGGATCGGCATAGGGTATAGCACTTTGGCAGGAAAGCATGGGTTAAGCAGATGAAAATTCACTGGATTCTATCAGCGCAAAATTCCAGGTGCTACTCCCATTGTTTCCTTACGGGTGCCATAAATTGATCAGGATGGAACGGTCCCTTTGCGCCATTGATCTTGGTTTATAATCCCTTATCCATGGGTGGGTCTTCCCAATTTAGGCCATGGCTGAAAACACACATATTATTTCCTTCTACATTCTGCCCTGTGTCTAACCCAGTTCTCCAGCTCTTTCCTCTATGGATGGCCCTCCCTGTCGTATTCCAACCCTATCATTGGAGTGACGTGAATGAAATTAGGTAGTTTTGTGACTTCCCAACGGAATTCTACCCCTACAGCCCCGCAGGTCAGAGATTTTCCTTACTCGCCTGAGACAACATTGCACAGAGGGCCACAGAATGGGTTTGACCAATCTGACCTCATAAGCCCTGAGGGCTGCCCCACTTGTAACATTCTATTTGGGGGCCCGTCTAGTTTAAGCAGAAGCCAGGGAGTTAGAAACTGAGCTCTGGAAAGACAGAGCAAACGGATTGGCGGAAGTCTTAACCCTACTTTTTCCTTTTCTTTTTTCAAATGTCTGTTTGTTTACTTACTTACTTACTTATTTAGAGCGTGAGGGAGGGAGGAGCAGAGAGGGAGGGAGACAGGATCTGAAGCAGGCTCTGCTTCATCAGCGCAGAGCCTGATGCAGGACTTGAACTCATGAACCGTGAGATCACGACCTGAGCCGAAAGCAAGAGTCGAACCCTTAACCAACTGAGCTCCCCAGGAGCCTCCCTGTTTTTTCCTTTTTGAAAAATTTGCCAACCACTCTTTGCCTGCCTCATGGACACAACTATTGTTAGGTTCTCTCTTTTTGTTTTTAAATTTTTTTTAATGTTTATTTTTGAGAAAGAGAGAGAGAGAGAGAGAGACAGAGTGCAAGCAGGGGAGGGGCAGAGAGAGACAGAGACACAGAATCCGAAGCAAGCTCCAGGCTCTGAGCTGTCAGCACACAGCCCAACTTGGGGCTTGAACTCATGAACCACGAGATCATGACCTGAGCCGAAATCGGACACTTAGCCAATGGAGCCACTCAGGCGCCTCTCTTGAACATCTATGTGGTCCAGGCTCTAACTAGCAGGCTCACTGTGACATTTTCCAGATCTAACTTTAAAATGTATATTATTTATTGTACCCTGCCTTGATCCAGAAAGGGCTTAAGGCAGCTGACTGAAATATATGATCATGAAAATCTGATTCAACTTCTTATTTGGTTAAAGACATTCTGCTGTAAATGGGGGGAAAAAAAGTTTTGAAATCCTCTTTTTCATTACAAGGTGATTACCGTATTTTACAACAAACAGACGTTTCTCGTAAGTGAATACAGTTGAGTATCTGTCCAAAAATTTCCTTTGACCTTGTAACTTACAGCTAATATATAGTGTTTTCGTTCCTTCCTAACCAGGAACTTTGATGTCATCATATAAATTATGCAGAAGAAATGTCTTGTGTGGGCAAAGCTGGACAGTCACAAGATTCGAATCCACTCTGATGGAACGCCCCTGCCTGTGGCATGGAGGGCCTTCTGCTCTGGTCACCCCCAGGACACCCTCCATTTATTATTTCATTTTATTTCCCTCATCATGGAGGCACAGCACTTTCTAGTTTTTTTTTCCCTTCCGTTGGCCACTTGAAATCCCACATTTCTGTGATTAATTAAAATATTCAAATGTCACTCTTTTATTTCTAGTTTATAAATGAGCTTTTGGCTGTCTCTGTAGAGCAGAACTGATTTTTCATATTCCCTGGCCAGGTCAGGCTTTGGTGGGATCCCGTGGCCGTTTGTGGCCATGAGGTCAGCTCCCCTTGACTGATCATTGCCATTTCCTGAAGTGCCTGCCATGTCCCTTCCCATGTCCCCTCCCAAACAGCCCTCATCAATGGGCAGATTCTGGAGGAAGGAGAGAAGAAATGCTTCCATCTGTGTGGAGACTCCAGTGTAGACACTTGCTTCCACGGTCTTCCTTCTGTGCGGGTACAAGTGGGGGGAGTTAACCCACCAAGTCATCTGGGTTACATGCTCCCAGTCAGCTGTTACATGTTGGACAGGATACACTGCTCACCGCTGTGTGTGTGTACAAACTCTGAGGTTGGAGGCTTTTGCTTTTATTTTTGTTTATTTTTGTTTGTCTGGAAAGAGACTTCATAGTAAATTATGCAACAAAGTAGAGAAAGAGAATAAAATCACGGGGGGCGGGTGGCGGGTACCTTCTTTTAAAGTCACTCTCGGTGACTCAGTTGGTTACGCATCCGACTCTAGATTTTGGTTCAGATTATGATCCTGTGGTTCGTGAGTTCGATCCCACATCTGTCAGTGCAGAGCCTGGAGCCTGCTTGGGATTCTGTCTCCCTCGCTCTCTTCTTCTCTCTCTCTCTCAAAATAAATTTAAAAACTTTGAAAAGCAAAAGTCACTCCCCATGTTTTGAGCTTTGTGGGGCAGGGCACTGTGCTAAGTGACTTTCACACACAGGATCTCCCTGTGGAGGGGACACCATCACCCCCATTTTCCAGATGAGGAAGCCAAGACTCAGAGAAGACAGGATCCTCTAAGGATGAGCCTGGGATTTGTTTTAATCATGTGTGGTAAAGGCACACAAACACAGAAGTAGTTGTCATGAGGGGAGGAGGCACTGAAGGCCAGGCAGGGCCACATGGGGAAGCACAGGGTCTGTCGGGAGGCAGAGGGTAGGAAAGGGGAAAGCATGGCTGACAGCCTTTACTGGGGTTTTCGTGGGAAGGGAAGGCAAGGCCGAATAAACGGTTTAGGATTAGCGAGTTTCAATAATTATGGCAGTCTCTGAGCTATAGAAGTGTCCCTTGGAGTCTGGTACCTGGCCGCGTGGTGACATAGGGCAGGGGGAGGATTGGCGTAGCATCTGAGACTCCAACTTAGGATGCGGTTGAGGTGTGGGCTCTCGATTGGTTGGTTTGTGATCAAAGGCACGCTTGCAGGGGAGTCGTTTGCTGCCTCTAGGAACTAGCTACCCCCGGAAAGGGCTGTTTCTCCAGGTTCAAGGCCCCAAATGCCAGACCATCGGAATACAGAAAATAACAAAGAGTAGTCACTACACAGGTTCGTGCAGGTCATCAGGGGCAAAGCCAGGGTTCAGACCAGGCCTCCCAGCCCCAGTCCAACATAGGGTTCAACCCTGTGAAATGTTTCTTTCCCCCATTACCCACAGCTGGCTCACGGGAGCACAGGAACTGATTAAGGTGCACATCCTACTCCTGGGAGCTTATTTTTGTTAGCAAAAGACAGACAGAAGGCTCACATACAAGGTTAGGATAACCTTCCCCCTGGAAGTCACCAAAGCTTGGTCGGATGGTATTGTCAATGTCTCAGGGACATTTGCATTTGCAAGGAAGCTTGTGATTCATCTTTTCTTTAAAAAACATTTTATTGAGGTATAATTGACGCATACCATTGTATTAGTTCCAGATGCGCAACATGATTTTTGCTATTTGCATATAATGCTAAATGATCACGGCAAGTCTAGCCAACACCCATCACCATACATAATTAACGAAATTTTTTCTTGTGATAAGAACTTTTGAGATTTACTCTCTTAGCAACTTTCAAATACGCCATACAGGATTATTAGCTCTGGTCACTATGCTGTACATTACATCCTATGGCTTGTTTTATAACTGCAAATTTGTGTCTTTCGACATTCATTTTTCCCACTCTCCACCCCCACCTCTGGCAACTACCAGTTTGTTCTCTGTATCTATGAGCTTGGTAGGGTGTTTTGTTTTGTTTTGTTCTTTAGATTCCACATATAAGCAAGACCATAAGGTATCTGTCCTTCTCTGCCTGACTTATTTCACTTAGCTTAGTACACTCTAGCTCCATCCACGTTGTTGGAAATGGCAACATTTCATTTCTTTTTGATGGCTGAGTAATATTCCATTGTATGTATATACCACACCTTCTTTATCCATTCATCCATCCATGGACACTTAGGTTGCTTCTGTATCTTGGCTATTGTAAATAAGGCTGCAATTAATATGGGGGTGCCGTATCATTTTGAGTCAGTGTTTTTATTTTCTTTGGATGAATACCCAGAGGTCGAATTGCTGGATCATATGGTAGGTCTGTTTTGGATTTTTTGAGGAATGTCAATACTGTTTTCCACTATGGCTGCATGATTCATCTTTTCCGTAAGTTAACAATTCACTTCTGCTTTCCTGCCTCAGACCCACCTTGCATCTTTGGGCTGGGGAGAATCAAGTGTACTAAGAAGAACACATCTGTTTAGGCAATGCTTGTGTGCACACCTGTGAGATTTCTGAGGCTGTCAGAGCTCGAGGCCCCAAGAGGCAGGGAGAACCATCAGCCTCTGTGTCCTCTGTGCCATCCTCCATGTGCAGACCCAGTGTCCCCCACGACCGGCACTGGGTATGTGGAAGTTTGTACAGAAAGAAAGAAGCAGGGGAGAGGTGTGTTGGGAGAAACAAATGAGTTTGATAGATCTAGATTAGCCCAGCTCAGTAGGAACTGAATATACACCACAGATGTCATTTTAAAAAGCCACATTAGAGAGATAAAAAGAAACAGGTGAAATTGATTTTGGTAACCTATTCTATATAGCATCCAACACACATTTCATTTCAACACATAATCATCATAAAAATTATTTATGAGACATTTTTGTAACCCTTTTTCCTACGAAGTCCTTGAAATCTGTATGGATTTTATAGCTACAGCATATCTCAGCTTGCACTTAGCCACATTGTAAGTGCTCAGATTTCACATTTCATGTAGCTGGTGCCTACCATCCTGGATGGCACAGACATAGATCAGTAAAACCCAGGCCATTTGTTCTCTTGGCTTCCATGGCAGGAAAGGGAAGGATCATAGCCCATCTGGACATAAAGTACTTGTGGAAGACAGTGGGCTGATAGCATCGGAACAGAAATGAGACAGGAAGGCAACATACACTAAAGGGGAACAAAGAGCAGGCAGGAGAAGCATAGAAAAGGAAATAAGATGTGGAAACACTCCATTCCTTGCGTTTGTCTGCTGTGTAAGCAGGGCGCCAAGCTTTTTTATTGTTTTTTTTTTTTTTTTTAAGTAAGCTCCAGGCCCACCATGGGGCTTGAACTCACAACCCTGAAATCAAGAGTCACATGCTCTCTCCACTGAGCCAGCCAGGCACCCGCACAGTGCCAAGCTCTTAAGACACATCATCTCATGGAGTTCTTGGAACCCAATCTTTGTCATTCAAGGACACTGAGGCCCATGGCACAGGTCCAGCTCACAGCTAGGAGCTCATGATTATAGGATTCAAACCCACTCTTATGTGACTGCAGTACAGCCCCTAACGTTTCAGTAACATGCCACAGACATCGATTATGTTTGGGTCAAGGTGGGAAGTTTTCTGCTGGAAAGATTTATGCATAAGTTAACATGAATCCGAAAGCAACTTTGCTCTGCATGGTTTTCACCCCAATATCAACTGGAGAAATCAGGCAGGATGACCTCCTCATCATAACACGAGGCTAGCAAGGCATCACTCACAGGCAACTGAAGGCATCTCTTTGGATAAAAGGCCCCCCTTTTTTTTTCAGAATGGAAATATCTATATTGTTTTGTTTTAAGGACGTGTGCATTCATTATACAATGTCCAAAAACATAAAAAGAAGAGCCTCAGTAATTCTTCTCCCCACTCTGTAAGAATCACTATAGATGATGGTGTGTAATTAGAATAAAAAGAATCCAGGTACATTGTGTACCTGCCTTTGTCATGATGCGTCACCTCTCAGATCTATGTTTCCATGGCAACACCCTTCCCAAGCAGTTTATCCTTTTTTTTTTAAGTTTGTAGAGTGTTCCATCAATGAATGGACCCCAACTGAACGATCCCCCTTTGACGGGCATGCAGGTTGTTTTCAGGGTCGTGATATATAAACAACCCTGCAATGAGCATTTCCCAAATATCCACACATCTCCATGTCTCTCAAAGTATTTCATCAGGACATATTTATATGGCAGGTTTTAAAATGCCAGTGTCACCATGCATGTTATGCTGGGCCACACATACTGAGGGTAAAACATCCACATCACAGTAATGATACACTCTGCATTCTTGGCTTTTGTCTGTGACCACCCCCAAGCCTCGTCGTGGTGCCCCCCTAGACGCTACACCTGGGGAGCATGACATGGACTTTCAGGCCACGCTGAAGCTTCTTCCACCTTCATCTCACCTTCCCTATGCCCATCTTATGAGATGTCAAGAGCCCCGTGTCCCATGCTGAGGACCGAACTCCCATCTCTGGTACTGCAAGCCTCCAAGCTGATGGAGGAATGGGGAATGGCAAAGTCATCCCCAGGTCTGTCACACAGTCACATACAGCCCAAGATTAGCACTTCTCTGGATCCTGCAGTCCCTGTTCTTATAGCAGAACATAGGCAAGGCTGGAAGATTCCAGAACCCTCACTCTAGGGCACTATTTATTATTCTAGGCTGGACTGAAAAGTTTTTCTGGCTCTTATCTTTGGATAGGTTCTCTCCTAGGGGGCTTCTCAGGCCTCCAGACCACTAGACTCATGGCTCAGGTGCTCATAGGAAATGCCCAAACCCATCAAAATCCTAAAGTGAGTAGGCTTAAGTTTTTGCTGTGTCTCCACCCTAGGCTGTTGATCTTCAGTATCTAGGGAGGCGACAGGGCCACTTGAAGGTTTTCTGGGAGGACTATTATGGGTGTCCCCCCCCCCACCCCATGCAGGAGGCTGGTGAGGTTGGAGAGACTGGAGGAGACAACTTGGGGTGAGGTTCACGTGCATTTAAGAATGTTGGAGTATCAGAGCTGGAAGGGACTGGAGTGGGTGTATTAGTCAGTGCTGCTGCAGTGACAAGCAGTTCTGAATTCTCAGGGGCTACAACAGCAAAAACATCTTCCTCACTATGTAATGGGGTCCACTGTGCTACGGTGGCCCTGCTCCAACCATCTTTTCATTCCAGGATACCGCCTCAAGAAGCAGCACTGTCCTAGCTCGGAAGGTAGGGAAAAGAGCAGGAAAGCTGCCGGGGGCTTCCCCACAGCTTCCTAGACAGAGCTTTTCCTCACACATGGCTTAAGTCCATGCACTCATGTTCCGTTGGCCAAAGCATACTCCATGGAGAAGCCCAAAGCAATGGAGCAGAGGCGTCTAATACCTTCACAGGGGAGAGGAGAGTGAATAACCGTGAACGCCAACTCTAGCTACCACACTCAGAGCATCCCTAATCTATGATACACACGGAGGAACTGAGGCCCAGTGAGGGAAAGCTTGACCAAGGCCCACCCACCAGAACCGGGACTAGCACCAGACCTCCTGGCAACCAACCCAGGGCTCTTAATCCTACCCCAGAGCTTCCCAAAATGTGTCCCAAGAGATATTGTCGAGGATCTGTGTTATAAGATACCTCAGAGCCTCTGACGATGCCATTGAGATTTATGGCTTTGCACATCGGGAAAGTGGTCTACGGCCTTTCCCAACCTCTTTGACCACAAAACCCACAGAGCCAGCCGAGGAGCAGCCTGTAGTGCTGGCCCTCCCAGGAACACACTTTGGGAAATGCAGCACCACACCAGCGAACCACATAGACCCTAACTCACCATCGGGAACGTGGAACTTGAAGTTTTATGTTGCTATAAGGAATGTTTTAAAATAACGCAACCTTCATATAAATTCTTCCCAGCTTAGAAATAGACACAGATCTCATTTTTAGCAAGTTCACGTTATTTTGGGAGGCCATCATAACTTTTGATTATTTTTTCCACTTCCATTTCTTTTTCAGTTGCAGCTGAAAATGCTATATAAATGCAATGAAACATATTCATAAAGTCTTTGGTGGATGAATCATGGGGATCTGGAAAGTGTGCTTGCCTCTCTGCTGTGAGCCTTCTCTTCTTTTTTTCTTTGACAAAGACAACAAATGTTACATATCATGTCTCAACCAAAAAAGTGTGTTTTAACACAACAAAAACCTGTGCTCTGGTGTGATCACGGCAACACAGCACGTCATCCTCAAGACGTCTCAAAGGGTCACACGTGGCCTCTGCTTGGGACCATGGAACTATCGGAAAAAGGCTACAAAGATTAGATCATTTCAGATCATTAGGGTATTTTTTTCCACGACCATTCTTTTGATCTGTAACATATGTGAAATTAAAATACACTTTATACAGTTTTTCCCCCCAAACCCTTCAAAAAGTAAAATTCGATTCAAATGGCTCAAAAATGAAACTGTGGACATACTCCAGTCACCCTTTACCAGAATTTTCTGACACGCTGGAATAGATCATAAGCAGGCAAGGAGGGATAGTGCCTTCTCCAGGGCTCTCAGGCAGGCAGCCCCACAGATCACGAGCTCCTGGGTTGGAACAGCTCACCTAGAGCCTGGGTCCTCTCGGGAATGTCCCTCCAGGTCACTGCACAGACCCTGGGGAAAGACTCCTTCTTTGGGTTACCTCGAATGGTACAAAACTGTCCTTTATACTTTCCTACAATTCCTATCTTTGGGGAAGGGAAAAATTAGCCTAATCCCTCTGTTCCATGACCATCCCTTCAAGTATTTCTCCCAATATTTCTCTCCCCTTCTCCCAATCTTTCTCTCAAACACTCACCGTTCCCGGGCTGCTCCTGGCTCAGTGTTTCTGAGCTCCTTCAGCTGCTGGGGACGGATATCGGCCTAAAGGAGCCCCATGCGTCCATGATGCCAACACCAGCAGCTGCAGCCCCGGGGGGTGGGGACAAGTAGAGGGCAGGTGGTGTCAGGGTCACATGTGGCTGGCTGGAGGGTCTTGTCTCCTTCACTGCATCATGCGTCATCACAACTGTGTCCCCACATTATCATGATGTGACCTTTTTTAAAAAATCTTTTTAACATTTATTTATTTTTGAGAGAGAGAGAGAGAGAGAGAGCGAGTGTGAGCGTGCGCACATGAGTGGGGGAGGGGCAGAGAGAGAGACACAGAGGATCCCAAGCAAGCCCAGGGCTGTGAGTGTAGAGCCCGATGCAAGGCTTGACCTCACAAACTGTGAGATCATGACCTGAGTCGAAATCAAGAGTCGGATGCTTATCCGAATGAGCCACCCAGGTGCCCCCATGATGTGGCCTCTCTACCCAGGGCCACACACTGAGAATTTGGGCCTATTTGTTGCTGCAGTTACCCTGATTAATAGGCCACTGGAGTGTATGAGTGTGTGTGTGTGTGTGTTGTGTGTTATGTTATATATTATGTATTATATACACATATCATTTAAGTCATATTCATAGATTTGCATAATCCTATTACCACTGTAGGATGAAGTGGTTTTTCATTTTTATTAGTTGTCTATATGAAATCCAAGACTTTAGGTTGTTTTCCCGATAGCCTTGAAAATGTACTTAAAATTTAAAACGTTTAGATATGGTGGCAAAAGAAAAGCTTAGCCAGACTCCTGTTTCACCAGATCACAGACCCCTGCAGATACCACAGGGGGGTCTTTTCTCCGCGGTGTCGCCTTCATGTCCCATCCAATGCTGCTTCTGTGACAGGTTGAGCGAAAGAATGCAAAGAGGTTGGAGAAGAGAGTCGATCAGTCCTCCCTGGGCTCCGCCTGGGTCTGTCCTGGGGAACCTGGAGGGTTTTCATTCCGTGAGCCCGGAGGCCTGCCTTTCCCACATCCACACCTGAGCGAGCTGGAGGCCTCTGCTCACCGCTGGGGTCCATCCTGGTCTCGTAGGGAAACAGTGAGCCATTGTTTGGGGGAAGGAGGAAAGAACATTTTAATGAGTGCGCACACACCCTCAGCCTCCTGTGCCCACGGTTTCATCCTCGAAGACACATCCCAGAGAGCGATATGCAGTCGTGCTGGGGGCCCCGCGGAGCCGGCATGCCTCGGGCCACAGTCCCCCTCCCCCTTGCCAGCGCCCCCACCGCTGGAGGCACCGCCCGCAGATCCCCCCGGTGCACCATCCTCCTAAATCGGGCTCCGCTGGGCAGGACAGCACGGTGTGTCGAAGGCAGGGAGCATAAGCCACTTGCTTTTCCTTACTGCTGAAGGGGAAGCAGCCGCCGTCAGCCAGCCCCTTAACTGACCTGCTGGAAATCACAAAGTGCTGAAATACCGTACGGATCATCGTCACGGGTGCGGCTTTGTCAGGAGAACCCTGAACCGCCCCCCACCCACTCGAAGGTGATGCCCAGGGTGCCACGAACACGCCTCCCACCCAGCACATCCACTCCGTTTTGGTAACAGCAAAGGGGGCGAAAAGCAAACAGTGTGTGCGCGCGGCGTGTATTTTTCTAACAGGGCAGTAAGAAAATACTTGCTACCTGAGATATTTCTGCAAGTCAGTGAAGCAAGCAGTTCTACATGTGGGTTGCATTATCCTCAGAGTTGAGCCTGGCTTTCTAACACACACTAAACAGGCGTCTGCGGGGGGGTGGGTTTAATAAAAGCTGCAACTTTCCCTAATGCTTAGAGGCAGTAAAGATACAACATCTCAAGTGCGTCAGGATAGGCTAATTGCCGTGCGCCAACATCCCGAAAGGAGGGTTGCCCCAAAAGATGATCACCCTGCCATCATCCGCCTGGACCAGCCTGGGGTGAAGCTTCAGAGGTAGCAACACCCACGTGTGTGGGGAGGTTCCGAAGCTTCTTTCCTGAGGAATGCTTCCTGCAACTCAGGACGCCCCCACCATCTCCCGGGCCATGCCACGGTCTTGGGTCCCAAATGGATTTATGTCCCGTCCCTCCATAGTGCTCATGTATGAGGAAAGCACCTATCTGGACCCCATTAGTTTGGCCCAGGAAGAGATGTTTCAATGTGTTCGTGTTTATGGTTATGCCCTTAGATTTAATTGAGGTCATTACAAGAAGCAGCTGGATGAAGATTGCTTCTGCGTTTGGGCTAAAATGCTTGTCAAGGGCAGGGTTCATTTTGTCACCCGGTGAGCCCAGGGGAAGGCCCAAGAAAGATTTTTTTTAAGGATATAATGCCATGTGCATGGGTGAGAGGGAACCCTTTCAAGATGACTGGCTCCCCTCTTCCTAATAATGAATGTTATGCAAGCCAGTAGCTGCTAGGAAGTTTAGAGCCAAACTCAAGAAGTCACAGTAGTGACTTGGGCTCTGCTCCCTGTATCTGTTTCCTCCTCCTTTGCACAGTCTTGGTTTTTCTGTCACATTAACATTGCCATATCTATGGTTTGCTTCCAAGCCTTCTGGGAAAGAGAGGGAATATAAATAACCTACTGCTAGATATTGCTACCTCCATAAACAAGGTTTTTTCGGAGCATGACAGTTTATCACTATCTCTTTGCAGGGCTCACAGTGTTTTCTTGCTTTGAGTTCTTGAAACTTTGAAATATACCGGTATTTTTTCTTTATTGAACTCCTTTGCGTGGTATAGAAAATATAGACAGTAATTTATTTTCTTTCTTTTTTTATTGCAGCGTAATTGACCTATAATGTTATGTTAGTTTCAGGTGAACCACATGGTGATCTGACAATTCTATGCATTCAGCTATGCTCACCATAATAGGTGTATTTCCCATCCGACACTACACAGAATTATTACAATACTATTGACTGTATTCCCCATGCTGTACTTTTCATCCCTGTGACTTATTTATTTTAGAACTGAAAGTTTATACCTTTTAATCCCCTTCACCTATTTTGCCTATACCCCCAACCCCTCACCTCTGACAACCACCAATTTATTCTTTGTGTTTATGATGCTGTTTCTGTTTTTGTTTGTTTGCTCATTTGTTTTGTTTTTTAGATTCCAATGTAAGTGAAATCATATGGTATTTGTCTTTCTCTGACTTCTTTCCCTTACTGAAATATCCTATAGGTCCATCCACGTTGTCACAAATGGAAGATCTCATTCTTTTTTATGACTAATATGCCACGATTAATATACCACACCTTCTTTATCCATTTATCTATTGATGGAAACTTAGGTGACTTCTGTATCTTGGCTATTAAGTAAATAATGCTGCAATAAATATAAACATGCATATATATTTGTGAATGTTTTTGTTTTCTTTGGTAAATACCCACTAGTGGAATTATTGGGTTGTATATTTCTTTTTTTAACTTTTTCAGGAATCTCCATACTATTTTCCACAGTGGCTACACCAATTTAAATTCATGCCAACAGTGCTCAAGAGATCCCTTTTCTCAACATCCTTGCCAACACTTATTACTTCTTATCTTTTTTATATTAACTATTCTGATAGGCATATGGTGATATCTCATTGTGATTTCAACTTGCATTTCCCTGATGATTAGTGATGCTGAGCACCTTTTCATATGTCCGTTGTTTTCATAATTTCTCTTTCTGCTACTTTGTCATTAGTGTGTAGAAACGCAACACATTTCTGTATATTAATTTTGTTTCCTGCACCTTTACTGAATTCTCTTATTACTTCCAATAGTTTTTTGAAGGAGTCTTTAGGGTTTTCTGTATATAGTATCATATCATCTGCAAATAGTGAGTTTTATTTCTTCCTTACCAATTTGAATGCCTTTTATTTCTTTTTATTGTCTGATTGCTGTGGCTGGGACTTCCAGTATTATATTGAATAAAATTGGTGAGAGTGCCTATCTTTGTCTTGTTCCTGATCTTGGAGGAAAGGTGTCAGCCTTTTCCCATTAAGTATGATGGGGGTTGTCATGTATGGCTCCTATTATGTTGAGGTATGTTCCCCCTAAATCCATTTTGTTGAGTGTTTATCATGAATGGATTTTTTTTTAATTTTTTTTTAACGTTTATTTATTTTTGAGACCGAGAGAGACAGAGCATGAACAGGGGAGGGTCAGAGAGAGAGGGAGACACAGAATCTGAAATGGGCTCCAGGCTCTGAGCTGTCAGCACAGAGCCCAACGCGGGGCTCGAACTCACGGACCGTGAGATCATGACCTGAGCTGAAGTCAGGCGTTTAACCGACTGAGCCACCCAGGCGCCCCATGAATGGATATTTAATTTTGTCAAACGCTTTTTCTGCATCTATTGAGATGATCACATGGTTTTTATCCTTTGTTTTGTTAATGTGGTGTATCATGTTGATTGACCTGTGATGTTGAACTATCCTGTATCCCCAGAATAAATCCCACTTGACTGTGGTGAATGATCTTTTTAATGTATTGTTGAATGTGGTTTGCTAATATTTTGTTAAGGATTTTTGAATCTATGTTTATCAGGAATATCAGCCTGTAGAATTTTTTTGTTTTGTTTAGTTTTTTTGTAGTGTATTTGTCTGGTTTGGGTTTCAGGGTAATGCTGGCCTCGTAGAGTGAATTTGGAAGCTGTCCTTCCTCTTCTATTTTTTGGAATAGTTTGAAGATAACAGGTATTAACTCTTCTTGAAATGTTTGGTAGAATTCACCTGTGAATCCATCTGGTCCTGGACTTCTGTTGATTGGGAATTTTTAAATTACAGATTCATTTCCTTACTAGTAATCGGTCTGTTCAGATTTCTATTTCTTTT
Organism: Acinonyx jubatus; assembly: GCF_027475565.1. NCBI lineage: Eukaryota > Metazoa > Chordata > Mammalia > Carnivora > Felidae > Acinonyx > Acinonyx jubatus. The sequence continues at coordinate 8,815,465 of NC_069384.1, read as the reverse complement.
TTACTCAGTTTTGGAAGACTGTATGTTTCTAGAAATTTATCCATTTCTTTTAGGTTGTCCAGTTTGTTGATGTCCATAAACAAGCTTTGTTCTGGGTGCCTGCGAGAGTCACTTGTATCTTCAAGTCTGGAAATACCCCCATGGCACCAAGTGGTGGTGCCCACTAATAAAAGTCTCTAAGAAATTTGCAAACCTATAAACATGGGGAAGAGAAATCCCCATCAGATCTGATTTTATGACTGGAGGCCAAACACCAGCAGGTGCTTGTGAGAATAGCAACTTTCTACCCAATCCTGGGAAATGATAGGACATATGCAGTACTTCCTACGAGAAGTATTTAATATAAGAGCACACCTTCACCCCACCCCTTCCTAGAATATTCATTTTTTAAAATTGTTTTCATGTTTATTTATTTTTGAGAGAGAAAGAGAGACAGAGCACGAGCAGAGAAGGGGCAGAGAGAGAGAAGGAGACACAGAATCCGAAGCAGGCTCCAGGCTCTGAGCTATCAGCACAGGGCCCAACGCGGGGCTCGAACCCACAAACCGTGAGATCATGACCTGAGCTGAAGTCGGACGCTCAACCGACTGAGCCACCCAGGCGCCCCGAGAATATTCATTTCTTAAAATGTCCTTTTTAGAAACTCTACATTGTCGCTGATTAAAAAGAAAAACCATTCTAGAAGTAGCACCCTACAGCACTAGCCTCTCAGAAAGGTGACTAAAATATTGTAGGGGTGCCTGAGTGGCTCAGTCAGTTGAATGTCCACGTCCGACTCTCCATTTCAGCTCAGGTCTTGATCTCAGGGTCACAAGTTCAGACTCCGCGTTGGGCTCCACACTGGGCATGGAGCCTACGCAAAAAAACATTTTTTTAATTAAAAAAATATTGTCGTTTCCGCTATTTTCCATGACCTCACCTAATAACTAACCTACTATCAATCACAAACAGGAGCTGGGAAGGAGCTTAAAACTATTCCACTCTGACTGCAGGTTTTTCCAGTGAAAGACATGAAAAGATGAGAGGACCCATTCCACATGATGGATGATCCTTGGTGTTCTGCTAGCCAAGGATTCTCATCCGGGCTCTACCCTTGGTAGCTCTGTAATCATGGAAACGTCACTTTGCTTCCTGGCCTCCGTTTTTCTACCTTTGAAATCAGGGACGTGTCTCGATCTTAATGTATCCTCTTATTCTGAGCCTACCGCATCTGGGTGGAACCAGCCATTCCTAGAATTGCCAGCTCACAACCTTCCTAAGGGGAGTGTTAAAAAATGTCCAGCAGGGGGCGCCTGATTCACCGCAAACAGTGGCCTGGGGTCAGCACAACCTGTGGGCAGGGAGGGTGACGGACTCCAATTTTTCCCTCCAGTCCTAGAAGGATTCCAGACTTCCAAGAAGATTGGGTCTTCCTGGGGGTTAGGCTGGAATCGTTCCATCTTTTCTAATAGCCTGTTTTGCAATTTATCCCCACCTCTGAGCAGCTGGTCTGGACAACTCTACTTCTGAAATTTCTAGCATTTGGTAGTTTGGGGCCATCTGCCTATGTGGGAACATCTTTTCAGTTCATTCATTTGTGCTTCCAGTAGTAGCTGAGAAACCGGGAGCTAGTTGAAATTGAAAAAAAAAAGTCTCCATCTCTTGTCTTCAATCCCTGGACAATGGGAACTGAGCTAGCAGCCAGCACGACCACTGTGATTTAGCAGGGGCTGGTCAAGGAGGGTCCCTGATGGTGGGAAGAGGGGAAGGGGACATAAAGGTGGAGGGTATGCTGTGCTATTCTCCCCGGATGTTCTGAACGCGTCTCCTCTAAAAGAAGCTTCAGTCAATGATGGATGAAATAAGCTGTTTCAACCGCTGCCATTGTTGGAGTCTCATGCCAAACGAGAGTTCTCTGGGTACAATTACATCCAGACACCAGATTCTTCTGTGCCCCCACTAAGGCTTCTTGAATTCTTCAGGGTGCTAAGGCTTTTGAAGAAACTCCCAAGCTCTGTAGAACCTGTTTGTTACACGGGTCATGTGTCCCTCAGAAACATATGTTGAAATTTTAACCATTGGCACCTGTGAATGTGAACTTGTTTGGAAACAGGATTGTTGCAGATGTAACTAGTTAAGAAGAGATCACTGGGGTGGGCCCTTAATCCGACATGATTAGTGTCCTTATAGAAGAGGGGATTAGGGCACAGACACGGACACACAGAGAGAAGGCTGTATGATGACAGGCGGAGATCGGGGTGATGCTCTACGAGCCTAGGAATGCCAGGCAGCATTCCTAGCAACACCGGATGCCAAGAGAGGCAAGGAAGCTTTCTCCCCTGCAGGTGTCAGCTGCTGACACCTTGATTTTGGACTTCCAGCCTCCAGGTCTGTGAGAGAGTCCACTTCTGTTGCATTAAGCCCCCAGTTTGTGGTACTTTGCGCAGCACTGGCGGGAACTGGGACAACGGTCTACGTGTTCTGCTCCAAGGTTGATCACTGTCCCTTTCTAAAATACTCCCCAAACTTGGCTGCTGCTGCTTTGTCCCAGTTTTCCTTCCTTCGCTGACCAAATATTTAAGAAGCACCTACTATGTGCCAAGCACAGTGCTCAGCCCAGGGCGATGGCTGCAGTGACAGAAATGGCCCCTGCCCCAGGGAGCTTAAAATCTTCCAATTTGTCTCTGCTCCTTCCTTCCTCTTCTTACCGACTAAATAGGGGGATTCCAGGTTCTGCCACGGCCCCTTCTGTCCCCCTGCTTTCTGAAGCTTTGTCATAGGAACAGACCCCAAATCTACAACCCTCCCCGTTCTTGGGTTTCTGAGCTTCCAGACCTGCTGCTCCACGATCCCTCCTGAGGCCTCCTGCCACCAAATGCCTTCCTCTGTCCCAGCATCCTTATCCCCATCATACAAGGGCTGGCACTCTCCTGGCAGAGTGACCCCCGCACGGTCACCTTGACTGCTCCCTCTGACTTGGTCACGCCCAGCCTCAGCCTCCTCCCCTCCTGGCTTTGCCCCTGGACCCTGAGGGTTCCTGGCTGCTCCCCGGCCTGTCCTGCATCATTCTATCTGTATGTGCCACCTTGGTGCCAGTCAGTCATCATCTCACTGCCACATGCACACCTCACATTGAAAACCCCTGAGGGCACTGGACCACTCCAGGATAAGTCCGCCTCCGTAGCAAGGCAGCCATGACCCTCATAAATGGCAGCCCTACACCTGCCAACCCAGGCCACCAGCCATACTGAAACACACCCCAGCCCCGTCCTCCTCACTGCCTCCCTTCCCAACGCCCTCAAACTTCCTTAAGCCAACCCTTCCAGCCATTGGCCCAGCGCCCGTCTTGCCTCCCTGGGAAACACGTTCTCGCCTTCTCTGGGATGCTTACGGGCTCCCGAAGCAGGCTTTCACCTGTTTCCTGTGCAGCAGGCTGCCTCCTGCCTTCCTATTCCTGGAACCTGGACATTGTAGGAGCCACCCTGGGGCAACATGGCACGCATCACCCCGTCCTAACCACCACTACGGGAGTGAACCCAATGACCAACCTCAAGACGGGCCAGAGTTAGACTGAGAACATGGAAACCAGGTAGGAGATTTCAGCTCTTGGGGCAGATTTCATCCTCCTTCAAGTTAAACATGAATCTCTAAGAAATAGAGGGAACTAAGGTGACAGGCTCAGGGCGATGACGAGCGGCTTGTCCCCTGAACATGCACGCTCCTCCCCTCGTGATCTCCGCAGTCAAAGACCACCAAGGCCCCTGCTATGGGTTGAAGTGTGTCCCTCCCCCAACCTCCAGGACCTCAGAATGTGACTTTATTTGGGAACAGAGTCATTGTAGATGCAGTTAGTTCAGACGAAGTCATACTGGAGCAGGGAGGGCCCCTCGTGCAAACCAATTGGTGTCCTTATAAAAATGTGAAACCTGGACACAGACACACATGGAAGGAAGACCAGGTGAAGACACGGGGAGAAGACGGCATCTGCAAGCCCAGGACAGAGGTCTTGGAAGAAACCAACTGTGCAGACACCTTGATCACAGACCTCCAGCCTCTGGGACCACAAGACATTACACTTCTGTTGTTGACGCCTCCCAGTTGACGGTGCCGTGTTACGGCAGCCCCAGCAAAGAAGCACAGTGGCGGGAGGGCCCTCTCCACCAGCTCCTGCTCCTGGGAGTCAGGGGAGAGGCTGGGAGGTGGGAGGGGAAGGGAGAGCGAGCACAGGTTGGATCGAGGGATTAAGAAGACCATTTGGAAGGAGCAAAGGATTCCTGAAAGGAGACTGGAGGACAGGCTGGGAAGGAGGTGTGGGGGCACGCACCAGTGCACTCCATCATCTCCCATCCTCTGCCCTGCAGGACTGCATTCGCCCCACTACCGTCAGTGAGAGACAAGCTTACTTCCTACAGGGCATTGCGCAGCTCCTTCGGTGGCTAATTACTCCGCTTTTCATGGGAGGGTTTGGGGAAGCAGGTTTGGAAAGCCCTGTCCCTCTCCTCCTTCTCTCCAGCCCTTTTACTCCTTGGGTATTTCTCCATTCAGCCAATGCTTTGGGAGGGCCTGCCACCCACAGACACAGTGCCGGCAGCCGGCAGCTGGCCCACATGTCCCTCCCTGACGTGGAAAGGACATCAAAGTGCCTTCTGAACCTCAGCGTGGCATCTGCACGTTGGGCTGGTCAATGGGGGAGCATCCTCGGGACCCTACGGTCAACCCTGGAGTAGCAGTTGGCTTTGAGAACACAGACCTTCTTCAGTGCACAGCATTCTATACAAATATACTAATTTTGTGCTGCTCTTCAAAGGCAAAACGGAGGGGCGCCTGGCTGGCTCAGTTGGGTAAGTGTCCAGCTTCAGGTCAGGTCATGATCTTGCAGTTCTTGGGTTCAAGCTCTGCGTCGGGCTCTATGCTGACAGCTCAGAGCCTGGAGCCGGCTTCAGATTCTGTGTCTCCCTCTCTCTGCCCCTGCCTCCTTCCCTCTCTCTCTCTCTCTCTCAAAAATAAATAAACATTAAAAAAAAATCAGAGGCAAAGAGGAGACCCCTCCTCTTAGGAAACTCCAACCTACTGAGCCAAGGAGCCTGAATCATTTTCCCCACAGGGTGGGCTGGTGGTCCTTCCCAGGAGAGCTCTGGGGCCATGGCAGCCATCGGGTTCTCGCTGTGGGTCTTGAGACAGACACAGAATGTGGCTGGGCCAGGGCAGGCCAGGAGGGCTGAGCCCTGCATCCCAGGCAGGGCAGGTGATGAGGGGCACACAGGCTCCAGGGCTGGAGGGAGGGCCGGCCCGGAAGCAGAATACATTGTGCACAGGGCCAGGGGGACAGGAGTCCAGGCCAGCGTCCAGAGGCCTGGCCCACCGCCGTGCGGCGCTGAGGGGTCCTGGCATGGGGCCTGGGAGGAGGAGAGACCCCAGATCCGACGGGCCTGGCAGCTGGGCTGGGAGAAGGCCACAACAGGCTGCAGCCAACAGGCCACAGTTCCCGAAGAAAACATCAGACCTTGAGACAGTGGAGGTGATGCTAGGCAAGGCCAAGCCTCCCTTCTCCGAGGGTGGCTTAGAAGCTCACCCGCATAAGGAGTGGCTGCCCTGACTGGGAGCACGACCTCAAGCCAGCATCCTGGCCTGGTGGCAGGGAACAGTTGTGTCTCTGGGAAAAGAGAGAGACAGAGAGAAAGGCCCAAGTTCTCACAAATGGACTGGCAGGAGCAAGAAGCCAAGCTCCTGAACGTAGGGCAAGCCTGAGGTCAGCACCCAACTGGGGAGGAGGAGTGGGGAGTGAAGGGGAAGAGGAGGGGCACAGAGTGGGTCTAACAAGCTGTGGAGGATGGAGGCCAGTCCAAGAGCTATGCTCTTGGGATTCAAATGTTCCGACAGGTTTTCAAATTGCCCCCAAAGCTATTGAAATGCCCCAGATACTCCAGTGTCTTTTTTTTGGTAATTTTTTAATGTTTATTTATTTCTGAGAGAGACAGAGGCAGAGTGTGAGTGGGGGAGGGACAGAGAGAGAGGGAGACACAGAATCGGAAGCAGGCTCCAGGCTCCGAGCTGTCAGCACAGAGCCCGACGTGGGGCCTGAACCCACCAACCACGAGATCATGACCAGAGCCAAAGTCGGACGCTTAACTGACTGAGCCCCCCAGGTGTCCCCAGACATTCCAGTGTCTTAACACCATCACTCAGTTGACCTTTTCCACCAGACAGCTATCTTTTGAGAGCCCCAAGCTTCTGAAAACACACTCTTACTGCCTACGGACTCAGGCTGGACCCAGTCGGCAGTCAGCCCCCAGCTGACACAGGGCGGCCCTTCAGGAGGATAAGGCAGCCTCGATAAGGAAGGAGGAGTCTTATCTGGTCTCCATCGCAGTTCTTGGGAAAGATGGAAAGCACTGTGGTTGAGCAGCTGACATTCAAACCGGACCCACATTGCTGTTTGAGTTGCAAAAACCCATTAACAAGAAGGCTAATGTTTAGCTTTCTGCTGCCATCGATAAGAGCGGGGAGCCTTTCACCCTTTATTGACCTGGAGTAAAAATAGCTTCTTTGTCTCCATCTTTAGACACACAAATATGGGGGAGCCTGGGCGGCTCAGTCGGTTAAGTGTCCACTTCGGCTCAGGTCATGATCTTGCGGTTCGTGAGTTCGAGCCCTGCATCGGGCTCCGTGCTGACAGCCCAGAGCCTGGAGCCTGCTTGGGGTTCTGTGTCTCCCTCTCTCTCTGCCCCTCCCCTGCTCATGCTCTCTCTCTCTCTCTCAAAAAATAAGTAAACATTAAAAAAAATCTTTAGACGAATTTGGGGTTGTAACCTGTAGTGAGTCTGATCAAACTACCAATCGTTCATCCTCCCCAGTAAGTCTAAAACGGCAACAACAAAGGAAGCCGGTCCTCACGCTGAAAGGGAGAAGGTCAGGCAGTGGCAGGAATCATCTGCGTTTTCGCAGTGTGTCCCTTCCCCTCCACCTGCTCTCTGCCCACTCTTCATCGAGGACATGTGCCCGCGGGGGTGACTCCTGCATGATGAATTCTAGAGCCTCATAGCCCCATGGCCTCAGCGCCCATAGACCCAAGTGGATGAGTGACCAGTTCTTATGAAGTCTGAGCACCAGAAACTTCTAAGAAGAATGGGCCCTTCTGTTTCTGGAACTGATGGAATCGGGCAGCCCGGCTGACAGCAGTCACACCTTCCCTGGGACACAGGGGCTGGCCTCCGTGATGACAAACACGCCAGGGATCTCACACACCAGACGCTCCCCTCCTCCATCGGATCCCTCAAGCCAGGGAGCCGGGTTCCCTTCGATCACCTGGGCAAATGCAGGCTGAGTGCTGCTGGCGGCTGAGACACAAGCCACGAGAGTGTTCTGGAGGGAATTATCTGAACGACAGCCATGTTGCGACTCTGCGTTGTTTTATATTTTCTTTTTCCCCAAGAAGGGCAGAAGCTAAGGGGAAAGGAAGAAGATCCAGGGACCCGGCATCGTGGTCCCAGAAGATAACATCAGCCTCGGGAGAAATGCATCATAATCTCAGGCTGTTCTTTGGGGTGGGGGGCAGGCCTGGAACCACAGCCTGTGTAGACAAACGCTCTGGAGTAGTGAGAACACGCTTTCCTGCCCCACCCACTCTGCCCAGAGGCCCGCACCTCGCCAGGCTTCCCCGCTGCAGCCAGGAGCAGTGAGACCAGGCCTTCCATGCTCTCCTTCCTCGGGGCACCCCGTGCGGATAGGAGGCTCCCCTGTACTGCCGTGTGCCTCAGCTGAAACACAATGCAGATTCGTGAGGTTGTAAACATCAGTTTTTGTCCCAGAGGTGGCAGGGAAGGGCTGACTTCCTGACTCTCTTCGTGGGCCCCAAGCCCCGGTAGAAAGTTCCAGGTGGGAGCGGGCCAGGCTGCTGGGCATACATGGCCGCAGGTCTCAGCCCGGGAGCGTGGATGGCCTTGAGCGCCGTGTGACCCGGCCACGCAGAAAAGGCATCTGTGGAACTAAGACCGTGAGCGGAAGCGGGCGTGGGAAGGAAGGTTGGGGAAGCAGGTCCTTCCTGGTGGTAACTTAGTGAGGCCGTTCCGGGGAGGGATGACGATGGTAACTGTGAGGCTCCCAGTGACAAGGGTGCAGGCCCAGGTACAAATATCCCACCCTGAGAACGTGGCCCCCACGGGCCCTTGGGCCCCACATCTACTCCCACCCCAGGCTTCCTCACCTCCACACCTTACACCCAGCCTGCCCCCCCCGGCCCAGCCTGGCTTGGCGAGAACAGAGGAACCCGCACTGAGCGCATCAATACCCACCGCTACCTCCTGGGCAGGAGGCCTGGGGCAAGTCACTGAATCTCTCTCAACTTCACCTTCTCCTCTGGCGCCATGAGGAACACCAGCGCCACATTCGTTATCATAAAAATCAAGTGCATGGGGCGCCTGGGTGGCTCAGTTGGCTAAGTGCCTGACTTCAGCGCAGGTCATGAACTCGTGGTTCGTGAGTTCGAGCCCCGCGTCGGGCTCTGTGCTGACGGCTCGGAGCCTGGAGCCTGCTCCGGATTCTGCGTCTCCCTCTCTGCTCCTCCCCCACTTGCACTCTGTCTCTCTCCGTCTCTCAAAAATAAATAAACGTTAAAAAAACAAAAACCCAGACCCGAACAAGGCTGGCATGTCCTGCATGTCACGGTTTAGGACCGCCTATTTTTTCCAGTCTTAGCATGGTTTTGCAAGTTGTGGGCTTCTGTTTCCTTTCTGTCTCCTCTCACAGCCCGGCTGCCAGGAGGCTCACGTTTCACTTTATCACACAGAATTTTCAAAATGTCACATGAAAATTACAGCACCTTTTCTGGAGGTATCAACTCGAGAGCAAAATATCACAACTTTATAGCTGTGAAAGATGAGGGATTTAGCTTATCTATAACCCTCAACACCTCCACCTTCTCCCAACCTTTGTGAGTTTTATCTCACTGGTAGTTCTTCTGATTAGATTTGTAACTCTAAACCGGCAGTTTTCAACCCCGGGGGCCGGAGACAGTTTCTGGCTGTTACAACTTGGAGGTGCTGTTGACATCTAGTGAGTAGAGGCAACACCACCAAACACCCCCTGATGCCCAGGACAGCCCCACAACAGAGAATTATCCAGCCTGCATCCCAACGGGGCCAAGGTTGAGAAACCCTGTTTTCAGCAATACATTAAAATCGCCTGATCCATCAGCTTAGACAATACTGGACTTTGCATCATCAGGATAAAGGAACGTAGTCTCTCCACTGCCTTCCGTCACTTCCCTCTCTTTCAGCCAAGTCAAGCTTTGATCATCTGCGTTCTATTTAGATCAGTAGCTGAGAGTTTGGTCTAAATGTTGGTCCTCAAATCCCAAACTCACTGCAGAGCATTTACAACGCCATGATTATGTAAATATTGATCTCTGAACCATGTGATGTGACTCAAGCACGGAGAAGGAAATGTGACCCTCTGCCACCCACCTGGGGAGACGGAGCCAGGTGTCAGGGTCCGCCACATTCTCTCTTCTTGCCCCTCATCAATAGCTCCAATCATGCCCCCACTCCAGTTTGCTCCACATTTGAATCCTGACATCCTTGTGCGGTTCTTGATTTTGATGGACTTCTGTCTTTTTAAATGTTGAAGCATAGCCCTTCACCCCATCATAAGATCATCCAGCTTTCCCGCTCACACACTTGTTAAGAGAATCGAGTTTCACCGTAAAGTCATACTTCCAGAGCCCGTTCTTCTTGTTCTAGGTTGGAATGCTTGCTTTCCTGATCCAGGATGAGTAACTCTCATCCCAACATGTCTTTTCCATTTTCTCCTGGGTTAGGGTCACTTGTACCTGCAGACTTGTCTTCCCTTCCTTGGATTCGTTCTAGCTCTGAGAGTGCATCACGGTGGGTAAGTGCCAGACTGGAGCCAACTCCCAGGGCCTCCACATAGAAGCTGCCTATGCCTGCTTCTTTGTGTGTAGATGGTAAACACGGTAACCGAACTCGGGGTGGTTGTAAGGGTGAAATTATGCACGTAAAGTATTGAAAACAGTGCCTGGCATTTAGTTAGCCCTCAATAAGTGCTAGCAATTACTGTCATTATTTTACTGGAGCGTATCCTTAAGTAACTTCTCCAGACAGATTACATGGAAGGTAAAACTTCCTGAGTCTTTTTATGGATGAAGTGTCTTTATTTTGTCTTCTCATTTGACCGACAGGTTAAAATGTTTGAAACCACTTTCCTTCAGAACTTTGAAGGCGTTGTCCCACTGTTTTCTGACACCAAGTGCTGCTGCTGAGAAACCCCGTGCAAATCAGATTCTAGTCTCTTTGTACGTATCTACTCTTTGTGAGTTTTTAGGGTCTTCTCTTTACGTTAGGTGTTTGGAAATTTCACAAGGATGTGTCTACATGTGAGATGACCCATTCAACGTACCCAACGTTTGAGCACTTTCTAGCTGAGCCCATGTTTCTCTTCAGCTCAGATTTTTTTTTTTTTTTTAATCTCTGGTAATTTCAGCCTACTGTTTCTTTATGAATATTTTCTCCTTTAACTTTTCTTTTTCTGTATTTCTGGAATGGCCCTCTGATAAAACACTGGACTTACTGAGTTGATCTCCCTGTCACTTACATTTTCTTCCTTATTTTCCACCTTTGTATTCTGGAAGACCGCCTTTACTCTTTCTTCCAAGCCTTTTATTAGAGGTTTCACTTCAATAATAATATTTTTAATATTTAAAAACCTCTTCCCTATCCTCTAATTGCTCCTTTTTCAGAGCAACCACTCTCATTTTATAGCTATAATATCTTCTAAAAATTTTCCAAGGTTCTTATCAGAGGTTTGGGTAAGAATTTTCTTTTGAGTTCTTATCTGGTGCCCCATTTGTGTGTCCTTCGGCTTCAATTATTCTGGTAACCATCGCGGCCCTCCATTCAGGGCCATGTTTCCTCTTGATGTGTGGTGCTCCTTGGCTGCCATTCAGATTTATTCACCAAACTACAGGACTGATTCATACAGGTGGCTCTTTCCTGTTATTGTGAAGGTCTGACTCGCTGCCTGGGTGAAGCATTTGTTCTTTATCACATCATATCTATCACCTCTGGCTCCCCCCTCACCCCCGCATAGACCACTCAGTCCTCCCCTCTACCGGATTCTTTCCCATCCAACAACTCCAAGAAGCACACACCTACAGTGTGAACCCACCTAGACTATTTCTGTAAGGGCTTCTGCATCACTGGAGCAAATCCCTAAGGATGCCGGGGTTAGCACATTTTTCAGGTGCCTAGTAGATACTCGTCTGTCCAAAGTACGGAGCATTTTGTCGACAGGGTGTTAGAAGCCCTGAAATTAATGCCCCCAAGCAATCCATACAGTCTGCTGGCGTCCATCCGTATAATCTATCCAGATGTGCTACAACCGAACTGACCAGGCTTCAGAGTCCGTTTGATATGGTGGCTCTTGGTGAACCATTATGGTGCTCTCAGATTGCTATGGGGTCGCCCACCGCCATCAAAGTGGACCTGGGTGTTGAGATTTAAGGCACTGGCGTGGAATTTAACAAATCTCCACAGTCTGAGACTCATGCTTGCCGCAGAAGTGCTATTTTTGTTTCATTTTGCCTTTTATATATAAGAGGATCTCAACAAACTGAGGGCTGGAGGTAAGACTGTTTCTGGGAATAGCTACGTCCAGTAGCCAACACAGTCCAGCAATTAACATGAAAGACAGTTGGATGTGTTTTCCACTCTGATGGAGCTACAGTGGGAACTGAGTACAGGTTATTTACTATCAACTAACCAATTTACCATCAGCTTCTGCATGAAAGCTGAACTGTGAGAAACAAGAGAAGGGAGGCTGCCCAAGGGGGATTTTCCAGTGAAAGAGTTAAAAAAAAAATTGGTTTCCATGGCAACTGGTAAAACAAGAGTATTTTGAACTCTGTGCCCCTGAGGTATTCAAAGCTGATCTCCGCAGCCCTCCGGGTTGACCAGTTATCCAGCTGAACTAGTAAACACCAGGGATTGAAATGAAAGTAAGAGCTCTATCTTTGCCCTCCTTAGTTCTTCGTTTTGATTAAAAATACAAATACCTGGAGGCGCCTGGGCAGCTCAGTTGGTTAAGCGTCCAGCTTCGGCTCAGGTCATGATCTCACAGCTTGTGGGTTCAGGCCCCGCATCGGGCTCTGTGCTGATGGCTCAGAGCCTGGGCCCTGCTTGGGATTCTGTGTCTCCCTCTCTCTCTCTCTGCCCCTCCCTTGCTCACTCTCTGTGTCTCTGTCTCTCTCTCAAAAATAAACATTAAAAAAAAATTTTAATACAGATACCCGTATTCTATCCCCAAAGTCTCTCTTTTAAAAAATACTTATTTTTGGCAAAGCACAACAGGGAAGGGGGGGGGGGCAGGACAGAGGATCTGAAGCAGGCTCTGTGCTGACAGGCTGACAGCAGGGAGCCTGATGTGAGGTTCGAACTCACGAACCGTGAGATCATGACCTGAGACGAAGTCAGACACTCAGCCGACTGAGCCACCCAGGTCTCCCTCCCAGTTTTTAAAAATAGGTTCAATTAATTATTCTCAGGTACATACATCTGGCTCTCACTTTTCCTAGAAACTGGAAGTTGAAGAATCCTTCTGTTGCTCTTAATGAGCGCCTGTATTCATTTCCTAGAGCTGCTGTAACCAAGTACAACAAACTGGGGAGCTTAGAAACGGATTCTCTCACATTTCTGGAAACCGGAAGTCCAAACTTCAGGTGTTGGTGGGATTGGCTCCTTTTGGAGACTCAGAGTCTGCTCCGTGCCTCTCTCCTAATTTCTGGCAGATGCTGGCAACCCTTGGGGTGCCTCGGCTTCAGCTGGATAATTCCAGTCTACCTCTGTCGTGACATGACCGTCTTCCCTCCATGTGTCTGTGCCTCGCATGATGGTCTCTGTGTCCAGTCTCCTCTTCTAGCTTAATCTTAATTACATCTGAAAAGACACTATTTCCAAATAAGGTCACATTCATGGGTACCAAGGGTTAGGACTTGAACATAGCTTTTTGGGGGACACAACCCACAACAACTGCCTACCAAGTCCCACAAACATTGGTGTGGTTATACTGCTGGAAGTGGGGATCTAGAGTGATTTGACAAAAAAATCCTAGATCCCAAGTTCTCAACCCATGGCGACGCATACTGTTTCTAATGATGACATCAACATGTTCCTAAAGGCTGGGGTGCCTGGGTGGCTCAGTCGGTTGAACATCTGACTCTTGATTTCGGCTCAAGTCATGATCTCATGGTTCTTGGGTTTGAGCCCCATGTCGGGCTCTGTGTTGACAGCGTGGAGTCTGCTTAGGATTCTCTCTCTCTCCCTCTCTCTCTCTCTCTCTCTGCCCCTCCTTCTCTCTCTCTCTCAAAATAAATAAATAAACTCTAAAAAAATTCATAAATGCTACTTATGTTGTAATATGTCAAATGCCTCTAACCTTGAGACCCAGAAAGCCCCAGAAATCTGAACTCTCAGTCCTGGTCCCCAAAGCAGGCCATCTTCTCAGTCACTAGGGTGAGTGTAGACCTGCCTTGGTGGTCCCCTTGCCACAGGAACAGCACGTGCAGCCTTCCTCTGCTTACCTGCAAAGCCACTCATGGCATATGGTGCTGTTCGGAGCATCTAACAAAAGGCAGGTTGTGGCTTTGTGACATAGCTTGAAATGATCAAGAAAAAAATACATTTACCAAAAATGAGCTGAAATAGGATGTCAGATGCTGAGTGTCACTGTACAGGAGGTCAGTGTTTAACGGACGGCAGCCCATCAGCGTTACAGGACTATCTTGAACAATATTTCCAAGTATACGGGCGACACAGGAAAAAGTAACCCACAGATTGGTTAATAGGGGAAACAGAAATGAGGGGGAAAGAAAACCAACTCCGGAGGGGAGAAAAAAAAAGGGAAAAGGCTAAAAGAACATAAATGTGCAAGTGTACCTCTTAAGTCCCACAAATCTACGGGGATTTGTAACTCAGGAAAACCCTAAAGTGAAACACAAATCAAAAAGTGACCAAGAGCCATAATCCACATTCCTAAATAGTTGTCTTTTCCGGTAATGAAAAAAGAATAAGACTGTAAATATATAATATCTCTCTCCATCACTGCAGCTTCTTTCATTTCTTTCTTAAAATATTACAAAGCAAACAAATCCTGCATTCTAATCCATTATAAAGCAGTTCCATATCTAATCAACTTGAAGCCAAAGCCATATGGGCTGTGCAAACATAAAAAAAAGAAAAAAAAAAAAGTAACTCTAAGATAAGCGAAACAGGAAATTGGAGGTCGGTGATGATGAAACTGATATCCGAATGGTAATCTGAGCAGTAAAGTCACTAAACCCTTCCTGCTCCATAAACAGTGTCTCGGGATGTGTTTCCTTTTCCCTCCCCCGTGATTTGGCAACAGGTTGCGCCAGTTAGTGCAAATTATCATCTTCCTCCCTCTTACCCCCATCAGCGCATGTGCCCGCAGGACCCGAGGGCACCAGGCGTTTACATCTGCTCCCGCGAGCTCTGTGTGGTCCGCCCTTCAGCCCATGCTGCCAGGCAGGGACAGACGGACACACTTTGGTTTCCCAGCGCCTGCTGCAAAAGCCGGTTCCGACCAGGGCTCCCGACGTCGACACTGTTCACCCTTGGGCGCCGATGGTTTTGGCCCCGGGCCCCGTAGGATGTTTGGCCTCGTCCCTGGCCTCCACCCTCTAGATGCCAGCAGTGTCTCCTACAGTCGCGATGACCAAAAACGTCTGCAGACGTTGCCAGATGGCCCCAGGAGGGGGAGGCAAATCAGCCACAGCTGAGAACCAGTTGTTTGGAAGGAACTTTGCTGGAAAGAGCTCAAACCATTCCTTTTATTGTTTGTTTCTTTGTTTGTTTGTTTTTTAAGTAGGCTTCATGCCCCGCATGGAGCCCAATGCGAGGCCTGAACTCACGACCCTGGTGATCAAGACCTGAGCTGAGATCAGGAGTTGGAGACTTAACCAACTGACACACCCAGGTGTCTCTCAAATCATTTTCTTTCTTTCTTTGATTCTTTCTTTCTTCCTTTCTTTCTTTCTTTCTGAGAAAGAGAGCAAGAGCATGAGAGGGGGAGGAGGAGCAGAGGGGAAAGAGAGAATCTCAAGCAGGCTCCACAGTCAGCGTGGAGCCCAATGTGGGGCTCGATCCCACAACCCTGGGATCGTGACCTGAGCCCAGATCAAGAGTCAAATGCTCAACCGACTGAGCCACCCAGGTGCCCCTCAAATCATTCATTTTATATGGTGTTATTTCATTAGCCTTCACAGGGGGAATCCATTATGCCACTTTGGACTTGAATGCCACCTCCTCCATAAAGCCTCCCCTGACCACCCTATTTATTCACACTTACCTACTATTCCTGCTTCTTATTTATCATGTTTATTAATATCCTTATTCCACTACTAAAATATACACAATTCTGGGCACACAGTTGGTGCTCAAAAAAACAACTGTTCAATACACGAGTGGATGATCACCAAGTTCTACATGGTGTAAGCAATGACGAGACGCACTCTCCACGTGGCCAGGGTGCTGGGTGAGGGGGCTCCAGGCTTCTCTGACTCAGCGAGGCCACAGTCACAGGCTCCGGGGTCTTCCCTTCCTGCTCTGCTTCTCACCCAGCCACATCGATGCCCAGTGAGAAAGGAGGTGTGGTCTTCTCCCCATTTCTTTTCAAAAAACGAGGAAGCTTTCCCATAGTCAATGGAAAATGCCCCTCCCCACCCCACCCTCTGATATCTGAATCCCAAGCTCAGCCCTAACTCAATCCTTTGCAAGGAAAATGGACCGACCTTAACTGGCACAAGCCAATCAGGTTTACTCTTCAGCTGCCCATGGGATGTTCTCCCCCAAGACTGGAAACCCTGACAAAAGCACAGATGTGGCTACAAGGAAGAAAAGGGAGGGGTCACCGAGTGAGATTGGGCTACTTCCAGAAATGAAGGGACAGGGAGGGTTAGGGCTGTGCAAGTCACAGCACCCACAGTGTTGTTCTGAGCAACGCTGTCCCTCCTGATGCCCTTTCATTTTCGTTTACACGTCCTGTGTCCTCCTGCACAGGCTTCCTCCACCCTGACTCTCAAGTAGCAATGGCTCGTAGTGTTACCTTTCCCTGACGTCTTCAGGACTTTCCTGGGAGTCTCGATGTCTTAAGTCTTTCGTGTCCAAAGGAAGCAATCTCTAATGACCAAACATCGGATTAGTAGATACAACCGGTCAGGACAAAAGAAACCTCTAGGTGTCCCTTGGAGGCCCAGCCTCCTCTATCACGTCACTGAGTCAATACAGAATCCCCGCTGTCTGTGGCCAAGTTCTCTGAGGCCTCGCCTGGGTCCCATCACTGCCTTGTTCCCACAGTACATCTAATGCCTGTTCCGCGGAGGTACTCCATGTCTTTGCTGAGTGAATGGACCCACTCCCTCTTCTGGAATCGAGGCTTCTCTAGTGTAGGGCCTCCTAGGACATGAGATGTTATTTTTTTCTGCTGTTGCCAGGATGTGCCGTACCTTGCTGGAACCCTCTGATCCTGTGGCTGGGAGGGGACAGGATCTGAAACCTGGGGATAATGCAGATTCCTACCACCAGAGCCCTTTCCACTCCTTATATATGGGCAGAGTGTCCACAAGGAGCCTGACAACCTGGGTCCTTTTCCTGGGGGCCATCCATCCATCTCGGCACCCCAGATCATCTGGAGAAGACACTCCTGCCAGGAGAAGTGGCAGTGACAGAGCCTTGGCTGGGGACCCGTGAGGGTCTGGTCCACAACCCAGAGCAAGCAGGCCTGCATTGCTCCAGCTGAAAAACCACCTCCAGTCTTCTGGCATATGCTAAGGCCATGTGGTGTAGTGGGAAGGGTTTCCAGATGGGACCCAAGCCCACAGAGTCACAGCTTCCGTTAGGGATACCTGTGTGTATTAGCCAGGGTTGTCTAGAGACACAGAACAAATAGGGTGTGTGGGTGGGTGTGGGTGTGTGGAGAGAGAGAGAGAGAGATTTATTATAAGAAATTGGCTCATGCAATTATAGAGGCTGAGAAGTTCCATGATCTACATTTGGCAAACTGGAGATCCAAGAGAGCCGATGATACAGTTGGCAGGCTCAAGACCCAAGAAGAACCTGGGTTTCAGTTCAAGTCCAAAGGCGGGGAAAGACCCAGCTCAAGGCAGTCATGCAGGAGCAGCTGCCCCCTATTCCTGAGTCAACCTTTTTGTTCTACTCAGGCCTTCAACTGATGGGGTGAGACCCACCCACACTAAGAAGGGCAATCTGCTTAACTCAATCCACCTATTAAAATGTTACTCTCAGGGGTATCTGGCTGGCTCAGTCAGTTAAGTGTCTGACTCGGTTTCAGCTCAGGTCATGATCCCATGGTTTGTGAGTTTGAGCCCTGCATCAGGCTCTGCACTCTCTCTCAAAATAAATAAACTTAAAAATACATAAATAAATAAATAAATAAATAAATAAATAAAGTGTCAATCTCATCCTAAAACACCCTCACAGAAATACCCAGAATAACGTTTGACCAAATATTTGGGCACCACATAGCCCAGTCAAGTTGACACATAAAACTGATGATCACACACTGGGTGACCTCAGGCCAGGGGGTCTCAGTTTACTCATCTACAAAGTGGGCATAATAACACCCACTTCAAGTGTTACTAGAGGTGAAATGAGATGATAGGCACATGGTGTGGGACATCCGATGCGTGTGCAACGAACGCTCTTTCCCTGCCCTGCTTTCTCTCGGAACATCGACAGCATCTCCCCTGATGGGGCTCTTTGCTGTACAGACTCCTTGAGGCTGGGCCAACCCTGCTCTGCAGATGGCCTGAGGACTTGATCTCAGCGGCCTCTTCCTGTTCTGGCCTGAGGCCCGGGTTCATGGCAACAGACCCAACCTGCCAGCCCAACCCTTCGGCTGCCTGCCTCGTGAGCTCAGCCCGCACAACCGTTGGCCCTCACTCTGGGCCCTGGTGCAGCGGAAATCCTTCTGCCACCCTGGGACACCCATAGTCGCCCGCCTTGCCTGCGCCAGGTACTCTCTGTCCTTTTACAAGCATCTCGGTGGAAGAAAGCTGGTCTGCAATCTTGTACATTCATAGGTCCTGCATGCGTGTTCTTCCTCAGACCCATGTGGCTCAGTGTCATCGTGTGTGTCTTCTCGATCAGTTGGGACGCAGTTCAGTTCTTGTGGCTTTAGACTACAGCAGCTTAGTTCTCTCTTACAAAGAACTCCAGGGGGTTAGAGCAGCTCTGGTCCACGCGGTCACACAGAAACCCAGTTCCTACCCTTGGGTCGTTCCCCCATCCCCAGCGGCTCCCTCGCTGTCTACACGCCTGCAGCTGAGTTTGCACCAATCCGGGCTCCGGCCGGTGGGAAGGGGAAAGAGATGCCAGTTCCAGACCCAGAAGAAGCACTGATGTCCCTACTCACACTCCGGTAGCAGAAGTGCAGTGTCATGGCCACACGTCCCTGCCGGGAAGACAGGAGGTACGGGCAGAAGGTGCTGTCCACTTGTGGTGCCTCCCGCTTCACTTCCCGCTCACGTCCCAAGTGCTGACCCACACCGCGGGGAAAGAGGGACAGTGCTGTGTGGCTGTGTGCTGTGTCCCTGAGAGGCAGCTGGGCCACCAGGGACCTGGGAGGAAGCACAGGCCTGCTTGGGACACGGCGGCTGTGTGACCAGCCCCCTGATCTAGGGATTCTCTGGCCGAGAAGTACTCATGATGAACACGAAACTACAAATAAGTGAATACTTGCTTAATAAATGAGAAATTAAAAATAATGACACTGAACCATTATTTCACCATGACACATTTCAATCAGCTCCCAACTCCTTAAATCTCTCCTTCTCTCTCCCTCTCTCTCTTTATAAACCTATTGTCCTATCGGTTCTGTACACATTCTAGATCTATCCCATCTCTGTATGTATATCCTGCTGGTTCTGTTTCTCTGGAGAACCCTAGTGCAGGTGTCATTTCTATTTCAAAACTTTCCTCCAAATTAAAGAAATAACTGTCAAGGAGCTATAATGATAAAGTATCGCTACTCATTGACAAATCTTTTCTTGTCCTGTACGTTTTAAAATTTTTACAATTTTTAAAAATTTTTCAGAAAGTTCCAGAAGCTGGGCCTAGGCTCTGATCAGGGGGGCAAAATGGGTAAGAGAGTGGATGAGGGCTCCTTCTTCCTATGAATTCCAGAATCAGCTCTTTTCCAGCTCCTGTGAAGCCGTCCACTGGGAAGACATTCCCAACAGGAACATCTTTTTTTGTTTAATGTTCATTTATCCATTCTGAGAGAGAGAGAAAGAGAGAGAGGGAATCCCAAGCAGGCTCTGTGCCACCAGCACTGAGCCCAACTCGGGGCTCGAACTCACCAACTTGACATCATGACCTCAGCTGAAACCAAGAGTTGGACGCTTAACCGACTGAGCCACCCAGGCGCCCCCCCCCCCCCCCCCCGCCAACAGGGACACCATTTGTCACTCTGGGAGTAGCTGCATTTCCTTCCTCATTTTGGCTTTGACATTGCAATGAATGGGCCTTGTTACAGGGCCACCCTGGCTTGCCCTTATGGGGGAGGACCCCTAAAGAGTTCCAGAGGGAGCATGTTGTCTCCTTGCACCCCGACTGGGCTGCTGGGCCTGGCCAGACCGAACTCCATCAGCGCATCCCTCTACTTCCCTAGCTGGCAGGCCCTCCAGCTGGCCGGGTTGAGAATGTCCACCTCTCGCCATCCCCACATGCCTGCGGATGTGAAAGGCTTACAGAGCTGCCAGAACCAGGAAACACTGATATAGCCCAAGGGGAAGCGCATTTATTCCATCTGTCAGCATTTACGAAGCACCTACTATGTGCCGGGACCCGGGCTAGATGCCGAGCAAACGCGGGCCCTGCCCTCTGGGCAGAAGGCAGGCACAAACCATCTTTATTTATTTATTTTTAGTAGTCTCAGACTCCTGGTCACAGAGCGAAGATTCAATAAAGATTTTAAATTGTGTGTGCGTGTGAGAGAGAACAAGAGAAAAGGGGAGAGCGGATGAGGGAGTCAGCTCCTGACATGCCCAGTAGGAACCATTAAAAGCAAACCCCCATCGTTAGTTTCTCCAACGACCGTCTCAAACACTTCATTAGGGAGAAAAAAACAACTCGTTTTCCTCTTGAGAGTCGGTACCGTATTGATTTTCAATGTTTCAAACCCATAAACAAACACCCCCATTTATAAAACCCCATTTCACTCAAGAATCGTATGTCTTCATCTCAAACGCACATTTATGCTTCTTGGTCGGAAAAAGAAAAACACTAAGCAGGCCTTAGTGACCATTTCATCCAACCTGAGAGGATAGAGGGGGGCTCAGCTTTCAGACTTTATCAATGACAAGTGGTTCCACGCTCGGGTGTTATCTGATAGCATTTACAGAGCACAGGAAACGCCGTCAGCTGGGGACAAGGGGAGCGACGGTCCCGGGAAGGAGAAGGGGCATAAAGAAACTGTGCGCAGCGCCTTGAAAAGTGGAGTAAAGTCCTTCATTGTCAAAATGAAATAAAATAATAACGGCCTTACAAGTAGTCCGAGGTGAGGGACCCTCCTTCCCAATGAGAGACTCTGTTTATTGCCAGAATTCCACGCCAGCAAGAGATTTCCCCAGATGGTTTATTTTAGGAATGCACCCCAAGAACACTAACTGAATTACCTTTCCAATGACCTGCCAGGACCCCAGCCCCAAATGTATTTCTCTACTTAGTGTCTGCCTAACTCTGTGGGCTCAAAACTCCATTCTTAGTAACGATGACCCACAAGCCCAAGGGGCCTGCCTCACAGGCCTCACCAACCGCAGAATCTCACTCTGCTTCTAACACTCCTCACGGGCGGCTGCAGGCACTTCTCGGCGCTGGTACTCTGTCCCACTGCGTCCCAGAGTGGAGGTGGAAGGCAGTGCCACGGTGTCGCTTAATCACTTCCCCATCAGGAAGCCACCATCCGCCGTGTGTGCAAAACCAGGTGGGAGACGTCGTGGCAACCAGACTTCCTGGTCACAGAAGACCGAGGTAACAGGCTCAAAGCCGCTTCAAAGTCAAAGCCACTTCTGTTATTTTTTGTTTTAATTTTAGAGAGAAAGCACGCAAGTGTGGTGGGGAGGGAGGGGCCAAGAGAGAAAGGGAGAGAATCTCAAGCAGGCTCCACGCTCACCGCGGAGCCTGACGTGGGGCTTGAACCCACGACCCTGGGGTCATGACCTGAGCTGAAATCAAGAGTCGGACGTTCCACAGACTGAGTAGTCTCAATAAAGATTTTAAATTGTGTGTGCGTGTGCCCCTCAAAGTCACGTTTTTAAAAAAGAAACCACGCACACTCCATATGCATATGCAGGAGTATCGTTCAGCCGCGAAAAGGAATGAAATTCTGGAACCTGCTGCAATGCGGATGAACCTTGAAGATATGACGCTGGGTGAAAGAAGCCAGTCGCACAAGACTACGTGTTGGGGACTGTGCTTATGGGAGATGTCCAAAAGGGGAAAATCCACAGAGACAGAAAGCAGACTGGCAGTTGCCAGGGGCTGAGGGGAGGGAGGAATGAAGACTAATGGGTTTCCTTACAGGCCAGTGGAAGTGTTTCGGAACCAGGCAGAAGCCGCTCGACACCCTGAGTGCCGTGAATGCCACGGAAATTTTCACTCTCAAGTGGTTAATTTCGTGTTACATGAATCTCACCTCAGCGAACACCCACACTCGTGACTTGCAACCCAAAAGGAAGCCATGATTTCAAACCTTCAATCTCCTGTGGATATCTTTTGTAAGTTGTGCTTATGTCTCAAGAAAATCCCTTTCCAAACGCACAAGACGCATTCCTGGATTCTGATAATAGTTTTTTTTAATTTTTTTTAATGTTTATTTTTGACAGAGAAAGAGAGAGACAGAACATGAGCGAGGGAGGGGCAGAGAGAGAGGGAGACACAGAATCCAAAGCAGGCTCCAGGCTCTGAGCTGTCAGCACAGAGCCCGACGCGGGGCTCGAATTCATAGACCGTGAGATCATGACCTGAGCCAAAGTCAGACGCTCAACTGACTGAGCCACCAAGGCGCCCCTAATTTTTTTTTTTAAGGTAAGCAGCATCTGGAGTTGGGGGCCTAGCTGCTAATTCTTCATCTTCAGTGGAGTCATACACGGAGAAGACTTGTAAGAGTAATTTGCATGGTGGGGGGGGGAGGAGCGGATAAAGCACAATTCCTGAATATTTGGGTCTCTCCCCTCCAGGAGAAACATCAACAACTCAGAAATGGGGTGTTTAGGGAAGAACATATTTTTGGGGGGGTGTTCCTGCCCAGCTTGTGTCCCTGATGTCCCCTTAGGAAAATGTGACCAGGGGCACCTGGGCGGCTCAGTCGATTGGGCGTCCAGTTCGGCTCAGGTCATGATCTCGCAGTTCACAAGTTCAAGACCTGCGTCGGGCCTGTGCTAACAACTCCGAGCCTGGAGCCTGCTTCACATTCTGTATCTCCCTCTCTCTCTGCTCCCCTCGCCCCCCGCCACCCCACTTGTGCTCTGTGTCAAAAATAAAAACATTAAAAAAGAAAACTGTGGCCATGACAGCAGCCTCTTTGGGAAGCCATGCTCTGGCTTCCACATCTGCGTTAGGGGTTGAATGACACACAGTTTCTTGTTTCAGTGCTCGAGGAGTGATGTGGGATGTCAGACGTCACAAGGCATTAAGTAAAGCTGCACAGAGTTGGAAATCGGTACCATGTTTATTTGGAAGTGCCAGTGGCTGCGTAATTGCAATTTGTAGAAACAAGCTATTGGCTGAGAGTTATTTTTCTCAGTCAGGTTTTTGGTTTCTGCCATTTCCAGGGTGAGCCTCGAGTCCCAAGTCCTGTCCTCTGTGGTGACGTGATTTCCCAGTCAGGCTCGGGGATGAAGGGATTTGGTGAGGAGCTAAATCACAGGTTCGGGGGGGGGCCGCTTTGCCTCACTGCTGCCCCAGAGGCTCCTGCTCCAACTCACCCCAAAGAAGCTCATCACTCAACCCCCAGGTGGTGTCAGAGGAAGAACCACCACGGACTGTCCACCCTTGACTATTCCGAAGCAGACTTACCAGTATGGGAAACACTCCAGCTTCTTGCTTCCTTTCCCTCCCCTCTAATCCCTTTTGGCTTAATAGCACCTCTGCAAAAGGGCTCAGGCAAGTCAAAGAAAGGAGAAGGAAACCAAGAGGAACCCTTTTTGCTGCATTTCCCTCTATGAACAGGAGAAAATTTGAAGGCAGAAGGAGGTTACATAGTCTACGGGGCCTAGTGCTCAATGAAAATGCTGAGACCCTATTCAAAAACTATCAAGAATTTCAAGAAGGTGACAGAAAGCTTCAAACCAAGCAAGGGGCCTTCTAAGTGCTGGGCATTCTGGGCCCACGATGCCGGCCAAGCAGTGGGGAGAGGGGAGGTGGCAGGAAGGTTGAGACACAACAGACTTCAGTAACTTAAGCCCCATCCTGAGTGAAGGGGTCCCAAGTTCTAGGAACAGTACCTAAAAATTGGACAGATTCATCTATCTGTGTTCTAAGTCTGGGCTTCACTCCCAAATGGTGAGAGGCGGTAGATTTGGAGAGGAGCTGCTGAGCTGAGGCCAGAATAAGCTGGGTACGAGGCAACTGTGGGACATCCCAGTGGAGAAGTCGGCTGTAGGAAACAGAAGAGCCCATGTGGTCCTCCAGCAGCCCCAGGGCCCACTCTCCTGGCGCAGTAAGTCCAGAAGAAAGAGACAGCCTCCCCCATCCTTGGCAGAATAAAATTCCCCAAATTCCCAAGGATCGTTGACAGAGCCAGCGGCAGTCACTTCCCTGAACCCATCACTGGCCAGGAGACAGGGCATCCTGATGGGCCAGGCCTGGGTCTTGTGCTGTGTCCACATGGCCAGAGGGTGGGGCATCTTGACTGACAGCTCTATCAGAAACCACGGGCTAGGGGCGCCTGGGTGGCTCAGTCGGTTAAGCGTCCGACTTCGGCTCAGGTCATGATCTCACAGTTCGTGAGTTCAAGCCCCGCGTCGGGCTCTGTGCTGACAGCTCAGAGCCTGGAGCCTGCTTCCCATTCTGTGTCTCCCTCTCTCTCTGCCCCTTCCCTGCTCATGCTGTGTCTCTCTCTGTCTCAAAAATAAATAAACATTAAAAAAAAAAAGAAAGAAAGAAACCACGGGCTATTGGGGATGGTCCCCAATGACAAAGCTGGTGCTTCTACTAGAAGGACAATGGAAAAGTGTGTTGGACACACAAAAAATAAAGTCATCAAAGCCAGCTATAACAACTGAAGCCAAGTTATACCAAAAAGGAAACTTAATTGCATGAAAAATTGGAATTCCTAGAGTAGAGCTAGCTTCAGGGATTCCAGGGACCCACGTGTTATCACCAGATCTCCTACCTATCTAACTACACATCCATCTGTCCATCCATCCATCCATCCATCCATCTACCCATCTCTCTCATGATCCTGCTTCTCTATGTGTATTGTCAAGACACTAGGCTCTGAAGCCAAACTATGGGGTTTAAGTCCAGGTTCCATAATTTGTAGCTGTGTGGCCTTGCGACAATGTATTTACTCTCTGTACCTCAGCTTCTTCATCTGCAAAATGGGGATAAACCCATCTCATAAGACTGATGTGAGGATTAATTGAGTTACTCTGGTACTTTCAGAAGAGTGACTGGCACCTCCTGTCTGCTCCATAAACATCAGCTCTCACTGTCATTACTACAGCTGGGCTCTTTGCATGTGGTTTGGGTGGGTAGGCATTGCAGAAGTGTGAGGAATAGCCACAGATAGCTCCAGGCCTATGCTATTCCATCTCAGCAAACCTCAAGGACAGAGAAAGCTTCAGTCATCCAGCATCTATACATAAAACCTTAGGAAAGGACTCTCGGGCCCTGGCCTTGGTTTCATGCCCATGTCTGGGTTCTGGTCACTCACTGTAGCCAGGGGATGGGATACTAGGATTGACAAAGCAGGATCATGTGTCCATAACTGTGCCTAAGAGTGGGGGTTGTGACTGGCAGTCTTGTGAGAACCACAACAAGGAGATGGCTGTTACCAGGAGGCAGGGAAAAGAATACCTAGTAAACCAAAGCCACAGGTGTCCCTTACACTAATGAACTTTTTGAGGAGACCTCTTACCTCTTCCATAAATAGCTACCGGGTGGGCTGTGATGGGCCATTATTTTAGACCCATTCTACAGGTTCCAGGGGCTTCTGTACCCTGCATGGCTTGCAATCTCTCCAGTCCCTGGCACAATGGCTGACATACAATGAGTCCTCCTCCTTACTGACTCTGCTGTCAATACATGATTATGATGTCCTGTCCTAGAGTTGTTATGAGCTTATCTTCATCTGGGATTGTTTCTTCTGAAGAGATTCTTTGTTGCCTGGTTGTGGGACCAATTTTATGTTATTCTCAGATTAGGAATTACTCGTCACACAAATGAGGTAAATTGATACTTATAAATGGAAAACATTTCCCCCACTCAGAGTCTTGGATAGAAAAAAATTTTTTTTTTTTTTTTTTTTTTTTTTTTGGTCTCTGAGTCTCCCATTCACAGAAGGTGTTGCCTTTGGAGAGTCTTCACTTTATGAAGGTGGTCTAAGTTCCAGGTGTGCTGTCCTTAAGTGGGTGTTAAAACTGAGTGCTAAGACCTAATTCAAGTGACACTCCACCCTGGTAGCTCCTACTTTGGTGACAGATCACTCCCTCTCCCTCTGACTTCCAGTTCCATCTGTGTCTCTAGCCCTAGGATCTTCTCTCTCTCTCTTTTTTTTTAAAGCTATGACTTTTTAATTGCTTCGGCTGACCATATTTTTTTTTCAATGTTTTTTATTTATTTTTGGGACAGAGAGAGACAGAGCATGAACAGGGGAGGGGCAGAGAGAGAGGGAGACACAGAATCGGAAACAGGCTCCAGGCTCTGAGCCATCAGCCCAGAGCCTGACACGGGGCTCGAACTCCCGGACCCCGAGATCGTGACCTGGCTGAAGTCGGACGCTTAACCGACTGCGCCACCCAGGCGCCCCTCGGCTGACCATATTTTATGGGAATTTGCACCTAGAGCTATCCCATACCTGCTTGGTCCACTATGTTGCCAAAGCCAGATGTCTATTGTAGACACTGAAATTGTCAAATTTCAGGATAATGGAGAAATGGACCAATGACTTGTCATATCAGGGAAAATAAGAGCAATGTTTAGGTGACCTGTCAGCCCTATTGTTCTCTATTTGAAAGACAGTATAGAGACTATTATAGATGCCACTCATCTTTCCCTTTCCCATCTGTCTTTCTTTTCTCATCAGCTAAGAGAGAAGAGCAGCCTAATGTCACTGTTGTTAGCAACAATACAGATTGCCATCTAGATAGTTTATGAATCAACTGAATAAACCATGCCCCCTAGACATGGTTTATTCACCATGCACTACACTGAAGGAAGTGCTTTATATGCAGTACCTCATTTGATTTTGATTATAATTCTGTAGGGTAGCAACAGTATTATGGGTCACACTTTAGGAATGTTGAACCTGTGTGATCCAGAGAAGTAAATCCACAGCGAGTAAATAGGTATGCTGGATTGAAAATCAGGGCATTCAGACTTCAAAGTCCGCCTATTTTCATTAAAGAAAAATAAAAGCAAAACGGCAGAGTGAATGGAAAATGCTGGATCTATTCTGACTTAAATTTCTTTGGGGTTCGCAGTCTCCATGTTGTGAGAACACAGCACACTGGTTAATTTGCTTCAGTCCTTCCCCATTCCACCCCTGTATCCTCCTTGTAGCCCAGAACTGCATTAACACCTTTGGCCGGTTTCCTTGGCTTGCCCTCAACCCTACTTCACTCCCACTTACCAACTTCTTTTCTCTGCCATAGATTCAAGCTGCTGGAGCCTGCAATCTTCCATGCTCTGGCTCATGAGTCAATGGCTCATCACTGGAATCTTCACAGGGTAGTGAATATCAGTCATGTGCTACCTCTCCCCAGTCCCCCACCCCTTCCCCCAAACGCAAGTCTAGCCCAAGAGCAAACCATGGGTGCCATGTCTGCACCAAAAGGTAATCTAGGTCTTACGGCATGCCCTCACTCCTTCACACAAACACAGAATTAACTGCACCTTCCAGAGACAACACTACCAAGAATAGGCCAATGTCAGAACCGGATTCCAACAGCCACCTTCCCTGGGGAAGGGGTGAGCTTTATATCACAGCAATCTAGAGCCCAATGAGATCCAGGGAGACCTCAAGAGTACCTGTCCAGGAAATTTTAGGGACTTGGATAAAGGAGGGAAGAGAGGAGGCCCAAAAAGGTCTTGATGCCAAAGCATTTCAACACACTAGACGAGAAGCATATGGGTACGTGTTGGTACCAACTTCTGTTGGTCTCTGTCATCCCTGCCCCTCATTCTCAGAGCTGCCTAGTCCTCTTTTCCAATAACTTTCCCTTTTTCTGGATTTGATTTCCCCTCCAAAGCTTTATGCCTCCTCTCATTCATGTCCCAGATCGGAATCTAAAAGAAAGATGTGTAGGTACACCCCCCCCCACCACTTATCTGCAACAGCACCTCCCCCCAGGCCCCCAACACACACACCTGATAGCTGACAAAGGTAGACCTCTTTGTTTGTCATTTAGTGGAGACCAATGGCATTTTAAAAGGTTATTTCTCTTAGAGTAAACTGTACAGCCCAGGGACAGTCACCCTGTGAGTTTCTTTATTCATGAATCCTCACTCTTCTTCCCAGGATTGATGGGTGACAGTTCCTCATTCTGGGCCTTTCTTATATATATTTACAGTAGTTTCCAAAGTACATCCTTAATCAAAGGGGCCATGACTCGTTGACACATCTTTGGAATATTACTGAGTAACTCATTAAAATGTTAATAGCTTCTGTCCAGATATATTGATCGTGATGTCAACTATTCTTGGAACAATAAATAAAGTTGATTCTTTAAATTTTATCATTTAACCATGCTGAGTGATATGTGAGCCAAGGAGTGTCTGAAGGCAAATAAGTCACCTTGGAGGCCTCCAGGTGAACTGGGATCAAAAAAGAAGGTTCTATCAAGCTCTGTGATGAAAAATGTTATGGCAGACAAAGTTAAACTCAAATCCACGGTGGGGGGAAATTCCCCAAATCCATGAACTATGGCTGTTTTTCCCAGGATGTTTCTAAGTAAGCCGAGGAATAGGGTGACTTTGAATCAACAGCCTAGAAAATATCTCCTGGCTTCCCCAAGTGTTCTCAGCATGGATAATTCCATATTGAGAGGAGCCAGCCATGCCAGGAGCCATTTGCAGTTTCCCAAGACTAACATCCACCTGTCCCTTGCTCTCTGGTGGTTCTTTGGCCACCTGTCCCTTGCTCTCTGGCTTCTGCCACACTCACCCTTCTACATTTCTGATCCTTGAACATGACAAATACATACGTCACTGGCCTTCTGCCCTTGCTGTTCCTTCTACTTAGAAACTCTTCCAGCCTCAGATGCTCACGTGGCTGTGGGAGGCTGGCTCCTTCATGCGAGTCACTCTCATTCCTAAAGATGCTTCCTGGACTTTCTGTCCTAAAACACCACCCTCCACTCCCAGCCAAAACCCTCCCCAATGGGACCCGCTTGACTTTTGATGACACGTCCCTGTCTGAAGTCATCGTTGTTCCTTGTCGACTTGTTTTTTATGCCTCCTCCCAGGAGGGTGAGTAGGAACCGTGTCCATATTACCCATCACTGTGGCCTCAGGATCAAGTCTGTGTCAGGCACATCGTAGGCACTCAATAAATATTGGTTGAATAAATGAATGAGCATCCCCTAAAACGAGGAAGGGATCTTGGGATGCCCAGAAGAAATTAAGCCGAGAGAATCTCTACTAAGAAAAGCAAAGGAAAGCCTGGGAGGGGACAGATGTAGGAAAATCCCCAGGAAATGTTTCCTACTCAGAGGGTGGGGAGGAGGAAAGGATTTAGTTGGGATGCACATCTAAAACTCCAATTACTACTTGGAGCTCAATTCGAGGGGAAAATCCTTTACATGGCTCCATGACTCAAGCCCTGAACACCGTGGTTTAAGGGCAAGCTCAAGCCCTAAGTCAATGTTTCTAGAACAAACACCCACAACCAGAAGTGACTGGGGCCACTGACACATCACACGACTCTCTCAGGCCGGGGTGAGCCCTGTCAGGAACATTATTATCATTCCTGACGATCCGCCATCCCAGCCCTGGCTGCTCTGATACCCCATCAATGGGCCCATTCAGATGGAGCCCCGTTTCGCATATTATTCTTAATAAACATTCATAGTACAAGCCATAATGGCCCTTTCAAG
This sequence comes from Acinonyx jubatus, assembly GCF_027475565.1. Lineage (NCBI taxonomy): Eukaryota > Metazoa > Chordata > Mammalia > Carnivora > Felidae > Acinonyx > Acinonyx jubatus. Next base: position 8,786,118 of record NC_069384.1, on the reverse strand, counting down.
GTTGCTGCTTTGAATGCGTGTTAACAACAGAGTGCCTTTGTGTACCTAAATGTAAAAATACACTGGCCACCCTGTTGATATGTAGCATATATATTTATAAATATTTATCACCAAGTCATGGCTGACATTTGCAAAATGCTGCATTTGAACTAGGCCTCGTTTTTTTTCTGTCTCCCAAGCTGAGAGGCCAGACGAGGTTAATTAATCCAATTTTGCCTAATAATGTGCGGCGTAATGATCTCCATGCCCTGGTTTTATTTGTCAAGGGGGAGGGGGCTCCAAGGGAAGGCCTCTGTGACTCAGAAAGGAGTTTCCTGACTCCAGACTTGATCTCGAGCCAGCCTGGGGTGATGGAGACGTGCCCACAGCACCTTCTGGGGAAGTAAGAAAGAGAAGAAGCAAGTCACAGATGAAATCCAGGGTTCTGGACCAGGGGATAGAGTGATGTAACCAGCTTCTCTCCCGATTCCACCTCCTGTCTCCTGCCCAAGCTGCTAGGAGACTCCAGTGATTCGGAAATGGCATTCCAAATGCACTCCGGTGGCCCTGGCTGGTATGCCTTGCCCCTCATGCCGTGGTTGGTACGAGAATGGTTGCCCCCGTGGCAAGGGCAGAACAAGTTCTGGATCTGATAAGAATTGGCCAACAGAAATCCGGAGTTCAGGGGCGCCTGGGTGGCTCAGTCGGTTAAGCGCCCCACTTCAGCTCAGGTCATGATCTCACAGTTCATGAGTTCAAGCCCTGCGTCGGGCTCTATGCTGACAGCTCCGAGCCTGGAGCCTGCTTCAGATTCTGTGTCTCCCTCTCTCTCTCTCTGCCTCTTCCCTGCTCGTGCTCTGTTCTCTCTCTCTCTCAAAAGTAAATAAAACATTACAAAAAAAAAAAGAAAAAGAAATATCTGGACTTTACAAATCTGATTAAGGCCACGATGCAAACCCTTTGGCTTCTCGCATCGGGTTGGTTTTACAAACCACAGTGCACTGAGGACTCCTTTGCAAACCTGTACCCCAACCAGGGCATCCTGTTTTGTGCACTTTGACCCATATTTACACTTGTCTTCTAACTCTTGAAGCCAGGAGGCATCTAGGTCAGGAGAATATTTCGAAAAGAGGTCTTTCAACCACATCCAAATTCCCCGTATGCCTGCTTGTCGCCACCCAGCTCCAGTTCGAGACTCAGCTCTGCCTCGGTGTTGTGGACGCCTCTCTCTTCCCCGCAACGGCTCTCGGTGTCTTAGGAGTCCTGTCAACCAGCCTCTGTTCCCATCTCCATGTAGCTCCCCAGGTCACAGAACGGACCTCACAGTCGGCTGCTCCAAGCTCATCCTGCCTTGTCACCTCCAGGCTTGTCCCTCCCAGCTCTGTGGGGCCGGCAAGGTTTCCATCCCATACGACCCTGCACCCCACATCCACCCTCAGCCTTCTGTTACCTCCATGGAGTGGAAATTAGGCTGCCAAATCCCAACATGCCAGTTCCATTTAACCCTGATTCAAACAAACTAAAGAGGGAAGGGGATCTACTTAAAAAAAACAAAACAAAACAAAACAAAACATAAGTCAGGTGCGGGCCAGAGTCACTTTAGCTTTTAAACCATCCGTGTGCCACAGAGCTCGTCAGCACCTGCAGTCCACTGCTGAAGATGTTTGAGTCACAGACCCCTTACTCAGCACACCCTAGAAAATTGATTACCACGTGGGCATTCACTGCACCCATGTTCGCTTCCTCATATCGTACCGCCCACAAAACAGCAATGAACTTGGAATCAAACCTGGAAAAGCATCCTTGACTGCCTGAAAGCCGCATGATCTTGGGCCAGTTACCTAACCTGTATGAAGTAAGGGTCATGAACCTGCTCCAGGGAGCCATGGTGGGTGCTGAATAAGAGAACTGGAGAAAGCGCCTTGCACGACCGCAGTAATTCTCGGCAAATCTCCGCTGAGGCAGCGACCAAGGAAGTGAAAACAGAAATGCTTTTATTTCTGTTACTTGAATAATATCTTGATGGTTCCAGTAGCTAAATCTTCAAACTCATAAAGCTAAATAAGCATTTGTAAACTTGTGGATGCTGACATTTTTTTTTTAAACAAATGTTTCCCCTCACCTGGATCCCATCACTTTGTTTGTGCTATTGGGTGTGTATTTTATGCCAGGCTAGAATCTCCCTGATTACATGCATAATTAATGCCTATGGTATGATTTGTCCTTGTAGACCCTAAGCCAAGGAGACATTAATAATTATCTATTAATCAACACATCAATGGGCTCACCTGATGCACCCTTCACATTCTCTCAGCGTCCCCTTCCTCCTGGGCTTTCGTCAGAGGCAGACGAACTCCATCGGGCCCAGGAGGTTCCACTGCGTGATGCCCAGCAGCTTCATGCCCAGCGTTTCTGGCTCTCCTGACCCTGTGGACTCTCTGAAGTAGGATGAAATCCACCCCGTAGGGCGTAGGGTCTGACTTCTGCCTGGCTGGGAAGGAGCTGAGAGAGACAACTGATTGTACAGGGCAGTTAACTCCCCAAAGGGTGGATGTGGACAGAGGGAAGCAGGAAACTGGAGGAAGCCAGGGAGAGAAATGCCTTGTCCCTTTCTCCAACAGACTACTGCTGGGCACAGTGACATCCGTGAAGCCGATGAGTACATCTGCCAAGCAACTGTTCTGACTTCATGGCTTGCTGCAGCCTTGCTTCTCAGTTCCCCTTTCCCTTACTCTCACTGTGTTGAGATTGCATGTCCCAAATAAGGCATTTGTACTTAATCCTTGCCTCAGGCTCTCTTTTCTAGGGAATGAAGACAGACGTTTTAAAAGATGCACAAGTTGAAGAAAAAGGGGAAAGTCTCCTGAATTGACATGGAAGAGACAGAGGCTCTGAGATTATAAATAAGTCCACTCAGTGGATTTCATTAAACTGCCTGGTGAACACGATGCAATGGAGTGAATGTTTGTGTCCTCCCATAATCTGTATGTTGAAGCCCTATTCCTCAAAGTGGTGGTATTTGAAGGTGAGGTCGTTGGGAGGTAATTAGGTCATGAGGGCGGAGCTCTCATAAACAGGATTAGTGTCCTTATGGGAAGACTCACAAAACAGCTTTCCCTGCCTCCCTCCTTCTCCCCATACTCCTCTCTCCAGGATGTGAAGACACAGCAAGATGACAGCCATGTGCAAACCAATAAGCAGGCTCTCACTGGGAACTGAACTAGCTAGCACCTTGAACCTAGACTTCCGGCTCCGGAACCGTGAGAAATAAGTGTCTATTGTTTAAGCTCCCCAGTTTCTGGCATTTTGTTACAGTGGCCCAACCTAAGGTCCGTGGCCAGGCCAGCTGATCTGATCCCTGCCCCGCCTTGGAGCCCAAGTCATCAGAAAAGCAAGGGCACCAGGCTGTGGGTCCCATGTGCCAGCTCACCCCACTGGGTTCTGGTGCAGCCCCAGGAGGAAAAGTCTAGAAAGCCCTGCTTCCAGCTCCTCTGGGTCTGGGACTGAGTCTTTAGCTGCTCAAATTCTGTCAAGAAAACCCAGTCAAGAATAGAGCATCAGAACATTTTCTCTTCTTTGCCTTTTGTTATTTTTGAATAATTAATACAGATGTGGATAGGGCACTGGGCGGCTCGGTCAGTTAAGCGCCCAACTCTTGGTTTCGGCTCAGGTCATGGTCTCACAGTTTGTGGGTTTGAGCCCCGCATCGGGCTCAGCTGGCAGTGTGGAGCCTGCTTGGGATTTTCTCTCTCCCTCTCTCTCTGCCCCTCTCCCACTCACGCTGTCTCTGTCTCTCTCAAAATAAATAAATTGACTTTAAAAAGGAAAAGCAGATATGGTCACATAGTAAAGAGTTTGCTCTCGTGTAATGATGAAACTATGGTCGGCTAATGTTAGAGGAGCGAGTGAGACAGGAAGAAGGGCTGCCTCTGGACACACTGGCTCTCACTCGCTCTCTCCCTGGGGTAGTCTCATCCTCAACATAGACCTCATCTTATTTTTGTCCATGGCAGAGTTTGTGAGGGCACACGCCCAGCTGTGTTCCTCCTTGATCAGGCCCCACTCACCACCACCCCACAAAAAAGAGAGAAGAAGTTGGCTTCTGTTAAAAGAGCCTAAGTGAGGGTTTTCCTACATAAATTATCAATTCATTCCAGAAGCAAATAGGTCTTTACTTCAAGAATAAAAACAGTAACGTGCACCTCAGATGTGTAGCATTCCGCTGTTCTCAAAATTCTTTTCTGGGCATTGAGCAGTGTGATTATAACAACTGCAAAATCCAGTGAGCTCTGTAGCAGACTCGTATTAGGTTGACTCACCTGAAAATTGCCAGCACTGTAAGTCACAAATGGTTGGTTATCCGTAGTTTCACGCTGTTGAATGTATTTGGCAGCCAATGTCCAAATTTGGAGGAGAAAGCAACGCGAGTCAGCAAGAGGTCTTGAGAAGTGAAGGTTAGAAGACGAGATGCAGAAAGACGGGGAAGGCAGAGAAATGGCCATTGAGTTAAGTTGTACCAACAATGACCACTTTTCCGAGTAATGGGAATTCGGTGTGGTTTTGAGGTTTGGAATTCGATCTGTATTCTTTCAGCCAGGGAATCTTTTTCCTACAATTAACACATTTTAAAGTATGCATTTAAGTGTCTGCTGACTGATGAATGGACTCACAGGTCAACACAGGGAAGAGGGCTACCAGCACCCCAAAATGAAGGAACAGTAATGAAGAGCAAAAACATGGCGTGTTTGTCTAAGCAATAGTGGAGCTCAAGCAACTGTGGCTTCTGATACAGAATAATTTGCCAGGTGACCTTGAATGAGACTGTTAACCCTCTTTTTGCTGCTATGAGAAAGGGGGGATAATACTTATTCCATGCGGGGCAGTTCTAAAGGAGGGTAAACATGATTGGTCACTGAAAGTTTGGAAAAGGAAGACGGTATAATAAATACTAATTATAATAACTATTCCTGGCTTCTAAGAAAAATGCCTTTTAAGGAAAGGAAGGAAGGTTTAAAAAAGAAAAAGAAAGGGAAGGGAAAGGGAAAGCGAAAGGGAAGGGAAGGAAAAAGAAAGGAAGGGAAGGGAAGGGAAGGGAAGGGAAGGGAAGGGAAGGGAAGGAAAGGAAAGGAAAGGAAAGGAAAGGAAAGGAAAGGAAAGGAAGGGAAAGGAAGGAAAGGGAAGGAAAGGAAAGAAAATTCCTTCCAAAGAGGGCCTCATGAGGCCGTCATGGGGTGTCATGGCCTCCTGCACATCTGAATGAACTCAAAAAGAAAAAGGCACACAGAAAACCCTGTTTTAAAACATTCTTCTTATATAAATTAATTTCATGTTTCAATTGTCAAATTATCACAGTTTTATATTACTACACTTGGGGCCAAAACTCGCAGGTAAGTATACACTTCTTCATTTTATGTATGTAAATGCTAACTGTAAGCATTTAAAACGTAAACGTCAGAAACTAGCCCCATATAGTAACTCTTACATATATAAGGACAGATATTTTGTCGGCATCCCAGAACCCCTAGCAGATGGTTGTATCCTTGAATGAATTCCTTCAGCTCTCGATGGCTTCATAACTGCAATCCTACCTGCTACAACACTCCATAGTGCACTCTTGAAGCCAATGAGAACACGTCGCCTGAATTTTCAAGATGCATTTACCAACCCATTAGCCGGTTCTCTACTCCTCCCTACTTCTCCCCAACACGCACGCACACGGTTTACCGAGTTTGCAGCGCAAACAGAACGTGCTCCACAGGGAAGGGCTGATTGGTTTAGTTTGCGGGCAGCCCCCCGAGGGGTGGTAATTGACACTTTAACGTATGACATGTTGCATTCCTTCATATCGCGGCAGTAATTGAATGCACATGAAACCCCCCTTGCACTGGTGACCTCGGAGTGTGCCACACACCTGGAAGTAGTGAGGTTCAATTAATGTGTCACCGCCGCTAATAGCGGCTACCAGTGAGAACCACCAGCAACCGTGGAACAAAGCAGAGAGCAGAGCGGAGTAAACCCCAGGACCCGCGGCTCCCCAGCAGACTGCCCTGCACCAGCTCTTAAAATCTGGGCTTTCCAGGAAAACGATTTGCTTTTAATTATGCCAATTAATTTTTACCTAATGGCTTTGCACATCTCTCAGGGTTATTTTTGTGCTAAAATACCAAAACAGTCAACTGAGAGGAAATGACAATTGGCCTAAGTAAATTTTTATGATAACGCTTTTAATGATAATTAAAAAGAAAACAGATGCGAAATTGAATATGATCTGAAAGGCGGGACTCCAACTGAGGAAATGCAGAATTAGTATGATGAATTCCACCTTTTCAGTCTGCCCGGGAGTGCGTGCAGTGCTTGCGATGGTCCAGGGACACTGCAGGGCTTGGTGCAAACTGGTCCCTGCTTTCCCAGAGCTCAGGGCTCCGGGCGAGTCGGTACAGTTGGTGGGACCCGCGCCAGGAGACAGAGGTAGGGGCACAGGAGCCCTTGAGGGACCTACCTCCGGATCTGCAGATGGGGAAGCGGCTCCAAAGCTCCAGGAGGGGCCAGAGTCGCCAGGGGAGGGGGAGGGGAGGTGGAGAGACCTGTGTTGGAAAAGGCGGGGAGATAAAGTCGGAGAACTTTAGGGGTGGGGGTGAGAAAGAAGGGAGCCAAGCAGGGGGTGCGGGTGGTGGGGTCTGGAAGCTTCTGGAGGAAGAGCATCACGGGGAGGACCCAGCAGAGAACCATCGCCCAGTCTTCTGGAGGACGGGAGCTCGGACTTGTTCCAGTCTAGACACACTTTTTCCGGACCCGATATCTCTCTTTTCCTTAAACACACACACACACACACACACGGGGAAGGCTGGAAACATTTGCCCATTAGAATTCAAAAAAGGGTAAGGCTACACAGTTTGGGCATATTCTTGGAGGAAATAAAGGAAAATCACGCTGCATTTCGTATTTGGTAAATTCCATTTAATCAACAGAACCTTGCGGAGATGCCTGAATGAATGGAAATAAGTCACAGTTGAAAGGCAATACAGTTCCACAAAATTTGACTTGTTCTCCCTGACCACGTCCAGACCTCTTTCTAACCTGGCCACGCCCAGTCGGTCTTCCCTGGCCCCGCCCAGACCTAGTTCTTCTCTGGCCACGCCCAGACCTCGGTCTAACCTGGCCACGCCCAGTCCTTTCGTTCTTCTTTGGCCACACCCATAACCAAGTCGTTTTGCCCCCTGTCATTGACAGTGGAGCCCAGGGGATTGCTTTGGTTCTCCTGGCTTCAGGCTCCCCTATAAAAGAAAGGGGTCGTGGCTTAGGTAAGCATGCACTTTAGCATTTTGGCCGGTCTCCAAGGAGAACAGAAACCCTACAGGACCCCCACTGCTCCCTCCCTGACCACTCCTGGCCCTTAAGCCCCCTGAGGAGGAAGGCCTCCACATGGGAAGCAGTTTAGGCTACCCTAGACATGGAGATGTTGTAGGCAGGGTTCTGGGTAAGCCTAGCAGCTGCAACATATACATGTTCACCTCTGTGGTCTCCTCAAAACCCACTAAAGCGACAGAAAAACCAACAACAGAAGGTTTGGACAAGAGAAGAGAGGAGAAATGAATAGTATTTTGAAAGGTAAAAATAATAGACAAATGGTATCTGACATAATAGGAGGGAGAAAGTTGAACCCTACCTGCTGGAGGGAGGTAAAGGGGGGAGAATCATAAGAAACAATATTGTCCCTACCATAGAGCTGCGGGAAGTCTTAGGAACTGGGGGGCAACAGGTGTATCTGAAGGCCACAATACAGTGTCATACTGAAAACAGGACTGGTTGAAAGATTGTCCAGGAGTTGTGACACACTCAGGCCCCTTCCTCCAGGGCCCATTTGTCATTCTGCGCCCTGAATGGTGAGCCACTCACCCTCTTTCTGAATGTCTGCTCCCTGCCCGCCCTTCAGAATACTGGCAGTTTCGTCCGACCAGTCAAACCAGACAGACTCAGGGTGCCGGACCCAGCTGAGGGCAGGACCCGGCAAGCATGCTCTCTGAACAAGGAGATAAACTCGACCATCAAATGGCATTGCAAAGTCTGGTGCAGTCTTGGAGGGAGAGGCGTTCCTAAATTTGCAGTTTGGAATTCAGTTTGGCCCCTTTCAAAACCAGTGAGCTGGCTGCACTTCTCACTGTCAATCTCCATGTGTCAACATGAAGGAGAGCCTTTTCTGGGCTGGTTTGGATCCCAGCAGAGAGGCAGGTGACACTGAGGCAGGTGGGATTCCGTGCATGGGCAGTGTGCCTTCAGGGCTTCCTTGTGCTATTATTCAAAGAATTCGCTACCCTCGCCGTGGGAGGATTGTACGTCCTCACCTCGCACTGGACTTGGCCAATGAAATCCGAGTGGAAGTGATGTGTGATGCTTCTGAGCCAAAGCGTTAGGAGCTACTGCTTTGTAAAGCCATTTGCTCCATCTCTGCCACAGAACCAGTGAGTCCTGGAGGGAAGCGGGGGCCTGGATCTTCAGCTGGGGTCCCAGGATAAGGACAACACGAGGCAGAATGAACATAGCGTGCGCAAGAAGTAAACCTTTACTGTTGTAAGCATCTTCCGTTTGGGGACTGTTTGTTACCCGAGCATACCGCAGCAAACGGTGACTGCTAGCCCACCCATGTTCTGGTCTGGCTTCCAATCCACCCCACAGCCTGTGCCCTCAGGACCCCCTCACCTCAGGGAGCCGGTGGCTCACATCCTCAAAACCCCCCTGCCAGGCACCCAGAAATACTTGGTTCTGCAGCCAGAACCATTGGGCGGGAGAGGGAACCTCTAGGGCCCCATTCAGGGCTGAGAGCATGGCCCACCTTCTTTCTTGCCCTCCCCCTCCATTGTGGGGGCTTCAGTGTTTTATCTTAATGAAGAGGCCATTCCCTCTTTGGCTTTGTGGATCAAGCAGGAGACCCCAGGAGGGGCGCCACATACACATGGGTTACATATGCATGACCTCGCTCCATCCTTCAGCCAACAAAACTCAGTCTAAAAACCACTTAGGTTCTCTTCCCTCCAAGTCTTTTCTTCCGCTTGAAACGTCAAAAGAAAACAGTGTCCTTGACGCCTCTTTCGTCTGTTAAAGAATCTTTTCCCCTTCCCAATGCCCTATCCATGTGCTAAAGGGAATTTCTCTTGCGATGTCTAACCGTGTGCAGAAATAGGACCGCTCTCTTGAACTCAAAGGACAGCAAAGTTGGATATGCAGTTCAATAAGATACAAGAGGTTCTGTGTGCAAAGGCAAAGGGACAGAGGGAAACAGGAAAGGCCCAGCAGCTGGGGCGAGGAGCAGAGGAGCTACAGGGAGGATGAAAGGAGCTGGAGCTGGTGACAGACCCCTAAGCAGAATCATGTGCCTGATTTGTAGCCCGGGGGCCCCAGACAGGTTGTGTATGCTGGGGCCAAAGGAGCCTTTGGATGTCCCCCATTTGCAGAGGTCCATAAAGCAAGAGGAAGTTGACCTTGGCCACCCACCCAGGTGGGTGCCTGACTCAGTGTACAAGGCCCCCCAGTCTGCCCAGCCCTGCGGCCTCCTGGCCTCAGTCCCAGCTGGAATGACCCCCAGGGACGCTCGTGCCGTCATCATCACAAACCTCTCAGCCTCCCCCAGGGGTGAGGCCTGAGCACAGCCTCCAGCATGCCACCCCCACAGCTAAGCCGCAGTCGCTCTGACACCTGGGGCTGGTCTCGCCTAACCCACAAAGGTTCTAGCCATTGGTGGGAACTACAGTCTAGAAGGATGGAGTAATCGTTGCCCGGGAGAGACAGAGGAAGGAGCCAGCAGATAAATTACTTGTCCTCCCTGGCCCCTCCTCTCCCACCCCCTCCCCCTCCCCAGCCTGTTCCAAGCAGCGGTGGCTCAGCAGGGTCTCCCGTGGCCATGCAGCCGGGCTCTCCTGACAAGCTGTGGCCAGCTGGGTAATGCACTGTCTCCCTTTCTCCCTCACTCTGGCTTCCCTGGGAGCGCACTCCCCCACCCCCCAAAACCCTATTAGCCCACAGCTTTGCTGCATGTTCTATCATCTAGAGCAGGGGGACGGGCACAAGGGCACCCTCACAGAGCAGTGAGATCTACCAGAATATAAGCTCTAACTTCATCGATTTCCTGGAATGGGGGTCAGAGGCATCAGTATCCGTCTCCTAGGGAGGGTGTAACAAATGACCACAAACCTCGTGGCGTAAAACAACTCAAGGCTTCTCTCACAGTTCTGGAGGCCTGAAGTGTGAGGTCAGGGTGTCAGCAGGGCTGCGTTCCCCTCCCAGACTCTGAGGAGGATCCTTCCCTTCCTCTGCCAGCCTCTGCTAGTCCCAGCTATCCTTGGCCGCCCTTGGCTTGTGGATGCATTGCTCCCATCTCTGCCGGGCCCCCCTCCTCCCCACATCTAATCTCTCTTTGCCTCCCCAGGAGCTCCTGCGGCAGCCCCGAGGGCCCACCCGGATAATCCAGGATCATCTCCTGTCTCAAGGGCCTGCATCACACCTGCAAAAGTCCTCTTTCCAAACGAGGTCATATTCATGGCTTCTAGGGATTAGGATGTGGGCCATTTCTTAGGGGACCACTTCTCAACCAGCCACGCCGTCCTCACTCTCCTGGCTGGAACGCACAGCAGAAACAGGAAAGAGAAAAGATCCTGGGAAATGCTAACTTCACCACCAGACAGTTGTGCCGAGAGAGAAGCACGGGCAGGAGAAAGGGCTAATGTTTCCATTGCTGGTGCCGAGTGTGTGCGGCACGGGAGAGACCCAACCTTCCGTCTCCACGTCAATGTGTGTTATTTCTTCCTTGAGGGAAACACAAACGAATAATCCAGGGTCGCTGAGTGGAGCGGCTCACTAATGGAAGAGCCTGGCTGGCTCCGAGCCGCTCACTCGTGATGACCCGGATCCACCCGCCCGGCCTCCCGCCGCCCATTTCAGCCTCTTTGGCCGAAGGGCCCTCACCCCAGCCACAGCCAGAGTGGAAGTGTCAGTGCCCCCATTTAAAACCCATTTGTGAAAGGCTCATAAATCACACCCTCGGAAAACTCACTCCTCATCATAACTCAGCAGAGAACGCGACTCTGTTCGGAGATTTAAATAAATGTGAGGGTGTAGTGGATTGTTTTTTCAGCAGGGCGTCACATGTAAGAGGATTCCACATCAGGCTCTTTCAGCTGTTCGCGTTGTTAAAGCCAGGAATAATCGCAGGCTGTCTCTCCAAATGCAGCAGTCTCGATCATCAGACCAAGCAAGTGGCCACTGAACACTTAGTGTGATTTCGGGGGAGCCAGAAAGGCTCAGAAGCGCAATACGCCTTCCCTCTGACCCTGCAAAACAACTAGATCAATGTCCCAAATTCTGCAATTAGAGCTTCCTTCCTTTGGATGTGCTCCTGATCAAAACTCTAATATTGCTGGAATGGGTCACTCTTTAAGCATGGTTTTATTTATACATTTACCCTAGTATTTTCTCAGAGCAAGTGTTGTGATGGGCATACAGGATAGTCCACCGGACAGAACAGGGAGACAGTGCTGAGGCTGGAAATGAGTAATCAAGGGCCAGGCTGGGTCCCGGGCTATGCCTGGAGAGGGTCCCTTGTGGCTTTAACTTTAAAGGTGAACTAAAGTGTAACCTTGTGAGGGGCGCCTGGGTGGCTCAGTCGGTTGAGCATCTGACTTTAGCTCAGGTTATGATCTCACGGTTCATGAGTTCAGGCCCCACATTGGGCTCTGTGCTGATATTTAAAAATAAAATAAAATGCAACCTTGTGTCCAGGGATATGTTCCTGCACCTAGATCACCACCTGGTAGGCACCAAAGTTCCTCCATTTATGAGCAGTGGGATCTAAGAGGCTGCACATAAGCCCATTTGTTCAGGTCCAAAATGGCACGAAACAAGTTATCAGAGTGTGTCTGTCCACATAAGTTAAGTTGCACAAAAGAACTGTCTCCAGACCATGAGAAATTAGGTACTTTAGGGCTGAATTCCTCCCCAGCAAGATCTCAGATGTGACATATTTCTGAAGGTTGAAGAGATTTGCAGGGATACGATAAAACAGACACAGACAGATGAGGGAAAACTGAGTCGGGGGGTGGGGGCAGGGAGGGAAGGAAGATAGATGGGTGTCACCAGGTTTCTGTGAGCAGAGGCTAAGCAGGAATCACCAAGGGCTAGGGCAGGGATGCCCTGGGGTTGGTTGAAAGACAGAGAGATCAGACTGGGGTATCTGGAAATCTGAGAGGCAGGAACTGAACCTAAAGTGACAGGGAGCAGTGAGGCTGCACTGCGGTAGAGTCCCATAGGGGGACCGACATCTGGGATTCTTTTTGTAGAAAAAGATCTCGAAGTCCTGTGGAATGATCTGGCATGGGAGAAAGGGGGCTTCCCCATCTATTGACAAAAGGACATGTGGACTCTCTTTGGAGGAAAGGTTCCCCAAGTTTGTTTGCAGGAATCCCACAAATTAAGATTAAATACCACCTCACAAACAAAAATCAACAAATATTTGGTAAGGCAAGTCACTGTGAATGAAAGCTAATAGAAACAAGAAACCACTTTAGAATCCCAAGGACTATAGATGTGGTGGCAACATTGTGCAGAGTTATGCATAAAAAACATCTAAAAGAAGAAAAGACACAATGTGTGAATAAATAACAGGACCATGAATTGGTAGAATCAAAGTGGGGAGAACAAGCAGAACTTCTAAAAATTAACAAGATAGCTGCTGCAAAAAAAACGCTACGGTTAATTAAACCGTAGATTACACTCTTAAAGAAAGAACGAATAAGCTAGAAGATATATCTGAGGAAGTATCCGGAACACAGCAGAGAGAAGAGAAGAAAATATGACAAAGTGCAACAGATATAGAGGACAGAATGAGACGGTCGAGCACAGGGGTTGGCACGCTCTGGCCCAGGTGCCGCCAGCTGGCCACCTGTTCTCACAGTAAACTTTTACTGGAGCACCACCACCCTCATTATTGTTCGTATTGCCCATGGCATCTTTCACACTACCATGGAGTTAAGTAGTTGTGACAGACACCGTATGGCCTCCAAAGCCTAGAATATTTACTCTCTGGCCTCTTACCAAAAAAAAAAAAAAAAAAAAAAAAATTGCCCCAGTCTAAAATGTGTGTGTGTGTGTGTGTGTGTGTGTGTGTGTGTATGTGTGTGTGTGACTGGGAACCCAGAAGAAAATAGAGAAAATTAAAAAGAGGGGTAGGGGCACCTGGATCCAACTCTTGGTTTTGGCACGGGTCATGAGCTCACAGTTCGTGAGTTTCATGAAGACTGCTTGGGATTCTCTGTCTCTCCCTCTTTCTGTTCCTTCCCCACTCCCTCTCTCTCTCAAAATAAACAAATAAACATTTGAAAAAAATACTAATCGAATACAACAAGATATCAAATGAATGAATAGTGCAATGAAAAAATCATAAAAACAAACCCATGTGGTTAACTATGTGCCCCAGGGCCAGAAACTTGGCCATTAGGTGGAACGGTAGAAACAAAACAGCATCTCATTTATGGGCAATCATGAGCATCTCACACCACAGAGAAAAAAGCACATCATATCTGAGACAACCTAAACCAGGGTCAGCAAAATAAAGGGAATCTCATGACTTTCCTCTATGTTTCTAACTCCCAAGCAAAAACAACTTGATCCCAGACTTCTGTGGTGCTGCCATTTGGACATCTGTCAGAACCTTTGTGGATGTGACAATCATGAGACAAATTGGGTGTTTTTCTACCATACACAGACTAACCACAATTGCAGTAGCCTTGGTAGTTTTGTGGAATTTGTTTCCTTTAAATTCCTGTTGTATTTTGTTTCCTTTAAATTCCTGTTGTATTTTGTATGATGATCTCGTCCTTCTAACCCCTGGACAATCTTGCAGATCTTTTTCAAGTAAGCTTCATTTCTAAATGCCTTTGTCTCAAAATCTTCCATTTACAGAAGCCCTGAACTCAGGGAGAGCACGTAGACTGGAAGGTGGGGAAATAGGAGAATTAAATGAGCATCTATATGCTGAACAGTAATGTTCCCCCACTCACCTCCCAGAACACTGGATATAAGGCAATTTTCCCTAGGCAGGAAATTGGAGGATTTGTCCATGAAGAAACTAAATAGCCCCAGTGAAAAGACATAGATATTGATAATTGGGGCCCCCAATGAGAAAACCAGATAACCTCTCAGTCACCCTACAGGGAAGCCCCACTACCACATGGCCCGCCTGAATCCATAGGGCTTCTAGTCAGACTCCTTCTCTGACGTGCAGACAGATCAGGACCTTTCCCTTTTGCTTGTTTTTGTTCTCTGTGTTTTCCTCTGTTCTGCTTTTTTGTTTTGTTTTACCATATAAGACACCATCCTCTAATATCATGTTAGAGACTTTTTTTCTAGCATTCTAACAAGATGGCAGAAAACAGGGGGAAAAAAAGATAAATGTAGGCAGCAGAAGAAAACATCAAAAATTTATATAGCAAAATTCTCCAAGAGAATACAATGCATCTACAAAACAAGAATACAGTGACAGAAAATAGGGCACTGCCAGAGAACAAAAATGAGGTCCTAGAAAGTAATGATGTATTAACTGAAATGAAAAATTCAATAGCTGGATGAGGGAGTTGAAAAAATATCCCAGAAAGTAGAACAAAATGTCAAAGTGACAAACAAGAGAAGAAAGTTATAAAAGAAAACCAGAAAATCAATGCAGAAGTCAACACCCAAAAACAGGAGTTCTATAGAAGACAGACAAATACAGGGGCGTCTGGGTGGCTCAGTCGGTTGAGCGTCTGACTTCGGCTCAGGTCATGATCTCACAGTTCGTGAGTTTGAGCCCCATGTCAGGCTCTGTGCTGACAGCTCAGAGCCTGGAGCCTGCTTCAGAGTCTGTGTCTCCCTCTCTCTCTCTGTCCCTCCCTCGCTCGCACTCTGTCTCTCTCTCTCTCACACACAAAAATAAACAAACATTAAAAAAAGTTAAAAAAAAAAAAAAAAGAACACAGACAATGCAGAGAGTGAGAAATCAACAGAGAAAGAATACCCATAACAACTGTCATCACCAAAGAGCATAATTTTCCATATGGAATAGCTCAAAACATATCCAGCATAATGAGTGGGGGGGGGGGGGTGCCGGGGGAAGGAACACCTCCACCAAAGATTTTTTTAATTTTTATTTTCTTTCTTATTTTCAGAGGAGGAAAAATGGTATAATTTTTAGGAATTAGAATGACATCAACTTCTCAACAGCAACATTAGAAGATGGAAGATAGTAAAGCAATACACTTATAATTCTAAAGAAAAACTTCCAATCTAGAATTCTATAACTAGTCAAACTAACAATTCAAGGGAAGATTTCAAGGGAATTCAAGGGAAGATTTCACTCTTTTTGATGGCCAAGTAGTGTTCCATTGTGTATATATATACCACATCTTGTTTATCCATTCACCAGTTGATGGACATTTGGGCTCTTTCCATTCTTTGACTATTGTTGATAGCACTGCTATAAACATTGGGGTGCATGTGCCCCTTCGAATCAGCATTTTTGTATTCTTTGGATAAATACCTAATAGTGCAATTGCTGGGTCACAGGGTAGTTCTATTTTTAATTTTTTGAGGAACCTCCATACTGTTTTCCAGAGTGGCTGCACCAGTTTGCATTCCTACCAACAGCACAAAAGGGTTCCCCTTTCTCTGCATCCTTGCTAATATCTCTTGTTCCCTGAGTTGTTAATTTTAGCCATTCTGACAGGTGTGAGGTGGTATCCCATTGTGGTTCTGATTTTTGTTTCCCTGATGATGAATGATGTTGAGCATCTTTTCTTGTGTCTGTTAGCCATCTGAATGTCTTCTTTGGAAAAGTGTCTGTTCATGTCTTTTGCCCATTTCATTATTGGATTATTTATTTTTTGGGTATTGAGTTTGATAAGTTCTTTATAGATTTTGGATACTAACCCTTTATCTGATATGTCATTTGCAAATATCTTCTCCCATTCTGTCAGTTGCCTTTTAGTTTTGTTAATTATTTCCTTCTAGGTGCAGAAACTTTAACAAGTTTGAAACTTTAACAAGTTTGAAACTTTAACAAGACGAAGTCCCAATGGCTCATTTTTGCTTTGGTTTCCCTTGTCTCCGGAGATATGTCTAGTAAGAAGTTGCTGTGACTGAGGTCAAAGAGGTTGCTCCTGTTTTCTCCCGTAGGATTTTGATGGTTTCCTGCCTTTGCAACAACATGGATGGAACTAGAGTGTATTATGCTAAGCGAAATATGTCAGGCAGAGAAAGACAAATACCATATGATTTCACTCATATGTGGAATTTAAGGAACACAACAGATGAACACGGGGAAGGAAAGGAAAAATAAGATAAAAACAGAGAAGGTGGCATATCATAAGACTTTTAAATATAGAGAACAAACTGAGGGCTGGTGGAAGGGAGGTGGCTGGGGGGATGGGCTAAATGGGGGATGAGCATTAAGAAGGGCACTTGTTGGGATGAGCACTGGGTGTTATATGTAAGTGATGAAACACTGGGCTCTACTCCCGAAACCAATACTGCATTGTATATTAACAAACAAATTTAAATAAAGTTTTTTTTAAAAAGAAGGAGGGAAGAATGAAGACACAGATATGAAAATTTTCAAAAATGTGTCCTTCCAGGCATCCTTTCTCATGAAGCTAATTGAGGTTGTGCATCACCAAATGAAAAACAAGCCAAATAAGCCAAAGGGATGAGAGGAAAGAAGGGAACAAGGTGGGGAGGGAGGGAGGGGGAGAGCGAGAGGGAGAGGGAGAGAGAACTAACACATGGGAGACACAGGATGTCAGAGCCCAATAGGGTTTCATGAGAACTAAGTTTCTAATTTTTTTTTTCAATTTAATTTTAGAGAGAGAGCAGGAGCAGAGGAGAGGGGCAGAGCGAGAACGAGAGATAATTTTAAGCAGTCTCCACACTCAGCTCAGAGCTTGACATGGGGCTGGATCCCATGATCCTGGGGATTAGGACCTGAGCCGAAATCAAGAGTTGGGACATTCAACCAATTGAGCCACAGAGGCACCCCAAGAGAAACAAGGTTCTATAGAGTCTCAAAGCAGCGCCTTCACAAAATACTTATTACAAGGGGAATAGGATTTATTTATAGTGGAGAAGCCTTAATCAAATGATTATAATCAAACCATTATAAACAAATGATTATGTCACGTTAATCAGATGATCAGATTTCAAATCAATGGGCAGTGAAAGACACACGTCCTGGATCTAGTCATGAAAAACAACAGACAGAAAGGCTGAGGAACTGTTTCAGTTTAAAGGACACTAATGCAAGGTGACAGCTAAATGCAACATGTGATCCTGGATTGGGACCTGGATCCTGGGGGCGGAAAGGTTATAAAGCACATTATTGGGGAAATTGATGAAATATGAATATAAACTCTGGATTAAATCATAGTACTAGTGTTACAACAGTAAATTTCATAATTTTAATAATTGTATGGAGGTTACAGGAGGGACTATTCTTGATCTTAGAAAATTCACACTTAAGTATATGGGGGTAAAAGGGCATAATGTCTATGGCTTATTTTCAAATGATTGGGGGGGGGGCAAAGTGATAACCAAATAAGACGAAATGTAAACAATTGGTAAATCTAGGTAAAGGGGTATGAGAGCTTCGCATACTCTTCTTGTAACACTTCTGTGAGTTTGCAACTATGTACAAATTAAAAGGTACAAAAAGTCTCATTCACTTCATTCAGAGTTCACTCTCATCAAAGTTTGCATTTTATGGTTAAAAATGTAGCTTTACCGGGGCACCTGGGCGGCTCACTCCGTTGAGCGTCTGGCTTTGGCTCAGGTCATGATCTCACCATCCGTGAATATGAGCCCTGTGTTGGGCTCTGTGCTGAGAGCTTGGAGTCTGGAGCTGCTCTGGATTCTGTGTCTCCCTCCCTCTCTGCCCCTCTCCTGCTCACGCTCTGTCTCTCTCTCTCTCTCAAAAATAAATAATAAACATTAAAAAGATTTCTTTTTCATGTAGCTTTACCAACAGAATAAACAGACTAAAATGTGTTAACTATAAAAAAAATTAAATAAAATGTGTTAACTACGGTAGAAATACAATTAAAAACTTAATAAATAAATGAAATGCAAAGAAACTGAGAGGTTATATAGCATCTACCCCAATGTAGGCTGCAAGCAACCAAATTCCCTATGCCTCACTTTTCCCATCTGTAAAATGGATTAATAACAGTATTTACTAGCTTATGCTATAGTTTTTGAGGATTATGTAAGTCGAATGTGTAGCAGTCATACTACCTTATGGAAAAGCTCACTCTGAGAAACATACCTTATAGACATAACTTCTCCCTTGCTCTGGTATCTCGGCACACAAAGTGATACTGTGTGGCTCATTCATGGAGGTTTTCCTTTTCTATGCCTGCTACTAAGATTCCTATGCAGGAAGGTGACAAGAGCCCCATATAGCTCTGATATGTTCCACTACTTCCTAAGTCCTTTTCCCCCAATTATTTCTTTGCATTTCAGAAGCGTCCCCAAGCATCCATGTATACAGAGAACAAAGGCAAGCTTATGGGCATGTCTCTGTCTACACACAGGACAAAGGAGCAGGTGGGGTGTGGGGGAGACTAAGAGGCACAGCCCTCAGGAACGGGGCTTCTGAAAGCGACGCACCTGAGACATTCACCTGGAGGTCCGCAGGCATGAGCCTACAATAAAAGAAATGCCATATTTGACTTCTATTTCCATTTATGAAGACGTATCAGAGCACACTTGTTGCTAAGAACTACAAAAGCCGATGACAGACAAAAGCCGCTGTCTTGAGTGCACCGGAGAGCGACCAAGACGCCAACTGCACAGACCCTGGAGTGGAGACAAATGGCAGAAGAAACACTAGCCCCAACTCTGTCCCTCGGAACCTCTTCCCGTCCGAAGCACAGGCCACACGTGATGAGTGAAAAGCAGCGGCCTGAAGTCTACATCGGTCTCTTTTTTTTTTTTTAATTTTTTTTTTTAACGTTTATTTATTTTTGAAACAGAGAGAGACAGAGCATGAACGGGGGAGGGTCAGAGAGAGGGAGACACAGAATCCGAAACAGGCTCCAAGCTCTGAGCAGTCAGCACAGAGCCCGACATGGGGCTTGACCTCACGGACTGCGAGATCATGACCTGAGCCGAAGTCAGAGGCTTAACCGACTGAGCCACCCAGGCGCCCCTACATCGGTCTCGTTAAGCTGCGAAGAAAAAATTAATTTGGTTTAGGACGGCCAAGATAGCCAGCACCTGGGGGGCAAAAGCCCCAGGAAAAAAAAGAAATTAGAAGAACTGGAGAGATATGAACTTGACATTCTGCGTGGCTTTTGCTTGATGTATTTGCTGCCCAGACCTCATAAACAAATCAGAAGGTGGCTTGTAGAGAGGTTAACAATCTAAGCAGAACTTTCAATAGCTTTGTGGATTAAATAGTGTACCCCCCAAAATCATGTCTTCCTAGAACCTCAGCAAGTGACCTCATTTGGACATGTAACTAGTGAAGTGTCTTGGGATGAAAGTCTCCTGATTTGGGGCGCCTGGGTGGTTCAGTCGGTTAACTGTCTGATTCTTGATATCAGCTCAGGTCATGATCTTACGGTTCCTGGGATCAAGCCCCGTGTTGGGCTCCATGCTGACAGTGAGGAGGCTGCTTGGGATTCTCTCTCTCTCCCTCTCTCTCTCTCTGCCCCTCCCCTGTTCTCCTCCCCCTCCCCCCACCCCTCCCCTGTTCTCTCTCTCTCTCTCTCAAAATAGGTAAACATTTAAAAAACAATTTTTTTTAGGGGCGCCTGGGTGGCTTGGTTGATTAAGCGTCTGACTTCGGCTCAGGTCATGATCTCACGGTCTGTGAGTTCGAGCCCCGCGATGGGCTCTGTGCTGACAGCTCAGAGCCTGGAGCCTGTTTTGGATTCTGTGTCTCCCTCTCTCTCTGCCCCTCCCCTGTTCATGCTCTGTCTCTCTCTGTCTCAAAAATAAATAAACGTTAAAAAAAATAAAAAAAAAAAACAATTTTTTTTAAATAAAGATAATCATAAAAAAAGAAAGTATCCTGATTTGGAGTGAGGCCTAAGTCCAATGACTGATGAACTTATAAGAAGAGACAAGGACACAGACACATGCAGGGGAAGGCTGTGTCACAGCAGAGGCAAGAAAGGATTCTTCCCCAGAGACTTCACAGGGAGCATGGCCTGATGGCCCTCGATTTCTGGCCTCGAGAACCGTGAGAGAAGACATTTCTGTTGCTTAAGCCATCACGTTTGTGGCCATTTGTTATGGTGGCCCCAGGAACATGACACAAGTTACACAAGGCTGGAGATGCAAATATTAGAATCCAAGGCCTGCCAGAGAGGAGGCGTCCTAGTAAATACCCCACACTTTCCACTGAGACCCCAGGAAGACTGTGCTAAGAGAGAAAGGGAAGTCAGGTTTGGTCTGATTGGAAGGTATACTAGCTGAGAAGTCCCCCAGACTGACTAAAGACATCAAAGCGGGCTAAACACAAACAAAATTATTTGTGGGCAAATCAGTAAAACTGATCAAATGCACGCACACACACACACACACACACACACACACACACACGCTGACAGGTTGAGAGACCACAGGAAAAAAAGAAAAAGTTTGACAGCTTAGTACCTTCAATGTCAATGTAAATTTTTTCCTGCTTTTTGAATAAGAGGCTTCACATTTTTATTTTGCGCTGGGTCCTGCAAATCTTGATGGCCTGCTTCTGTTTATACCTCAAGGCACAGCTCAGACCAGCTGATGTCTCAGATATAACAGAAAGGGAAGGGGGCGGAGTCCACTCAAAAGGAAACACACACCTGGCACTGTCCTCTGGAGGAGGTCAGAAAATAACAGAGCTGGGGCGCCTGGGTGGCTCAGTCAATTGAGCCTCTGACTTGATTTCAGCTCAGGTCGTGATCTCATGGTTCGTGAGTTCAAGCCACGCTTCGGGCTCTGTGCCGACAGTGCAGAGCCTGCTTGGGATTCTCTCTCTCCTCTCTCTCGGTCTCTATCCCGCTCACACCCTCTTTCTCTCAAAACAAATAAATGCACTTTTTAAAAAAGAAAAAAAGAAGAAAATGACGGATCTGGACAAGTCTACTTTGCAGCCCCCGGCTTTTGTCTGTAATGCACTCGTGAAATTATGCACAGGGGCCAAACGTAAGCAGCCTGAACAATACAGGTTCTCCTGTGGATATTTTTCTAAATTTGTAAATAGTTTGGTAAGTATTTCTAAAAGATAAGAACTCTTTTGAAAATACGTAAAGTATAATATCATTATCATACCTACAAAATTGACAGCAATGTTTTGACAGCATCAGATATCCTAATTCTATCCTCCCATCTTTTAAATTTGTTTTTTTTAATGTTTTTGTTTATTTTTAAGACAGAGAGAGGCAGAGCACGAGCAGGGGAGGGGCAGAGAGAGAGGGAGACACAGAATCCGAAGCAGGCTCCAGGCTCTGAGCTGTCAGCCCAGAGCCAGACGCGGGGCTCGAACTCAACGAACGCAAGGTCATGACCTGAGCCAAAGTCAGACGCCCAACCGACTGAGCCACCCAGGTGCCCCCTATCCTCCCATCTTTTATATTTGTCAGAACATTCCTAGGGAGATAAAATTTCCCTCGTTAACTAATGTGTTTACCCTTAGAGGCAATTCTACTGTTGTATACATTGTAATGTATATGTACAATGTTGTACAATTCTAATGTTGGTTTCAGCATGTGTGTTCTTTATTACTGTTCTTTTCCTTCACAACTGAGTCCACAGTTGGGCAGTTCAATTTCTTGGGGTGCCTGATTGAGTCTAAAGACCCACAGTATCACCACACCTAATGATTCCTTTCGGATTCTACCGATCGCATTCATGAGGGCTATAATTTCCTTTCTTCATTTGCCACTAACTTTTTTTTCTTTTTCTTTTCTTTTTTTAGTAACCTCTACACCCAATGTGGGACTCAAACTCATGATCCCAAGATCAAGAGTTGAATGCCCTTCTGAGCCAGCCAGGTTCCCTCCGCTAACTTTTCTTAATTAATTGAGGAAGGATGCAGTAAAATATCCAAAGAATTGAGCAAACCTCACAGCACGAGCAAAGAATACAAGCTGCTGAAGGTGCTCTGCAGGCTAGCAGGGGTCACCACCAGGTAGCAGTTCAAAGTCGTCCTTCATCGCCTGAGGTATCTGAGACCAGGTGTGATGGGTGATGCCCAACATATGAGCAGAAGAGAAAATGTCAAATGCGTGGGAGTCAAGGGCACCTGTGACCTGGTCACGTAAAGAGCACAGACTCTCTGAGAAGGTGCACAGATCCTCTTATGCCTCCTCAATGTGTGCTCTGCTTTGCTGGAGCACACAGTGACACCAGTGACAAACCGGTGACACCGGGGACAGCACGGAACTTCCTCATTTTCTACCAGGATACCAGGACGAAAAGTGGATAGACATGGAAAGCTCTGTGGATATGCACTTCCTTAATCCGAGCAATTGATATTCAACCTATGTATCTTTCAACTCAGAATACCCAGGGACATGCAAGTATTTTGTTTATCTTACGGTTATTACTAACAGCCTTTTAGCATCTGACATTGTGAGTCGAACTCATGTTTAATGAATGAACTCTGGGAAAATTTGACTGATAAGAGAAATTACGAATTCTTCTAAGGTAGAGCTCATAATTCTCAGACTTAGACTCACAACAGCAAAAATTCTCTCAAGTAAATGTGTAAGTAGCAAGTTTCTACAAACTGAATTAACTCACCAAGGACTCTACAGGAAAAGGCACCTCTCTGAGTGAGTAATCTTGGCTCGTGCTCCTCCTGACCCATTAAATTGCACAAGGGCATCAGTCATTGAAAGCTAAAATTAACACTTCACAGGTCTTGCCAGAGAGTTCTGATATCTCCAGTGGGAACTTTCCGTGCTCTTGTGACAGCCCAGCATCCACTGGTGTTGCCATAGGAAAAAAAAATAAGAATTGGGTTTCTTGCCTTGGTTTTTATAGCAATTTCCACATGGACAGCCTGCTTGGCCTTTGATGATAACCCCACTCTGGTCACATTGATTTAACAAATATTTACTGGCCATCCGCTATGTGCCTGGTACAATGTGGGTGTTGGGGGCAAAGAGGTACATGGGATAGACAGAGCATGTGCCCCAGGGCAGTGAGATCTGGCCCCCAGACCAGTCTCAGTACTTACTGGCCATATGGTTTGGAACCAAATCTCAAAAATCATGTAGATTCCAGGCATTGGAAGGGTTCCTAGTGAAAGCAGCCCTTTACACTAAGTTAGTAAGAGCTGGATTAAATCCCAGCTCTGTCCCTTACCAACTGTGTGGCATGAACCCGTGGTCACTTAGAAATGGTCAGAAAAGAAGCAGCAACAGCTGAAATGGGAGAGCGGGAGGGAAATATAAGGGAAAGCACATGTTATAATTTATTCTTTTCTTTAATCAGGGTGTCACTTTCACGTAGTTAAATATAACAGGACACATGAGCCTAAAGTCCGCTGCTTGATGCAAATTTCACACGAATCTCATGTTACCACCACCTAGATCAAGATATAGAACATTTCCAGCACCCCAGTAGATACAATTTTTTTTATGTTTATTTATTTTTGAGACAGAGAGAGAGAGTGTGTGTGTGAGCAGGGAGGGGCAGAGAGAGAGGGACAGAGGATTCAAAGTGGGTTCTTCGTGGAGAGCTAAGAGCCCAATGTAGGGCTGGAACTCATGAACCTATGAGATCGTGACCTGAGCCGAAGTCGGACACTCAACCAACTGAGCCACCCAGGCACCCCCAGTAAATACAGTTTTTACAGTGAAAATACCAAAAGTCAAATCTTGGGACTTGTGTGAGTTTAGCACATCTGCCCTGTTCGCTTCAGAGCCGCTTTCTGAGAGGTGGAAATCCCTGAATTTGTAGTCTCTCTTCCCATCCTTCTGCTGACCCAGAGTACCACGTATAGACTGGACTGCTGGACATAGGCGCTGATAGAGGCTGTAAATCTGGCTCGGAATAGAGTTTTAATGTGTACTAAGCTAATTGGTCAATCCAAAAGGATGCAATCTACAATCTTGCCCTCTTCTGAATACGAAATTGAAATGTCCTAGTTACCCAGGCCAGATTTTCTTCGTTATAAAATTTACTAAATATTCATCATAAAATTGCTACATGGTCAAAATAAAGGTTGGAGGGAAATACCAGCATTATTCACAGCAGCCGGAAGGTGTAAAAAACTCAAATGCCCATCAACAGACCCATGGACTATCCATACAGTGGATGGGCTCTCCGTACAGTGGAATATTTGGCTATAAAAAGGCATGAAGTACTGATATACACCACAACGTGTATGCTACAAGTCTGATAACATTATGTTAAGTGAAATGAGCCAGATACATAAGACCACATGCTGTACGACCCTATTCATATGAAAGCCCAAGGTAGAGAAATCCATAGAGAGAGAAAATAAGTTAGCAGTTGCTTAGGGCTGGTGGTGGGGGCAGGAAGATAGGGAATTAATAACTAATGGGTTTCTTTTGTGGGGGGAGGCGATGAAAATGTCCTAAAATCGTGTGTGTTGATGGCTGCACCCATCTGTAAATATACCGGAAGCCACTGAATTGCACATTTTTTTTGTTTCTGTTTGTTGTTTTTGGAGAGACAGAGCGTGAACAGGGGGAGGGGCAGATGGAGAGGGAGAGAGAGAATCCCAAGCAGGCTCCACACCCAGCACAGAGCCCAGCTCGGGGCTCAGTCAGACAACCTGGAGACCACCACCCGAGCTGAAATTCCAAGTGGGACACTCAACCGACTGAGCCACCCAGGTGTCCCT
Organism: Acinonyx jubatus; assembly: GCF_027475565.1. Classification (NCBI taxonomy): domain Eukaryota; kingdom Metazoa; phylum Chordata; class Mammalia; order Carnivora; family Felidae; genus Acinonyx; species Acinonyx jubatus. The sequence continues at coordinate 8,761,262 of NC_069384.1, read as the reverse complement.
GAATTGCACATTTTAAATGAGTGAATTTAAATGAGATGTGAATAGATCTCAGTAAAGCTGCTGTTTAAAAAAGAAAGGCAACAAAAAGTACACCGAAAGATCATTCATGGTCTTCCTACCCAAATATACTCACCATCAACACTTGAAGGGATATCTGGTCTCTCTCTCTGTAGTTCTGTTGTTTTGCTGGTGATCATACAACATTTCATAGTATTGGCACACTTTCCAACTCATGCCGGTCAGGATTTAGTTGTCGATAACAAATTGATTTAGTGGCCGATAACAAATTGTCTTTTTGGGGGGACAGGGGGCAGAAAGAGATTTAATGGAGGAACTCTGGTGCTTCCAAACTACAAGAAGTACTTCAGGAAAGACTGCAGGATGGGCTGGCTGAATCCAGCATTAGCTTCCAGCCTAGGATGAAAACACCATCACTGGAAGTGTTGGCCTCAGCACAACGCTCTTGGGTCCCATGCTAACACTGACACTGACACACACACACACACACACACACACCAAAAACATATTCACTGGGGCACCTCACCCAGGTAATGCGCTAGGCCCTTTACACTCACTATACATGTCATTCATTTTTTTAGTCAAAACTCATAATCTCCTTATGAGGTAGCTATTATCCCCATTGTACAGATAACAAAACTGAGGGGGGTAAAGAGGAGTCAAATCCACACGTGACACCACGCCTGCACCCTTAACCATTACACAAATACTCATGAGAAAAGGCCTTTTTCATTTTGGAAATGCTTTCCATAGCACAAATAATCAGAGATGGAATCAATGGCTCAAAACCCAGGGACATTTCTAAGGCACACATTAGCAGGTCAGATTCTCAATCAAAGCATTATCAGGACTGAGAATGGCCTCAAAGGCAGGAACTCACTTTTATCATGCAAATGTCTGGCTAGGTGCCTGGCACTCTGGGCCACCGGATGGATGTTTCCTGAATGAGTAACAGCTTGTGTGCAAGGAGGAGTGCGTGAGGACTCCCCAATTCAAAGAACTGCATTCCTTTTGTTGGGTAAAGTACAAGCTGCTTCTAAGTCAGTCCAGCTCTAGACTGCAATGAATAATGAGTGCCTGGGAACACACTGCCCTTGATCCCTGTGTTCCAGCCACCCTCACACTGAGTCACCACATGGGCCCATGACTTAGTTGACTGTGAAGAATCTAAAATGACCTAAGACGGTGCCTGGATGGCTCAGTCGGTAGAGCATGCAACTCTTGATCTCGGGGTTGTTAGTTCAAGCCCCAGGTTGGGTGTAGAGCTTAAAAAATATATATATAGATATAGATACATATGTATCTATATCTATACATATATATAGATATAGATACATATGTATCTATATCTGTATATATATATGTATATAGATATAGATATAGATATATCTGTATATATATACATATACAGATATATATGTATATGTATATACATATATATGCATGTGTGTATATATATATACACACACACGCATATATATGTATATATATGCATATGTAAGTAAGATATATATGTATATATATGTATGTATATATGTATATATATAATGATCTGAGTAAGTCACACTACAGTGCATCTGGGCAACCACAATGGCTCTGGAAATTGTATCTATTCTTTCAAGTATGTAAATGGGACCATTTCTTAGGAAGGGCAACTGCTTCTTTGGTTTGCATTATTTAATGCAATTTAAGTTAACCAATTTAAGTTAACTGTCTTATTAAATGCTGATTCTCCATAGGAACATTAGAAATGGACATATACCGGCCCGGTCCACCAATGCTCCAAGTAAGTTAGACTGTAAACCCAATACTTTTGGAAGCTGCATTAAACTGGTGCAGGCCAGGGGCGCCTGGGCAGCTGAGTCAGTTGACTATCCGACTTCAGCTCACTCAGGTCGTGATCTCACGCTTCGAGCCCCATGTCAGGCTCTGCGCTGACAGCTCTGAGCCTGAAGCCTCCTTCTTATTCTGTGTCTCCCTCTCTGCTCCTCCCCTGCTCACGCTCTGTCTCTGTCTCTCAAAAATAAATCAAAAGGTTTAAAAAAATTTTTTTAAACCCAGTGCAGGCCACTCAACAGCCTTCACAGGCCCTGCTCTACTTTGCTATCAGGAAGTGGCTGTACCCACATAACTACCACCTTAAGAGGTTTGTAATTCCAAAACCTTGGGACCTCCGTCTACTGCTTTTCCCGGCACAGCTAAGTTTCAGAACAAGATGGTCTGTTTTGGGAAATTCACCGCTGAGGGGCCGAAAAACCTGTTGAACACCAACTGATCTATAACCAGGTGGGTCTAAGTTCTAATAGGTTCATTCTGTCTTTCAGACTCTATCACATGGGCTTTCCAGTCTTTATTTCCCCTAAAAAACAATCTAAGATTATTTAAGATTATTTTAAGATTGAAGATAAGATTTAAGATTTTCCTTTTCGTGCTATCTTACCCACCTCTAGGATTGTACTGTGCACAGGGTCTTGGAAGAAATGGAATTCTAACTTTCGTTATCAATACACAAAATACCTGGAGAAAGCACTGATGTTCTTTGGCTCCCATCCCAGATGCTTCTGTCACATCTACGAATCTCTATCAGGTCATCCGGGCACAGAATAAAGCTGGGAGGTCACATTACCCAGCCAGCCCTTAATGATTTTATTTATTCCACATGGCCTGAAAACATGTTTGAACATTACTTGCCATAATTTTTCTGGTGATTTCCATGCATCATTTGTTTTAATTATGAATAATGTCTTTAGAGACACTCTGAGAAATCTCACCCCCCAGTTCCCTTCATGAACATCCCATAAAGTATCTAAAGTGAAGCAGCTTCAATGACCAACACGGAAAATCAACTTGAAAGCATGAATTCCTAAAAGATCCATCAGTCACCTTTGCTGGGAACGAATCTCAAGAGTCATGCAAGCAAAAGGTTGCTGAGAGATTCAAGAACAAACAAAACTGGAAAAAGACATTCACTGTCAAATAAGGCTCAAAGGATTTTTGTACAAATGTGAGTTTTCTAACTACACTTGGAGCTTTTTCCTCTCTTTCTTTCTAGCTGGGAATTTTCTCTGGGTGTCTAAAGCATTGTCTTTCCACTCTCAGCTGAAGGGTTGCAGCTTTTTCAGGATTCGCAATGGCTGTGGCACAAAGGACCCTTGCCCCCTGGCTCAGTCCAGGCCATTCAGAAATTAAAATATTTGTGCAAGATAGTGAGTGCGAATTTCCATTTCGGGAACTTACGCTCAGAAAGTCCAACTGCTGGACCTCAAAGGATCAAGTAAAGTCCAAGCACCCTTAAAGAACAGACAGGGAGGGGTCGGCCCTGGGGCTTCAGCGGTGTTGGCAGGTGCGGCTCCCCTGGCTTCCTTCAGCTCCTTCGTTTGTCAGAGTTGACAGCTTCTCCAAAACCGTGGTGTAGACATCAGGCTAAACAGAAATACAAACTCATTAGCTTTCAGTGGAGCACCCTTGATGTTGCTGAAACAGAGAGGTGTTTTCTGGTCAGTTATCTTAAGTAGGCTTCAATAAACACGAAGATTATTTGTGCATGGTTAATAATGGCGTGGATCTTTTCCCTCCCTGGCCTCCCAACTACCCAGGAAGTAAAACCCAGTCGCATATGAGCTTTGCAGTGTCCACTCCCTTGTTTAAAGTGCTTAAAGGGGGTTTGGGGCCGTCACTTGTGCCCCTGCAGTGCTGACACTTCCCAAACAAGTGGAAAACGGTGCCTGTGGCCTTGCTAAGCGAGTCATCGACTACCATGATCCAACCCTGCCGTTGCCATTCGCCTCTGGGCCCTTCCTTACCCCGTACTTGCTTGCACTTATTCAAAAGTTAGATTTCTCAACAAACTCTTCCAAGTATCCACCTCTCTCGTCCCCACCCCCACTCCCGGGGCAGGGGCGGGTGATTGGTAGTGCTTCTCCAAAATTAACAGGAAGACTGAGTGGACACCCGCCTGGCTGAGTTGGTAGAGCACCGAACTTTTGATCTTGGTGTCCTGAGTTCAAGCCCCACCTTGGGCAAAGAGCTTACATTAAAAAAAAAAAAAATAGATAAAATTAAAGCAAAGTTGAAACTAGGTCTCTCACACCACCGTGATTAACCGGTTTAATTGGCCTTGACCTTGGGAGCAGAGTAGCACCTGCACAATTCCACTGAGTCACACAGGCGCCCTGACCACCCCTCCCATAATGAAGGAAACCAGGAGAAGTGACCCCTGAATGTGCAAATCTGCACGGCCAGCACGGAAGGTGCCCAAGGGCTCACCCGCCTGGTTCAAAATCTTCTGTGTGTGTGTGTGTGTGTGCATGTGTGTGTGTGTGTGTGAGAGAGAGAGAGAGAAAGAGAGAGAGAGAGGCACAGAGTATTCCATAGTAAGATTAAATCATGTCTTTGTCCACATCCGCCTGGCGAAAAGAGCATTAGCGCAATAACCAGGATTAGCTTGTTTCTGCCCTCTAAAAAACGAAGCCGGTGCTGGAGTTGGCGGTTAAAAATATTCATCAGCCACACAACTTGAATCTACCTTGTAACTAGTTTATCAGCTAACCGATGCTTTTGCCAGGGAAAATATTCTTGGATTGAGAAAAATTGCTAATTTTTAGTCATTAGTTTTATATGAAAACGTGTTTTAATGCGTGCCTTCTCCTCCAGAAGATTCTTCGCTAGCATCTAAAAGGAATTCTGTCTTGGGGCAGTTAAACGAGGGCAAGCGACAGTGGAGGTCACCAGTCCCGGATCACGGGGAGGGGGGGGGCCTCCCACCAACAAGGCTGTGCCGCCGACAAGAGAATTTGACTCCGGAGCCGGACTAAATGCGCGGGAGCTGGGAGCGGTCTGCGGGGCTTTGGAGAGGCCCAGATGAAAGCACCAGCCTTTAATTCCCACCAGACATCCCTCACCCAACGGCTCCGGGTCTGTCCTCTCCCGCAGGCCTCGCGTGCGCCCCATCTCCCTCTGGTCCTCACTTCTCGCGTGGAAAGAATCTGGGAGGAGGGAGGGACAGAGCGGAGGCCGAGCAACCCGAGTGGGTAGGGTGGAGGTGTGCACCCGCTGCCGGTGCCAGGGCGGGGATGATGTCTTGACTGCCTCAAGCAGGCACGGGAGCGTCACGCACACCTCCCAGCAACACAACCGCACGCGCCCCAGCGCGCCGCGCGCCCCCCGCCCCCGGGCGAACCGAGGCCCACCCGCTTGTACACTGCGCCCCCGCGCGCTCTTGCACCTCCCGCTCCGCGTACAGTGCGCACCCTCCGTGCGCACCGCACCCCCCCCCCCCAATCCCTGAGTGTACTGACTCCCACCACCACCCCGTGCGCTCTGATCCGCCAGCGCTCGCTGAGCCTTCAACTCTTCTCGCTGATCGAGCCCCTCCGGCGGCCGTGCGCCTTGCGCCCCCTTCCGCCAACCTGCGCACGCCGCGTTTCTAACCACGCGGGGCCGCCCGGAGACTTTGCGCGCGAAAGAAGCGGGACGCCGCCGCAAACTGTCTACAACTAACTCTTCCTGAGTCCGCACCCACCGCGGTGAGTAGGAGTCCCAAGTCCTTTCCGCAGAATTAAGAAGACCTGTAGCGTCGGAGAAGCCTGACTCTTGGCCCTCTCCGGCCGCCGGTGTCTCCGGGTGTGGCCCGCAGCTCCCAAAGCCGTGTTTCGGTGCAGGGTAGGGACAGTTGGAGAGGAGGGGTCCTGCCACCGCCTCCCTACCTGGCCAGTTGCGGTGACGTCTCCACGCCGGCTTGGGCCCGCGGCCGCTCAGATCTGAAGTCCGGCTTTGGCGCGTCCCGAACCCCGACGCCGGACTGCTCTTTGCCGTGGGCGTCGCCTCTTTCTCCTCCGTGGAGGGAAGAGTGTTTTCCTGGACACACACCTCTTGGGAAACCCGCCTACCACGCCGGCCGCTGCAAGAAAAGAAAAAAAATCTTCGCAGAGCAGTAAAACACTCACACCCCGGGCCGGGGCGGCCTCGCGTGCCCAGGGCAGGCTGGAGGGGGCTAGTCCAGCCCGCCCGCCCGCCGGCCCGCGGGCCTTTCTCTAACTCTCTCTACCGAACCACGAATAAACTAGCATACGTCTCTTTACAGATTTGTTTCGATTAGGGGGAAGGTTCCCCAATATTTGCTTTGCTTTGCAAACAACCCCGTTATATTAATTAAATGAAACGAGTTTATGCCCTCAAAGTACTTAATAATCCTGGTCTGTAGTCAGCCTTATATCAAAGACCTGCTAGGAAAAAAAAAAAAAAAATTAAGCCCATCAGGTTTGTGCTCTTTGATGTGCAGAAATATTTATCTCTGGTGGATAAGATTTCTTTCGTTTTTTGTTTTTTTTTTTTTTTTTTAGGGGAAAATCTTGGTTGTTTTTGAAAGGCGGTTTCAGCGCAGTTGTTAATGAACGAACTGATTTTCAGATTTCAAGGCAGTATATAATTGGTATAACCATTGAGGAATTTGGGCGCACGCCGGACTAGTAAGACTCCTCCAGCTCAAAGGTTTCCAGGCACGACCCCCAACTAGCTGGAGGCGAAAAGCGATGGCTTTGCAGGGGAGACGACGTGCAATCTCTTCCCAGAACTGTGATCTTGTGATCTTTTACTGTGAAAAGAGAACAGCAGAGGCTTCAGGCTGCTGGGTCCAGGAGGAGGTCTCTCAGCTCCTCCCTCCCTCCCCCCCCCCCCCCCCCCAAGGATCCCTTCCTGTCCCTGAGCTCGGATCCAGAGCTCTGGGCCCTGCTTGAGCCCCTCCCTGGAGAACACTGGAAGTCTGAGTGCATTGGGAGGGGCACGCCCAAGTCCTCCCCACCTCTTTTCAGAGAATGGAGAGAAAGTGGGGCCCGGCTGGGGAGACAGGGAAGAGAAGTGCAAAGGAGGGGCTACCCCCTCACCCACAGGTAAAAGTAGAAGAAAAGAGTGGCCTTCTTCCATCCAAATCTGATGCAGCTTCCCTGGCTCCCTGTGGCCCATGCTCAGGGACTTTGCTAATCACTACAATTAATTACCAGTGGCACTGTTTTTGGTTCCCCTAAATAAATAGACAGTAGCTACTCCCTTCCTAGGTCAGGAAGCACTGCCTCCACCTGAGGCCTCCAGACTCCAGTCTCAGAACCCAAAGTCGTCCTAGATAACTGAGTCTGAAGAAAAGGGCTGTGGTCTTTTCAAAATCCCAGAGAACAGAGTACTTACAGCAGGCCCAGATAGGAGCCCAGAAGATGCAAATTAGCCCCCACAGCCTCACGTTGGAGTGCCTCCTTCTCTTGCCCCCGGCCCCAAAATTATGCCTGAGGCACCACACGGAGGGCCAAATACTCAGCCAGGAAGGGGGTCCCTGGACCCGATACACAAGGGCGAATCTGCCCAGGTTACTGCCCACCCAGCTGAAAGCAAACTCTTTCTCCAACGGAGTAACTTCCAGTGAAAGAAATTTATTTAAAAAAAAAAACCCAAAGAGATAAACTTTTCTTCCTCCTCTCCTTGGAAATAGGTGGGCAGGACCAGTTACTGTCTAGACCTCTGGAGGACTGGAATCACTAGGAAATTGCTCTGGCTACCTCTAATTTCTTTTAAACAACGAGCAGTGGTATTGTAACTGTCGGCTGATCCTTTCTGAGGGTAGCAATGACTCCAGGAAAAGTTGATGCTGTCTCCATGGGGCTTACCCAAGGAAAGGAGCGAAAAATCGAAGTACTCTTTCCGACAGCTCAGACCAAAAACGCCTCCCAGCCATGATAGTCCTAGACGCGATGCTAGATGCTCGTGGGACCTTCTGCAGTAACTGTATCTTGCTTGGAAATCGAATGGATTGGAATGGCCGTCGTCCTGGATTTTCTATTGTCTCGTTTTGAAGTCCTCCTCAGACACCACTTCAGAGGGTCGCTACCCTCTCCCCCAAATCTAGTGCTAGGGACGGGAGGACTTTTCCTCCCGCCCCCACATCCTTAGTGACAAAGTCTCTGATCCTCTTCTGCCACCGCGGCAGCCTCTCCGGGAGCCCCATCCCCGGTAGAACATCTGCGAGTTTCCCTCTTGATCTCACTCGAAAGTCAGTTTCCGCGGGGGATGGGCCTCAGGTAGGCGCGGGGCGCGGCCTGGGGAAAAACAGTTGCGGAGCATCTGAAGCGGAAAATCCAAGCAGATGTGGGGCGGCCTGGGCCCGCCCCTTTCCCCTTGGGGCCTCAATTTCTTCCAGATCGGTTTCCTAATGGAAACTTTCTAAGAGGTGGGGGGGTGCGTAAAGGCGTGCTGGTGCACCTCCGTGAGCCAAAGCCTGAGAAGCAGGACTGGGAGTGGGGGCGCCTGGCGAACTGGCGTTGATCCCGAAGCCTGCTGACCTCAACGTGTGGGGGGGGGGGCTTCCCACCTGTCCTCTTCCTGCCCCCAGCTTCTCTTCATTCTACATTCTGCAGGCTCCTTCCAGGCCAGCAGGGGAACTGCTGTTTGTGAATGATGCCTGGACTTCAGGGTCTTTCGTGCAGCTATTACTTCTCCCCTGCAGGCCGGACTCCATACTCTGGGCGAGGCAGCTGGATTCAGCCCCAAAGCATAGACCAGGAGGTACTCCCGGCACAGGAGCCCTGGAGCAAGGGGCATGCCACAGGTGTCCCAACCAGTGGGTCACTAACTAGCACGTCTTAAGTGTTTTTCCCACTTGTACACAGAGCCTGTGGGTGCCCTAAGTGTAACAGGGGTCCCAGGCTTTGTCCAGCAAAAAGAACTCTGGAACAGATCCCACAGGGCACACACGGGGTGGTGGGGAACGTTCTTCCTTCACTATTCCACGCTGACACCACTATTCTTCCCACCTGGGAAACTTCGAGGTCTGCCTCCGAGCACCTGGGCACTTTCGGTGACGGGGATGCGCGCGCGCGCGTGTGTGTGTGTGTGTGTATCTTGACTGGATGTGTGTTGGGGGGAATTACGATGCCCGCCTGGGAGTCTGCTGAGTTAGGCTTTAGGGACTGAAGTGTCCTACACCCGCACTTCAAACGCCCCGTAACGCTACCGCTCAAGCCCGAGATTCGAACCTGTTCTGCGGATCCGAGAACAGCGGCTGCCGCTGTGAAGATAACTAGACCTCAAGTACACTTTCCCGCAAAACCCGGGAAATCTGGTTTGAGGAAAGTTTCTGTTCTTGTTACTTGTTGGGTTCTCCCACTTCCACTTAGCGGTGTTTCGGCGATCTGAGTAATCCCTTTCAAGTCCCGAAGTAATTCTCGCGGGTCCGTAACTGAGGATCGGAAATCGGGGGGGTGGGGGGGCGGGTGAGGAAAGCGTTAAATCCTCCCGGAGCCAGGGAGGTGCCGCAGCGCACTCACAGGCGGCCTGCGCTGGCTGCGGCGGGGTTCGACCGGCAGTCCCTACCTCGCGGAGCCCCTTCTCCGGGAAGCCCCAAGACGACAACTGCGCAGTCAGGCGCGAGATCCAGGGCAGGGAAGCGGGCCGGCGCCCTGCGCTCGGGTACTGCGTAACCTCACCGCTCGCGGCCGCCCGGACTCCTCCGCACGCACTGCCGGAAACCGGAATTTGCTCCTAGATCCAAAACCCCAAGGGAAAGTGCTGAGCTCCGCGTTGCGGGGGTGGGGGGCACCAACTCCGAAATTCGCGCTTCTCAGTGGCTTCCGAGCGCCGGCCCCGCTGGCAAGGCCACCTGTGGCTCCCTCCGGCAGGACGCGGGGCAGGTGCGGGCACAGCTGGAGTGTGCGCACGCTGTCTTGCCCACCAAGGGAGCTAAGACGCCTTCAACGTTGTCGCTCCTCTGCCCTTCAAAGGGACTCCTAGAGATGGTCAGGGGCGCCCGCTGCAGAGTTGGTGGTGGTTTGCCCGCTGCCCCCCACCCCCAGGCGCGGGGGGAAGGAGGCGGGTCCCGGGTCAGTGGGTGCGTGGAGCAGCTGGCTCCTCCAAGGGCCTGGAGGGAGAGAGGTGGCACCAGAAACGGAGATCCCAGCTGCGGAGCCCCGAGGCCCTGGCGTGTCTCCTCCCCGACCCGACCTCAAAATCAGGGGCCCCATAGCCGTGCAGTCTGCGGCACGCGGCCCAAGGACCCGCAAGACCCGGTGCCCTGCGTCCAGTGCAGCTGCCCTCTGACCCCACGTGCGGGGGAAGCTGGCGCCTCCAAGCGCGCGCGTCCGCACGGTAGCCTGGGCGTTCAAACTGCTAGAACGGTGCGCGTCTGTGCGCCCGTCGCGACCCGGATTGGAGGAGGGCCCTTCGGGGTCGCAGGAGCGGAGCTGCGGGGGTGGCGTGGGGGTGGGCAAGAGGGCTCTTGCGGTCCAGTGCGGTCCTGAGGGAAAGCACCAGGACGCCCCACGGCCGCCTCTCCTACTGTTCCTCCCTATTCCAGCTGCCCCCCGGCCCACCACCCTGGGCCCCGCCAACGCTCGCTCGAGGTCTCCCGCTCGCAGACCCCCCGGCCTGAAGCACCCGCCCCAGCCGCGATTCCCCGAAATTCCGGCTGCGCCGAGCCCGGCTGCGGGAATGGGTAGTGTCGGGCCCTGTTCCCGCCGCCACCCTGGGCGAGGCCTGGCCGCTAGGCGCAGCTCCCGGTCCCCTCCTTTCGTCTGGCCCGCGCGTCCCCGCGGCCTCCAGCCCCTCCGGGGAAAGCACCGATCTTCTTTCGCTCTCGTGTTTCGGGGAGAGAAAGGGCAGAAAGGTCACTTTCAAGCCTCTCTCTCCCGCCCTTTCCTGAGATTGGGGGGGGTCTTGCCTTCGGGGCTCCCCCCCCTTTTGGCCCTTGGCCCTGCAAAGTGCGGAGGTGAGGGCGCGGGACCAGCGCGGGCTCGGAGAATTGGGTCCACCCCGGAACGGCACTGGCCAGCGGGTCCACCCGCCTCCCCTCGGCCACGCGCGCCCAGGACCGGTCGGGTAGCAACGGGGGTGGTCTAGGTATCACTCCCCCACTTCCCTCCCTCCCTCGCCCCTCCCCGCCGCGCGTCCGAGCGCCCAGGTCCCGCGACCCGCTCGCAGGAGCCGGTCCCCACCGCGCGCCGTGTGCACTCACCGCAACTTCCTCGAGGCCGGGAGCGCGCGGGCCTCTCCTGGGAGAGTCCCTGGAGGCTGCGACGCGGAGGCGCGCTTGTGACTCCGGGGCCGCGGCGGGGTCGGGAGGCGAGATTCGCCGCCCCCGCCCCCGCCGCGGTCCCTCCCCCCTCCCGCCCCCCTCCCAGGGCCGCGGCTGCCGAGTGCTCCGCCCGAAGGCGGGTCCGCCATAAACAAACGCGGCTCGGTCGCACGTGGACCGCGGAGCTGCTGCGGCTCGCGACACATCGCGGGCTCCGGGCGCCGCGTCTCCAGGCAAAGGGAACGGCCAGGGAGGGCAGGAGAGCGCGCCCGGGCAGGGCCCCAGCCGCCTCCGCCCCAGCTCCCCTTCGCTCCCCTCCTGCTCCATGGCTCCGCGGCCGCCGCCGCCCATGCCGCCCTCCAGTCCGGAGGGGCCTCGCGGCAGCGGGTACGAACACTCGGCCAAGGACTGAGCGGCACCGCTGCCTCCTCGCTGGCCGCTCTCCACCCCCCAAGGAAAGCCGAGGCGCGGGAGACTAGGAGAGAGAAAGGAAGAGCGAGCAGAAACGAGCGGGAAGTCGGGCTCAGGGCACCGCGGGACAGTCCAGCCCGGGGGAGGCTGCGCCCGGGGCGGCGGAGCGCGGAGCGGCGCCGCTGGGTCGCGCGGAGCTCCGGGGCCCAGCGGCTGTGGAGAGGCTACTCGGTGCCCCAGGCCGGCCGCGCGCACCTGCCCCGGGCGGTGCCCCAGACTCACCTGGACCTCGGAGGCCCCTTCCCCATCCCCGCCGCTGCAGCCGGAGCGAGGCTCCGCGGGCCTGGAGCACGGCTGGGTCTAATATGCCCGGAGCCGAGGCGCGATGAAGGAGAAGTCCAAGAATGCGGCCAAGACCAGGAGGGAGAAGGAAAATGGCGAGTTTTATGAGCTGGCCAAGCTGCTCCCGCTGCCGTCGGCCATCACCTCGCAGCTGGACAAGGCGTCTATCATCCGACTCACCACCAGCTACCTGAAGATGCGGGCCGTCTTCCCCGAAGGTGAGGCCGCAGGTGGGCGGCCGAGAGGGCTGGGGGAGCCCGGCAGCCTCGGCCCAAGCGGGGATCTGGAGCTGGCTTGGAGGGCCAGTGCCAGCGCGTTTGGGGGAGGCCGCGCGGGGAGCCTCGGCTCCTGCTGGAGAGAGGAGACAGGTCTTGTCGCCGGGTGGACCGGACCATCTTCTGGTCCAAGCGTGGGCCAGGTGAACCAGGAATTGTTCTGTGAGCATGCTAGCCTATTCTGGTTTTCCTGCCTGCCTTCTTGTCTTTTCTTTCATTTCTTTAATTCCCTTTTATTTTGTCCTTCTTTCATTACTTGCTCTCGTTCCGCGGAGGGGAAGTGTGTGCACCCCGACCAGGGATAAGACGTACTTGCTGATCGTGGCCTGAGAGAGAGCAGAGTGCACCCAGAGGCCTAGGCCCGGAAGGCCCTGGCTGTAAGCAGGGCACTTGTTTGAGGCCCGGGCCTTAGATTTGGGACTCTGGAGCTGCATCTACTTTGCTCACCTCCCCTGGGGGGGGCGGGTAGGGGGAGGGCTGGGCAGAGCAGGGTAGGAGATACCGAAAGTAGGTGAGCTGAACCCCCACCCCCCCCCAAAGGAGAGAGGGGCAAATAGTACGAACATGGCAGGCAGGCCTGAGCTTAGTCTTTTCCTGATTGGAATTATAAACCCGGAGGGGCAGGTGCCATGGTGGACACGGGTCACCAGGACCCTTGGGTCCAGCAGACTCCTGGTGTGACGGCCAGCATTCCCTGCTAGCACATGGCCTGCGGGTGACCATGGCTGCCAGGCTGGGCACTTCTGAGAAGCAGGGCCATGGAGGCCTGGTCACCACAGCATTCCTTCTGGTGTCCCGGTGCTTCTGAACCGATCACCTTTCAGTGGCTCTGTCCTCAGCCAGGGTTGCCTGCAGCCTGGCGTGAGAGATCCTGACACTTGGCCGGGACACTCTGCACGGGGACCTGTTGGGCAGGACTGAGGAGCCGGTAGGGCTGTGGAGCCCCAGAAGCCAGTGGGGGAGTAGAGACCACCTCAGCGGCAGGACACCAGAGAGTGGCTGCAGTGCAGCGACAGGTGTCCTGTGGGCACAGGGTGCTTCCGTTAAGGCAGTGCCGGGCCAAGCGATCGACCGGGAGTCGGTAAGCTTGACCTCTGTGTTGGTGGCCCCAAAGCCTGTTCCATGTAATTGGCTCTGGGTCTGGAGCCACACTTCACACTAGCTCCCCAGTGGAGCTCAGGGGGCCTGTCGGCCATCGTGACCTGCAGCCCTGCACCCTGCAGACAGTGGGCGGGGGATCCAGGGGCCACGGAAGCAGTAGCCCGGCTTAGCCCTTGCCTCCCAGCTGGGGCTCCAAGCCTCCAGGGCTTTCCTCCCTGGTGCGGGAGCCAGTGACCTGTGCCTCCGCACCGGTCGACACACCTTTCCTTTCCCAACCCCGGTATACCGAGGGGCCCCCACTCCAGCCCTTACTGGGAGCTGTCTAGCGGGTGGTCGCTATCAGTCTGCCCAAGGGTGACCTCTCCACTGGAGAAATAGATTCCTCTATGGCTGAGATTTCACTGAAAATTAAAAGAGAAATACGTTTTATGAGGGCCAGGTCTCCTTCCCACCCGGGGAAGGAGTGGTGGTGAGCCGTTGTTTTTCTTCGTTTCTTTCTTTTCAAAATTTATGTATTTTTTTCCGAGTGAGCCCTTTCTTAATCTGCACAATACCAGCAGGTGTGGAGACAGGACAGGACCCTGGCTCGTATGACTTCCCCAATGGAGGGAAACACATGAGAAGCCAGGATCGGAATATTAGGTAGTTTGTTACCAGCGATTTCGAGTAAGCCAGAAATTAGCTAGAAAGAGAGGCCTGGAGAAAGAGGACTAATTGTAAGCCATTTATTGTTTGGAGCATTTCCAGGAAAGCTTGCTAAAAATTGGGAAGTGGTGGGTGTACTGCTTCTGCAGATATTTAAACTAGATCTGGGTGTTCTAACTCTGGGAAGTGAGTCTCCAGCCATTTGGGCCCAGAATTACTTGGCCCCGAGCCCTTTGCAGGGGTGGGCTAGCTGGGGGTCCAGGACTCTGAGCACCAGGCCCTTGTGCTTTGTTGTACTTGGAACTCCCAGAGCAGTCGGAGGGAGTTGTTTGGTCCTACGGTTTTGCAAATGGCCCTGAATCTACGGTCTAGATTGATAGGCGAAGGAAGGAGAGGGTGATGTGCCCCCGGGCCCCCCTGCAGGGCCGAAGCAGGGAGCCGGGGGCCTGCCTGGAGGGTGGACGTGGAGGCCCTGGGTCTGGAGCTCTGGGAGGTGGCCGGGCTCCCCTCAAGTCCGTCTGGGTCACAGAGTTGTGAAGCTGGGTGCCTGGGCCGAGAAAGACGGGTTTAGAGAGACCTCAATTATGCAAAATAACTTGCTCACCACTCTGGTAGCTCCGAAGGGCGGCCTGCGGAAGCCGCGCCGTAATTGATTTAGCCTCTGTTCTCGAGCCTGGGTCTGCGCTGGGGGCGGGGGCGGGGGGGGGGAATGGAATCGGGCCTGGAGGAGCCGCGGGGATCCGGGCATCGGCATCAGGGAGGTTTAGGGCCAAGGCAGTCTTGTGCGGCTGTGGCGGCAACTCCCGGATCTGCCCCGACTCTCGTCTGCGGACGGAAAGTTGCCGAGTGAAACCACTGTTCCATACCCCCGGAGCAAGCGGAATCCCCGGTGAAGAAGGATCTAGAGGCCAAGCTAGAAAATGAACAGGAAAATCCAAAGGAGCCACTGGCACCGCCGATTAACCCTTCGTCCCTGAGAAAATTGCAGCCAGAGAGGGGCGGGCCTTTCCCAGGGTCCCACAGCAAGGGCGATCGCCGGTGGGGCGGTGGCTGCTGTGCCCGCGGCCAGCGCCTGTTCTCTCCCTGGGCCCGTTCTCTCCCTGGGCCCGAGGCCGTTGGCCTTGGCTCCTTTCATCCAGAGACCACCTGGGGCAGGGGAGAGATAGAGGAGCTCGGAAGAGTTCCACTTAGGGGCAGAAACAGGCCATGCGAGCCAAGGTGGACACTCCCCAGGGAGGTCAGACTGCAAGTTTAGGAGTGCCTGCAATTTTCACAACCCTTCCAAGGCTCTGCTCTGTTAAGCGGCCCCACTAGACCTTGGGCTCCTTGTCTGAAAAATGGGCCTTTAGCAACTCCATAGCTGTGCAAGTTTCCTGGGATCAAGTGTGAGGAACCAGGCAGTGCAGGTGGAAATCTAACTGGTTCTTGTTCCAGTCATTGCTTCCTGGGAGCTCACGGTGTTGCCTGGGCCAGATGTGGCTTAGATGGCAGAATGCCCCACTGTGTGGACCTCTGGGCCTCACTGCAGTTGGAAGACCCGTTATTTTCTGGGCCCCCAATGTCTTCTTCCCTTTAACAGCTAAGAAGTGGCAGGTAGACAGGGAAGAGGGCAGGGGAGCAAGGCTGGCTTTGGAAGTGGGACTCAGAATCGAAAACTTAATGTGTTCACCGGTGGCTAGGAAGGCCTGGTACACGCAGGGCTCAGGGAAATGCTGGGGCCCAGGGTCTGCCTGCCCTCTTTGCACTGTGGCCTTCCCTTCAGGAGAGGGGGTGCTTTGCAAGCACAGAGGCACAGGGTGGGAGAACTCTGCTGTTCCCTGGCCATAGCTGCATGGTAGCCATGCCAGGCAGGACGAAGGACAAGTTCCTCCTTCAGGTGATGTATGTTGGGCCTCAGGAAGCCTGAGTCAAAACCACAGAAGCTCCGAGGCCAATCCGGTGGCTGGTTAAGCTCCTTCTTAGGAGCCAGGATTCCGATTTCGCTCTCAGCAGTGGGGTAGAGGGTGGTGTCCCTTGTGGGCCCTTGTGCACAGACAGCTGACCCGAGGGACTGGCCTGTGGTCCCAGCTTAGGAATGGAGCTGGAAAGTGAGGCTGACTATAGCAACGAGAACAGAGCCCCTCCTCCTCCTTTCCCAGACCTGAAGACTCTAGACAAGTGCGGGTGAAAGCAGGGGAAGGGAGTGCGACATTGTCATTCTCACACAAAAATAATGGGAGTTTGAGCCCGGAATCATTACCGTGGTGGAATGCGTCTGGGTTGAGACTCAGGCAGACGCCTGGAAATTGTTGTCGGGAATGGAAACGCTTTGATTTAGAGGGTTTGCTGAACTAAACTTCAACAGATCCGAGCCCATTTTCTACCGAAGGCTGGAATAATGTAGATTAAAAAAAAAAAAAAAAAAAGCTGACCTTTTTTTTTTTTTTTTTTAGAATAAGGTGGAACTTTACAACCCTCTCCGCATGGGGTCCGGGAGGGCGAGCTCCCCGTCGCCGAGCAGGAGGCTGCGGGCAGTGGGGAGGAACTCCGGGCTGCGGGGCCTTGGAGGCTCGAGGCAGGACCTGGAGCGCGCGCCAGCCGCCCATTCGGGCCCCCCGGGGGCCACAACCCGGGCCGCGGCCGCGCGCTCCGGGGCGCGGACAGGCAGCCGGACTGGACGGCGCGGGGCCACGCGCGCTCCGCAGTGCGGACGGCGGCCGGGCCTGCGCCCCAGCCTCCGAGGTCTCGGCGCGAAGCTCTGGGCGCCCCGGGCCTTCCGTCGGGCGTCTGAGCACGTACTTGGCCGGCGGCCAGGCGGGGCCGGGCTGGAAGCCCCCTCCCTTCCCCGTCCGGCCGGGCCCAGCGAGGCCTTCTCGGGGCGCCCCCACCCACCCCCCGCCTTCACACCCTGTGCCTGGACTCGGTGTGCGACGGTTGGTTTGGAAAAGGGCCCCAAAGCCGGGCTTCCCGGGGACCCCGGGGAGAACGAAGCATTCCGAGGCCAGAGGCTGAAGCGCGCGGAGGAACCTCAGAACCGTGACAGTTTCCTGGGTCCTGGAGTCGAGCGAGGCGGCAGTGCCAGCTCTGGGCTCCCCTGGTGCGTCGAGGCGGGAGCCCGGGCTCGTACTCCCCCCGTTACGCCCTCGCCCAGGCGCGCGACGCCCGGTAGCCAAGGACGGAGCCCCTGAGCCTGCGGGCCCCGCCGGTGGTAATGCTCGGAATGCCGGTTGTAAACGCCCCCGCAGGGTGACGGGCGTCCCTGGTTCGCTCCCGGCGTTCGGAGGTGGGGGGGTGGCTCTCGGTGGAGGAGCTGAACAGCACCTCAGCACCCCCCCCACACACACACATACACACCCTTCTGGACTCGAGTAGTCTGCAGTCAGCCAGCATAACCTTGTGTCCTCACATGGTCCACGGATTCGCAAGAGGCAGTGCTCCCCAATAACACGCCTCTTTCTCTGCCAAGGCGCTGGTAACTGGGGGACTAAGGAGGAGGAGAGAGCTGGAGGCAGGGAAGGAATGGGAAGGCAAGAGAAGGCTGGACCAAGGCGTTGGTACCACCGAGGCCTTCCACTGGACCCAGGGCTTTGTCAGCACCCTCTGGTTTAGCTCATTTAATTCCACAACCACCTCCCCACCCCCACTTTGGAGTTAAGAAATAGAGGTTAGAGGTCAGGGCTCTTGCTGGAGATCAGACTATCCAGACCCGCCCAGCTGCCATCTTAAACACAGGAGTGGGAGCAGAAGGAGGTGAGACCCCAGCATGTCCCCTGGGGACTCCAGAAAAGTCTGTCCTGGATTTTTCTCAATCTCAGATGCAACTCTCCGTGGATGGGTGGTGGCAGGGTCAGGCATTCCCTTATTAACCCCACCTGGTTTTCACAAGATCCCTGTGAGGAATGTTTGTGTCACCTTCTAGATACCCAAGGCTGCCTTCAAGAACTGGCCATCCTGGGAGTTCTTACCAAACTCTGGATCCTTTATCTGAGGTTGCACAGCTCAACAGCTGTTTGTTGACTGACTGACTGAGCACTCAGAGAGGAGGGACCATATTTAGATAGCTTCAGTGGCAAGAGAGCCTGGTAAGTTTTAAACCGAACAGCAAGGGAGCCAGCCAGACCACCAAGTGTGAATACCAAGTGTAGGTATGCAGGAACCCTCGGAGGCAAGGGGTGGCAGAAAGGGGTTTCCTGGCTCCTTTTTCCTCTGACCCAGTGGCTGACCTCCTCTTCCGTGACCTGGCCATCTGGGTTCCTAGTAGCAGGGAGTCCCCTGCAGACACATGTAGGTCAGTTGGGACAGCAAACCCTGGCAGGGGAACCACAGGCCAGGCTTGGGATCCACCCCCTCCATCCGGCAGCTCCCCCCACAGTCAGTGGAGGCGGGGAGCGCTCCCAGGATCAGGTGAGATAGACCACCAACCGATGATAACCTTGTAGGAGTTTAGCTCAGTCTTACCCTTCTCTCCTCATTTCTCCAACAAATAAAGCCCTTTGTTAGGTCCAGATGAGGGCCACGAGCCCAGCGCCTACTTTTTCAGGGTATATGGCTTTACAGCACCAAGATGTTCATTGCTGTTACAAACCTTACCTTATTTAGTCTCTACATTCAGCCCACCTTAGATAGATTTTTAAGGGTGGAGTGGAAAGGCCTCACCCACACAGGTTCCTTCCTTCCTGAGAGAGAGAGAGAGAGAGGGCATGCACATGCAAGTGGGGAAGAGGCAGAGGGAGAGGGAGAGAGAGAATCCCAAGCAGGCTGCACGCACAGCGCAGAGCCCAACAAGGGGCTCCATCTTGGTGAGAGCATGACCTGAGCTGAAATCAGGAGTCCTAGGTCAACCTAGGCCACAGAGGTGCCTTACCCACAGAGGCTTCTAATGCAAGAGCTGGCTGTGATGGCATGGGGGCACGGAAGCTTGAGGGGAACCTGTCCATTAGCCCTGCCACCTCAGGCTAGGTCCAGAAGGGGCATTCAGACCAAATTCTAGCAGCAAGGCAGAGGTGTCAGGAAATTACAGGAAAAATTCTAATGATAGAAGAGAACAAGCTCTATTGAAGTATCTGGGTATTTGAATTATATGAAAAGCTGTCCTGTGTACCCAGTGCACTTTTGCATATCGGCCAGAGCCGCCCATGCAGCTTTCGGGAGAGCTGGGCAGGGAAGTCTGGTCTGGGTCTGCACCTTTCCTGAAGGTGCAGATTTCCCCAGGTGACCTGGCTGCAGACACTGCAAGAAGCCTCGTCTGGGAGGTCGAGTTCACTTTTCCCACTGAGCCAGGCAAGGCCAGTGTGGTGCAAACCAGGGAAAGGAACCAGGAGTTGGGTAAAGGAGAGTTACCTGGGCACAGTTGTCCATTTTCAGAAATCACGATTCCTGGGTCTTTATTAAATTCTTCTTTCATTTAGCCCCAGGGCTTTTAAATTTTGGTTCCTTAAATGGAATAAACGTTGGCCCCACCAAGCCATCTGTATAGATGGGGGTGCGGGGGGGGGGCAGGGAAGGACCTGCTAGTGAAAGTCAGTGGCTCCCTAGTACTGTGGTCACCGTGGTAATCCTTGGGAGGGAAAGTCAGTGCACAGTGATTTCCTGGGGTTCAGAAGACACCTCCGTTCATGTGGTGGAGACTGAGGTGCTGGGATCCCGTTTCGGGGGGATCAGGATATGATGAAACTAGCCACTTTCTTACAAGGAGACCAGGATAAACCCCAAATCCCTAGAGCCCAGGAGGAGAAATTAAAGGTCATTCCCTTTTTAGTTGCGGGACAGTTTGTTGGGAAGGGCCTCCAAAGCTTTTGCGGGGGTTGGGGGGCTCTGATTCCCTAGGTGTCTTGGGCCCCGCGGCTCCCTCGGGCTTGGGGTGGAGGCCTCCAGAAACTGAGATGCCCCCACACCCAAGGGAACAGTGGGGGAGACCAGAGTGCCTACCTGGCGACTTTCCAGGCAATCCACTCGCCGCGGGTTTGGAGGAGTTGTGTGGTCCTGGGAATGGCCCCTGAATTCACTGTGACTAGGCAGGGTTCCCCAACCCGCGCGTCCTGCTCTGGCTTCGAGTCCCGCACTCCCGGTGCACAGCGGGGCGGGCAGGGATTGGTCCCGCCTTCCGGCCTGCGGTTCTGCGCGGAGAGGAGGCGGATCCCCCCCCCCCCCCCACGGGACCCACAGTTCGCCCCTCAGGGGGTCGCTGCCGGGGAGAGGGGGCGGGTGGACTGCAGGAATGGGCCTGGAGCCGCCATCTCCGCTGGGGGGAACGGGGCGCAGGCTGAGACAGAACTCCCGGCCTCGCCACCTCGCGCCGCCGCCACCTCGCGCCGCCGCCGGGGCGTGGAGCTAACTAGACCTAACTGGACGGATGCAGGCCAGGCTCCCAACCCCAGGACTCCAGGGAGCAACACTTAGCACCACAACGTCACCCGGCTTTCCTCCTCGCTCCCGAATATGCAGACGAAAGTCTGGGATTTCTGGGGTCGCAGCAGCTGAGCCCGGAGACACAGGAGAGGAGGCTTCCCTGGTCAGGGTCCCTGTCCCCTGGTGTGGTTTCTGAAACCCTGGTGACCTTCAAGGAGGTGGTGGGGAGAAGCAGGAGGCCTTGGGGGGGCAGTTAAAAACTGGGGAACCCTAATTATGTGGTAACAGGTACCTTCCAGAAATCCTCGAGTACTTACAGGGCTCCTTCTGCCCAGACCCCCCCAGACCTCTGGCATGTTTGGAGCTGGCCCTAGGGAAACCCACCTCCCCCAAACCCTTCCCAAGCTGGAGCACTTGGATTGGAAGAGGGTCGGTGCTCCCAAGGCGCCTGTGGGGGCCGGGGAGTCCGAGGGATTATGTGAGGTTAATATATGTATCATATCATATGTATTATACGTATTATGCTGGAAGAGCTGTGTCCTGGATGGTGAGGTCTTTTTCGTCTGGGCCTCTCTGCCTTTGGGAAAATGCCTGTTTGCTGGCAACTCAGCAAAGAGAGGGAGGGAGAGAGGGAGGGTCCTTGGGGGAATATTTACAGGTCAAATCGATATCCCCGTTTGGCTTCAAGGATGGCCAATTTCAAAGCAGATTAGATTACTTTGTGGCATTTCAAATAAAACGGCAATTTCAGAGCCGTGAGCACGTTGGCGACCCACGGGAGCTATGGGCCTGGCGAGCTCAGCGTGCACTGGGGGTGCTTGGACCCAAGGCCTCGGCGGGAATATCTCCTCTGGCCTTCTTTCTCTTTAATCCAGAGCAAAGGGACGATGGCAGGGACACAGACAGCGACCTGCGGGGCCGGGGAGGTGGCTGGGGGGGACGCTCGGGACTCCAGTCGGCGCCAGGCACGGATGCGGAAGTTCCCCGTGCTCTGCCTGGCGTGGGGGCCGGTCGATTGGCGCTGCTGTTGACCCATTTGCTTTATTCCTGGATCCAGGTTTAGGAGATGCATGGGGACAGCCGAGCCGCGCCGGGCCCCTAGACAGCGTCGCCAAGGAGCTGGGATCACACTTGCTTCAGGTAAAGCCTCCTTGTGGAGAGGAGTGCCGCCTTGGCCTAAGGCTCTGACCCGTGCTGGGTGGGGCTCCCTTCTTACCCCGCTCCCAGTCTCAAGGTGACCCTCCCCAAGGAGCCCCAGGTGGGTCAATAGGACACCATCAGAATGCAGAGGTCGCCAGAGGCAAGGGACAGCTCCTGAACCTCCAGGCAGTTGACGACCCCATTCGCCCCATGGATCCCCCTTGCCCCTTGCTTCCCCCTGGGAGGCCGGGACTGGGGGAGGACTCAGCTCAACCGGAGTAACCTAGGGCCAGCCCCACTGTGATCTGATCCCGTCTCCCAGCCTCAGTACTCACTAGACCTTGAGACCTAGGCCTAAGGATGCCCGTGGTCGCAGGCAGGGTTCTTTCCAACCTTACTTCCCTTAGCGAACTTTTGTGGAGCGCTTGCTCTGTGCCAGACGTGTGCCAGGTGCCTGAGCCAAAGAAGGAATGAATCGGGGCTCTGAGCCAGTGTGGCAGTTTTAAAGCCTTTGACAGTCGTGTATGTTTGGAGGGGGTTAAAAAAAAAAAAAGGCAGCATCTATAATAGAATATTAACGGTTGGCATTTATTGGCAGTTTACTACGGACCAGATTCTGTTTTAAGTCTTACTGTGTGATCCTGGGTCACCACCACCTAGAGTAGGTTCTATTTTTGGCTCCATGTTTATAAAGGAGGAAATCGAGGCACAGAGAGGTTAAGCAACATGCCTGAGATCACACAGCAAGTGCTGGGGCCTGGTTCATCCCAAGTCGTCCAGCTCTTGAGCGCTGCAGGTCACAACCTGGTGCAGCCTCAGGTGTCACAGAGGGAGCCCTTATTTGGTTTGTGGTCAGCCACTTAGGGCCCCCCCCCCCCCCCCCCCGCCTCTGAGTCATTCTTAGCGCCCCCAGCTCGGAATCATTCAGTCCATGGTTGCTAAAATGCTCCTGACCTCGGATTTCACTCGCGGTGTCCACAGCTCTGGCCGGGTAAGCGTGCACACGACTGGCCATTTCCAAATCAGCAGCTGGCACTGAGTGGGGACAGCAACGCCTAGTGTCCCAGAATCTTTCAAATGCCCTTTACAGAGCCTCATCAACGACCCGATTCATTCCCCCCCCACCCGTCATTTATCTCTGCCATCGAAAAATGCTCACCAAGAGCTGTTTTGCATTTCCACCTTCTATTTCGTGTTTTCTTTAAAAGAAAAAAAAAGTTGGCGACAGTAGGCAGTGACTTGGGTCATCGAGTCAGCCAAGAGCACCGCATTTCGAAAAAAGCGGATCTTTTAAAAACCCCTTTCCCTGAATGTCCTGGTGGGATTTTCGCCCGCCCCCTTGCATGCTCTGAGGAAGAGAGGATCCCGAGAATATTTGAAACCTGAAGCTTTTATAGCATAAAGCAAACGTTGTGGCAGCCTGGGCTGGGAAATGGCGCTCTTGGAGTCTTTCCCGCGCCCTGTGCCTACCCCCTCGCTCGCTTCCAGCACCGTGCGTGGTATTTTGCTTGTTTGATACTCCTACATGGTATAAGTGAACACTAACACCAGGAACAACTCCCGTGGAAACCTGGCGGGCAAAGTCAACTCGCCTCGGTTCCTCCGATGTGCTGTGCGTTTCTTTAATGCCGGAATGCCGTATGCATGGGCATGTTTGCAGTTAACATACATTCAAGAGAATTCGGTAATCTGAAGCTGCGAAGGTATATCCAACGTTTTCCATTAAGGATATTATTTTTTTTAGCTACTGCTGGCAACTTTCAGAATTTAATTACGATGATTTTTCTTTCTCTTTTACTCACATGGCTGACTGTCAGATACCGTTTCAATAAATGTATCTCTTCAATGATTTTGGAGCTAAGCACGAGGGCGCAGATGTGCCAAAACGTTTATAACTTTAGAAATTGCGGTATGTTTTATATTTTTGAAACGGAATTTAGTTGGGAGAATATGTTGTAGCTGAGTTCAGAACGAGAAAGGAAGGCTTATAATCAAGATGTGGATTTCAACCTGAGCATAGGTTGGGACGATGATAGTTAAGTTGGCAAAGAGTGGTTACAGTAAAACTGTACTTGAGACAACAGAATGTAAGGATATCTTTCAAGTTTCATTTCTACTACATTCTTTTTAGGCCCCCCTCCAAAGAGGGGGCAGATTTAGCAAAACCGAAGGTAATCTGGTTTCAATTACATGCTGTAAAAATAGAATTTGTGGCCAGAAATTAATTTGGAATATTTTTTATGGGGGCAGCATTGTGGGTTGTATGGACCTTTCACCAACTTTATTGCTTTTCTTTGGTTCTGGATCTAAAATATGAATGGGTAAATAAAATGCAGTTTCTTTTTTCAAAAATAATTTAGTCTTTTTATCCTTGCCACATATAAATATAATCATTACCTTTTTATTTGTCTTAATTAGCTCTTAAAATTTTACTTTATTTTTTTGAGGGCTGGCCAACCCAGGCAATATCATTTAGGTAGTTTTAATTTTTCAGAAATTGATACTCTTTCTCCTTGAATTTTGCAAAGGTTATTTGATCTCTTGCAAATTCTAAGTAGTTAATTCTGTAGACATAGTCTGTTAAAATAACCGGGTATTTTATTTTCAGGGGAGTGGTAGTGTTCGGAATTTATTATTCAAATGGTACTTAGGGGTAACTAGAAAATTGTGGCAAATAAAGCATATGTCCTAGCGGTATAAAGGACTGCCAATTATGACATAAAACGGTCTATATAGTGGTAGGTTTCCCCCTAAGTACCATAGAAGTCCGGATTTGTGCTAAGTGCTAAAATAACCCGAAACAATAAAGCTACTGCATTTAAACTGAGCATGTTAGGAATTCTCAAATGTTTTGCATGATTTTTGTGATGTGGCTGTAAGATTGTTTTTAAAGTGCTTTAAAAGCATTTGAGAGCCTGGTCCCGGGGGAATTGCGCCGTGAGCGTGCGCGTTGTAACCCACAGTCCTTCTTATGGCCCTGCACTCCATTTTGCATTGAACAAATATGTATTGATGATAATGTCTTATATGTTCCTCCACTCCAGCGATGGCACAATTATTTGACTTAACTCTGATGTAGAACTGTCACCTCTTACTCTGGCACTTTCTTTTACAGACTTTGGACGGATTTGTTTTCGTGGTAGCATCTGATGGCAAAATCATGTATATATCGGAAACAGCTTCTGTACATTTAGGCTTGTCACAGGTAGGTATTCCCTAATTTTATGTACAACCAAAACACAGAATTAAGTGTTGGCGGACCTTGACAGTCTTGTCCACCTTGAAAATGATTCTGTTCAAGCGTCTGCTTTTGTGTGTGAAATAATCCGAAATTGCAAAATCATCTTCTTAGGCCATCCCGCAGGGCTCTTCGTGTTGCATTTTGAAGGTTTTACTTTCTTTTTCCTTTGGGATTAATGACCAGTAGATCTTTGCAACAGTCAGCTTTGTTCTGAGATTCTGTCTGATAGCCTGGACTCTGCTTCTGCAGTAACACTCTGCCACTAACAAGAGCTTCACAAAGGGAGATTTTTCAGTCCACGCTTGCTGGTCGGCACGTGGTATTGTGAGTTGCCATGAAAGCAAGAGGGAAACTGATGTCGAACATGGATTTTATGCAGACTGTGCTTTGGGGAGAGAGAAGGGGGGGGTGTAGATTTATGAGTGTTCACATGGAATTCAGGGTAATTTTTCCTGAGTTTTTCCAGTTCAGTGGTCGTTTCAGTAAAGCATTTTATATGCTTGTGATAGAAACTCATAAAACTCAGTTTACTACTGTTTTGCTCAGCAAGGTCCTGTTTTCTTTAGAACATTTAAATATTACCGATTTTTCTGCAACTGTCTTCTAAAAGGGGGTGCATCCCATAAAGGAAAGAGGTGCACACAGCTTTATCTATTTGCGTCAAGCCAAGGGTTTGGGGGAGAATTCGGCTGCTGTCTGGGCTCCTCCCAGTGGGGGGAGGGGAGGAGTCTAACTGATTGTTGCCGTTCACATTTCTGATTTAATAAGCGTGGATAGTGGTTCCAAAAGTCACACTTTTTATACATGTAGAGACTAAATGTTTCTTTACATTGTGAACTATCAGAGTGCTTGTGTCCATCGCAACTGAAGACACGCTAGAATTAATTAGATACAGGAAATGGGCTCCCAGGAGGCAGATGAATAATCTGTATTGCACCGGCCCCCTCTGTAGTTACGCCAAAATAAAACATGCCAATTAACGTGGCTGGAGTTTTTTCATTGAAAAACAAAATTACCAATTTGGAAGCCTGCATCTGGTGTATTCCTTTTCTTTTTTCTGCCGATGCATTTTTTAAAATTTGCTATTTGTTTACAATCTTCTCTTCCAACGTGTATACATCTTTATCCGCGCCCAAGGAGGGGGTGGTGTCTGTGCCTACGTTTCTTATGCAAAGTCCTTTAAAGAGAATCTCATATTAAGATTACTTAGTGTTTCCTTTTCTCTTCCTCTTCTCTTCCTTTACGAAACCAGGTCTCCCAGATAAGATTTGCTGAGGCTTGGCTCTTACACTTATGTGACTGATGTTAGTAGTATACTTGTGGAAGAGGAAATACTGTTGGGAACATGATATTTACTATTTATATATTTTCCAAGGTATTATACTCTGAGTTTCTATCTTGCCCTATTTAGAATTATTTAAGGCCCTTTAGTTATAACCATCCTGGTTGCTAGTCCTAATTTGATATGTGGCTGAATGATTTTGAGTAGATTACTTGACTTTTTCCTCATAATTTATCAAATCTTTGGTTAGTCTTATCATAATGTCACAAAAAAGACAAAACAGTTCACATTCTTTAAAAAGGACTGCACATTGGGGCGCCTGGGTGGCTCAGTTGGTTAAGCGTCCGACTTCAGCTCAGGTCATGATCTCACAGTCTGTGAGTTCGAGCCCCACACATCGGACTCTGTGCTGACGGCTTAGAGCCTGGAGCCTGTTTCGGATGCTGTGTCTCCCTCTCTCTGTCCCTCCCCTGCTCATGCTCTGTCTCTCTCTGTCTCAGAAATGAACAAAAACGTTAAAAATTTTTTTTAAAAAAGGACTGCACAAAGATAAAACAGGTAAAGTCACTAGTATCAAATACTAAAGTCAGATCTGAGTTCCCTAGCAGTCAAAGCAAAAAGGGAAATGTATAGTTATATGGTTTCATTGTCTTGATAGAGCAGGTACTTAACCTTCCCTGAACCATAACTTAAATAAGAAAATAATGCCTGCTCTACCTCTTTTTCAGGGCTGTGGTAAGAAATATATCAAAGTTCCCATTTTATGTGACTTACAAACCGTAGGGAGCTACACAAAAGCCGGGTGTCCCCACGGTTTCATTGGAACTGTACTTCAAGTAGCACAAAAGTTGCTTCAAATAGTGTCCTTTGGTGGGCACATATTAGGACTGCTTAGTCATGTGACAAGGCCTGGCACATGATAAGGCCCTGTGCGCACACCAGGATGGTCTGGTTCACGCAGGCTGCTCAGTCTAGTATGATATTCTCTCTCTCTGTCATTTTTCTCTCTTTATGTGGGAAATGAAATTAATTGTCCATGAACACTAATTAAGAATGAACAAAATATTGGATAGGTGACCAGTATGCCTCCTGTTCACGATGAATTCTACAAAAGGAAATCCAAACAGAATAATTTAGGCACAGTTAAAATTATATTTCCCTTTGGTCACAATGCAGAGAGAAACCTTGGTGCCATAATTTTGGAAGGGCAGGGAGTTATACATGATCACTTTTCAAGAATGTTGTAGAGATGCCTTTTGTTTATTATGTTGCTGGCCGAGAGAAGTGTCAGTTTAAAAAAAAGATAAACTGTGTAGAGCGACGGAATTTTTTTTTTTCTTGGTCTCTTAGTGGGACTGCCTCAGCATCAGCCTACAGCTACAAAAACACTTTAATGCAGACGTGAGCCCTCGTTAGTGTCTGGGGAGTGTTCCATGCTGAACTGTTTAAATAAGCAACAACAAACCGTTCCCACAAATCTGCCTCCTGCTCACGATTAACTCTGCAGAAGGAACTCTAGGCAGAATCACAATGTGTATTTTTTTCTGTCTTCTTTACTTAAATAGTAAAATGAAGTATTGAATAGGATGTCAAACGCCCAACTTCTCCTTTAAAAAAATTTTTTTGCACCTTTTAGATTATTTTTATTAGTAGCAAAAAGTCAGGCAAGGATGTCAAACATGAAAACTTTATTAAAATAGGCTTAAGGATCTTTTTTTTAATCGTCGGAGGGGAAAATGTTAAAATTCTACCCAGTAAGCAGAGTAACCCTTCAGACAGATTTTCTGATGAATAACGATAGTGGTAATAGCTTATATTTACATAGCGTCCTTCTGTGTTCCAAGAACTTTCAATTACTCTCGATGACATTATCTCATTAAGTAACAACATCTTTCACATTAATTCAGGGTTAAACTCTGTGTTAGCAGCTCCTAGGGAACATAAGCTCCTAGGTTTGTCATCATTGTGTGATAATTCACGGCAAAGTGGTGGTGGTGTTTTTTTTTCACATCTGCACTACCTAAATAACTATCTCAATTATCTATTTTGGAGGGTATAAAAATGATTCGTTATGTGTGATAAGCCCATCCTAATTCAAAGCGTTTTATTGAGCTTTCTTTAAACAAGTGTTAGAGTAAGAAATCTGGCAGAGTTTACTATTTTTGTTTTTAAATTAGGAGACACAGTGACCCTTGCTGTCAGACTTTCTTACCAGAAAGTGACAGAGACAACCACAAAGTACAAGTAAGTCTTCTCAGCTCACCGTCCAAGTGTTGGGAAACAGAGTCAGGCTTCAGCCTTGAAAATTCCATTCGGTGTATGTGCACGCAAAGGATACGTAATAATTCGTATAGTCACGTTTATATCTATTTGGAGGGGTAGAGTTGGGGAAGCATTCTTTATCCACACAGGTTTATTAGATGGTTAGTTCCATGGTTTTTTGGTTGGTGTAATTAACTTATTTATGTTTGAAAAAGGAAAAAAGCCCTGTAAAACCTGCTGTGTGTTTCCTCAGACACTTTTAAGTATCCCTGCGGTTTAGATTTCCTCACCAAAGTTGCGTGTATTATATAACATCTAGGTAACTAATGTAGATTTTCAAGCAACTATAGGTATGTGTGAAATGGCCATTTATGAGACATATAAAGGAAAATGTAATATTTGAGATTGTGGCCGGAACCACAACCGTAAAAATAGCCACGGCATTGTTTGGGGCCATAGACCTAATCCTTTCACTTTTGAAATAAAGAGAAAGGACAGCGCTTTATGTTTGTTGACATAACTTGAACCCTGAAACCCAAACCATCTTATTTTAAAATGCTTAATTTACCATAGTCAGCAAAACGCCCAAAGCAGAGTCATGTGCATTTCCAGAGCACTGGGTGACTTTCCCCTTCTGACCCAGAATGTATCCATTTAGTGCTGTATTTACCATATGTACTTTTCTTGGCAGGAAGGAAAGGTATTCAGCAAAACATAAAAACGCTCTTAGTAGGAAAGCAATTCATTTTGTAGTTAGCAGGGTTTTACAAATACTAAAATATCACATTGAGGGTCTGTTTTAATAAGGTTGATGTATGAGACCTGGGGAGTTTTATAGCGACAACTATAATTTTTTTTTTTTTTTTTTTTTTTTTTTTTTTTTTTTTGGTGAGGTAGCCACATTTCTTTCAACCATTCAAAAGCACGAGTAGATATGTAAATACAGGAAACACCATGTCAACCATAATTTTGAGTCAAGGTCAGCACTGTTTTATCATTCCAAAATTTGTTCTCTAAAAACATTTCCGTTATTTGAAGACCATTTTACTTCCTGGACAGACTTAGTTTATAATTGACCCAAGTATTCAGCAAATCAAGCCTCTTCATTCACGGACCTTCTCTGTTCTTTTTCCAAACGCATATGGCGAGAATGGGATCTTTGAAAACAGATGAAGCTACTTTAGGATTAAAACGCAGATCGAATCCCTATAAGCAGAGATGCAAATCTTTCTGCAAGTTTATAAATACGTTTCAAAAGACATGAGCTACTGGGACGTCTGGCTGGCTCAGTCACAAGAGCACGTGACTCTTGATCTTGGGGTTGTGAGTTCGAGCCCCACACTGGGTGTAGAGATTACTTAAAATAAATAGTTAAATTTTTAAAATAAAATAAAAATAAAAAGATGTGTTGTTTTTTTCCTAAGTAAGAACTCAGAGCAAACTAGAATACTTCTTTTTTCCCTCAAAAACATGCCTAAGGGAAAAATGATGGACCAACACAAAAATAATTGTCATTATTTTTTTCATTTTAAAAACAAGCTGTTGAAATTGTAAATCAATTAAAAAAAAAAAAAAACAGCTCCCTTACTTATTAGCCTCTGTCCCTCTCCACCTGAGAGAGCTTCACAAGGAGCCCCCACTGCTGTCCTCAGGGAAGAAGAGATTGTCCTGTCCCACGTGGCTGACTTAACATCTGCTGGTTTATCAAAATTTTTTTAAGGATGAACAGAAACGACTTGAAAGAAGAATGTTTTCCTTTCATTCCTTATAGTTTGGAGTGAAATTACATAATAACTTTTGTCACAGGAAAATCTCCTTTCGGTCATTAGCAAAGTGCGGGTTTAGGAGGCGAGTGTCCAGGAGGGAGGCAGGGAGGCTCTCTGTAACGGGACTCCCTCCGTGGCTCTGTTGGCACAATATTGGAAAGAAACATTCCAGGAATAATGCAGAAAACAGAACTGCGAAAGCCGTTTTAGAGACAAGATGCCTTAGCGGGCCAGAAACATAATTTGTTCTGCATAAAATGGCAACTCATACGTCTTAAGACATTGGAAGAGCTGGCTCAGAGGACGGGGTAAATTACTTCACCTCTCCATGGCCGCGTGGTCCCAAGTAAAGAGCTCGTGGCCTTGATGCTAATTTGAAACAGTGGCTCCCAGGAGAACTTGTCCATTAAATTGCCTGGCTGCCTCCGTCCTGCTGCGTGAGGTGGCACGGTCAGAGCTGCCCCTTTACAGAAGATCGTGTCGTCTCTGCTCTGCTCGAGACCAGTGAGCCTCCCAACAAAACATGTGGTTCACAACACACTTAAAAATAACAAGGGGGTGGTTAGGGACAGAGCACTCACAAGCCTGCCTTTGCTCTTTTAGCTTGCCCTCCTCTCCCCGTGGGGCAGAGCTAAGAGAGTTCATCAGACCTGCCCAAGGTTCTCTGCCTCCCGAGGGCATTTTCTCGCAGGCTTTCAGTTTCTTCCACCCTGGGCCTGGGGGCTCTTCCTGGCCATGGTGGAACAGCCATCAGTGCCCTGGGCCCCTGATTAGTCCCGGATGCACTGACACAGCCCTCATCCATACTGGTGTACCTCTCATATAGGATCCAGCCGGCACTGCTCAGAAGGCCGTTGTGATGGTCAGAGTTTCTGGAACATTCTGTACCACTGCCCATCTTAGGATGGGGTCAGGGGGTCCAGGCCTTGAGACTCTAATATCCCCTATCATGGCACTTATGCTTGGGGGGAACAGTGGAAAAGTTCTCGTTTAGGCATCGAATCACCAGGGACCTCTGTGGATAGGTCATAATGATGCTATTTCCTAGAGACCCCCATCCCTGCAAGGCAGGGTCCTGGCCAACATCCACATGGCCTCTAGGCTTGCCGTCTTGTCCTCTGCAGGGTGTGTCTGGAAGTAGGTGGTGCCCAAGTGCTGGGGTCGCACCCCCGGGGGAAATAACCAGCCTGTCACATGGCTGTCTGGAGCGGGCCCAAACCTTCCCGCAGGTCCCGCAGCCTCCCCGCCACACCCGTGGGTGGGAGCCATCGGGCAACACAGTCATCCCAGACTCAGAAGGCCAGGGACACGTTTCCAGCCACGTGAAAGAGGCCCGGCGGTGCCTGAGGGGCACAGCTCAGAGCTGATGGAGAAATGAACTGGAGCCCCTGTGGCTCCCACTTGCTCAGCCTCTGAGAGGGCAGACTTGGCTCTCGCAGGGACGATAGTCTGGACTTAGCAGCTGGTGTCCCAGCTGGCCAGTCCCCTCAGGCAGCATGGGAGTGCGCAGGGGAAGGGCAAGGCCCTAGCTCCAGTCTGTTTTAAGCTGTCTCCTGTATAAAGGACACTGCCTGGGCCATAGGGGTCACCCACCTCCATGACAACTTTTCATCCTTCACTTCCCAGTTCCTCCTGCTCAGAACTGTCTTGGCTTTGACCCCAATCCCCATGTGGGAGGCGGTTCAGAGTACTGCTTGATGAAAGCCACACGTTTCTGCATGGGGACAAGGTTGCAAGGAGAGGTGGGACCCCTGTCCCTGGTGGTGCCTACCTACGGCGCACCTTCCTCTTCCTCCACCCAGGCAACCCCGAGGGGATTTCTGACCCTTCCCTTCCCTCTGTGGCAGGTGGAGCTCACAGGCAACAGTATTTACGAGTACATCCATCCTTCCGACCACGACGAGATGACAGCTGTCCTCGCGGCCCACCAGCCCCTCCACCATCACCTGCTACAAGGTATTTCCTCCAGATGAGAAGAAACCAGAATGAAAACCAGACAAAACGCTCTCTCGCTCTCTCTCTCTCTCTCTCTCTCTCTCAATGTGACCTGAGGGTTTTGCTTCCTGTGTTGCCAAGGGGTGGGGGAAGCATGACTGGGGCCGCCCAGCAGGGCCTCTCCAGAAAACACACAGGACGGGGCATTTGCTTTTATACCTCTGTCCTTTGAAGCAACACTATGGATCTCATTTCTCATGCCAGAGACCACGTGAGGTGCTGCAGGAGGTGAAGAAACATGGTCAGAGGCTTCTCCCCTAAAGTGCTCTTGGTTTAGAGTTCCAGGGACACAATCTAGACCTGGGCTTCTTCACCAGAGGGCCCCCAGATGGAACTCAGGGGGTCTGTGAAACTGCATGGGAAGAATTACATATTTATTCTGTCTGGCTGAATTCCACTTTTCCTTTGCATATAGACTGTAGACTGTCTGTCCCCTTACTCTCACTAGAACCCACGGCTTTGCCCACAACGAGAATCACATGTGTTCGTTTCACTTTACAGTGTTCTTGTAGGTACTTAAACGTATCACTGGGGCTCATTGCTACTTCAAAATTTCAAGAGTTATGAGCCTGCTACTGAGTTTTGTTATCTCACGTGTTAATAAACCAGCACATTTATAACCATATCACCACTTGTTTTAATATTTTGGTAACTGTTTTCAACACAGCTGGTTCCATTTGTGATCTCATATATTTTATCTTCGGCACTTAAAAACATTATTCTGGGTAGAGATGCCATGGCACGAATCAGTTAAGAAGCCCTTGTCTAGACGGAGGCAGGTGCACCTCCCCAGCCTGTCTCCGTGTGGGGGCAGGTTCCTCCACCTGACAGTCCCATCATTTAACACATATTGACTGGGTTCTATGGTCATAAGCACCGTGTTAGGACATGATGTGGCTTGACTATTCAGTGAAGGGTGAGGAGCACATCATTACACAAATGACTTCCTAAGTTATAATTGCAGTGCATGCTGGGAAGACAGAGAAGAACTTATTCGGGGGGCCCTGGGCTTGTAACTCCGTCTGACAGTCCAATGAGACCAACCAGCATGTTGATCGATAGGTCTCTTGTCTGCTCCGGACTATAGTATCCCAACTTGGCCAGACTTCCCCAGTAGAACAAAATGCGAAAGGAGAAACGTGAAGCAGGGTGAGAATGGGGTCGCCAGCCAGAGAAAAGCTCGAGTTCCACTCTTACTGCTTCCTCCTGGGGAGGCTGTTCTAGGCTAGAAAGAGAGACTCTGGAAGAGCCCACTCAGTTTTATTTTATTTAAAACATTTTTATAAATGTGTTATTTATTTTTGAGAGAGAGAGACAAAGCACGAGCAGGGGAGGGGCAGAGAGAGACACACACACACAAACACAGAATACAAAGCACTCTCCAGGCTCTGAGCTGTCAGCACAGAGCCCAATGCGGGGCTCGAACTCACAAACTGTGAGATCATGACCTGAGCTGAAGTCGGAAGCTTAGCTGATGCCCCAGAGCCCACTCAATTGTAAAACCACCTGCAGATTCAACTCTGTGCACCCCCCACCCCCCGCCGGCACGTTCTAGCCCCAGAACTAGTCACTGTAAGCCTCACTTTTCCTTATGAGGGAGAGAGATTGCTGTCCTGGTTTCTGAGCTGGCAGCTTGCTTTTAGCCATGGTCTGTGACTCTTAACTCCTTGCAAATGGTCTGGCTGCGTAAATGCACACAAATAAGACCCTGAAGAAGTAATTTCTAACAAAATGAGGGCTGGGGGGGAATGTACCTGAATCTCATTCTTTCACTGTGGGGCTGTTTAAAGCTAGAAGAGGCGGTGGGAGTCTTGGAGAACTCCCTAAGAATATTGGGTTGTTATTGTTCTAGAAAGTTCCACAGCGTGTTAATTACATGGGCCCGGGCGCTTTCTCACTAGCTCTGGTTTCCCATCATCCTTCTGTGTCACAGCCTTAAAAGGGTGTTTGTAAAATGACAGCGCATGAGTCTTGGGAATATCATGAGACCCTTTCGATCCCAGTCTCTGTGGGGTTCATGTCTCAGGCACAGCAACAACACAAGAGAAGCACAGAGGGCTAAGAGAGATGGGGTTGCCCCCAGATTCATTTCCACCCAAGTGTGCCAGGCCTGAGGTTCACAGGCGCTCAGACCTCTCCCTGGCTTCTTATCCACAGAGTTGTTTTTGTGCATCTGAACTTGCCCCATCATGTCATGGTCATTGTATTGTTGGCTTTCTCCAAAGCTCCATGGTTAATTACCGGGTGAAGTTTTTTTAGACCTCAGTGCTTGGCTGGGTATGGTGCAGACAGGCAGCCACGTTACAGGGAAGCCTTATGTCTCACAGACCATAGCCTGCTTGCAGAGGAATTGTGGGTAAATATGGCCACCCCTCCAAGCAGGGGGAAGGGAGGAGCCTCATAGGCGATGGCTGGGAGCCTTGCCTCTACTCCTAATGGTAACCTTTCTTTAAAAATTAATCTATTAACTGCCACCAAATAACTCTATTTAGCGTGGAGTGACCTCACCCTTACCCGGGGGCATAGACACATCATTCCAGAGAACTGGCATCTGCTCACTAAAGCAGATTTAGTTTCCTTTGGGGACTCACTTGCATTTGCACTAGTGAGGTCAGAGACTGGTGGGTGAGGCCTTTGGCCCTGCCAGAGAAAGACCGAATGGGGAGGGTAAGAGCCCTGAGAAAGGAGGGGGCTATGTATGAGGGCTAAGGCTTTTTGATCTGGCTGAGGGGGTTCCGCATTCCAAGGCAGTCCCGGGCAGTGTCAGGGCCCTGTGGCTGTCTCCCTCTGCTGGGGAAAGAGCTGTACCTGTGAGCCCTTACTCAGTGTCCTTTACCCTGAGGGAAGCCAGATGCTTCTGGGCCTTCCTGGCCAACCCAGGCTTCCACCCCAGGACTAGCCAAGGCGATTCTTTCGGTGCCAGGCCTCTCTGTGCCTGCCAGGAGGGGGCCATGGGCATGCCGAGGGGGCTGGGCCCACTGCGCTTACAGTCCTCACCTTGGCCCCAGGTGGCTGTTTCCTGAGTTCTTGTGTGGCCGCGTTTCCAGCTGCCTGCTTCTGGAGCAGGTCTGGGGCCAGTCTCCCCACCCCACCCAGGTCCCCGCCCCAGGCAGAAGCTCCCTGGGTCAGGGTCGGGGCATTCTGGGATGAGGCTTCCGGCTGCCCCATCTGGTCCTGAGCGTCGACTGATATTATTGGGACAAAATCGGGGGAAGCATCGTGGAACAGTTGGCCCATCTAACCTCACTCCTGCTTTCAGAGTACGAGATAGAGAGGTCCTTCTTTCTGCGAATGAAGTGTGTGTTGGCGAAAAGAAACGCGGGCCTGACTTGCAGCGGATACAAGGTGCGAGGAGCCTCGTGTCAGGGGAGGGAAGGAGGAAGGGGCAGAGGAGGGTCTGAAGGAGGGGGCAGAGGAGGGTCTGAAGGAGGGAGCAGAGGAGGGTCTGAAGGAGGGAGCAGAGGGTCTGAAGGAGGGGGCAGAGGGTCTGAAGGAAGGGGCAGAGGAGGGTCTGAAGGAGGGGGTAGAGGAGGGTCTGAAGGAGGGAGCAGGGGAGGGTCTGAAGGAGGGGGCAGAGGGTCTGAAGGAAGGGGCAGAGGAGGGTCTGAAGGAGGGGGCAGAGGGTCTGAAGGAGGGGGCAGAGGAGGGTCTGAAGGATGGGGCAGAGGAGGGTCTGAAGGAGGGGGCAGAGGAGGGTCTGAAGGAGGGGCAGAGGGTCTGAAGGAGGGGGCAGAGGGTCTTCACCGGTTTGTATTTTGCTTGCTACTCAAGAACATCTGCAGACAGAAGGCACAGGGACCCAAACATGGGACAACTTTCTAGTGACGCTGCTCATGCAGCAGGTAGGGGAGCTGGTGTCGTACAAGGAAACTCCAGGAGGACTGGGTTTCGTCATCTGAGACCACGAATAAGCGTGGCGAAGGGTAGAATGTCACCCTGGCACGTGCACTTGGTGTTTCGCACGGGTCGGCGGCCCCCAGAGGCCGCTGAGGATCCACACCCTGGGGGCGGCAGTGAGTGTTCAGAGCCCGGACATGTCGCCTCTCCCCTCGGAATGTTTCGCCAAGTCCAGTGGTGACGGCTGTGATGTGCTCGACTAATGATAGACCTGTTCTGAGGAGCAGCAAGGCTTCAGCAGCAGCATCTCATCTACTTAACTAAAAAAAAACAGTTTTTTTGATAGAGAGAGAGTGCAAGTGTGGGAGGGGCAGAGAGAGAGGGAGACATGGAACCCGAATCAGGCTCCAGGCTCCGAGCTGTCAGCACAGAGCCTGATGAGAGGCTCGAACCCACAACCTGTGAGCTCATGACCTGAGCCAAAGTCAGATGCTTAACCAACAGAGC
Organism: Acinonyx jubatus; assembly: GCF_027475565.1. NCBI lineage: Eukaryota > Metazoa > Chordata > Mammalia > Carnivora > Felidae > Acinonyx > Acinonyx jubatus. The sequence goes on along the minus strand of NC_069384.1, from coordinate 8,725,063 downwards.
CCCCAAGGTGCCCCACGTCTACTTAATTTAATTAACAGTCATAGCAGCCCTCTGAGGGAGTACTGTTGGCCCCATTTTATGATCCTCAGGGACGCAAGCAGGGAAGGGAGAAGACGGGCAGAGGCCCGCAGGCTGGGGGTCAGAGCCCCTTCGGGCTGCATTTCTCCGGCAGATGTGGCCTCCTGCTCTGGCAAGTTCTGGAATCCAGGAGCAGGTCCCCCGAAGAGCCCATGGGCAGCCCCAGAATCAGCACCCCCAGACGGAAGGGCCGGTAGGGGGAAGCATGCACTGAGCGTCCCCTTCCAAGCTTCTGATTCCTCCCTGGCGTCTGAAGTTACTGTTTCTCCCTCCTCAGAGGAGAGAGGTGCTAAGCCCATGGCTCCGGAGACGGAGGGGATGGGGGCCTTTGTGCAGGAGCATTTGCATGTTAGAAAAGGGTGGGGGAGAGAAAGGGGACAGCTTTGTGCCTCTGAAGCTTATTCTCTTTCTGGAACACCCCTCCTGAGCTCCTCCCCACCCCAGGGGCTGCTTCCCCTTCAGCATCTCCTCAGCCCTCTCCTTTGAACTCCACACTGAGCTCTTCTTCCCTTTGACTTTACCCCACTCTCTTTTATAGTTTGGGGGATACATTTTTTGTTTGCTGACCCAAACTCGAGGCCTATTTCGACCAGGGTTGTGGGGAGCCCCCCCACCCCACGCTGTCCTGTACCCAACAGACTTGGGTCTTGAATTGTTTCTGCCACTTATTAACCGTCTAATCGTAAGCAAAACACATCGCCTGTCTTGTCCTCAATATCCTCTTCAGTAAAATGGGACAATAGACCAGAAGGATTTCAAGATCTGTTGCAGCCCTAAAGACTGAATGCGTTCAGCAGTCCTGGAGGAAGAGAGCTGAAGATTTTAGCTGTTCATCACTGCTGTCATGATCCTTTCGAGATTTTACTGATCCTAACTTCTATAAATGCTTCCGATATGGAGGCTGAAGGTTGCACAAATGTTCCTGTTTGACATTTGGAACACTATACCCTCTCTCCTGCATGGTTTGTTTTTTGTGTTTTTTTGTGTTTTTTGGCTATAACAACCAGAGGTTTCTATATAGCCTCTCTGGCTTTTTGCTTATCATAAGGGAATAAAATCTTGACCTATAAATAAAGTAAATAAAAACACATTAAGAGGAAGGCTTTTTTGATCCTACTGAATGAATTCTTTAAATTTTTTTTTTAACGTTTATTTATTTTTGGGACAGAGAGAGACAGAGCATGAACGGGGGAGGGGCAGAGAGAGAGGGAGACACAGAATCGGAAGCAGGCTCCAGGCTCTGAGCTGTCAGCACAGAGCCCAACGTGGGGCTCGAACCCACGGACTGTGAGATCGTGACCTGAGCTGAAGTCGGACGCCTAACCGACTGAGCAACCCAGGCGCCCCTCTACTGAATGAATTCTTAACGTACTGCAATGGTATAGCTTGTCAAGTGATATAAATGTCAAGTTGACAGATGTCAAATCCAGTCCCATTGGGGGACGAAGAACATAAAGTGAGTGTCTTGGAACCAGAGGTTAACTTCCCATGGTGCCTTTGTTTGCTACCTAATAGTGGGTTTGGTGATGAGTTAATTAGGTATCAATCCATTACATATTAGAGTCTCAACTCGGGGAGTTACTGGGGCAGAGTCAGTTGGATAAGACGACCTTACATTTGATTGCACTACTGTTTCCTAAGGAAGAAGCATCACTTCGTGTCTTCTGAGCAATGAGTTGGGTGTCGTCAGCATGTTGGTGTGACCTTTGTGGGGTCACACCAGCTCCGTAGAGGCTGGGCCAGGGAGAGTCCAGCGTGCCCAAGAGAGCCAGCAGGCTCAGAGCCAGGAGGAGTGGGTACCGGTCTAACCCCTGGGCTGACCCTGCCCTCTGCTTTGCCAGGTCATCCACTGCAGCGGCTACCTGAAGATCAGGCAGTATATGCTGGACGTGTCCCTGTACGACTCGTGCTACCAGATCGTGGGGCTGGTGGCCGTGGGCCAGTCACTGCCACCCAGTGCCATCACAGAGATCAAGCTGCACAGTAACATGTTCATGTTCAGGGCCAGCCTTGACCTGAAGCTGATCTTCCTGGATTCCAGGTGAGTTTGGCACCTGCTGCAGAATTCCAGAAGATACTGACGGTGGAAACTGGCCTGAACGCTGAGTTGTTAAGCCAAAATGTAATGAGGAAATAAGTGGTACTAAGAAAGGGAGTTAGGGGACCCCTGGGTGGCTTAGTTGGTTAAACGTCCGACTCTTGACTTGGGCTCAGGTCATGATCTCATAGTTCCGTGAGTCTGAGCCCTGCGCTCTGGGCCATAAGCCCAGAGCCAGTTTGGGATTCTCTCTCTCCCTCTCTCTGCCCCTCCCCTCCAAAATAAATAAATTAATTAATTAATTAAAAAAAAAAAAAAAAGAATGTGGGTTAGAAGGGTATTTAGTGGAACCAAGTCAGGAATTGAAAGAATTGATATCAGCTTTAGTACTTAAAGAGTAGCCAGCTTCTCCAGGTGCTGGGTACTTGTTGTATATTATTTATTTATATTTTCATCATCTCACTGGAGTTGGAGCTGGAAATATGTGCTGTAGACACAAGTTAGCCTTTGTTGAAGGCCTGCGATGTCAGGATTCTGCCTTGTGTGTCCGTCAAGTAGGTGGGACCTTAAGGCAAAGAAAAGATTTTGCAATGAGCTGGTGGGAAGCCATCGGAGCTCTGATGGCCACAGAGCTGAGGCTGAGAGCAGACAGGTGGCCTTTGCCGGGAAAAGCTGTGACTACAAGCTCAGTGGGTGCCCTGTCTGGGCTGGGAGGACACCTCTGGCTGGCAGTGAGGGCGAAGGTACAGTGGCCCCTGAACTGTCTCTCCCAACCGCCCTTCCCCTCCTCCCTGAGAATGTCCACCCATCTGAGGATCTCTTGTCAGAGAGAGAAGGGAGAGCGAATGAGGCAAAAGCACTAACTTGTTGTTTCGCTTGGCCTGCCGAAGCTGGCCACACAGGGGAGGTGTGTGCTGTAGAAGCCGTGGTCTGTCCCCCAGGAGGGCTTGCCGGCTTCACGTGGCCCCAGGCCCTTGGGGCTTCCTCCACCTACCATTTTCTTTTTTTATTTCTTTTTTATTTTTTTTAATGTTTATTTATTTTTGAGAGAGAGAGAGAGCACGAGCGAGGGAGGAACAGAGAGAGAGGGAGACAGAATCTGAAGCAGGCTCCAGGCTCTGACCTGTCAGCACAGAGCCCAGTGTGGGGCTTGAACACACGAGACGTGAGACCACGACCTGAGCGGAAGTCGGGCGCTTAACCGACGGAGCCACCCAGGCGCCCCTTCTGCCTACCATTTTCTTATCCGTAAAAAGGTCAGCCTCGCCCTGCCCGCTCGGCTACCCACAGGCTGTTAGGAAAGATGAAATTTGATAATAGATGTGAAGCATTCGTAAAAGTAAAGCCTGGAAGCACTTGGATGGCTCAGTTGGTTAAGCATCCGACTTTGCCTCAAGTCATGATCTCACAGTTTGTGAATTTGAGCCCCGTGTCAGGCTTTGTGCTGATGGGTCGGAGACTGGAGCCTGCTTTAGACTCTGTGTCTGCCTCTCTCTGCCCCTCCCCTGCTTGCACTGACTCTCTCTCTCTCAAAAGTAAATAAACACTAAACAAACAAACAAACAAAAGTAAAAAGCTGATGCACCTAGTCCTTTAGAGTCCTCAGCTGTACAGGAAGGGACAAATGTTCAGAGACCCCACTTTTGCCTTTCGGTGTGTGTGGCCAAGCTGTCTGGGAGAAAGGAGGTATATATGCGTGGGTGTACATGTATATACGTATATACACACATATGTGTAAATATAAATATAAAATTTTGCTAATATTTATTGATTTTTCCCACCTTTTTATTCTGGTAAAATATACATGACATAAAATTGACCATTTTAACCAGTTAAGGGAGAGAACCAAACATACCTGGTTAGGGGCGGGAGACAAAGACACAAAGTAGCCTAGTTTATCATTAGTGAACCTCAGAGCCCTTCAAAGGTAGAGAAATGACAAGGGTTGGCCTGACAGGCTTGCCATCGTGCTCCCAGAAACTCCAAGCAAAGAGTACCCAAAACTCTTTGCGGAAGGGAGGCCAGCACCTTGGGGCTGGCCGGACTGACCAATGCTGCCCTACTGCATCGAAGACAGAGGCACCTGCCAGCAGAGGGGCCCTGGGCGGGTGGACTGTCTGGGCCCATGGTGGCAGCGTGAGAAGGAGTTCTTTCTGGATTCAGGGGCCACTCCTAAAAGTGAACGGAAAGGAATTTTGGCCGTCCGAGCTCATTACTTTAGAAACTTGGGAGGATACAACCAGGTTCCCCCTTGTTACCTCTGTCTCCTAGTTTTTCCTTGACGATTCTAGGAAAAGCCTCTGAGGCCTGGTGAGTTCTCTAGAAGAGGAAAGAGAGAGGTCTCCCCAGAGGAGACATTTCAGATCTTCTCAAATTGTTTGAAGCACACAGCTTTGAAACACAAAGGACAAATGGAGGGCTTTGCAGAAGAGGGTGTTCGAAGGTAGCTCAGAGGCCAGACTGCTCCTGAAGGAAACACGAAACTGTTTCTACAGAAGTCCCCTGCTGTTCTCCCAGCTACGTACCTGGAAGCTTCTAACAGATCTCCTGAACTCTTGTCGTGTAGACGTTTCAAGGGCTCGGAGACGAGCTAGAATTCCTCGAACTCACTCTGGTCTCCAGTCTGTTGCAGTTCGGTCTCCGAGGGGCGGTCTCCGAAGGTCAGGGACAGAGGGGCTGGCCCAGGACCGAGAGGGCAGCACAATGGCCCAGCAGGGTGGGAGATGTCAGCTCCTCCATCCAAAGCCCAGAAGCCACGGCACCGGGTTGGCCTGAAGCCCAGCAGCCCTGAAGTCACAGGGCCCTGGGTGGGGGGCGTGCAGGGGTGGGGGTGGCCACTTGGCCCCCCACCCAGTGTAATCCCAGACACAACTGAACTCAGCATAACCTGAAATTGGGTCAGAGGGGTTTTGTGGTATTTCACTTTGAAACTGTAGCTGGTGCTTTTGCTAAGGATGGGTGAACCCAGCCATGTTTGGGGTTTGGCAAATCCCTCTGACAGGTCTTCAGACACTGGAGGTTTGGAAAAAACCAGGAGGGCATGCTGCCAGACCCTTCTCTTTCCCTTTAATTTTTAAAGCCAGTGTGCGCTTTGATGAGAAACTTAATACATGTGTTTCTGATTCATTTACACGTTCGGGGCTGTTGTTCTGTAACTTTACTTCCAGAGGGTCTGGGAAGCCTCTTTCGTCCCCACACCGTAGAGACGCCTGGTTTTCTTTTTCTTGGGGGGGGGGGGGGTGGGGAAGCCAGGTCTCAGTTTTCCTGTCACACTGTTAGACTCCGATGGGGCCTGAAGTTCTAGATGGCCCTTAGATAAGTCCCCGAGCCCGGAAAGGCCTGCACAGGTTCCCTTTCCACCGACCTCCAGCCCCATCTCCTTCCCGCCCTGGAGGAACACCATGGAAATGTGTACACCAAATAGTGAGCGGTTCCAGGGAAATATGAGGCTCTCCGAGATTTACGACCCGGAGCCCGCGCAGAACTCGACAGAAAGGGGAGCGTGTTATGGAACGAAAGTGAGGTCGAGTTTCCCCGTTGAGTTCGCAACTGACATTTCAGAGACAAGCCAGCAGGACCCCCCCGGTCCGGGCCGTCCTCAGGCCCCACCTCTGCCCCCTCGGGACTGACTTCTCACCAGGACCTCCCTTCCTCTGGAAAAGCGTCCTGTCCTTCTGTTTCATCTGTTCTTAAATATCTGTCACCAAGGCTTTTCGGCCTCCTCTTCCAAGGGCATAGTCACTGGGTCGGTTGCCCGGGGCCCCGGGAAGTGACACCACTGCCACGTGCAATTTCCACCTGCGGATGGAGAGATCCAGACGCCACGGATGATGTGGTCTCGGATGCTGGGAGCCACTTTTCCTCAAAGAGCTGATGTGGGAAGTCAGTATTCCCGGGGCCTGATGAGAACAGAGAGGCGGTAATGGCATGAGGGCACCGGGCACGTGTTGCCCTTCTGCCAGCGAACGTTATGATTTACCCCACAGCCACAGTATTTTCGGGTGTTGTACTAGTTTTTGGACGCCGCACGAGCCTCCGTTGATCGGACGCGTTAACGTCTCCAGTTCTTCTGCAAATGCTCCCGCCCGACCAAAACCTCGTGAGACCGTTGTGCCAGGTAGCAGGGGCCAGTGGGAGATAAAAAGGCTCACACACACAATAGCCAGGACGTGGGAGCAGCCCAAGCGTCCATCGGCGGACGGACAGACAAAACGTCGTATCTACATAAAATAGAACATAATCGAGCCATAGAAATGAATGGCATTCTGTCCCACACCACAACGTGGGTGACCCTTGAAATCAGGATGCCAAGTGAGAGAAGCCAGACACAAAGGGACATCTACCAGGTGGTTCCACTCATCCGAGATATCTAGAATCGACAGATTCCTAGAGACAGAGGGAGAGGGAGGTTACCTGTTGTGGGGGGGGGGGGCGGGGGGCAATGGGGAGTTCTAAGAACATCGTGGTTGTAGTTATTGCCACTACGTGTAGACATAAAAATGGTCAAAGTGGCAAAGGTTGTGTAATGCATATTTTTCCACAATAATAATTTTTAAAAAAAATTTAAATGTTTATTTTTGAGAGAGACAGACAAAGTGTGAGTGGGGGAGGGACAGAGAGAGAGGGAGACACAGAATCGGAAGCAGGCTCCAGGCTCCGAGCTGTCAGCACAGAGCCTGACGTGGGGCTCGAACTCACGAACCCTGAGATCGTGACCTGAGCCGAAGTCGGACGCTCCACCGACTGAGCCACCCAGGCACCCCACGATAATAATTTTAAAAAAGGTTCCCACTGGACTGTCACCGAGAAGCCACTGGAAAGTAGTTCTTTCTCCCATCAGAGTTCACTCTTAAGTGCCCCCAGACAAGCTTCACCCTGAAAAAGGAAAACATTTGAAGCCACCCCAAACGTTCTTCTAGCCAGCAGTTTCAGAAGAACATTCCTGCCCATGAATAGTGCTACATCCTGCACTGGGCTAGCGTTCAAAGCCTTTCTCCTTGTAAAAAAAGATCATTCTCGGTTTCCAAAACCAACATCACCCCCCACCCTGAGCCTTTTAGCACTTGATTAGTTGGCAAAACCAATATTAGTTTAAATGAAAGGCAACCTACAGAACAGGGTAACACACGGAGCCACTGTCCTCCCCCAGGGTGACCGAGCTGACTGGGTATGAGCCGCAGGACCTGATCGAGAAGACCCTCTACCATCACGTGCACGGCTGTGACGTGTTCCACCTCCGCTACGCGCACCACCTCTGTGAGTACCTCGCTCACCGCGCGGGGCCGGGGGCCGGGGCTGGCCAGGGAGGGGGTGGCCAGAAGCGGGGCGGGAAGGCCACCCTTGTTTGGTACAATAGTCCTCCGTTGTGCATACATGAATTCTAAACCTCAGACTGACCCCGTCCACCCCTCCGTTTAGCACAGCTACTGGTCAGTTCTCAAGCATCCAGCTTACCTTCCAGTGAAACTCTGGCAGGTGTGGGATGGTGCACAAGTTGCTGATTCGAAATGGTGGATGTATTTGGAACCTAGATTTCTCTAGGACATCTGGACAGGTTTACACAAAGCGCAACAGCAGAAGCACCAACACGTACAGAGCCCTTGCTCCTGTGGGGCACCGGCTTAGGTGATTAAAGATGTTACTAACCCAGTGAAGGAGATTCTCCTGTTCATGATCCTCCTATTCCTACTGAGGATGCTGAGGTTCAGAGAGGTTAAGCCACTTGCCTGAGGTCACACAGTGAGAGGCTGGAGAGTCTGGAGCCAAAGCAGCCAGGACCCGGCCCCTGACCACTGTCCACCACCTGGCTGGGAGGCTCAGGGGAGACCACGGGTTCCCAGGATGGGAGAAGTCAGCATGGAAAGAATGAACAATCAGTATTCGATTGGCCAGTGCAGAAGGTTTGGTGAACATCTGGACGGGGAGGGGGGTGGGGCTCTAGTCACTGAAATGTTCAAAGAAGTGATACTTTTCTTCTAGAATCCAAATCAAGGCAGCAAATAACTGACACGGGGCGGGATACCTCACGTCCAGCCCTCCATGCCTGGACTCACGGGTGCTTGCTAATGGGGTGCAGATGGCCGGAGCAGCCAGCTCTGCAGGGCCCTCTGGGTGGAGAGGGCAGGTGATTGCTCCGAAAACCCCAGCCCCGGGGGTCCCCCGCCCCATTCCGTGGAGGCAGGAGCATGGCAGGAGCCCTGATATCCAGCAAGGGAGCTGGAAGCAAGCCCCCAAATTACCTGCAGGAAGGGAGCCTCTTCCAAGTGGGGCTCCATTGGGAGGAATTAGGCCTCTAAGCACAGAGAATGAAAACTTATGGAATTGAAAGTCTTCGTTTTAAATCCCATTTCCTCTCTCTCTCTCTCTCGAACTACCTGGCTAACAGAGGAGCAGGGATTTCCGCCCTGCCACCACCTGGGAGAAATAAATACAGTTTGTGTTTGGGAAGTGTAACGAAGGCCACAGCGATGACCAGCACAAGGCTCCTGTGTCCCCAACACACAACGGAAGCTTTTCACGTATCCATTGTTTTTTGGTTTTTTTTTTAATTTATTTTGTATTTATTTTGAGAGATAGAGAGCAAGCAGGGGAGGGGCAGAAAGAGAGAGAGGGGCAGAGAGAGAGAATCCCAAGCAGGCTCCACACTGTCAGCGCAGAGCCCTATGTGTGGCTCGAACCCACAAACCGAGAGTTCGTGACCTGAGCCAAAGTCAAGAGTTGGATACTTAATGGACTGAGCCACCCAGGTGCCCCTCACGTATCCAGTTCGGGGCGCGGGGCTGGTCCTGTGTCCATTTCCCAGATGAGCGGTGACCCTCACGGGTGGAGACCTGTGGGCGGGCAGCAGCTGAGTCAGACAGGACCAGAGCCCGGGTTTGTTCGGCTCTCAGGCCTTGAGCGGTTCCCACCACGTGATGGCTCTGAGCCTTGGAGGCACAGCCCGTCTTCGCTTCATCAGGAGCCCTGATCTTCCCCGAGCTCACCCGGCCTGCAGAGGGAGTTTATCTGAGAGGTCCACTGCAATTTGCATGATAAATTTGCCTCAGCTCACCTGGAATTTAGCATTTCCAGACATTTCATTTATCCAAGAGAACCCTGAAAGGGAAGGCATACACAGGCTTCCCGGAGACACACAGAAAAGGCAGAAGCATTTAGAAACCAGAGGAAGCACGTGTTTTTGTTTTTGTTTTTTCAAATGGGCTCAAATTAGTAAATCAAAGAAAATAAAAAATAGCAATATTGACAACGATTGCTATGGTGCAGTGACCTTAACTATGGTGGAGAAACCACCCCAGGGGCAGGAGGCAGAGAGCATATCCCAGCCAGGCTGGAGGTGATGGGGGGGGGGGGTGGCCTTGGGATCCACCATGAGCCTTGCATCTGTCCCTGACTCACTTCTGTCAACTCTTCCAGATGTAAACTAGAGGAGAGCTGACAGGGAGAGGTAGCAGAGGCCCTTGCCCACAGATGGGGGTGGGAATTAGTCTTCTAGAGCTCACACCTTGGCTCCAGGATTAGAACCTCACTTGGGTGTCCCTCTCAGGGAAGCCATGACATTAACCTGGACATGACTTTCCCCTCCAAAGCTGGGTCTTTCAGATGAAGAAAGGGGTGATATTCAACAAAACAGAGCATGATTTTTGGAAGCAGAGTCTTTATTGGTATGGAGCTGGGGAAGTTTTGAAATCTCTCTGTTGTGTGGTCCCTGGGGCTTCATCTCCTTTCCAGGCACAGAACTGGGGCCAGAGGGGCCAAATCCAGAAGCCGGCCTCAAGCCTGGGGTTCAAGTACAGTAGTTTGTTGGGACAGTGACTGAAACACGGGTTGGGGAGAGAGAGAAATAAGCCATGGAAGGGAAGGAGCCACAAGACGGGCTTGTCTGACTGGGACTCAGTCAAGGGGAGTGAGCTGAGGTATTTAGACTCCTGCTCCTGCCTGTCATGAGCTGAAGGCTGCTCTTAGGGGTGTTAATCTCCCTGTCCCCCCTCATCTGTTAGAGTGAGGTCTGCCAAAGAAAGGCCTCAGGAGGGAGATGGGGCCATCAGAAGTTCCTGGGTGCACTCCATGGTGAGGGGAGGGATGTGAGGAGACATCAGCCAGAGCGAAGGTCCGCCTCTTTACCGTGTCTTCTCAGCCTCCTCCCCTCATTGGTCTCCAGGCTTTGTGAAGAGTTCTCCATCCAGCCATCCCTCCATAAGGTGCTCCTCACCCCCCAGCCCAGCCTAGTTGGTCATCTTGTCCTTGCTTTGCACACCTTAGTCACCTTTCTCTTGTGGGGTGGGGGCTTTTTTTTTAAGATTTTATTTTTAAGTCATCTCCACACCCAATGTAGGACTTGAACTCACCACCCTGAGATCAAGAGTTGCACTCTCCACCAGCTGAGCCAGCAGGTGCCCCTCTGGGGGGACCCTGTTGCCCTCACTGCTCAGGGTCCCTGTTGGTCCATTGGAGTGTCCTCTATCCCCAAACTCCTGCCCCATGGGCAGCGGGGGGGAAGCTAAGCACCGCCCCCCTTTCCAGTTCTGTTTTCACTACCGCCATGATGTCAGCTGCTGCCACATCTCTTCCAGGAGGGTGTGTCCAGCTCCTTCCAGCCCAACCCAAGGGCCCTAGGTTCTTATTTCTGGACAATGCTTTCGCCTCATGCTATTCACATTCTTATGGGGTCTATATTGATCTGCTCAGGCCACTGTAACAAAATAACACAGGCTGAGGGGCCTAAACTACAGAAACTTGTTTCCTAACAGCTCTGGAGGCTAAAATCTGAAGTCAAGTTATCAGCAGGACCGCTTTCTCCTGAGGCCTCTGCCTCTGTAGGTGGGCATCTCCTTCCCGTGTCCTCACATGCGTGAGGCCCTCTGTGTGTGTCTGCCTTCTCATCTCTTTCTGTGACAGGGACACCAGCCATATTGGATTAGGGTCCCCCTCTTACTCCATTTTCTTTTAATTACCTCTTTAAAGACCCCATCTCCAAATGCAGGGACATTCTGAGGTCCTGAGGGTCGGGGCTTCAACAATCTGGGTGGAACACAGGTCAGCCCATGACAGGGACTTTCTTTAATAGCTCTGTGTCCTTACCCAGGTAGTAGGCCCAGCTGGGCAGGCTGGCTTGGGGAGGGCAGGTGGGAGGTCTGTGAAGGCAGGATGCGTCATTTGGAAATGTGGCTTTTCGGTCCTGTCTCCTGGTGCTTCAGTAACGCAGGGCTCAGGAACCTAGCCTAAGCCTCCCGCCCTCCCGCCCTCCCGCCTGGGATCCCAACCTGGATCCCAGATCCGCACGGTGGCCCCTGCCAAGCTGGGGGCTCAAGTCCTTCAATTCAGTCACCGCTGGAGCTGGCCTAGTGGCTGTCCCAGGAGCACAGGCATGCAGGGTGGCCTCTCCCACTTCCTCCCCATCCCCCACAGCTGCACATGGCTGGAGGGGGCCAGGGGCCACGGTGACCCTCAGGATTCCAAGACCACGGGTCAGGGGGCGGGCGGCTGGCCCCCTCTTACAGGGAGACATACAGACGCATCTTCCTTCGCAGTTGATGAGGTCACTGAGCGCAAGAAACATCTACCAATACCCAGGGAGGTCACTGTCCGATTCTCCAAGGCCAGATTTTCTCCACACCAGCGTCCAAACCCCAGGACTCCCTGGAGATGGGGCGAAGGGCTCTGCCAGCAGCAGAGTTGGACATCAGGCGGTGGTGGCTCTGGATGACCACAGTCAGCCAAATGGTTTTCACACATTGTTCAAAATATTATCTTAACCCAGTGCAGGGATCCACAGGGCCCAAAGAAAGCATAGCCCCTAAGGAAAGAGAATTCAACACTTTCCAGAAAGTCAGCTTCATGAGGAGAAGCAGGGCTGCGCAGGGCAGTCTTTGGGGAGCATGGGCTTCCAAGGGGTCAGCAAGACAGGGACTGGCATGGCCCGGACACCTCGTGTCACTGTGGGCCTAGGCCTTCCCAGATGAGCCATGCGAGTCAGACCGTGCCAGGGCTTTCCCCGGAAGCTTCTGTAGAGAAAATGAACATGGATCCTCTAGGGAGCATATTTGAGCCCCCCTCCAACCCTGTGCCCTGCCCACTGTCCTGTGGTGGCCGAGGGAAGGCCCCCACAGCTCAGCTAAGTGTGGGCCCTGGTGCAGGCATGACAGTCATGTGGCCTCAGGGAAATGGGGGCCCTGAGCTAGGGTCTGCCCTTGCTGTCTCCCTCCTGTCTTTGTCAGGTGTTTGGGTGACTTTTTCTTGCATGGAGGGAGCCAGTAGAGATCTGTATTCTCTTGACCTGCAGGTCCTGGGGGTGGGGAGGGGTGATGCACAGTTGGGAAGGGATTGATATCGCCGAACTTGAAGATCTGTTGAGGGACACCAGGCAGATTTCTGGAAGACACAACAGTTTGGAAGAACCATGATGTCCAGGATGGTGGAAAATTGCACCCAGCTCCCCACCTGGGGCCCCTGGACAGAGTGGGCCAAGTGCAGATCACAGAGAGTGCAGGCCAAGTCCAACTGTCATAACGCTTTCAATGTCACGCAAAGGCTTCTAAGCCTGAATATGCGGTCTACAGAGTTCAAGGAATAACTGTCATAACAAAATTCCAGGACACCTGGCAGACAGCCATAGAGAACACACCCTAAATGGCGCACAGGGGGCACCTGGGTGGCTCAGTTGGTTAAGCATCGGGTTTTTGATCTCAGCTCAGGTCACGATCTCGAGGTTCGTGGGTTCGAGCCCTGCATCTGGCTCCACACTGACGGTGCAGAGCCTGCTTGGGATTCTGTCTCTCCCTCTCTCTCTGCCCCTCCCCCCATTCGTTCTCTCTGGCTTTCTCCCTCAAAATAAGTAAATAAACTTAAAAAAAATTTAAGGGCACCTGGGTGGCTCAGTCAGTTAAGCGTCCAACTCTTGGGTCCGGCTCAGGTCATGATCTCACGGTTCGTGAGTTCGAGCCCCGCATCAGGCTCTGTGCTGACAGTGCAGAGCCTGCTTGGGATTCTCTCTCTCTCTCTTTCTCTGCAACTCCCCCGTTCGTTCCCTCTGCCTCTGTCTCTCAAAATAAATAAACTTAAAACAAATGAAGTGGCACACGAGAGTCACAAACTCAAATGCTTATGGGGCCAGGCATGTAGCATGAATGTGTGAAAGGGCATCTGTAGGGCAGTAGGGAATGGCTAACACGTGACCATCCAGAGGCATTCCCAGTAAAACAGCACTGAGCCACCAACAGAACCCACCTGTGAGCTTACACAGTCCATGGGACACTGGTGCGCAACCACTCTGTGGCATCGCTGTGGAACAGGGCACAAAGGTCTCGAAACGGAAGACAAACTTGCAAGTCTCCCATCCACTGTGGCAATTTCATGTCAGGGGGGCGCCAGCCTCTGCTGCTGGCCTTGCCTCTGGACTGGAAACGGGTGATCGCGTTTAATTCATGCTCAGATCCCTTTAGATGCTCTCTTGCAAGCAGGGTCTGGAGGCAGAGGAGGTGTTGGCTTGCAGGTGGAGGTGTGGGGAAGCCTACACCTTGAGGGGGAGCCAGGAGCAGGGGAGCGGTAAATCATGGGAGAAAGCACTGCGTGATCTCCACGTTGTCCTGACCCGGAAGCAGTTGTGAACATAGAGGTGTGGGCTGGACCTTCTCGGTGTTGCCAGACGGGTCAAGCTCTGCCCATCATCCGTGGTCAAGGTCACTTTGGACACATCCCACAAGGTGGCCCTTGTGAGCGTTCTTCCTTAAAGTGCTTCTCTCTTCGCGGTGCGTTCCGTGTCGTTCTGCCAGCCAGACGTGCAGACTCCCTAGAGGAGCGCACGGCTTTCTATCAGTGTCACCCACTGCAGGTCCGAGCTGGCAGAGGGGACATAGCAGGAGGAGGGGATCAACCTCACCAGTGTTTCTGTGGAGGGTGGTTTTGTCTCCTGGCGCTGCTCTAACGAAATACTACAAACTGGGAGGCTTACAACAGCGGAAATGTACTCTCCCAGGGTTCTGGAGACCGGAAGTCCGAAGTGAAGGGGTCAGCAGGGCCGAGCTTCCTCAGAAAGCTCTGAGGAGGATCCTTCCTGCCTCTGCCAGCTTCTGCTGGAGTCCTTGGCTTGCCGTCCCAGCTCACCAGTCTGTGCTTCCACTTGCCCTCCTGTGTGTGTGTGTGTCTCCTCTTTGGTCTCTTATGGGGGGGGGGGGGTCGTTGGAGGCAGGGCCCACCCTGTTCCAGCATGATCTCGTCTATCTTGAGATCCTTGACTTAATTACACCTGCAGAGATCCCTTTTCCCAAATACGGTCACATTCACCGGTTTCAGGGGCCAGGACGTGGAACACATCGTTTGGGGGAACCCCATTCAATCACCATAGGGATTTTTGGCATCTGACATCATCAGCTCTTACAATTCAAAACGGAAATAGAAATTATGCTCCAGGCCAAGGTTCCCTTGCCTCCCAGAGGAACCAGGCAGGCCACCTACTTTTCTGTGTAGCAGATTCACGGAACTAGAATTTCCACCCCAAAGCGGCCTCGGCAAACCGTGACTGCTGGCTTCCCTCTCAGCATGGGACACCCTGATCTCAGAACCATCTGAGGCCCCGATGCTGGAGGTGCTGTGGCCCCAAGTGCTAGGAGCAGGGCCTCTGTTCCCGGAGCTTACAGCTTACGCGCCATCTCCAGCCTGCCTGGTCCCCCACTGCCAAGCAGAGCCTTACTTTATAGCCCCCCCCCCCCGCTCTCCTCCTCCCCCCACCCTCCACGGGATCATTTCAGGCAGCTAATTAAGGCCAACAGATTGGAGGGGGAGCTAGACCGAAGCAAGGCATGTTGTGACTAAGCGTCTAGGATTTCAGCTTGGATTGATAATATGGACTATCACCATGGGTCATAGAGAAGCAAAAAACAATTCTATGCCCGTGTTTGTTTGGTCTCTGTATCTAAGCCGCATCAGAGCTGCCCTTGGCATCCTAATATAAAATATTTGGGATAAACTGGCTTTATTGTATCCAGTTTAGATGATTATGGGTAGGTTTTAGGAATGTTGTAAGAAATAAGGAAAGTATGAAATCCAAGAGAGGGAAAAGGAAAAATACACCATCTTGCTGCCAGGGGCGTGACGGGTACTGCGAGGGACGGATTTCAGAGTGGAGGGGCTGAGCAAGTACTTCTGTTGAAGGAATGACCTCTGGGGAAGTCCACATATGGGGCCCCAGGTGGGTCCTATAGCATGTCTTTTGGGGCCAAAAGCAAATTGGCCGAGTCTCCGCTAACCTTCCTTGCACCTCTCCTTGCACATTGAGCTACAGAGAACCTTCTGGAGACTCGTGCCCCTTCTTCCCAGAGGGATCACTCTGAGACAAGGGAGTCAGAACACCCGGGCTGGGGGCCCCGGCTATGCCCTCAAGATTTGCTGGCCCCACTTCCTGGTGGTGCCTACTTCCCACAGCTGTAGGGGGTGTGAAATCAGGGGTTCGGACATGAGCGGGCACCCGAAACCATGGATTTTGCTGTTAAAAAAGCAAACCCCAAGAGGAGAAACATTGTAAAGATAGCTCTTTCCTATTATCTCTGTCTGTGCTCTCCAGCACGGACTCTGGCCCCTGCCCCGTGCGTCCACGGAGGTGCACATGCTAAACCCGGGAAGAAGAGAGCCTGTGTCTACACTGTTCCCGGGAGCCCTGCCCCTCGTCCCAGGGGTGGAGGGGGGGATGGTGGTCACGCACCGAAGGGGTGGGGGGCCTGATCCGTGTTGTATTTCCACTTCCCTGACCCCACACAAACTACCTGCCTGTGGAAAAAATAATTTTTTCATTTTAAAAAAATTTTTGTTTAGATGTTTTTATTTATTTTTGAGAGAGAGACAGACAGAGCATGAGTAGGGGAGGGGCAGAGAGAGAGAGGGAGACACAGAATCTGAAGCAGGCTCCAGGCTCTGTGCAGAGCCTGATGCGGGACTCGAACCCACAAACCACAAGATCATGACCTGAGAAGTTGGACGGTCAACTGTCTGAGCCACCCAGGCGCCCCAATAATTTTTTCACTTTTATTATAAAGCCGATACCTCCTTAGTGTTGGAAGTGTAGAAAATCAAGAAAAGTGGAACAGGAGAAAATGAAAATTACCTGTAATTTGACCAGATAATGAGAGTTGATATGTATTGAGTCTTTGCTGTGTGACTGCCACCACTAGTCTAAAGCTTCCCATAGATGATCTAATCCTCACTGTGACCATGCGAGGTAGGGAGTATGATTATGCTCTTGTTCCAAACAGGGAAACCGAGTCACCGGGGCTTTGTAACGTGTCCGAGATCGCAGTTAGTTGGGGTGTATATGTGAGTGTGCATGTACTTTTTCTTACCTGTACTCTATGCTCTTCTGAATCTTGTCTCTTTTTTTTAATGAGTTATAACTGACATATAACACTATATTAGTTTCAGATGTACAATGTAGTGATTTGATATTTGTACACGTTCCTCCATGATCAGCACAATAAATCTAGTTACAATATATAGTTATACATTTTTTTTCTTGTCTTGAGAGCTTTGAAGAGCTAATTCCTTTAGCAACTTTCAATACACAACACGGTGTTATTAACTGAAGTCTCCGATGCTGGAAGTTTGTACCTCTTGACCATCTCCTTCACCCGTTTCTCCCACCTGCCCTCCGTCACCTTTGGCAACCACCAATCAGTTCTCTGTATCTATGATTTTTTTTTTTATTAGATTGCACATGTAAGTGAGGTGCCAGGGTATTTGTCTTCGTCTGACTTACTTTACTTACCATAATACCCTCGAGGTCCACCCATGTTGTAGCAGATGGCAAGATTTCCTTCTTTTTTATGGCCAAACAATATTCCTTTGTGAGTGTGTGTACGTACGTATACCACGATTTCTTTATCCATTCATCCATGGGTGGACACTTAGAGTGGTTCCGTTTCTTGGCTATTGTAAATAATGCTGCACTGAACATGGGGGCGCAGGGGTCTTTCCGAGTTAGTGTTTTTGTTTCCTTCAGAGAAATACCCAGAAGTGGTATTTCTGGAGCATATGGTAGTTCTATTTTAAATTTTTTGAGGAACCTCCTCACTGTTTCCATGGTGGCTGCACCAATGTACCTTCCTAGTCATAGTACACATGGGTTCCCTTTTCCCCACATCCTTGCCAACACTTGTTATTTCTTGTCTTCTTGATAATAGTTATTCTGACAGGTGTGAGGTGAAACCTCATATGATTTTGATCTCATTTCCCTGATGATAAGTGATGCTGTGAACTTTTTCATGTACCTGTTGGCCGTCTGTATGTTACGTCTTCTTTGGGAAAATGTCGATTCAGACCTTCTGCCCATTTTGTAGTTGGACTATTTTATTTACTTGTTTGTTTGTTTATTGCTACTGAATTGTATGTGTTCTTCGTATATGTTGGATGTTAACCCCTTATCAGGTATGTAATTTGCAAATACTGTCTCCCATTCGGTAGGTTGTCTTTTCATGTTGTTGGTGGTTTCCTTTGCTATGCAGAAGCTTTTTAGTTTGATGTAATGCTACTTGTTATTTTTGTTTTTGATCTTTTAAGGATTATTTTGTGGTTCCATACAAATTTTAGGATCGTTTGGTCTATTTCTGTGAAGGATGATACTGGAATGTTGATAGGTATTGCATTAAATCTGTAGATGCCTCTGGGTAGTATGGACACTTTATATTAATTCTTCCCCTCCATGAACATGGAGTGTCTGTCTTTGCATTAATATGTGTCTCCTTCAGTTTCTTTCATTGATGTCTTACAGTTTTTAGTGTCTTGTCTTTCACCTCCTTGGTTAAATTTATTCTTAGCTATTTCATTATTTTTGATGCAATTGTAAATGGGATTGTTTTCCTAATTTCTCTTTCTGATAGTTCATTATGAATGTGTAGAAACTCAGCAGATTCTTGTGTACTTATCTTGTATTCTTGACCCTTACAGAGTTCTCTTATTCTAAGAGTCTTCTGATGGAGTCTTTAGGGTTTTCTATCTATAATATGCCATCTGAAAATAATGACAGTTTTACCTCTTCCTTTCCAATGTGGTTGTCTTTTATTTCTTTTTCTTGCTTAAGTGTTCTGGCTAGGACTTCTGATTCTGTGTCACATAAAAGTGGCAAACGTGGGCATCCTTGACTTGTTCCTGACCTGAGAGGAAAAGCTTTCAGCTTTCTCCTGTTGAGTATGTTAGCTGTGGACTTGTCATGGATGGCCTTTATTACGTTGAAGTGCATCCCTTCTATATGCACTTTGTTGAGAGTTTTTATCATAGATGGCTATTGAATTTTGTCGAATGATTTTTCTTTATCCATTTTCATTGTTCACTTTGTTCATGTGGTGTATCCTGTTGATTGATTTGCAGATGTTGAACCATCGTTGCATCCCAGGAATAGATCCCATTTGATCACGCCGCATGATCCCTTTAATGTATTGTTAAATTCAATCTGTTACTATTTTGTTAAGGATTTTTACATCTACGCTCATCAGAGATATTAATTTTCCTTTTCTTGCAGTGTCCTTGTCTGGTTTTGGTATCAAGGTCATGCTGACCTCATACATGTGTTTGGAAGTGTTCTTTCCTCTTCTAATTTTCCAAAGAGTTTGAAAAGGATTGGTATTAATTCTTATTTAAATGTGTGGTGGAATTCACCGGTGAAGGAAGCCATCTGGTCCCGGACTTCTGTTTATTGTGAGGTTTTTGATGACTCCTTACCAGTTATTAGTCTGTTCAGATTTTCTATTTCTCCATCACTCAGTCTTCATAGGTTGTATATTTCTAGCAAAGTATCTGTTTTCTTGTAAGTTTCTCAATTTGTTGGCATATAATTGTTTTTCTTAAAGTGTGCTACAATTATTTCCAAATTTTTATTTAAATTCTAGTTAACATACTATGATTGTTCAAGTAGTCTGTTATTATCTCTGTATTTCTGTGATATTGAATCCTGTCTTTTTTTCTCATTTAACATTATATCATACACGTTCTCCATAATATTTCAAATTCTTATTAATCATTATTTCAATAGCGGCATAGTATTCCAAAGTTTATTTCATCTTCCCTAATTCATGGGCAGTGAAGCGTCCCCTTCCTTTTCCCCCTGAATTATAAGCAGGACTGCTTGTAATAGGATCAATGATTGGAAGTGAAGCCACTGTGTCAGTGGATGTGAACTGTCAAACTGCTTTCCAGGACGGTACGAGTCCATGCTTCTATCAGCACGTGACAATGCCTGTCCCCATAGATCAGCTGACATCATTGTTGTCATTTTATTTCCCTTGAGATACAATTCATATAATATAAAACCGACCATCTTAACAGTTTTCAGAGGTTCTTAGTATATTTATAATGTCATGCAACTATTACCTTTACTGAGTCCCAGAACATTTTCTTCATCCCCAGAAGAACCCTGGTACCCATCAGCGGTCACTCCTGGCTCCCCTCATCCCCCAGCTCCTGTCAACCACTAATCTGCCTTTGGTTTTTATGGATGTGCCTATTCTGGACATTTCACATAAATGGAACCATGCAATATTTGTTTCTTTTTTACTGTCTGCTGATTTAATGGATGGTATCTAGCTCTGAGTTAAGCAAATACATTGAACATTTGATCATCATTTATATTTAATCTTTGGTGAATTGTTTGTTCCAGTCCTTTCCTCATATTACTTCTAGGTCTTAATGTTTTTATTGATGTGTATGAACTCTTTACATATTAAGGCTAACTACTCCTCGACTATCATTTTTGCAGTAATTTTTCTTCTGCACCAGAATATTTTGCTGCAGGTGTTAAAGTGGATGATAAAGAGGCACTCTTAATGTGGAAAGAAGTCACAGAAGGCCATGGAGAGCCTCGGGAGGGTTTGGGCAGACAGCGCGGGGGCTCTGCCTAGTGGCATAAGATGGGGGCTGAATTTCTGTGTCTGTGAGCCTCCAAGGGGTTCCTTCAGTGCCAGCTAGTGCAGTC